>NC_083425.1:15420574-16045574 GCF_020745735.1 Hemiscyllium ocellatum
AGCAAGAAGGGACATGAAGAGTTGTTGGCAGATAGCATCAGGGAAAACTGATGGCGCCTGAAGTCCAAATGTCAAAGCAAATCTTCTGCAGCCAGCTCAAGGTAAACATTCGAACAAGAGGACGACAAAGGAAACAGTTCCAAAATCTGTGAAGGCTTACCTTAGAAAGCACAGCATCGGTGGCAATGCACAGGTGACCTTCAGTCAGAAGGAACTGATTTGGACAAACCTCCTTTGTGAAAGGACACAATTTTTCAAGGGTATCAGAAGGCAAGAGGAAGCACAGTAAAAAGCAGCCTGAGAAAGGAATACCAAATGGTTGAGTTCATGGACCAACTTCACTTCCAGAAATAATGTGCAGTCAACATCGTGGCTCTCGAATTGGGGCAGCCACAAAATGACCCACAGAGCCCATGGCCAGTGATACACAATGTCCTTGGTGGACAATTGTTAGCAAGTGAGTGACAAGGACTCCGCAGAGAATCAATTCCCTGCTTCCCGGAGATTGCCACAGGACAAGGAATGGGGATGATAGGTTGGGGGCGTGGGTGGGGTGGGGTCTGAAGGCAGCTTGCTCTGGTCTTTTTCATTATGGGCATGGGTTGCTAGAATCCCAGTCTCTCTTGATATATTCAGTACTCCTCCTGGTCTCACTGATATCGCACCGACACTCATCTCAAAACTATTTTGATCCTCATGACAAATTAAACCAAAGAGTTTGGCTACTTAAGGAACAGGCGTTGGCTTTTGACACATTGAGTCTGCCAAAAAAGACGATTGTGGCTATGTGCTGTCTGGGATCCTAACTCAAATTCAAATTATAGCTCAGTATTTAACACAGTACTGGATGAATTTTAGTGACTAAACCAACTTGCTGGATGCAAACAATAAAAACCTCCCAAGTGTGCAGTCAAGTTATGATCTACTCAAGTTGAAGTATTTCCAGACTAAAGGCCTTTTATAGCCTCGAACTTGCAAGCACTTAACATACACCTGAATCAGTTTTCACTTCACTGAAGCTTTTACTTGATATGCAATTGCTTCGTCTGCGTACTTGTTAAATTCTGGATGCTGTCATCTGGCACTCACTGCCTCTTTGCCAACTATATATTATTCAGATTAAAGGAAAAGACCACCTGCAACAAAATGAAATGGTTAAGGAAAGGTTAAACCCTTGGGGAATGAAGCACCAGAGAAATTAGGTGGGTTGGGAATAAGGGTGCTTAGAAATCAGCAACTAGTCATAGTTCTTTTGAACTTTATTAACTGCTTCCCATCATCATGATATTGTTGGTTGACAAGTCAGATTGTAACATTCCTCCCATTACAAAATAGTATTTGAACGCTGTTCTTCAATGTCTTTTTCATTTAAAAAAAAATCAATCATTCAAAAATCGGCATTTATTGCCCATCCCTAATTGCCAGAGGCGAATAAGAGCCACACATTTCCCTATAGCCTTGTACATCAACAGGAGCAACAAGGAGGGTCATCTGCCCTCACAGAGAAAGTGAGGTTTGCAGATGCTGGAGATCAGAGCTGCAAATGTGTTGCTGGAAAAGCTCAGCAGGTCAGGCAGCATCCAAGGAGCAGGAGAATCGACGTTTCGGGCATGAGCCCTTCTTCAGGAATAAAACTTGTGTAGCACCTCTCCTCATTCCGGAAGAAGGGCTCATGCCTGAAACGTCGATTCTCCTGCTTCTTGGATGCTGCCTGACCTGCTGTGCTTTTCCAGCAACACATTTTCAGCTCATCTGCCCTCACATATGCAGGTGCCTTTAATACTGACACCAGAAATCCAACCATGAAAAATGATTGAGTGCACAGCCCTGACGTGACAGATCTGTTCCCCACTTCAGAGCCTCACGTGTCGGCATACCACCAGAATATCACACATTTCACATCAGATAAGCCTGCAATGTGCCCAGAAATTTATACAGGTGAAACAGCTGTGTTTTTCTGGTCTTTCAGACGTTGTCTGTAAGAAGATTGAAAACTGTTCTATTTCCTAATAAGACAAAAGTTTTAGGAAATTAATGGAGCAAAGCAGTACAACACTGATGAATTCAAAATCTTAAAGTTTTAAAACTGTTATTTGGGTGAAATTTACCCAAATATCATCTGCATCCAGCCAAAAACATTGCAATAATGTGAAGCTGTCATAACAGATACTTTAGTGACGCAGGTGCTACACAAGTTTTATTTAAAGAAACTAATTATAGCTATAGCAAATCATAATTATATATTTCAAATGTGTATGCAAATGTTCTATTTTTTTCTGTTTTAACCACAGCAGGTGTCCTGAAAATGCATGCCTACAAAATGATGGGGTAATACCAAAAAAACATGAGAAATCTTTCCTTGCAATTACCATATAATTATAAACAGAACTAATTCTGTTTGTAATTGATGAATTAACCAGTGGGAGCTGGAAGCTGATTAGCATTAGACCAGCAGTCAAGTTTACTGATGTATGGACGTTACAGTGCAAGTAAACGTCCATCTTCCACAAACACTGCGGATGGAGTCTCTTTGGAATTCCCTTCCTCAAAACACAGGAGAAGCGGCATCTGCGAATATTTTCAAGGCAGAACCAGATAGATTCTCAACTATTCAAGGGGTTAAAGCTGGTCAGTGGTGTGCAGGAATGTAGTATTGAGGTTAAGAAACAAATCAGTCATGATCTTGTTGAAGGGTGGAGCCGGTTCGAAGGACCGAGTGGCCTATTCTTGTTGTTTGTTCCTGTTCCTTGTAAACTAGAATTAATCAAAAGCTTTGCTGCATGCCAGTATCCTAACTGACAAGCTCCACATAGCCATTCCCATCTGCTCACTGACTTGAATCATCTCCTGGTGTGGCACTTTCTCTATTTTAATGTACGGGCCTCAGCTCTCCTTAAATTCCTCAAGTGACATAATGATCAGAAGTCTCCACTGCATTCCTTTCTTCCTCTTGCAAATTAATTGTCCACCTACAAAGACTTCAGGTGCCTAGGTCCTAAGCTTCAAAATTCTCCTTTGCTCACCTATGTTAATATCTCGTGTGCCTCAACATCAAACTTCAGTATACAACCTTCGTATGAAATGCTCCAGGAAGTTTTATCATGTTAAAAAGTTCTATACAATATCAAGGGTTTAGATTAGGAGGGGGGAAAAAAAAAGACATATCCAGGCTGAAATAGGGCAGATGAAAGTTAATGCAGTTGGGTGGCAAGGTGGCTCAGTGGTTAGCACTGCTGCTTCACAGCGCCAGGGACCTGGGTTCGATTCTCGTCTCAGGTGACTGTCTGTATGGAGTTTGCATGTTCTCCCGGTGTCTGCGTGGGCTTGGTCTAGTTTCCTCCCACAGTCCAAAGATGTGCAGGTTCAAAGTTTGGGAGAAGATTTGTAGCTTGGGTTCTCGTTGTTGTGGTTCTGTTCACCGAGCTGGGAGTTTGTGTTGCAAACGTTTCGTCCCCTGCCTAGGTGACATCCTCAGTGCTGGGGAGCCTCCAGTGAAGTGCTTCTGTCACGTTTCCTCCGGCATTTATAAAGGCCTGTCTCTGCCGCTTCCGGTTGTCAGTTCTTGCTGTCTGCTGCAGTGGCTGGTATATTGGGTCCAGGTCGATGTGTTTGTTGGTAGAATCTATGGATGAGTGCCATGCCTCTAGGAATTCCCTGGCTGTTCTCTGTTTGGCTTGCCCTATAATAGTAGTGTTGTCCCAGTCGAATTCATGTTGCTTGTCATCTGAGTGTATGGCTACTAAGGATAGCTGGTCATGTCGTTTCGTGGCTAGTTGGTGTTCATGGATGCGGGTCGTTAGCTGTCTTCCTGTTTGTCCCATGTAGTGTTTTGTGCAGTCCTTGCATGGGATTTTGTACACTACATTGGTTTTGCTCATGCTGGGTATCGGGTCCTTCGTTCTGGTGAGTTGTTGGCTGAGAGTGGCTGTTGGTTTGTGTGCTGTTGTGAGTCCTAGTGGTCGCAGCATTCTGGCTGTCAGTTCGGAAATGCTCCTGATGTATGTTAAAATGGCTAGTCCTTTGGGTTGCGGCATGTCCTCGTTCCGTTGTCTTTCCCTTAGGCATCTGTTGATGAAATTGCGCGGGTATCCGTTTTTGGTGAATACTTTGTATAGGTGGTGTTCTTCTTCTGTGCAGGTTCGTTGAACTGGCCAAACTAAATTACCCATAGTGTTCAGGAATGTGTACGTTAAGTGCATTAGTCAGGGGAAATATAGAGTAATAGTGTGATGGGTCCGAATGGGATACTCTGAGGGTCAGAGTGGACTTGGGCCGAAGGGCCTGTCCCCACATTATAGGGGTCCTATGCAAAGAGAAAGGGGAAACTGGAAAAAAATTATTCTGGATAAGTGGTTTCAAATTAACTTTGGGAGAAGTTGTAACATGTTGGCAATTTGCTAGACTCACTGTGTTCTGCCAACACAAAGCAACAATTCAAGAAAACCAATGAAATGTTAACTATACAGTCACAAAATCAGAATACAAATGAGGGGAAGTTATGATCAAACAGAATAATACTGTCAGCCACATCTTGAGTACTGCATCCATATCTGGTTTTAAAAACATAAGGATAATTTGAACATGGAAAACAATGTGCAGAAGTAGCAGTAAAATCCCTGTTACCAGGTGGTGTAATTCTCAGGGTAGGACGGAAAAAGCATTGACATTGCTACCTCCAAAAAGGTTTAAAACATGACCTGCTATTATTGTTAATGACATGGAAAAGCTAAACATGGAACTTTCTTCAAGATAAATAGTGAGTGTAGGATGTTGAGATGCACGTTCCAAAAATCAGAAATGCCGGCCTGATATCAAGGAATTCTCCAATGTTTTCAATGGACTCCCACTTTGAACAATTGAGAAAAATGTCGTTCTACATTTAAGAAAGCATAGGATGTTGCAATGGGAGACATGAGTGTCATTTTAGGTTATGAGCTGAAATGGATCAAATGATCTTTGTGCAGGATTCTCCCGATCTGTTGGCAGCGTGAGGATGGTGTTAATCATTGCTTCCTTACTGCGTTTTAATTTTTCAACATTTTTAATTAAAATATTAAAAAAGCATATTTAACAAAATGTTTGCAATTTGCACAATGTAACAGCATGACACAAAGATAACTCTCTGATGAGAAGAGGCTGAAAATCAGATCAATAAAAAGATAAAGTTTTATCAAAAACAAGCTTGGATTTCAGGCATTATATCAAACCTTTGTAAAAGGTCAGTTTTTCAGTAGGCACTCAGTTCTATTGAATAACATTAAAGTTATCACTTGAGTATCACTGATAAGTGATGAACTTCACTATTCATTGGAAAACGGATTAGCCATATTAACACTGAGAAAGTAGAGCTCACAATTCCAAGGTGTGTAACTCATTTCCTCTCCTCCCAAAGTTGGTCCTGTCCACCATCTACAAAGCACAAGCAGAGTGTGATAAAATATTCTCCACTTGCATCGATTACTACTACTACTACAACTACAACAACAACAAAAGCTGGATACCATCCAGACAAAAAAAAACAGGCTCAATTGGTACAAAAACAGAAATTGCTGGTGAAGTCAGCAAGTCTGGCAGCATCTGTGGAAAAAAGCAGAGTGACCATTTTGGGTCTGGTGGCTCTTCATCAGAGCTGATCTGTTGGAAGAACTTCTTCAGTTCTTCCCACAGATACTGCCAGACCTGCTGAGCTTCGCCAGCAATCTCTGTTTTTGTTTCAGATTTCTAGTATATGAAGTTGCTTGTTTTATTATAGACTTGATTGGCACCTCATTCACCACCTTCAGCATCAATTTCCTTCACTACTGATGCACATTCACATGTACCAGTTATAAGATGCAAGGCAGTAACTCATCAAGAATGGTCTAGCAACCCACAAACCTGCAAATGTAATCACTTACAAGTGTACCAGATGCACGGGACCACCTCCATCTGCAAGTTCCCTTCAAGCCACACATCATCCTGAATTGTACGTACATCACCACTCCTTCATAATTGTGAGGTCAAAGTCCTGGAACATTCTTCCCAGCAGCCCTGTGGGTGTTCCTACAACTGAGGGATGGCAGAAGTTTTAAGACAACCATTTACCACTATGTTCTCCAGGGCAATTAGGGATGGGTAATAAATGCTGTCCTAGGCAGCAACAGCCACATCCCTTGAACAAAATAAAATCTACTTCTACAGTCAACTGGACAGTTTCAGAAGGACGTGAACAAGGAAAAAGGTGGAGGACTAGCTCTGTTAAGGATGACATTGGAATAACAGATTAAGTTAGTTCTAAACAACTGCATCAGTTTGGGTATAGACAAGAAATATTAAAGGTAGGAAACATTTGACTTCAACAACAGGTACCCCAGCAGTAAGCACACTATAGAATGGACATACAGGAAGAAATATTGCAAATTTATGAAAAAGATGCAGCAATAATGATAGAAATTTTAGTATGCAAAATAGATTTGTAGAATCAAATTGGCAAACTGGAAAATGTGTTTATGGTATTTTTGAAACTGTTTCTTACAGTACCATGTTCTAAAGCCAACCAGAGAGCAGGCTTGAAGAGATCTGATCGTGTCTCATCAGGCTTTGACCATGACAGAATTGAATTTTGCATTCATTTAGAGGTACAGAAGATGGAGTCAAAGATTGGTATTTTTAAAATTAAATAAGGCAAACACAAAACTATGAAGGCAAGAGTTGGCTCAAGAGAGGGAGGTTATGGCCTAGTGGTATTATTGCTGGAATGTAAATCCAGAGAACCGGATAACTTTCTGGGGACCTGGGTTGAAACTCCGCACTGAATTCAATAAAAGGAAGTTTGGAATTAAAAGTCTAATGTTGACCATGAATCTATTATCGATGGCTAGAAAAACCCATATGGTTCACTAATGCCTTTTAGGGGAGGAAACTGCTATCCTTACCTGGTCTGACTTATGTGTGACTCCAGACCCAGAGCAATGTGGTTGACTCTCAACTACACTCTGGGCCATGAGGGATGGGCAATAAATGATGGCCTAAGCAGCGACATACACATCCCATGAATGAATAAAAAGGCAAACTGACAAATTAGGTTCAGGGTCAGGTTAGTCCAGATGCAATGGCAAACATTTAAGGAGATATTTAATAACACTGAGCAAAAATACGTTCTAGTGAGAAAGACAGACTTTATAGGAAGATGCACCAGCTGTGGCCAACAAAGAAAGTGAAAGTTAGTATCAAATTGAAAGTGTAAATTTCTGTAAGAGCAGTGGTAGGTGAAAAGATTGGACAGAGCATCCAAGATGAAGACTGACTAAAAAGTAGGGTTGATGACATTAGAATACACGAGAAAGCTCGTAAGAAATGTACAAGTGTTTTGCACATCAATCGAGTAGGAAAATAACCCTAGTAATTAGCCATTAGTTTATTTTCCAGTTGAACTACTTACTTATATGCAAAGAAAAATTAAGCCCATGGGAAACATTGGTGTTAACAAAGAAACGATCATTCCATTGCACTCCAACCTACTACACCTGTCAACACTTTAGTATTTTACAGATACAATTTCTGCATGTATATTTTTCTTCACATTTTAGGAGAAAAAAATGTTACTTTTCTCTAAAGTCCAAACAAAGTTTAATATTTATGAATATTTATATTTACATTATAAATAAACAAATCTATAAATACATATACATACAAAAAAGCTACGGAATTTCAGTCAACATCCAGTTGAGAATTAGAACATAGAACAATAGAAAACAGGAACGAGTCCACTGGACCACGATGTTGTACCAACCATCTCACTAAAGTAAACTAACTCCTTTTGCCTGCCTAGGCCCATATTCTTCCATTACTTGTATCTTCCACGTGTTTATCGAAAAGTCCTACATTGCCCCTATCATATCTACCTCCACCAGGATCCCTGGCAGTGTGTTCCAGACTCCTACCACTCAAATAAAAACTTGCCCCTCGCATCTCTTTTGAACTTTCCCCCTCCCAGCTCAAATGCATGTCCCGCCCCCTAGTTTCAGACATTTCAACTCTGGGAAAGAGATTTGACTGTCAATCTTCTCTCTGCATCTCAGAATTTCATAGATTTCTATCAAGTCTCCCCTCAGCCCCTGCCACTCCAGATTAAACAACCTGTGTTTTTCTAGCTTCTCCTTATACCTCATACACTCTAATCCAGGCAGCATCCTGGTAAACCTCTTCTCCACCCTCTCCACACCCTTCCTGTTCAGTTCCTGGCGACAAGAACTGAACACAATCCTTTAAGTGTGGCCTAACCAAAGTCTTATAAAGCTGCAACATGACATCCGGATTCTTGCACTCAACTCCGTGAATAATAAAAAGGTAAGCATGCCAACGCCTTCTTTACCACCCTGTCTATTTGCGTAGCCACTTTGAGGGAGTTCTACTCCATTTCTTCGTATCCCCAGTTTACCTTGTCCTATCTGTGGATTGGGGATTTTAAAAAACCTGCATTCTTGTGAAGCCTTACAATCAGACAATTCGGTAACATTGAACTGTTAGAGTGCCATATGTAGAACACAATGGTCAATTTGCACACAGCAAGCTTCCACAAATAGCAATAAAAACATGATTAAAACTTTTTTTTGTATTGTTAATTGAGGGATAAATAACGGCCAGGACACTGGGATAATGCCCCTGCTCCTCAAAAGCATGTTTTGGGAATTATTTTTACATCCACCAGAGGGCAGATGGAGACAATTGTAACACCACTCAAAAGACATCAATTCAGTTACACTTCCTCAATACATGCATTTTGTGCACTGGGACTTCAACTTTGAACTTACTGGACTTGAAACAAGACTGCTACCCACTAAAATACACAAGCAGACTTGTTGACCCCTCTGAGTTCACAAATTCAGTACAGCCTAACTTTAGGTGATCAGTAATTTACCTAATTAGGTGGCAAACTGCAATCAATTTTGCTTTTCAAGTCAGAGGTGTACAGCACGGAGACAGACCATTCAGTCGGCACTCATCCATGCCGACCAGATATCCTAACCTAATCTAGTCCCATTGCCAGCACTTGGCCCATATCCCTCTAAACCTTTCCTTACCATATACCCATCATAATGCCTTTGAAATGTTGTAATTGTCTGAGCCTCCACCACTTCCTCTAGCAGCTCATACCATACATGCACCACCCTCTGTCAGCCCAAAACTAGCATTACTTCCATTGTGGTAGTTTCTTTCTCAAGAATTGAAAGCAAGATTGAATGTAAACCTACTTTTAAACACTCTTTATTACATTGCAACTCAAAATACGCATGATAGATAAGATTTGGAGATGCTGGTGTCGGACTGGGGTGTACAAAGTTAATTAAACCTGTTGGACTATAACCTGGTGTTGCATGAGCGATAAGAAGTTAGATTTTTCCCTTATTGCAAAAGGCAGAAGGGGTATCATGGATGATTAGATTAGATTACCTACAGTGTAGTAACAGGCTGTAATCGAACTTGGGACCCTGGTGCTGTGAGGCAGCAGCACTGAACCACCGATGCATCAGATTACAGCACTTTACAACCTGCTTGCATTGTGCAGTTTCACCACCTTATGGTTACAACACAGCACTGCAAATAGAAGTCAGACTAGATTCTAAATACAGGAACACCCGCTTACATATTTCCCGTACTCCCATTATCAATCTCTTTGCCTCCAGCTCTGGGTACCCTCACCATCTGTTTTCTTTGCTGCTCCTCCTCCATCCCGTCCCTTCTTTTTCGGCAACATCACCTTCACTTGCCTAGTTCCCTTCAATTCCTGAGTAATCACACCGGACTCTCAATGCTTCTCTCTCCATTTCAAATGTGGGAATGCTCCTTTGAATTGAAGGAAATTGAAACCGAGAATTAGATTTTTAATTTTCACATGTACTCAAGTACAGGATTACACAAGTCCACAGTGAAAAGTGTACAAAGTCAGCACTCTCTGCTACCATCTTGGTTACAAACGAGAATTTCTTTTGAAAAACCAGCAGAAATAAAGAACAAAATCAAGAAAAACATCCAGATCTTAAAGTCTAATTCTTATCTCCATAAAAAGGTGTTTGGAACCGTAGATGCAGGCACTGTGCATAGCCATGGCCCTGCAGTATAACCATTCGACCCCATAAAACAGTGAAACAATTCAAAGTTAAAAATCACACAACACCAGGTTACAGTCCAACAAGTCTATTTGGAAGCACTTGCTTTCAGAGTGTTGCTCCTTCATCAGTTGATTGTGGGTGCATGTCTACCACCTTCTGTTTCTTGGTTTAGATAAATTGATTTGTAATCAGTCATCAAAGGAACCTTGAAGAATTGCTGCAGTGCATCTCTTACACGATGGTACACAGTTACCACCGTACATCGGTGGTGCAGAGATTGAATATTGAATGGGTGAGAGTCAAGTATGGTACTTTGTACTGAGTTGAGTTTGTTGTGTGGTGCTGTAACTGTCATCCAAGCAAATGATGTGTTCCAACATTCCTTTGTGAGTTAGGCCTTGCAGATGATGAAGCAGGCTTTGAGAGATTGAGCTGAACTACTTGAGTTATGACGCCAGCTAATGGAAATACTGGACAACTCAGATCCCAAAGTGAAACTTAACTCGATAGATCTAAAGTTTTATTTGGCATAATGGTCAGACACTGAATGTATGCACATGAAACTGTCAATGAACAAACACAATTTATTACACAAAAGAAAAAACAAAACTAAAATTTTGAAATACCCACACATAAATCACAAAAACAAGATTAAACTCTCATTCCCAGCAGTATCCATTGCAGACACACAACCCCAGTCAAGTATTACTTCAATCATCAGTTTAAAAGTTGTTACTGAACTGACAAGGTCCAAAGGTTTCTCTTCAGGGACTTTCTGCACATTCTCCAGATGCGAATCTCTCCACTACTGTCCCTCCTCAAGATTCACAGACAGGCTAACACTGACTTTTCTGTGACTAACTGCTTTTAAGTTTCTCAAATATTGCTTTTCAGCTCTGATAGCCCAAACTAAAAACGGTCTTGAATGGATCTTTTCTTCTGAACTCAACCTGGTCTTCGGTCTTTTCTATATTTGTCAGTTTCTCTCAGTGAACACCAGCTTTTAGCTGAGCAGATGGCTGAAGGGGCACTTAACTTGAATCACAGAAAAGCTATTTTTGAACTTAATTTTTTTCCAAAAGGTTTCTGACCCTTACAGAACTGAATCCTGATGAAGGGCTTATGCTCGAAACGTCGAATTCTCTATTCCTGAGATGCTGCCTAACCTGCTGTGCTTTGACCAGCAACACATTTGCAGCTGTGATCTCCAGCATCTGCAGACCTCATTTTTTACCTGAAAACTAAAATAGCCCACTTCCCAATAATATTTGAGGTAAGTTTCCAAACAATATTATGAAAATGCATTCGTAATAAAAAAATCCCACTGAGCTGCTCTTGGACCGACCTTTGGTTGGTCCAGTTAACAGTGTTTCCCAGGATGTTGATATAGAGGGAATACAGCAATGGTATTACCATTGAATTGCAGAGATATTTAGCTTCTTTCTGGTACTTGTATGGCTCTAATGGTGCTTGCCAGGAATTAGTACAAGCCAAACATTGTCCAGGTCTTGCAAAATATAGAGGCAGACTGCTTCAGTAGCTAAGTTGTGAGTGATGAATGTCATATAATCAAAACAGTACCACATTGGACATTATGTGCAGGGAAGGTGGCCTTTAAACCAGTTGAATATGATTGACTCAATGGCACAACTCGAATAACTCCTGCAATAATGTTTGGCTTCCGATGATGATAACTTCTTCCTTTCTTGCACATAACTCTAAATTGTGCAGTTTAGATTTGTGCTAATAAATAAAGAGGCTATTTGACCCACTGTCAGTGTGCTGGCTCTGATAGAGTAACTTCCTTAGTAGCATGATCTAGCGGTGTCCTTGTAGCCCTACACATTCTTCCTTTTCAGGATTGGATTATTATTCCGTTAATAATCCAATACTACCCAAAATGCTTCCATTGAATGCTTCGCCACACACATGGGCAACACATTCCCCAAGTCTTAGTCAATCTCTATATGGAGAAGATTTTCCACCTGGCATCGTTGCTTCTTTTTTGCCCATCACAAACTTCTGTTTTTGTTTCCTACTCCCACCAATGGGAAGCTGTTCCTTATTAACTCTCTCCAGACCCCTCATGATTTTGAATACCTCTTTCAAATCACACCTCCGTCTTATCTGTATGGCTAACAGATCTGAATTTTACATACTATTGTCACAAATTGTTTTACATACCTTCTTGAATGGTTGCCATCCTTTTTGAAGTGTGGCATGATACACCACGTGAGGCCAAACTGATGTTCTATAAGAGGTTCAGCATAACCTCCTTGCTTTTGTACTTCGTATCTAACAAAAGTCTAGGTTGTTACATCGCTGAAAAACAGAAATTGATGCACATATATACCAAGGTCCCTTTGCTGTTACAATTCTAAAAAGAGAGTGTATCTTTCCTTTTATATTACTTCCTCCTACTTTTCCTACCAAAATGAATCATGTCTTAAGTCTCTAAATTTCATCCAGTACTTGTCCACCTACTATCGAATCCGTCCTTTTGAAATTCTGCACCATCTCCCTCATTGTTCTCACAACTTCAGATCATTTAAAATTTTTAACTTGTGCAACATACACAAAGGTTTAGCTCATGAAGACACATCAGGAAGAGCAAGGGTCCTAAACACTGATGTCTTGTGAACTCCACTGAGTCAAATGTTGTTTTGATATCAAGGGTTGGCTTTCCATCACAACTCAAACTTATTGGTTTCAATGTACCTCAGATTCCTCTTTTGTGGTTTTTGTTTGTTTATTCTTAAGTGCTCCAAAACAATGCATCTTCAATCAACTTTGCAGCACCATCTTGAATATTGATGCAACACTTAAAAAAGAATATTAAACAATGGGCATATTTACTGGACCAGAAAAACTCCTTTGCAGAATTATAATCCAAACTGCAGAGGTCAAACAATTTATCACAAAGAAATTTTTTTCTGATTTAAAGTTCACTCATGCATAAAAACATCAGAATTGTCGTGAAAACTGCAAACTTGCATATATTCAATAACTTATTCATAACGTGATATTCATAAGAGCAACGTGAAGTTTTGAAATCAATCACAGGATATGTTCATTGCTAACAAGACCAGGATCTATTGCCCATTCTTTACCTGCTCTTGAATCCAAATAGCAGAGCTCCAGTAGATCACAAGATTGTTTAAGAGATCTGCAAAACAAGAATGAATGGGTACGCAACAGACAAAGATGAACCCTCTTTCATGCATTGGAGATCAGAAATTTAAAAAGTGTGACAGTCTTAAGAAAGCTTCTCTCCAGGAAAACTGCTAAGTCCACACAGAGAAGTTAGCAGGACAAATATCAGCACTGCTCAGGAATACTGTTAGGGCATCATTTTCCACATCTTGTTCCACCAATCTAACCATATTTTAAGTATTGAGTGGAAAATAAGGCAAGAAAATGTTGCTTTGTAAAATGCCTGCTTAAGGTTGCTTTTGTCATGTCGGTCACAGGATTGCTAATTCTTAAGGTGGCCACTAAAAAAAACAAAGTAAAGCTAATAATTTTGTACACAGACTGTACTTGATAAATTATACTGTGCCATTGTTGTAATGGATAAATCAAGAGGTGAACTAACAGCTGAATATTGAGTGCTTTAAAGTTTTAACCTCAGTTATTTTCTAACATTTAAAAATCTTTTCAATGAACAGTGTCTGGAGCCAAATTTTAAAGAGTTAAATTTTAATTCAAACTCAACGGAAAGGTAAAGATGTATTCGTTTTACTTAGTCAGATTTCAAATAGTGACTACATTCCCCTTTGAGACAATGCATTTTGGTTCATTCTCCAAAAGGTCTGAAGATTAAAACTGTCGCAGACTACCAAAAGTAGTGGTGCTGTTTCAAAGTCATTATGAAAGCAATGTGGATGTTGGGGATAAAGCATGCAATTATCATAACAAATGGTTTAACATTTAATTTTAAAAAGTGATGAAAACACAGGAAATCTATGTAATTGTGCATATATTTTATCCATGTCACAACAGAGACAACATTATTGCACGCATTTTCAAGAGACAATTTATCAATAAAAAGGCAAAAAAAACACAATGTCAAGACTAAACACAATCAGAAGGAGAAATCTTCAGACAAAGCCATCAAGATTACAAGGAAAATCAGAATACCAAAGTAGATATATATTGCAGATAATTCACAGTAACAGACATATGATCGGAGCCTGAAATGCTGAAACAGTGGCCTACATTAACTGCATTGATGTTAGTCGATCATTTGACCATATACAGTTTAAGTATAGGTTTTTAAACTAACTACTGATAACTAACAGCTACCAATCCAAGCAGCTTTCAGACTGGGTCAGACACAATGAAACCATGGCAACAACATAGAAATACATTAAAGGAGATCATTATACTTTTTAACTTTAAGCTTATTGGAAGCACAGGATATTCAATACTAATTCTGGTATTAGATCAGCGTTTTCTACACAGTCCAGAATCGAACACCAAAAACTAAAGTTGCAACTTGGTACTTTATAGATCTCTTTCAGGTCAGAAGATCGGCAACATTTTCATACAAACATTTTATAATGATGGATATTCAATATTGGACATTACATTCCAGTGATAAATAATTTCTGTACAAAAGGATTAAAATTAATTGGTCTAGAAAATGATTCTGCTTTCTTTAACTTTGTACTATGTTCGCAACCCTTCGTCATTTCAACATTCAACAGTGAGCAGAACAGGTTTGGGGACGGTGGCAACACAATTTAAAACAGTTGATTTATTTACCAATACGAGACCTATGTGGCGGAAATCTTACTGGCAATAGAAATCACATGCATCTTCAGGAGTGCTTGATAACAAAGTATAATGAAACTACAAATTAAAACTTGGTAACACTATGCCTAAACCTGATTTTATAAATGAGATATTAATGTCTATATGTAAAAACAGACCTTTATCTTGACCTAAGTTATTTTTTGGAAGGGAGCTGGGTTGTTTATAGTTCGCACTCTTCCATTTGGAGCCCCTCCATTTAAGGGACATGGCAATTAAATTTTGCACTACAAATTCAATTTTAGGAAAGCACAATTCTAACTTGGCTGTTTGGTTTATTTGTTACTGAAACAGAAAAAACATTTAACCAGTTATGTACACAACATCCAATCCAGTTTTATCTGCTTCAAGTTGAAGCACAGAAACCCTCAGCATAAAAGCAATATTGCACTGAGTGAATCAAGAACGGGACAGTCCATACAAGGTTATCTGAAACAAATACGACAGATGGTCTATTTCTATGATGTATATGACACAGTCAATACAAAGCACTGTTACTGATGCTAAACAAATTTGAAAAAAAGTTAGTTCATGTTGAAACAACTGTAAACTACTGCAGATGGTGGAATTCTGAAATAAAAACAAAGTGCAGAAGTAATTTCAACAGATCTGGCAGCATTGTGGATAGAGAAACAGAGTTAATATTTCAGGTCCATGGTTTTTCTTCCAAATTGCTGAGTTTGTTCCACACTCGGCTTTTAATTTGTGTTGGCCTGTTTGGTAAGGTGAGAGGGGGTAGCAGCAGAAGGCAGAAAGTTACAAACAAGTACAATAGCTCTCTATTTAATTTCTGGAGTACATAGTACAAATTCTATTCTCCAACTTTGGCAGCTCTGTGCAAGAAGCATTTAAATAGTGGACTTGAATATTAAGACTGGTTAAACAGGGATGCACATTAGTATTCGAGCTACGCTATACATAACCAAATGATTACATTGCTGAATCCTGGGGAGGGCAGAAACAGGGGACATGCCTGAAGGTGGCAGGAGTAATTAAGAGTGTCATCAGCAAAGCAGGTGGGATTTAGGACTTCATAAACAGAGGTATCTTACATAAAAGCAGAAGTTATCCTAAACCTTTATAAAGCTTTGATTATAGGTCACAACTAGAGATTAATACCTATTTCTGGTCACCATACTTTGTCACTTAAGAGGAGATTTGCTTGAATGGTTCCAAGGATGAAAAATTTTTAGCTACAAGATGAGATTGGAGAAAATAGGTTTGGTCTGTTTGAAGCAAAGGAAGTGCAAGAGGTATAGAGGCATTCGAAATAATAGAGACAAACCACACTGAAGAAGAAATCTTTTTAAACAAAGCAGTTGGCAATGATCTGAAACTTGCCACCTATGACTTTGGTGTAAAGCATAGATCACAATGTTTTCAAATGGCAAACCAAATGAACATTTCAGGGAGGTAAACTTTTGAGGCAAGGGGGATAATGTTGGGGAATAGGATTCATTGGAATGCTGTACCAAACTGTGAGGTTGACAAAGCTTCAAAACAATATTGATAAGCTGGACAGATAATGGCAGCTGAAATTCATTGCAGAGAAGGTGAGGAGATGCATTTTATTAAAAAGAATATGGATAGCAATATAAAACACAAAGGGCCCAAATCTAAAGGAATGCAGGAGTAGAGGGATCTGG
Organism: Hemiscyllium ocellatum; assembly: GCF_020745735.1. Lineage (NCBI taxonomy): Eukaryota > Metazoa > Chordata > Chondrichthyes > Orectolobiformes > Hemiscylliidae > Hemiscyllium > Hemiscyllium ocellatum. Next base: position 15,437,127 of record NC_083425.1, read on the forward strand.
GTATGTGTGCACACAGACATTGAAGGAGGCAGGACAGCCAGGGTAAACAATTAATGAAGTATGTTGTACCCTGGGTTTTACTAATTGAAAAAAAAGCAAGGAGGTAATCCTGGAAGTTGTGACAAACCTCGATTCGGTCTTGCTTGGATTACAATTCTGGGTGCAAAACTATGAGGAGGATGTGAAGGCATTGAAGAGCGAGACTGCACAAGAGGTTTACAAAAGTTATTTTAGGGATGAAAAACTGAGTTTTGAGGATACATTGGAGAGGTTGTCACTGCTTCCCTAACAGCAACAACAGCAATGAAGATAGGTGGCAGGTTAAAAATCATGAGGGGGCTGTTTAGAAGAGATACAGAGATTGCTCCCACTCATAAAAGGATAGGGAATGACAAAGCACAGTAAGTATATTTAGAAAAGAAGCAAATGTGATGGGATAAAAAAAAAACAAGTGGTTCAGGTTTGGGATGCAAAATATAGTGGAGGCAAGTTCTACTGAGGCATTGAAGAGGGCATTAGATGAACAGAAAATATTTAAACATATACGGAAAAGGCAGGAGAATGGCACCAAGTCATGTTTCTAATTTGGAGAGTAATACAGACACAATGGACTGAATGGCCTTCTTCTGTGATTCTGGCTATTCATGAGCACTCTCAAGGTCTTGAATAACAGATCACAAACTCTCCTCACCCACCAGATTAACTGCTTCTACATTTTAACATAATAAATAATTGTCAAATAAAAACATTTCAGTTCTGTAAATATAAAAATAACTTTCAAAGGGAAAGGGAAACAAAACTGACCCACGCAACACAGCTTCAGTCTATCTTATTACTTTAGACAATATTTCAAAACTAATTTCTGGTCCTAGTGCCAATTTACACAGAGATTTTCAGCTTAACGTTCAGATGAATGTACACAAAGCAAATTTATCAGAACACAATTACAAATGAATAATAGTCTTATTAACTCACTAATTAATCTTTCATTCACCCAAGGCTGACTGCTTTAATCAGGTCACAACACTGGAATGTTCACTGATTCACACAAAGAAAGAAAATGTATTAAATATTCCCCACCATTTAACAAATCCTTTAGAAGCAGCGGCATCCAAACATAAAACTGCAGGAGCCACGATTAAATTTTTGAACTTTAACACAGCAACTTTCAACATCCAGCACAGTGAACCACTTTGCGTAGTTAGTAATGATAGACTGGAGACCAAACCTTATAACTCAAAATTAATACTAATAATTAATTGATATGCAACCATTATTTCATAAAATAAAAAAGGCTGGCCTGCAGATGAAAAATTGACAATGAATTTTTTAAAAATATAATATTCTCAGCTAAACAGATTATTTCACTTCTGATGTAAACTCGACCATTCATGGCTTTTAACAAGAATAAATATCGATGCAAGGCCATGGGTAAAAGGCAAACTAAAAAAACTGGTTTACATACTTCTACAGATGCTGCTGTGCTTCAGTTTCAATAATTCCATTTACTATTTCTATTGAGAGTCTAACAGTTAACATTGAAGTATATTTTTTAATAGAGCAATTACTGCAAAAAGCACAAATCTGAACACTGAAACACTGGTTGGACTCCTAACTGAAATTTATTTGAAGCAATATGTATATCTGCTTTAACCATGAAATGTCTCTCTTGGAATTTTAGCTCAATGGAGGCATATGTTTACCATTGAGTGCTATGCAAATTAATACAAAATTATGTTACAGAATCAAAGAAAGCAAAATACATTCAAGTTAGCAGACATTGCTTTTACCCCCAAAATGATATGCCTCAGAATTGTAATTGAGTTCAGCCTGATGTCAGTAAAGTTCAATAATAGCTTTGTAGCCTTGAATGTCTTCTTTGCAAAAAAAAACTAACCAGTTAACCACATAAATTTGATTTTAACAAGTCATTTCAGTTGATACTGGAAACTTAAGTAACATTCCATTGAACCAAATTCAATTATGTTGCTCAAATATTAACACTAGCAGATTACCTTTACTTGCTCAGAATTTAAATCCTTTCAATACAGTTTAAACAAGATATGAACTTAGGTGGCACTTCGATCTGTAACTTCTTAAAATACATTTTTTTTTACAAACAAAACATAAACTCTTGATAAGTTAAACATTAGAAAATACACTTTTCCACAGGAAAGTATTGTTAAATTCTAACTCCACTTTTTTAAATATTAACATATTTCACATCAGTATAATGATAATTTCTTTCTTCTAATATCCTAAAGCACCTAAACACAGGTATTTTACAGGAAATTGTTATTTAATGAAAGGTAATGAGTCTTGGTTTAAAGAGCTGAAGATTTGAAGGAGAGGGATGCTAAACCCTAAATTGAAGCCCTGTAAAGCAGCAGGTTCTGTACATTCTCACTAAATCATTGATCAACATATACAGTTACATTTTAATGTGTACTGACTGTTCCCAGTGTCTGGTTTCTACTCAGAGTACCAATTCTACGTAGTTTCAGTTAAGAGTACTCTGCTGGGAAACGTAGCAAGTACCTTCAGTAATGAATATACACACTGTAGAATTATGATTAAATGGAATTGAAACTATCCTAATACACAGGTTGAGAACTAAACATTTGGAGGTGTCCATTACACCCAATAGCAATAATCTAGCACTGGAAAAGTTGATTTTCTAAGCAACTAATCTTGACATTCAGAACCTTATTCTAACAAGTTTCCTGGAAACAGAGAGAACACTGTTTTAACGCCTAACAGATTATTTCTTTCTTAATATTGCGCAAAAGGAAATTAATGCTAAGCATTTTCAAGTGTCATTTTGGTAAACTCAAAATGCTGCATGTTAATCACAGCTAATTCCTTACTGTTCTCTAAAGGTCAACCAAATGATATCCATTTTATAGGCACTTATTTTACGAACTGTCAAGCAGATTCAATACCTGATACATTAAATAAAGTGAAACTGCAGACTAATCAAATAAGGAACTAAATTGTGAACTGGGACACCTGGGCGGGGGTTTGAAGAGAGCAGACTGATCATCCTTAATTGCTTGTTTTGCATTGCATGCCATTTCCAAAGAGGGAAAATATATTTTTTACTTCAACGATTCAGCAGAAGAGATGCAAGGCAAAACAAAAAGGAAAAATGGCAGCTACAGAGGAAACATTTAGCTAAATGGGGTTAGGTAAACGTTGACACAATTCAATATAAATGATGGAAACGCTTGAATCTTGTGCTGTATATAAAACTATATATTCAACGAAACACTTATAAAATAGCCAGTTAACAGAAGCAGATAACAGTGCAGAACTTCCACAATGCAGGGATTTAGCTTGTTACTTCTTATGTAAGATCATCAGTTGAATCTGAATGTATCTATAATAAAATGGGACATTTTTTCCATGACCAATTGGCCAAAATGCACACAACATGGAGTAATGCAACTGAATATCATGACTAGCTGCTACCGTGCAATTTAGGACTTCCGTTTTCATTCCTCCAAGGGCAAGAGAAAGTTAACAAATGGGCAATGCAATTTTGCATTTTGTCACATAAACCAGAAACAATCTAACATACTGCATTTCTATGGACTTCTGAATCAAGTTTTTGCTTTGGACGCGATGAGTTTCAAAGAATTCTAGAAATGTAATCCATACTCGATTGCAGATCCTCAGTTCATGGCTGATTTAGTCTCACACTGCAAGCATTGAACCTCTCCTCCAGACATCTTAGTATGGGTTGCTGGCCACCACAAATTGCTTCAGCATCAGTCTTATTGTTCAAACCAATAACAAAGACACTGAACGTAGGTCTGCTTCGCTTAAAAGTTCTTAGCATTCCTTCTGCCTGCGGACATGTTCAACTAACTGAACTCTGTGTTCCTCTACAAAAGAAAGCAAAGATATTAAATACATAAAGACATGACTAATTTGTGTTACTTTGAAACATTTTTTTTAAACATTCTAAACATTTTCCTTTAACTATCCCAAAATAACTACATTATGCGATATCTATTATTCTGCAACTTAATCGTCAACATAAATATGCAATTTAGATATTAAAATATTTATTGCTTATTGTCACAATTACTTAAATACAGAAATTATGTAACTGAAATAAGCTTTCAACAGGATTTAACAAACTGTTTGACAATTTCAAAAATGTACCAATCTGAAAAGAACTGGAATTATTTACTATTTATGTGTCGCATAGAATTGATGACAGCCTTTTTCATTTTTATCTGACAAAATTGATTAACATGAGCAAACCTTCAGAGAATATTTATACAAAATTAAAAAAACACACAAATGTAAAAACTCTAAACACCTAGAATCTAGGACACATTCAGGCATTTGCAAACAACAATTTGAGAGAATCAGGAAGAAAAGGTACATTGGTCATACAATAATTGGGAGTTGAACATAGTCCAATGTTCCCATGTTCACCTGATGGAAGAGACGATCACATTGTTATCGATACCAAAATTTTTTTTAAAAAAGATAGCATACATTTTCTTTCAAGAGTGCACTCTGGAACTGAAGTTAAAAATCACTCTACATAGTCCAATAGGTTTATTTGGAAGCACTAGCTTTAAGAGCACTGCTCCTTCATCAGGTCGCTGTGGAGCAGGATCATGAGACAAAGAGTTTATAGCAAAAGGTTACAGCGTCATGCAACTGAAAAGATATATTGAACAAACAGAGAGAGCATTCTAAGTTTGTTCAAAATATCGTTTCAATTGCATGACACTGTAATCTTTTGCTATAAATTTGATGTTTAATGATCTTGCTCACAGCTACCTGATGAAGGAGCAGCACTCCAAAAGCTAGTGTTTCCAAATAAATCTGTTGGACTATAACCTGGTGCTGCGTAGTTTTTAAACTTTGTCCACCCCAGTCCGACACCAACACCTCCACATTCTGGAGCTGAAAGCACTCTTTTCCTCTGTGGGTTCTCCCTTCGACAACTTCACTGTATTACTGTGGTATATTCAATTTGAAAATGCCACAGGTATATTCTTAGTCACCCACATATATTCACAGTCACAAACAGAGTTATGTAGGAAGCAGTCAGCTACATTCTAGTGAAGAAGTCTGTTTTTCCAAATTGCAACAATGGCTTTATATAGCCCCTTCAGCACAGCAAAACAAATTAGGGTGTCTGAAAGCTATTATCAAGCAAAATATGACACCACATTGCATCAGATAACATCAAGACTTGGTCAAAGGGACAGATTTTAGGAATCATCTTAAAGATGATAGAGAGATAGAAAGCAAAGGGGTTTCAGAAAGGAATGCAGATAATGTTCCCAACGCTGGAGATGGGGACCACTATTAAAACTGGCCACCATGATGGCATGTGATGAAGAAATGTTTGTTTGAAGGAGACCTTTAGAAACACTCAAAACAAAGTTTGTTTATACTGTTGCTTATATATGTTTGATGAAAGTGTACATTCTCAACAATTTTTTTGTTTCCTACAATAAGGAGGGAGAAGAATACGTTTAGATAGCTTAAGTGTCACCATTAGTTTGTGGAAGGAATAGAAAGACATGATTAACATTTTCAGGTTATCATCAAGTGTCACTCCATGCTTCACCTAGAGGTGGCGTTACCAACAAATGCATCTGGTGGAATAAAGGTTTTAGGCCTGAACCGCAGTCGACACAATCGTTCATGCAGTAATGATGAAAAGCTTGCTATACAGGAGGTTTAAGGCCTGGAGGACATTGCAGAAATGATGAAAGGTGCTCCCAAGATCAGATTTGGAAACAGGGTTGAGAATTTTCAAGCAGAAACTTTGCTAAACCTTGCCTCCCCCTCCTCACAAACAGAATGGGGTGACATGCTTTTGAGATATGTTTCATTGGAAAATGAGCGCATTTTGAGTACTCAATCTTGTGGGGACACACCCTTTGAGGAGATAGGGGAGCAGCCTTGGTCTGAATTAACTCATTACATCCAGGATGTGAATCACTGACGGTAACAATGGAAAAATGTCACATTGCAGGTCATTCTTCACACGTGGTAAAACACAGTGAAACAGCATCACTACTTACTTTAAAACCTGGAAAACTTCGCTGAATGAGTAGTAGACCAAAAATTCCTTCTGTTTTGCATTTTCTGGAAAGCATTGAAGTTTCTTTTCCTCTCTCTTTTAAGTCCCTTTAATTTTTTAACCTGAAAACATAAAACGCTTACATCAGCATTGCAGGCAGTACCAGACAAAAGCAAAATCTCTCTCCAGTGATTTTGGTGGACAACATTGGAGATGACTTCCATTTTACTCAGAGTAGTAGGGGTGTGGAACACACTGCCTGCAACAGTAGTAGACTTGCTAACTTTAAGGGCATTTAAAAGATCATTAGATAGGCATATAGACAAGAATGGAATAATGTAGGTTAGATGGGCTTCAAATTAGTTCCACAGGTCGGTGCAATATCGAGGGCTGAAGGGCCTGTACTGCGCTGTAATGTTCTATGTTTCAAATATTGCTTTGTGACCTTCTTTTGTTTATTCAGAGAGGCACACAGGCTCAGCAGTGGAGTGCAAACTCAGTGCTTCTGAATTGCTCCAGGGTAGTGTCCCAAATCAAAGAGCAAAATGTTTCTCAACTTCGAGCACAGAGTCACGCTAAATAAGATGAGTGACATAAATGTGAAGTGCTCAATTCTGGGGCACTTGCTTTAAGCATTCCATGATACTATGTTTAATTGGTGGGGAAAAGGTGAACTTCAGGAACCAACAGTTTGATCGTGCAGTTGTTGCACTCCCAATCATTCTATGGCAAAAGGTCGGCTGTTTCTATTATTGGAGTTTCATTCTTATGCAATTGGGAGCCACTCGTCAACGTCAATTCAGGCAACAGATCGTCAGGTGGAATGATTAGACAGAACGACTATGGGAAGTCAATGCATTTTGGGCTGGGGTTGCCAGAAATTGCCAACGTTTAATCTACACGCAATTTTATGAAATCTGAATAGTCTTACATACTGGAATTCAATTATCTACTGACAAATTCTCAGGATAACCTCTTACCTTCCCCCTGTCAAATTCTTCATCCCATTCATCAACAACTGCATCTTCTGCCTGTTCTGTGTCATACTCAGCATCTTGGCTAACAGCCGACACTGCTCCATCCCAAGTCAACACTAAAAACAGAGTTGTCAATGGAAAGGTTCATTATATTTTAGTCTTAAGCATTTAAAAATACAGGCTGCTGGGAAGAATGAAACTGCCGAGTAATCATTTTTGTATCATGTCCATCAATGAATGTATACGGGGGGAAAAAATAATGCACTTGCTGGTCTGTAACTATCTCAAACACTTCTTTGAAAGATCCCTCAGGACTATAAAGTATTAATACTCAAATCTGTAAGTCGTCAGTTAAATCAGTGGTGGTGCAAAAGATGAAATGATGGAGAAATCCTGAAGAGTGCTGCTAACGGTGTCATGCTCCTCTTGTTCAATGTGGGAGCTCAGGGACACAGCTGATGTCCCTGGCTCCTTCACGTGCAAGTAGTGTGTCCAGTTGCATCTTGTTAGACCGTATAACGGCTCTGGAGCTGCGCATGGACTCGTTTTGCAGCATACTCGATGTTATGGGGGGTCGTAGATAGCACATTTAGTGAATTGGTCACACTGCAGATTAGAATTGCTGAGGGAGAAAAGGAATAGGTGACCAAAAGGCAGAGAAACAGCAGGATAGTGCCAGGGGAGACGGCTCACCAAGAGAAGGCAGCAGTAGCCAAGTTCATGGCACTGTAGCTGGCTCTGCTGTTCAGAAGAGCCGGAAAAAGAGTAGAAGGGCGATAGTCATAGGGGATTCAATTGCAAGGGGAGTAGATAGGCAGTTCTGTGGTGGAAAATGAGACTCCCAAATGATATGTTGCCTCCCAGGTGCACAGGTCAGGGATGTCTCGGATCGACTGCAGAAAATTCTCAAGGGGAAGGGTTAACAGCCAGTTGTCATGGTACATGTAGGCACCAATGATGGAGGTAAAAAAATGGGATGAGGTGCTAAAAAGAAGAATTTAGGGAGTTAGGAAACAAGTTAAAAAGTAGGACCTCCGAGGTAGTAATCTCAGGATGGCTACCAGTGTCACGTCCTAGTCATAGTAGAAATGATAGAATAGTCAGGATGAATGCACTGCTTGAGAAATAGTGCAGGAGGGAGGGGTTCAAATTTTTGGGACATTGGGACCAGTTCTGGGGAGGTGGGACTATCACAAAAATTGGATGGTCTAATCCTGGTCTGGATTGCAACCAATGTCCTTGCGGGTGCTTTTGCTAATACTGCTGGGGAGGATTGAAACTAATGTGGCAGGGGAATGGGAACCAAATGAGGTGGTTAATGGACTGTAAGGAGGTAGTAACTAAAGCATGTAAGGAACTAGAGAATGAAGTCAGCGTGAGTAAGGGGAAAGAGTAGACAGGAAGCGGAGGATGAATGCAGAGGAACTGGTAGCCTGAGGTGCATTTGTTTTAATGCAAGAAGTGTAGTAGATAAGGCGGATGAACTTAGGGCTTGGATTAGTATCTGGGAGTATGAAGTTATTACTATTACTGAGACTTGGTTGAAGGAAGGGCATGATTGGCAACTAAATATCCCAGGATATCAATGCTTCAGATAGGAGGGGGAGGGAAGTAAAGGGGTGGAGGAGTTGCACTACTGGTCAAGGAAGATATCACAGCTGTGCTGAAGGAAGGCACTATGGAGGATTCAAGCAGTGAGGCAACATGGGCAAAGCTCAGAAATAGGATGGGTGGGGTAACAACGTTGGGCCTGTACTACAGACCTCCCAACAGCGAATGAGAGATAGAGGTAAAAATATGTAGAGAGATCATAGAAAGATGTAGGAGCAACATGGTGGTGGTGATGATAGGGGATTTTATTTTTTCCCAACATTGACTGAGATTTACTTAGAGGTCTGGATGGAGCAGAATTTGTAAGGAGCATCCAGGGTAGTGTTGGGAAATGAGCCTAGCCAGTTGCTTTAAGTTTCAGTAGGGGATTACTTTGGAACTAGTGGTCACTGTTCTCTAACTTTTAGAATACTCATGGACAAAGACGAGTGTGGCCCTAAAGGAAGAATACTAAATTGGGGGATGGCCAACTATACCAAAATTCGGCAGGAGTGGGGAATATAGATTGGGAGCAGCTGCTTGAAGGGAAACCCACATTTGATATGTGGGAGGCTTTTAAAGAGAGGTTGATTAGAGTTCAGGAGAGATGGTTCCTGTGAAAATGTGGAATAGAAATGGCAAGATTAGGAAACCATGGATGACAGGTGAAATTGAGAGATTTGCTGAGAGGAAAAAAGAAGCATCCATCCGGTGTAGGCGACTGAAGACAGCCAAAGCCTTGAAAGAATATTGAGTGTAGGACCAGTCTGAAACAAGGAATTAAGAGGACTAAAAGGGATCACGAGATATCCTTAGCAAACAGGGTTAAGGAAAACTGATAAGCCAATTTTCTTCCAAATATGTACATACCCTATCCCTTAGTAGCTTCTCCAGTAGTTTCCATACCACAGACGTCAGGCTCACAGGTCTGTAATTACCTGGATTATCCCTGCTACCCTTCTTAAACAAGGGGACATTACCCTTTTACTCATATATAAGGAGCAAGAGGGTAACTAGGGAAAGGGTTAGCCCACTCAAGGACAAAGGAGGAAAGATATGTGGGCAGTCAGAAAAAACGGGTGAGAGTCTTAATGAGTACTTTGCATCGGTATTCACCAAGGAGAGGGAGGTGGCAGATGTTGAGGTTAGGGATAGATCTTTGATTACTTTAGGTCAAGTCTGCATAAGGAGGGAGGAACGGTTGGGTATCTAAAAAGCATTAAGGTGGACAAGTCCCCATGTCCAGATGGGATCTATCCAGGTTACTGAGGGAAGCAAGAGTGGAAATAGCTGGTGCTTTAACAGACATTTTGCAGCATTTGTGAACACAGGGGAGGTCCCAGAGTACTGGAGAACTGCTAATGTTGTCCCCTTATTTAAGAAGGGTAGCAGGGATAATCCAGGTAATTAAAGACCAGTGAGTCTGACTTCTGTGGTACGGAACCTACTGGAGAAGCTAATAAGGGATAGGATATATACATATTTGGAAGAAAACCAGCTTATCAGGGATAGGCAGCATAAGTGCAAGGAAGGTCATGTCTTACAAATCTAATAGAATTATTTGAAGAGGTGACAAAGTTGATTGATGAGGGAAGGGATGTAGATGTCATATACATTGACTTCAGTAAAGGGTTTGATAAGGTTCCTCATGGTAGGCTGATGAAGGAGTGGCATTGCATGGGTCCAGGGTATTCTATCTAGATGGATAGAGAACTGGTTGGGCAACACGAGACAGTAGAAGTGGAAGGGAGCTTCTCAAAATGGAGACCTGCAACCAGTGATGTCCCACAGGGATCCATGCTGGGACCATTGTTGTTTGTGATATACAGAAATGATTTGGAGGAAGGTGTAGGGTGCCTCATTAGCAAGTTTGCAGATGACACTAAGATTAGTGGAGGAGCAGGTAGTGAAGGGGACTGTCAAAAAATACAGCAGAAAAAGACAGACTGGAGAGTTGGACAGAGAAATGGCAGATGGAGTTCAATCAGGACAAATACGAGATTATGCGTTTTGGAAGACACAACTCAAGACCAAACTACACAGTAAACAGAAAAATCCTTGGGAGAATTAAAATACAGAGTGATCTGGGCGTTCAAGTCCATCGTTTCTGAAGGTGGCAATGCAGGTCAGTAGTGGTCAAGGCAGCATACGGCATGCTTTCCTTCATCAGACAGGGTATTGAATATAAAAGGGTTGGTAGATCATGTTACAGTTGTACAAGACTTTGGTCCGGCCATATTTGGAATAGTGCGTATAGTTCTGGTCGTCACATTGCGAAAAGGATGTTGATGCTTTGGAGAGAGTGCAGAGGCGGTTCACTGGGATGTTGCCTGGTATGGAGGGCACCAGCTATGAAGAGAGGTTGAGTAGATTATGATTGTTTTCATTGGAAAGGAGGTGGTTGAGGGGGGACCAGATAGAGGCCTACAAAATCATGAGAGGTGTAGACAGGGTGGATAGCAAGAAACTTTTTCCCCCCCAAAGTGGAGGACTCAAATACTAGGGACCATGATTTCAAAGTGATGGGAAAAGTTTCAGGGAGATATACGGGGAAAGTTCTTCATGCAGAGGATGGTGGGTGACTAGAATGCATTGCCAGTGGAGGTGCTAGAGGTGGGAACAACGATATCATTTAAGATGTATCTAGACAGATACATGAATGGGCAGAGAGCAAAGGGATACAGAAGTTTAGAAAATAGGCAGCAGGTTTAGAGAGAGGATCTGGATCAGCGCAGGCTTGCAGAGCCAAAGGACCTGTTCCTGTGCTGTAAATGTTCTTCGTACTGTACAGACCACATGCTGAGTGTACATCATTAAAAAGATGTTGAACTAGGAGTAATCTCAAAATGACTACACACTCTACCAAACACGACTAATCTATATACAGCAGCTAATCGTTTCCACGACTAACACTAGGTTAACAGAAAGCACAAGTTTTCAAGAAACATCAAACTAACAAAATATTGAATGCAATTCACGTAGTACTTTACTGAGACTTCAGCACATGCTTACAGTTATCATTTACTAGTGGTAAATGAATTTACAGTACTACCGAGACTGAAGACTCCAAAGCAACAAAACAGCTTCAAATGAGTTACTTTTTCCTACCTTCAGTTCCATATGCCTTGTTGCTTGAATGTTTTAAAAGCTCTTGAACGACACTGGATTGCTTCTTCCCATCCCAGGCTAAGCTTGCAATGGGTGTGACAGCAGGTGCAGGTCTCTCCTCACTGGAATGCTTTTCAGAGCGTTTATACCCTTCTGTTATCTGGCTGTCCCATATGAACACTGGGACTTGAACAGAGAATAGCAGTCAATGTTAATGAAGTAACAATCTGTTCCAATGCAAGTTTATTTGATTTGCGCCAAAGCTCTACTATAATCCTTGGCTGCAATCTTGTTCTGTACAGAGGAACCTCGATCATCTAGCATTCAATTGACTGAAATTTGGACTAACCGAACAAGATTGCAAGGTCCCGATGCTGGGCTAACTGTGTTACCTGGCATTCAATTAACTGAACAAAATACTCCCTGGCCGTGTCATTCGGATAATCAAGATTCCTTTCTCAGGCTTCAAGGCTATACAACACATACTTAAATGCCACTTTAATCAATATAAGGATTAACCAAGAGAAATTATTCTCATTACTCTAACAGCCATCCAAGTTAGGGAAGAAAAAGGTTGAGTCCCGGTCTCAGGACATCACAGAGGATTATTTTAGAAAAATTAATTCATGGGATGTGGACATCGCTGGCTGGGGTCAACATTTATTACCCACCCATAGATGCCCTTGAGAAGGTGGTGCTGACGTGGCTTTTGAAACCACTGCAGTCCATTTTCCGTAGAATATGGAAACGATAGGCAATTTAGCCTCGTGAGCCTACTCAGCCACTGAAAACCATCTTGGCCGATCTCCCCTCAGCCTCAACTCCACTTTCCTACCTGCTCCCCATAACTCTTTAACCCATTACTAATTAAAATCTGTCCATCGCCTCCTCAGATTTATTCAGTGTCCCAATGTTCACCATACTCTGGTTAGTGAATTCCACACATTCACGACATTTTGAGAAGTAATTCTTCGACACTGGTTTTAAATCTGCCCAGTTTTGAGCTGCTGGATCTATTTGAAGTTTGTCCCAATCAGCACAGTGTTAGTGCCACACAATGATGTCAGGAATTCACAATGTGAAGGTGGGATTCCAATGCAAACAACAGACGTTTTTACAGAAGGGAGGATTGGAAGGTAGAATGGAAGTTGATTACAAAAACTCATACCTATAATTAATTCTTTATCAATTGGCCTGAAAGGGTACTCCTACACCCACTCCCTCATTCCCCTAATCATGCACTAGACTCAACTGCAAATGCTTTCCCCTAGCCTCCTGGTTAGATGAAGCACAAAGACTCAGTTATGAATCAACAAACTTTCTAGTTAGCTGCCAGATATGTTTAGCCTTGCAGTTTCAAGTCTACACAGGCCTTAAAGAAAGGAAAAGAAAAATCATAACATGAAATTATTGCTGCAAAGGTATATATCCAATATATTTAAGAAATAAGAATAACAAACACAGCCCAGGCCAAAACTGTACAATGGGGTAAATGAACAGAGGCCTGAGCCTGGTGAAGAAACACACCTGCTTTAGTGGGATCAAGTGCAGACTTTAACTTAAATCAACTGTAATGGGGACAATCCATCATCTGAATTCAGACCACTCAAAAGGAAGAGATAAAGTGGAAACAGCATATGCTGACTTGGACTTAGAAGAATCATGTATGACTGTGTGTGGAATTTGCACATTCTCCACATGTCTGCGTGGCCTTCCTCTGGGTGCTCTGGTTTTCCTCCCACAGATGTGCAGGTTAGGTAGACTGGCCATGGACAATTGTCCAGCGGTGTGGAAATTATGTGGATTAGCCATGGGAAATGCAGGGTGACAGGGATAGGGGAGTGGAGGATACAGTTTGGGTGGGATGCTCTTTGGGGGTTGGTGTGGACTCACTGGGATGACTAGCCTGCTTCTGCACTGGAGTGACTCAATGATTCTCTCTCATTAAAATATATATAAAGGGCTTGGCAGAGAAAATACCAAGAGGCTCTTTCCCTTATATCAGTTGCTAACATTTGAACCCAACTCAGATCAATGGTTCCGATTATGTTGGCATGACCCCTATTATGAGCTGTTCATTCTTCGTGGTATATTATCATCTATTCTCTGTCTGTCGAACTAACATTCTCTCTCTTTCTAGCGCCGTTCCACCAATCCACTCACTACCCCTGCAACCACCTCCCCAGCACCTTCCAGCCCACCCTGTCTTCAGCATATATGCCATCTTCTCTCAGCTACTACCAGTTCTAAGCAAGGCTCACTGGACTCAAAATGCTTTGTTATCTCTCCGCAGATGCTGAATTTCTCTAAATTCTCTTTTTGCTCCAGACCATTGTGGATTCAAATCCCACAGGACTCATACAAAAGCAGCTAGATTGAGACTCCATTAACAAGAATGGGCGCCATTGTCAGAGATCCTGTCTTTCAGGTCAAATGCATAACCAATAGCAGGGCTCCCCTCAGGCAGGCATAATGCTTCAAGACCTTAATAAAAATCAGGGAAATTATCCTGGATGATTTTTATCTCTCAACACACATCACTTGAATGGATTATCTGGGACTAGTTTAAATTGTGAAAACTGGGCAGCATGGGCAAGTTGTACCGAAGGGTCTGTTTCCATCCTGGAGACCTCTATGGTCATTCTCGCATTTCTCTGTGGGAGCTTGCTGTCTGCATGCTGTGGGCTGTTTCTTGCAAGACCATCACTGGTACACTTCAAAAGGTTGTACTTTGAGATGTATGCTGGTCATGCAAGTTGTTACATAAATTGAAATATTACTTTCTAACAGGTGGAGCACCAATTATGAGCGTCAGATACACTAGATAGAGAAACAGGAGGCTGGAGGAACACAGCAAGCCAGAAAGCATCAGGAGATGGAGTTGTCAACATTGAGTGTAACCCTTCTTTAGGACTCCTAGATAAACAGCTAAGCCATCATGGATTAAGACAGGGAGCAATTTCTTCACTTGCATGTTACAAATGCTTGTAATTCTCAACTTTGCTGTTATGCTCTGCCATAGAGTGTGTCTGAGAGGAGATTTTTGCATACCAAGATAATTATGGCAAATTATGCGGATAATTATGCGGATGGTGGACATCAGAAACAGAAACAGAAATGCCTGGAAAATCTTAAGGAGATCTGGCAGCATGTGGAGAGAAATCAGATTTAACATTTCAGGAACAGTCACCCTCCTTCAGAACGGATGGTCGCTCAGAAATGGTTGGCATTTATGCAGAAGACAGGATGGGTGAAAGGAGGGGGAGTAAATGAAAATGAGATAGAGCCCAAAAAGAAAGAGAGAAACAGTTGGAAAGGAGTAGATAAAGGACAGAATGAATAGCTATAACAGGGACTATTATCAGCTGACAATGGGTTGTGTGTGGTAGCAGCCCACGTGATGACAAGAGCTGAAATGTGATAGAGAAGAAGGTGCTCAAGCTTGAAATTGTTGAATTTGATATTAAGTCCAGAAGACTGCAGAATTCCCAGTAGAAAATAAAGGTGCTGCTCTTTCAGTTTGCATGGGGCTTCGCTGGAGCACTGCAGCAAGCCTGAGACAAAGATGTTGGTCAGGGAACAGGGTGGTGTGTCAAACGTGGCAAAGTTAAATTCAAGCCACCTGACAACTGAAGGAAGAATCCCTTGTCTTCCATCTTGGGACCCTTCAACCACATGGCATCAACACTGACTTCACTAGTTCCCAAATTTCCCTTCCCCCCACCTCATCCCAGAACCAACCCTTCAACTTGGCACCACCGTCTTGACTGTCCATCTTCCTTCCTTCCTACCTACCTATCCACTCCACCCTTCCATCCGACCTATCACAATTACCCCCCAATTGCATTCACCTATCACCTTCCCAGCTACCTTCGTCCCCCCAGCCCCACCCCCACTATATTTTTCTCAACCCCCTTCCCCTCCACATTTATGAAGAGCTTATGTCTGAAACGTTGCCTCTCCCACTCTTCAGATGCTGCCTGACTTGCTGTGCTTCTCCAGCACCACACTTTGATTCAGTTAAAGGGGCAGGCAACCCACCTACCCTAACCCTGTAACCCTGCATTTCCCATAGCTAATCCATCTAGCCTTGCACATCCCTGAACATTATAGGCAATCTAGCATGACCAATTTCACTGTGTGGAGTTTGCACGTTCTCCCCATGTCTGCGTGGGTTTCCTCCGGGTGCTCCGGTTTCCTCCCACAATCCAAAGATGTGCGGGTCAGGTGAATTGGCCATGCTAAATTGCCCGTAGTGTTAGGTAAGGGGTAAATGTAGGGGTATGGGTGGGTTGTGCTTCGACGGGTCGGTGTGGACTCGTTGGGCCGAAGGGCCTGTTTCCACACTGTAAGTAATCTAATCTAATCTAATCACTCCGCCTAACCTGGACATCTTTGGATGATGGGAGGAAATCCATGCAAATATGAGAGAGTGTTCAAACTCCACACGAACGGTCACCTGAGGGGGGAATCGAACTGGGGTCCCTTGTGCTGTGAGACAGCAGTGTGAACCACTAAGCCATTGTACATTCCAAAAGGCTGAGGGTATGAGCTGATGGACCATTCTTGTAAAGCATTGCTGTAATGAGCAGATTTCACATTCCTACATCAAAATGCTTCAAAAGGGACAAAAAGGTATTTTTCTTTGATAAAGTTACTTGTTGAAAATTGCACTTCAAACGTTTATTTTTGGAGATAGCTGCAACAATTGCCATTGATTCTAAATAGCAACTGCAGTACACAAGAAGAGTCTTGTGAAATATTAACAAAAAACAAAATATAAATTCAATTAGAAAAATTCACAGGGATGTCTATATCATGCCTTATTATTTTGAAAGCAGTTTACTGTTTCTTTTTTGAAGGAAGCTTTAAAGACCTAGACCTAGTAAGAAATATTGTACCTTGCCGATTTTGATTTCTGACAGTCTGATCCACTGGAGGGTCTGAACTTGCACAATCATCTGAACTCATGCTTCTCTTTCGTTTCCTGTGTTTTTTCTCGCATTTTTGGCTCTCTTTAATCTCCGAATTTTTCTTTTGCGGTTCCAGTCCTTTAGGCCTTTCCGGTTCTTCACATTCTGGTTCATTCCATCCTGAGCAACTGTTAAGTAACATTGATTAATACAGATCTCTTGTATTGATGTCAAACACTGAACTGCATTTTTAAAATCTGTAAAAGTACTGTCATTTTCTCACCACTTAATTTTCACTGTGCAGAGTTTGACTCATTAAATAATTGAGCTTTTCTACAGTTAGGACTCTGGATTGCCCAGGTCTTAGCAAATTTATCCAATAAACAGTGGAGATACACACAAATACAAAATCCAAATCTTCCACTCTCAGTTTGCACCAAGTCAGAGCACATCACGCGGGCAAGTTGTGGGAAGAGTTAGCTGGTCTTAAATTCTACTGGGCAAAGAACTTAATTAGTGTAGTGATTGAAATGAAGTCAGCCAAGTGGACCTCATTGACTCGGAATTTCCTATTGGACTTGGTTAACAGTTCCAAATCAGTGAGCCCTGGCAGACAGACAAACAGGAATGTCACTCTAGGAGCCAGCTGGGTAGTATTATGTACTATACATATGTAAATAAAGGATAACTTAGTGAAGGAATACTAGTCTTCTTGGAGTTATCTGAACGAGAGTTTCCACTGCACGGTGACTCAGCGGTTAGTACTGCTGCCTCACAGCACCAGGGACCCACGTTCGATTCCAACCTCATGCGACTGTGTGTAGAGTTTGCACATTCTCCCAGTATCTGTGTGGGTTCCCTCTGGGTGTTATGGTTTCCTCACACAATCCCAAAGATGTGCAGGTGATGTGCCATGCTAAATTACCCATAGTGTTCAAGGACGTGTAGGTTAGGTGCATTAGTCAGGAGTAAAATGTAGAGTAATAGGATATGGAAATAGATTTGGGTGGGATACTCTTCGGAGGGTCAGTATGGACTTGTTGGGCTAAATGACCTGTTTCCACACTGTAGAGATTTTATGATTCCTGATCACTATAAAATACTAGCCTTTAGGTGTTATTTTCTGGTATGGCAAAACATATGGGATGAAAAATTTCCACTGGTCTGAGAAATTAGCAAGTGTGAAAATACCCATGCATATTTCTTTAATAATGAAAGAAGAACAACTTGGATAATAATTTTGACATTATAAGTAGTAGTGACACTGAAAATATATTCACGGTTTCCACTGAGAGAAGGAATATTAAATCGGTAAGCAGCTGTTTATGAAATCGGAGTCATACAGCATGGAAACCAGTCCATACGGAACATGATCTCAAATTAAACTAGTCCCACCTGTCTGCTCCTGGCTCCCATCCCTCCAAACCATTCCTATTTATGTACTTATCTAAATGTCTTTTAAATTTTGTAATTGTACCCACATCCACTATTTCCTCAGGAAGTTGATTCCACACATAAACCAGCCCTTGTGTAAAATAAAAGAGTCCCTCTTATCTTTTTTTAAACCTCTCACCTTAAAAATGTATCCCCATATCTTCAAATGCTATATGCAAGGGAACATTAACTGTGTCTATAACTCTTATTGTTATTTTAACATTCAGCACATGGATTACAAAGAAATATTATTAAAGCTGGGTTTTCCTGCTGCCGGGGTGAGGTGTTTCTTACTCTTGAATAAACACGATGGTAAACTTTACCAATGACTCAAAATTAGAAAAGGACATTCTCTGTCTCATGGCAGCAGTGTCTTCTGTCGAGACTCACAATGAGGACTGGACTCAGAAGGAAATGCCTACGTGAACTGCATGAAGGAAATTTTTGTGCCATTCCAGGCCATCTATTCAAACACTCCTGGAATTTAAGGTTGCTATGGCAACATTAGTTATGGTTTTACGTAAGTATGTTGAACTCAAGTTTTCAAGAGCTAAAAGCGGCAAATAACTGCCCACGAGAGAGACACTGACTCAGGTTATCTAAAATAATCACCACTGCACCAAATTGTGAAATGTCATATTTACGTACTTTTCCACAGCAGATTCAGTAGAGTCGTTTACTTCAAACACTTCTGTGTATTTTTTATGCTTCTTCCTTTTTTTCTTCAGTTTCTTTGGGATCAACCCTTCAGGTGATACGTTGCCCTTGATGGATTCCTCCTGCAATAAATCATCCCAGTTCAGTCATCATTTCAATGAATCATGTTAAACCCTTTACACTGAAATGACTGAAGCATTTTAAGCAATGACAATGTGATGAGAGTAAAACAAATTTCACTGCTTGATACAAACAGCCACTGTATTGAGTGGATTCCACTCCAATCTGCTCACAAGTCACTTTGCACTCAAGTCGGAATACAATGCAGGACAATATAAAGGAGTCAAGATTTGGAGATGCCGGTGTTGGACTGCGGTGTACAAAGTTAAAAATCACACAAACACCAGGTTATAGTACAACTGATTTAATTGGAAGCACACTAGCTTTCGGAGCGACGCTCCTTCATCAGGCAATTGTCAATTAAGTGATAATCACCTGATGAAGGAGTGTTGCTCCGAAAGCTAGGGTGCTTCCAATTAAACCAGTTGGACTATAAACTGGTGTTGTGTGATTTTTAACAATATAATGGAGCAATGTGTAAGCATAGGAAATGTTCGGATGTCAGATCTTTAAAATTACATCCCTGTATGAGATGATGTTTATAAATCAAGGATGCCCTGTATATTTGTTACCATGAAGACAGCTTAAGAAACTGTCTTTTAAAAGTCTTGTTCAAAATAACAAGGCAACAGACCAGACAATCAGATGGTGAAGGATAGAACTGAAATCAGTTTTTAGAAATGCATATTTAGAGATCACAGTACTAGCTCAACAAAGATAGTTTTATTTTGCTCTTATCTATAGGAACAAAAACAAACCCCTGTCAATGTCAAACACCTGCTTATCATTAAATAAATATAACATAAAATAACCACTATCAGACAAAGTTGACATATAAAACTGGCTTAATTAGCTATAATTTAACTTAATGCAGTAAGCTGCATTAATTAATATATTGGTGCTCCAGATACAAAACAGTAAAGTTTTTATGATTACAGTAAAACTGCTCTTAGTAGGCTGAATAACTGGCAGTATTGATCCACTTTGTTGCAACATTGAACATTTAGAGAACTCTCCTCCTCAGAATTGATATAAAAAGAAGAAATCGAGCACTTCAATCCCTTGCTGCTACGGAGTAACATTTTCCAAATCAGTTGCAAGGTCAAAATGCCAGTGGTCTTAGTGGGTAATGGGACATAAAACTATCCATCATTGTGTGTGTGTTTGTGTGTGTTTGCGTGTGTTTGCGTGTGTATCTGTCTGTCTTTGGGGAGGACCGGGGCAAAGACAAAATATAGACTTGTAGAAAGATTGATGGTGATGAGCCATAGCCCTTGCCAAGAAGAATGGAGAGAAAGGAATGATGGAGCATGCAGTCATCCCACTTACCTCCTTATTTTGGTTGCATCCAGTTCTATACAGTAAGTGCAGGGAAAAACTGACATTTAATACCTGATTGAGGAACAACCAACCACTGAAGCAGGCTGACCATGACGACATTTGTAAGACTGATTCATCTCAAAAGAACATGAATTAGCTGGAATATAGTTCTCACAGGAAGTTTACAAAGAAAGAACACTTTCTCACTGTTCCTGTAGTAAAAGTGAAACTAATACGGACTCAATTTTGGAAGGTCCAATAACCTACCTGTAACTGGTCACATACACCATCATTCTCCGCTTTCTCATGTCGCTTTTTCTTTCTCTTAATTTTCTCTCTACCATCAGTCTTGGCAGCATCATCACATGTTGTCTGGCTGAATGATTCAGAATCAAAGGAAACTGCAACTCTTTTCAAATGCTTACGTTTCTTCTTAGGTCTCTCACTGCTGTCCCTTGGCTCCACAGACCGGTCAATGCAGCAGGTGTGTGTCTTATCTGATAGATCAGTCCTGGAAGTGCACATTTTACTAACACCTTGACCAGATAAAGAATGATTTCCCAATGAGGTAGCGCTGTCATTTATTAGAGGAGCAGGCTGCCAAGCTGCTTCCATGGCTTCCAATGATCGCAACTGCGACTGAGAGAAACTAGAACTACATGACTTCTTGGAGATTTTAGATGGAGAACTAAATCCTGTGTGTTTGGAAATCTGCACTTTGGGAGTAGATGGGAAAGTCCTGAAAGGAAAAAAACAAAATTAAGAATTTTATTTCATAGAATTTGTTCTTAATTTCATGGCACCATTTTCTTAAAATGTTCCAACAAGGGGAATGCTCTCAAGGTACCATGAGTCAAAAGGTCTCCTGTGCCATAATGGTTCTCAACGGTGGCACAGTGGTTAGCACTGCTGTCTCACAGCGCCAGAGACCCGGGTTCAATTCCCACCTCAGGCGATTGACTGTGTGGAGTTTGCACGTTCTCCCCGTGTCTGCGTGGGTTTCCTCCAAGTACTCCGGTTTTCTCCCACAGTCCAAAGATGTGCGGGCCAGGTGAATTGGCCATGCTAAATTGCTCATAGTGTTAGGTAAGAAATAAATGTAGGGGTATGGGTGGGTTGCACTTCGGAAGGTCGGTGTGGACCGGTTGGGCCGAAGGGCCTGTTTCTACACTAAGTAATCTAATCTAATCTAATCAACCATACTCACTCAGTGCCTAAACAGCTATAATAACCAAAATATTTAATTTATGTCTGTTCATGTGATATGGACATCACTGGCAAGGCCAGCATCTCTCATCCAACCCTAACTGTATTTAAGAAGGTATCAGCAAACTTCTAAAACCATTTCTCTCTCCACATGTGGAATTGTTTCTTCTTGTGAATGTGCAATTTGCACTGAAATGGACATATAGGGCTTTAAACACATGGGAAATATGCTGAAAATTAATTTTGTTTTTATTCTCATTAGTATTATCTGTCACCAGTAAAGCAGATCAGAAATCAGCTTTTTGGAAACTTAAGTAAATAAAATCTCATAAACGCACAACATTATTCAGACCATAAAGAAATACAGAAACTTCTTAGGCCTGCCACTGTAAAAACAGTTGCCAGAAAATGCAACAAAACTTATTTTTTGTAATATAGTCTTAAATGTTCTGTACTTTCATCATGTTATTTTAAACCAGTTTCTATGAACATGGAGTCACTCAATACGAAGTTGCCCAAATTTCATTCTTTACTTTAAAGATATACAATGGTCACAGGTCTTTTGTTGCATTCAAGTCCTCCTCTCTACCTCTAACCTTAGCAAACCGTGCAAAACCAACTTTGCTAATAAGTCTTCATCCCTTCAGCTCTTGTATGAACTTCTCCCAAGATCAGCTGTGACACACTCGCCTGTGTGTCAGGTTGCGAATACAAGTCCCATTCTAGAGCTTGAGCACAACATTCCAAAATGAAATCCCAGTCCTGTGCTCAACAAGTGTTGCACTGTTGGCGCTGTCTTACGGATAGATGCTAAGCCAGCCGCTGGCATGAGGTATGTAGCATGTCTCATCACTAATCCGAAGACGAGCAAGAGAGTTATTCCTGCCAACATCTAACAAAAAGCAGATTATCTGGTCACTGTTACACTGCTGTCACTACAGCTTCCTGTGGTGAAGTTGGCAGCTATATTAGAAAAGTTAAGTATACTTGAAAACACTTAACATGCCAATGTGCTTTACAGTCTATGGCTGTGAAAGGTATAATTAAATCAAAGTCTTTGTCTCACCATTGGTGATGAGTCTCTATAATTCCAGTCATAAATTTCTACACAACTCTTCACCCCACTTGACTTGCTTTAATAAAAAAGCCTCCGGAATATGAATTCTTTGAGAAAACCATATCCACACTGTCTTACATTCTGACAGCTTCTGAGCCTACATCTCCCTTCAAAGATGCCACCTGATTGGATGGGTATTTCCAGTATTATCTGCTTCCATTGTTTTCCTTGCTTGCCTGTTAATTCTAATCTAATCACACTTCTGTGAAGCACCTTGGCATGTCTTTGTGCATTAAAAGCACTATATAGTTGTTATCTAAAGAGAGAGCAGATACATGTGTCCTTCTCAAGTAAGAACTACTAATGAGTCAAGTGGTTCCATTGGAATAATTCATTAAAAACACCAGCAACCTTGTCCATCGGCACTGCTTTACTTTAAATGATGGAAGCTTTATTCACTGAGTAGTAAAAATTTCTCTTACCTAGTTTTGTTTGCAGAAGAAAAAATGTGGCCTTTTTTCATTAATTTTGCTTTGTGGACTGATGATAGTGATGGAGAATATGGTTCATTTTCTGTCACCTTCCAGCTGTAGATGGCCTGCAGTTATTGACATAAATAAAAACTTGGTGGTCTAAAAAGTATCCATGAGTGCAGAAAATATAAAAGAGGGTATGGCAAAGAAGAATCAAAAAAGTTTCCATGATTAGACAGCTAGGGAAGCGAAGTAGGAAAACAATAGACAAGAAAAAGTCAAAACAGTTTCCAGTTACTGACCAGGAAAGAACATTTATAGTTTTAGACCAGAAATACCAGACATGAACAAAGAACAAATTAGAAAAATAAGCATACTAGCACAAGTTTGTCAGCATTAGTTATAAACAAAGTGAACAGATCGCATAACAGCTTTTGTACTTCGATACAAGATCTTATCTGCCACAGATTAATGCCAAATTAAATGCTCTGGCAAAAAGATAATCTATCAAACCTCATGTGCAATTGACCAGAGACATTTAATTTGATGTAACATTTAATTGCCGTCATATCTTGTACTAGGTTCAATACAACATGACCCATTAGCAAAAGATGAAAATTTTGTTTGACGAGCAATGTGTTGCCAGGTTGGTGCACACAGGTTGTGAGTAGCCCAAGTTCACAGATCGTGAAGGACAAGTGTTCAATTGTGGCCTCTGTTTTATCAGCTATCTCGGTTTGGAGATTGCAGGAACAATGATGAGAATTAGTGTTCTTGTCAGAGAGGGGGTGGAGTCTAAAAGAAAGTTCCTGTACACCCTCAATGTCATTAAGCTTCACTGGAAAGTTACACAGATTCTGGAAAAGGTGACATTCATCCCAGTCCAATAACCTACTGACACAATTCTGCATACCCAAATAATCAGGCCACATGTGTAAGTTAAAGGAGGGTTGCAAATGCTAGTGAAATGGTGTCAAGCACAAATTAACAGCTTAAGGAAGAGGTGTTAAAACAAAATTTCTGGCAGTCTCATCCCCAAATCAGAGTGGCTGGAGATGCTCAAGGCAAAACATTGGAATATCACATTAAGTTAAATAATGCAATGGCTCAAGAACAAAATGAACTATGCGACTGCAAAGAGTTGGTGTTGAAAATCAATGATAACTTCTACAGCAAGACTTTACAGGAGAAAAACATTCCTTCAATCATTGTTCAGTTAAGTATAGAAACCTGAACTTCAACTGTTTCTTTTTTGACACCAGTGAACAAGAAAATTTTTGTTTCATTCTCAAGGGACAGAGTTTGCTCTAGATTTTCGGAAGCAATTCCAAACTGCAGTCATATGCTTTAAATACCAGGATCAATTCGTTTTGCAAAATTAAAACAACATTAAAACATTGAAATACACAGTTTGGCTCAGCATGTCCATTATCTGCTAAAATTTCCAGTGTGTCTTTTGCTACCCTACCTTTTTATGACACAAAGCTGGTGGGAGGACGTACAGATGCTTCATTGTAATTTGGACAAGTTGAATGAGTGGGCAACTGCACGGCAGATCAAATATAAATGTGGATGAATGTGAGATTATCCACCTTAGCAGCAAAAACAGGAAGGCAGATTATCTGAATGGTAACAGATTGGGAAAAGTGGAGATGCAACAAAACCTGGGTGTCCTTGTAGACCAGATGCAGAAAGCAAGCATGTAGGTGCAGCAGGGGTGAAGAACGCAAAACACATTTTTGCCTTCATAGCGCGAGGATTCAAGAACAGAAGCACAAACGTCTTGCTATAATGAAGAGATCACACCTGGAGTAGCGGTGCAGTTCTGGTCTCCTTATCTAAGGATGGATTTCTGGCTATGGAGGAAGTGCAAAAAAGACTGATCCCAGGGTGGCAAGACTGACATAGGAAGAGAGACTGGATCAGTTAGGATGATATTCACTGGAGTTGAGAAGGATAAGGGGAATCACATAGAAACTTATAAAGCTTTAGGGTAAGCACAGGGTGTTTCCAATTACTGGGGACCAGATGTCACAATCAAAAGACTATTTAGGACTGAGATGAGGATAAATTTCTTCACTCACAGAACGGTGTCGTTCTCTACAACAGAAAGCAAGAACAGGGGACTGAATTGAATAGTCATACTGAATGGCAGAGCAGGCTTAACAGGGGTGAGTGCCCTACTCATGCACCTGTTTTACACATTTACCTTTCTTTTCATCAACTACCCAATATATTCTGTCAAATCAAACTCAACTTGTGTTTAAAAGTCTGTAAAAATGCTCATCTTCCTCACCGTAATCCTGCCACTTAATCTTCGCAGGATATGGCATCAACCAGTGAACTAATATCACTTTAATATCTCCTCTAATTATTTCATAATTCTGGTTATGCAAAATTATATATTTGATTACTTATGTCAAGGTTTTAAAAAAGGGACTTCTGCCAAGAACATAATTTGTTTGCGTTTTACCTGAAGTTACTTTTATAATTTGAACAGATGCATGATCAAGTGCACCCTCTCAAACTGTATTGAAATAAAATTATGAAAATGGACACTGGTTGAGATCTTTAATACCAAATACATTTTAATCAAACAATTTCTGACATTCAAAAGATTGGTGATTACCCAAATGGAAAGAGTTCACAAAATATCATAAAATGGATCTTATGTCCGTCTCACCCATTTTTCTCCTTCCCAATTAATTACACTTCAACTTAACCCACACAATCTCCCAAGAGGTGCAGACAGCCAGATATAGATGAACCAATCTATTTCTAAAGTTTTCCTCAATTTGTTATGGAATTAGCATATTCAGGGTGTAGGTTTGCTCGCTGAGCTGTAGCTTTGATATCCAGATGTTTCATTACCTGGCTAGGTGACATCATCAGTGGCAATCTCCAAGTGAAGCAAAGCTGTTGTCTCCTGCTTTCTATTTATACGTTTGTCCTGGATGGGGGTCCTGGGGTTTGTGGTGATGTCATTTCCTGTTTGTTTCCTGAGGGGTTGATAGATGGTATCTAGATCTGTGTGTTTGTTTATGGCGTGGTGGTTGAAGTGCCAGGCCTCTAGGAATTCTCTGGCATGTCTTTGCTTAGCCTGTCCCAGGATAGATGTGTGGTCCCAGTGGAAAAAATGGTGGTTTTCTTCATCCGTGAGTAGGGCTACGAGGGAGAGAGGGTCGTGTCTTTTTGTGGCTAGCTGGTGTTCGTGCATCCTGGTGGCTAACTTTCTATCAACCCCTCAGAAAACGAACAGGAAATGACATCACCACAAATGCCAGGAACCCCATCCAGGACAAACATATAAATAGAAAGCAGGATACAACAGCTTTGCTTCACTTGGAGGTTGCCACTGATGATGTTACCTAGCCAGGTAATGAAACGTCTGGATATCAAACCTACAGCTCAGCGAGCAAACCTACACCCTAAAACGCAACCTGAGCTACAAACATTGCATTAGAATGTTCATTATCACTATCCAAAGAATCAAAACTCAGTAAGATCTGTGAACTTCAGCAATGAAATTAAATACCAGTTTTCAACAACAGGAAGACGTTCGTGATGACATCAACAAGCACATGCAACTGTCTCTTACAAAGTAACCTCAAATTCAATCTTTAACAGTGAGGGAGGCTTTAAATAAGACCAAGTGATATTCACATAAAGGGGGAGATGGGAAGATTGAGCCAGCTTAGACATTCATTTTTTAACAGAAATCGCAAAGCTCATCCACATTCAATGATAATAATGAACATATAAGGCATAAAGTATAAAACGGTAAAAAGGAAGGAGTTTTTAGTAATAAGTGATTAGAATTAACAATATGACAAAAGGATGAGGTTGTAAGATCATGGATAGATTGTGAAAACTGCCTTGGTCAGAAGAGTTATGATATTAATGTTTGCATGCCGCCTCTGGTGAAGAGATGTGGACAACAATGTACACCAGTAACTAATTTTATTTATTTAAGTTCTTAGCACTATCAAACCTGCAAATGCTTGCAAGTAAAGGCATTTATTTTTCAACAAAAAGCTGTAAGTTTAAAAAAAACCTTTTCCTAACCACTGAAATTTGATGAAGTACTATCACCAGCATGCACTAACACAGAAGTACAAACTCATAACTGGTATTATTAAATGCTCATGTATGGGCATACCTTGCAAACAATGCAATGTGAGATCATTATATAAAGCCACTACAGTCCCAAAGGACCATGGGGCTGCTCTCGGATGGGGAGAGTGAGAAAGATAATTGGCAAGGAGTTTAACCTGGTGATCACCATTCCACAGTTGCAGGGTGAGATTGAAATGACAGGACCTTCATAATGATCTGAGTCAGCTTGGGAAGTGAAGCCATGCTGTTAGCATCACTTGACATTGCAAACCAGCAGTTCAGCCAAGTGAGCTAACCAACTCCCAACATGTAAATATTTAGATACATAACAATTCCTGCACCCCACAACACACACCCACCTTTTTGGCTGACAGTGCAAGCCTCTTAGCTGGAGGTGGTGACATTGTGCTGGACTGCTCTTCCGCAAGCAGCTGGGGCTTTATTTTGGACACTCCCTGATCCTCAGCACTACTCTCAGTCCTCTCATTAGCTGAGCTGTGTGTTTGAGATTCTGAATCCGACTCTTCGGGCTCAGAGTGTTGGTTATTCAATCCATTTTTTGCAACATTGCTCCCGTTGAAACCATGTTTCGGACTGCCAAAATCTTTCTGCTGGTTATGGATGCCTTCTTTCCCTTTCTGCTCAGATCCACCAGTTAACAGCGACTTGAATGAGGTAGATGTAGGTAATTCCTTGCTTTCTGGTGGAGTCACCTTTGCATTTTCTGTTACTGATGTTCTGCCGCTACTTGAACTGTTTGCTGACTGGCCCTGAGAAGATTTTGGTTGCAGCTGAGGTAAAGATTTTTTAATCTTCTTCAATGACTCATCTATGAAGGTTGGTGCATATGTTGGTTTCACTGGAAGCTTGGGTGACTGGTTAGTGCTGTTTCTTGGGACTGGCACACCAACACTTGCAGAAGCTTGCAACTTGGCTTGCACAGACTCCGGTTTCTACATAACAAATACAATCCAGTTACACATATGCCAATATGTCATTTTCACAAACCATGTGGATCCTAGGAAATAGAACTAACATTCTAAAAATTAACATGACACCAAAGTGTCATACGGGACGTTTAACACAAACAAAATCTGTGATAAAGTACAAGGGAACATTAAAAAACACAGTATGCATTAAAATCACAATTAAACAACAGTATGGATAAGTGAGATGGTACACTTTGGCAGGAAAGATAAGGAGGCTAAAAACTCCTTTGAAAGTGAAGTTGTAAAGAGGATGGAGAAGCAAAACCACCTCATGGTACAAAGACAAATCTCAAAGTAGCAACATGTGAAAATGATCTTAAAAATGGTACCTCAAGCATCAAGCTCATATCTAGAGGATTTGAATTGAAAGGCAGAGGAGCTATTTTAATTAGAGCACACCTGGGAGTGGAGTAGAACCTTTCTCACTATTATTTCAAAAAGGTTATGAAGATACTGGTAGAATTCCATAAACACATTCCTAAAGCAACACTAGAAGGTCATATCTATCAAGAAAGATTCAACAGACTTTTGTTAAGAGGAGATAAAGCCAGCGTGGTATCTGGCAGTCGTCTTTAAGATTGTGAAGGGTCTGAACAAAATTAAGGTATGTTTCCACTTATGGAGGAGATCAAAACAGACCATCAACTTAAGACAGTTAGTACTTTGTCCAACGGGGAGTTTTTTACTCAGGGAATACCACATACCAATCAATTGGGCTGAATGGTTTATTTCACAATCTCAAATTCCAGGCAGACTTCTACCAGTCACCTACCCACTCCCCTTCACCGACTGCCCACCTGTGACTAGAGAACAAACTACTGAAGCCATCCCCTTCTACACTGGTAGCAAGGCAACCACTATCTTTTTTTAAACAAAGTAGTGCTAAAGAGGCGCCACAGATGGAAGATGCCCCTCTCCTTTACCTCCAAGGATCAGGTGCATCTGAAACATCCTCCTGTTGATCCTTCAACTTCAAATGCCCCCATGAGGCCTTTAAGGAGACTTCCAATGCTTCTAACTAGCCAATTCAAGCAAAACTAGCTTTCGGAGCACTGCTCCTTCATTAGATAGAAAGCTAGTGCTTTCAAATAAACCTGTTGGATTATAACCTGGCGTTGCGTGACTTTTTTTAAACTTTGTCCAGGTCAGTGCAACACTGGAACCTTCACATCATTAAAGCTGGTCATTTGCCCAATGTGCCAATCATTGCTCTCCCACCACTACGGTTCCAGTGCCATGTTCTCTTGTTCTTGCACAATTACGCATGAGTGGATTTCAGCATTTCTTAAAATACAACATGCTGTTAATGATACGATTAACAAGCTGACCTTTGTCATCTGAGGTGAACTCAAATATCCATTCATTGTGGGTTTCTTGGGTATGGTTGTGCCATTGCTGGTTTTGGCAAGGGCCAGCATCATGTTCTGCTTAGATGCATCATCGACGCTGCTCTTGGAGTTTGGCATTCTTCAGGTAAAACAAAAAAAAATCCACAATAATATTGCACAATTTTACAGTTTACAAAAAAAACCCAAAATATCAAATAAACAAACATATTTTGCTATTTAGGTCAATTAAGAGTTAGTTGAAACATTCAGGATATGCAACACGTTAGGTACACAATGAATAACCATTGATTATTAAATATGAAATAGGGTAATGGTTCATTTTCATTTAATTATCAATTATGCAGGCAAATTTATTATCTCAAGATTAATTACCCTCAACAATTGTTTTAAATGCCTTATGTGACTTCCAGTATACAATAGTGGCCAATTACACTCTTCTCGATTTTAAAACTTGAAACCATACACATACAAGAAACCAAAAGGTAGAAAATACTAAGGGAGAAGGTATGAGCCCTGTATCAACCAGACATTATTATCTCTCAGTGTTCATCATTTACCCTGGATTCTGAGTATACAAACTACTGGGTTTATCCCTCATTTATACACACACAACAAACATGGGCCTGCTCTCACAATCCATAAAGACCACAAGATATAGAGCAGAATTTGGTCATTTGGACCAGCGATCGGTCATTCGATCATGGCTGATCACAGTATGAATTGCTGTCAGAACTGAGATGAGCCTTTGATGCTGAAGATGAGTCTTCTATCTAACTTCCTTTCTGTTTGTTGTCAAACTAAGACCAAGAACTCAACAATGCATGAAGTGAAAGGTTACAGTGAAAAACACCCGAGTAAGGAATGCAGAAGGCCGAAGAGAGGAACAAAGACAAAATACTTATGTAACGTGTAACTTATCTTCTCTTCATAAAATTGAATAATTTACAATGCCTCCCTTCTCTCCACTTGAATACTTTCTGATATCTAATCATTTTGCAAGAGCCGGTTACTCTGTTTTTGGGCACTAATTAATCTCTCATAGCTTTCTCTCCAAATTACTGAAGTCTCTCAAGTAAATGTTTGTTCATTATCAATGTCTCAACTTGACCACAAGCTACTGTACTAAGGATAAACTTCTGTGATGACTTTGTTTGTACTGTTATGGACAAGGCCAGACACCTCAAAACGTTTCAAGGAGGTAACCCAGACCGTAACATGGTTAATTGTTTTAAGCAGGTGCAAGTGGATATTCCAGGAGGGATGCAGCTGGTTAAACCAGTTAGTTTAAACAAAACAGAATTTACTTACAAAATTACCAAATGAAACACAAACAAAAAAACAGAATATAAAATAACTTGTCCTATCTGAAAACACGTGAGAGAGAGCATGAGAGAGAGAACCAACCTGAACCTGCTTCTTTTTCAACACTATTACTAAAACCCAAACCAAACCAGAGTAAAGCTGAGATGGGAGAGCTGGCCACTCCCCAAGTGTTTTATTTCCAAAACTTGAAAGCCTGTTGTCTGAGGCAGTATCTGTTAGCTATAATCAAACTGGCCCTGAAACCCTTTAACTTAAGACGTTTTGGAGTCTGTGTCTTTTATGACCCCTCTGAAAAAGTAAACCATAGAAACATAATCTTGTTAAAGGAGCAGAGTTTGTCACATTACACACATACCGAAAATCAAATTTATAAATAGTTTTCAAAAAACTATGAGAAAGAAAGATAAAATAAACGAAGAAATGCATTTACTAACACCCACCTCAAGTAGAAAAGTACATAAGCCTGTTGATTCAGTACCACCTTGATATTGCTACAATGAACCATTGAGTCATTCATCTGATACCACTGCCCATTACTGGCCTGAAAAAAAGTAACAGCTAACACTGAAGTCATGGATAAATTATCTCAAATACTTATTGTTAGTAAAGTTTGCTCAACTGATTTTTTTTGCCCCAATATCTAGTTACATTAATCTTATGATGGATATTCCATTTGATCAAGAAGAAAATTGCACTCTTTGTATAATTAGATCAACAAACACCTGTAATTTCACTGAAGATGGTTTATCAAAACCAAAAAATGCTGGAAATATATTCTTGGAAATAAGGAAGTACAAAACTTATAGCAAAATATGACCTCATTGTGTAGAAGAATCACACTTTTAGCCTGTCCACATTCTTCAGAGAAACCGATGTGTACTTGCTTTACATTTTAAATAACTAAGGTGTCAATAAAGGTAGATACACTCTAAAGCATCAACATTTAACTTTACAATTATTTGATATTTGAGACTAACTGTGGTGTAAAACAATTTTAGAACTTAATACATTACTATATATTTAAGATCAATTTTTCTGAATCAATCTCTAACAAAATAACTGGAGAGCCAGAATCCTGGCTGCAGTTTTCTTCTCTCAGTCAAATCAGTTGCGAATAAGAAAGCAAGTTTGGGTTACCACTCCAATAATTAGTAAGGGCTGTTCAATAAACTGAATTGATATAAACAAATTGCTATACAAAAGGTGACGGTGGACAAACTCAAGCCAGTTCGATAAGAATTTCCAATGTTTCAAAAGGGAGAGTAATTTTGGCTCATGTTTTTAATGAGTTGATTAACTGTGCAATTCTCACCTTGACGTAACAGTAGTAGTGTCCAGCATGACAACTATATCCAGAATGCACCAGGACTGCATACAATCCATAATTGACTGGTTCGCCATTACTTTGGGACATGTATGGACGTACATTCAAATATTCAGGATAACCAACATCCTATTAAAATACCAACAGTCAAAAATATAATCAAGTTTTTATGTTTAAGTTTATTTCCTAACGTAAAATCTACATTAAAACGGACAAAATATAATTAAATACTCAAGCAAATTGCTACATAATCCACATCAGCTCATTAAGAGGTTCATAGATTTTATGTGAGGAGGATTGATTAGCAAGAATTTTTCTTTTAATTAAATGATTGCTATTGAATGGTTTCTAAATAGCTGCAAAATTTGAAATTCCTGCTTTACTTCCAATACAAAAATACCTGCTCTTTTGGAATTCTGCACAGCAACTGTGCAGAAATCTTGCAACAGCAAATGTTAATTTCTTGTGAATGGGATGCAAAAGCTACCTCATACAGCAATGAATTAGACATCTAAGGATTATGCTTCTGAAAGACAAATACATTTTACAGAATAACAAGACTAAATGGCCACTGAAAATTTCCAATAGCAAACTGAAAAAAAAAATCACTTCACCTTTGTGATTTTACCACCACTAAAGTTTGCAAATCGTTTCAGGGAAAGAGTCAACACATTTGAAGCTCTGTGAATGGAAAAGCGCTTGGTAGCTGGAACTTTCTTCTTACACCTAAATAAAGAGTTATTTGTTGGAGTCATAATTGTCCTTTCAAAGCAGTTAAAGCAAAATCAGAGATATTTTTTGTCGTCCACTGCATGAAAAATGCTAATACATATGAATCAGGAGGACAGGCAGTTTTTCTCAATTCTGCTCCACATTCAATTCAATCACGGTAGGTAATTGTAACCTCAATCACCGCATTCCCCCTTCCTATCAATATAACCTTCCACCCACTTGCTCACTAAGAAATGAGCTATCTCTACCTGAAAAATATTCAAACCAACATCACCCTTGGAGGAATAGAGTTCCAAAGACTCATGAACCCTCACTTAAAATTACTCCTCATCCCCATCTTAAATGAGTGACTTCATATTATTCAACTGTGACCCCTAATTTTACATTCTCACCCAAGAGGTAATATCTACTTGTCAACATTTCCAGGAATTTACAGGTTTCAACCAGGTCAGGTCTTACACCTCAAATCCCCAATGGATAGAATCCTTGCTTGTCAAACCTCTCTTCCCTCATAACCAACTCCATATTCAGGGAGCCTCATACTTCTGCATTCCCAGAGGTTTTAATTTTTAAATTGCTTTAAAACCTATTTTACTCACTGCATTTTACTAAATTCATCTAATTCTAATTACTTGCAAATATTTGTTCCTAAATTTATTCCTCCACTGCTGGATTGGACACTACCTTTTACAAAGCATAATGGCTTCTGCAATAACCAAATAGTGAGGTAAAAAGGTTGTATCATTGGAACCAACTATATGAAACTTTGTGCACACAGGAGGTCGTATTATTGCAGAGGGCTGAATCAGTGACCTGGACACAGGTTGACTGGTCAGTTTCAAAAGCACCACAGCTTGCGGAGCAGGTATGCCACCATCTGGTCAGGAATGGCACATAGGAGAGGAACCAGAGGAACAAATGTGTGGGGAGTAAGCAGATGAAAACACTCCCATTGTAAGGATGACAGAATGTCAGAGTCACATAGCACAGAAAGAGACCCTTTCGTCCAACCAGTCCATGTCTAACATAAATCCGAACTAAAAAGTAGTCCCACCTGCCTGCTCCTGGCCCACATCCCTCTTAACCATCCCTATTCCTGTAATTATCATTCCACATATGAATCACGCTCTTTATAAAACATTTGCCTGTGTCTTTTTTAAATCTCTCACTTCAAAATATTGAAGCTGGGTAAAATACCTTTTCCTGAAGGGCATGTGTTGCTACCAGCAGAAAACATGTTGGACAATGACACATGCATTAAAATCAACAAAGTGAGTTAAATTTCAAGACAAGACCAAAAGTAGCACAGGAGAAGACAGGTCACTAAGTCACCAGTGTAATAGCTTCAGAAGTTTATCGAATAAATATTTCTCAACATTTTGCCTCCCAAATCAGCTATTTTGGCATTAAGGCCAAACCTGGACCTATCCAAATTCCATGTGATTGTCTAATGTGGTGATCAGGAATGAACTTGAGCTCCAGAGAAATTATGATTAATTACCACCCCATCATATGACTAGCTGAAGCTAAATATTGAAGCTGGGACCCAAATCTTCAAGAAAATCTACAGAACAGGTACAAAACATTTGGAAAACTACTTACTTTGCACACATGTAAGCATTCTCACCACTGAGAAAATCAGGTTTCACAAAGAGCTCAAGGGCTCTGACAATATTAGGCGCTTGCTGAGGAGAGACAAATTGCGAAAGAGTCAAGACGAAAAAGTAATAGAACAACTATTTACTTCAAGAAACAAAATTCAAGCAAACATAACTTTATATATATGCTTCAAGCAGCAACTGTTATTAATCACTTTACTATCACAGAACCTACACCTTTAAAATAGGAGCGATGGCCCAAAGAAAATATATGTGGAGACTACATTCTCTAGTATCTACCTGTGTTACCGCTTAACCCATTCTATAGTGGTAGTATTCTATTCTACATAACATACTCAAGAGATACTACAACGTATGTGTCTTGTGTGTATTCAGTGGATTTCAGCAATATTAGTTAAAATGCTTGGAAGCAGGTTTGCATGAAACATAAGAATAGATAGAAAGCACGAACAACGTAAGTAGTCACTGCCTCACATTTCGTCTACATTATTTGTGTGTGAATGCGCGTGTCACAATTCACTCAGTTAAAAGTTGCTGTACCAATATGCTCTTGTACACACATGGGAGACGATGGCCTAGTGGTAATACCATTAGACTATCAATCCAGAAACTCAGCTAATGCTCTGCATTCAGATTTCACCATGATAGACCGGTGAAATTTGAATTCAATAATTTAGAAAATCTGAATTAAGGATCTACTAATGACCACAAAACCATTGCCGATTGTCAGAAAAATCCAAATGGCGCACTAATGTCCTGCAAGGAAGGAAGTCCGCCATCCTCACCTGGTCAGGTCGACATGGGACTCCAGACTCTCAGCAATGTGGCTGACACTCAAATGCCTTCTGAAATAGCCTAGCAAGCCGCTCAGTTCAAGGGCAGCTAGGGATGGGCAGTAACTGCTGGCTAGCCAGTGATACCCATGCCCCAGTGAATTAAAAGAAAGGCTCTAATCCAGAACTACAGACCATGATTGGTGACAGGCACATCCCTGCTCCAGGGACAGTTCCTTGATGGTTCAACCCTGCCTACTGCCCTGAGCTACTCAGTGCATGGTGACACATGGCCAACATCCTCAAGTAGCTATCAAGATGACTGGAGGATGATGGGCCTTCCTACCCTGAACTCAACTCTGGTGGAGGTGAACAGAGGGCAGGGTTTCAATACATCACCACCCTACCAAATAAAATCCTCTTCCTGCCTCCAAGTTTACTACCTCCAGGAGCAGGGGACTTTGCACCATATAAGTGGGGCCAATGCCTTTATTCACACCCAGAGCACTTCATGAGATACCTGAAGGTTTCTTGTAAGAAAGGTATACTTACCCTTATTTCAAGTGCAATATCCAAATAAGGGTCGTATGTATCCGATACACTCTTGCACACGGAACATTTAACTTTGGGTGCAGAAAGGGGAAGAGATCAAGACAAAAATATTACAGCTATTAACGAATATTCCTCCAACCTGAGGAAAAATACTTCGCTTTCATAGGATTCTTTCAATCAGTTTCACAATTGCTCTGCTTTATCTTCTCAACCCAAACTTTTCCTAAGATTTGTTAATTCTTTTGTCACGTGTATTTGTTACATGCATGTTACAGGTACAGCCAAAAGTGTTGGATAATATCACCATTCTCCAGCACCATCTTAAAACACAGAAACAGACCAGATATATAAAAGGGAGAAAAAGAAATAAAGTTAATATAATTATGCTGGAAAACAGAATGATCTTTAATCTCCCACTTGTGCTATTTTTTGTAAAACTGAATTTATAGATAGCCACAAAGATTGGGGTCAAAAGATGGTGCTGAATTTTATTAACTTTTAAGTCAACACTTTGAACTGCATTTAAAGGCTTCCAATTATCCTAACTATCCCTCAAAGAAACTCCATCCAGTAAAAAGAACAAAATTACCGGAAATTGGCAATCCTTCTTAAAAGTTTAGTGGCCAAGAAACTATATTTCCCAAAGTCTACAGAGGTAGCTAAATTATTCCTCCCCTGCAGAACTACTTGAAACTTTACTCAGTTTGATATTTGAGCATAGAATATTTAAAAGCAACAATCAACCTCTCCAAGGGCAGCAGGGTGGCTCAGTGATTAGCACTGTTGTCTCACTGTGCCAGGGACCCAGGTTCAATTCCAGCCTCAAATGACTACCTGGGTGGAATAATGCAAATTCTCCGCGTCCATTTGGGTTTCCTTCCACAATCCAAACATGTGCAGGTTAGGTGGATTGGTGATGTTAAATTGCCCATAGTGTCCGGGGATGAGCAGGCTAGTTGGATTAGCCATGGGACATGCAGCTTTACAGGGACAGGGTAGGAGACTGGCTCTGAGTGGAATGTTGTTCAGAGGGTCATTGCGGTCTCGATGGGATGAATGGCCTGCTTCTAGTGGAGTTTCTATAATTTTAAGTGAAATTGCATTCTCTTTTAATTAACATTACCCTCCCGTGCCCTATCATGACTCAGTTAAGAGCACCGGCACAATGATTTGCTATCACGACTCTGCCTACTTCTACATGTACACAGGACCAGTTGGGTAATCTGCTCCACTTCTACTCTGCATCTTGAAGGTTTAGCTGAAACAATGAATTATTTTTATTGGAACTTCTGAACATTTGCTGGTAATTTATTGCTGGACAATGTAGCACTGATTCACTCTGCTACCAGGAATTTCTTCTGTATATTTAATGGTGTTGGGAAGTGCACTCAATTTGATTACCATCACTATTTTTAATTGTCAATTTGCACACAAATCTGCACTCTGCCTGCTTCAGCCTGCCAAGGAATACCAGACTGTGGCTTGTTCCATCTGCTTGAGATGAAGTGTAGCCTTTTCTAAGATCAATAAGCTCAAATTTTTAATGGCAAATAATAAATTATCACAGCTTTAATTTTTGTTACCATAATAATGAACTCAAACATGCTAAGTACTATTACCATTTTTTAAAAAATTGTCTAAGTTCTCGACTGTACCCTCCCTAATACTGAAATGAGCAGTGAGTTTTGTCTGCTGCATTTCTTTTTTTTTAAAAGATATTTTTATTAGAAATTTAATATTTTGACAGATTTACAAAAATAAACAGAACTTTCAAGCACAAACATTAATATAAAAATAGATCTTAAATATATAATCATCAAAATTCAAAGGAATGATACTAAAGAAGAAAGAAAAACAATGAAACTCAGTTAACTACTAATCTAATCCACAATTATCCAGAGTGTATAGTTGAGTCACCTACATCCTTCAAACAAGAGAAAATGTTCTCTAATACACTCATAACAGTATAATAAAAAGGAAACTATTTCCAAACAATAAGAACAAAAAAAACAAAACATGTTTGAATGGAGATCCTCCCCCTTGTTCTCAGGGAGCCTTACTTCCTTTCTAAAGGTCCACCATATCCTCTCCCAAACAGTGTCCCACCCTTGACCCGGGCGCTCCTTAATAGGATTTAGATATAATACCGAGCTAGAGTTGACAGTGAGCGCCCCATCCCCACCCATACCTGAGTATATCTGATAGCATCAATGCCACGTACAAACACACATAACTATAAAATTACAACTCCAACAAATTACAGTTAAGTATAATAACATAAAATAGCAAGAGAAGACAACCCTGCTCCCAGAAGCAAAAGTAAAGTAGAGTAAAGTATCCATTTCTCCCCACGGAGTGTGGAAGAGGCAAGCCAACATAAATTGTCTCTTACGATTTATTTAAACGAGTCTAAAAGTTCCTTAGCCTCTTCTGGTGATCTAAAATTATACTCGGATCCTTCGTGGTTAAAGCATAACGTCGCTGGGTAGCGTAAGGTGTATTGAATATTTAAGTTCCTTAGACATTTCTTCACCTCATCAAACGCCTTCCTCCTTCGTGCCAAAGCCGGGGAGAAGTCCTGAAATAACATAATCTTGGATCCTTCATGAATCATAGCTTTAGGATCCTTTCCAAGCTTTCTGGAGGCATCCAGGAGTATCTGCCTCTCCCTATAACTCTGCAGCCGGAACAGGACCGGGCGTGGGCGCTGGTTTGGGCCAGATCCGCGTGCTGCGACCCGGTAGGCCCACTCCACCCTTACCCGGTCAGTTTCAGCCCCCAGGTTTAAAAGCTGGGGCAACCATCGCTCCAGAAATGCTGCTAACTGTCCCTTCTCTTCTTGTTCAGGGAGGCCCAGAAGACGGATATTCTTTCTCCGATTTCTATTATCCAGGTCATCCATGTAGATTTCAAAGGCCCGGACTCTCTGCTCCAGAGCTCGCACCTGTTCTGCAGCTGTTTGTGCTGCAGCCTCGGAGGTCGTGGCCTTTAGCTCCGCCCCCTCCACTCGGCCCTGTAATTCCTCGAGAGCCTGGCTGTGCTTTTGTAACTTTTCTTCGAATGCATTCCATCTCTGTCTGGATTCTGCGATGAAATTGACGAGTGTCGTTTCCAGCCTGGCAATCATCTCTTCAAGGCCTGTTTTTACATCAGCTGCAGCCGGAGAAGGAGAGGAGGGTGGGGGAGGGGTCTTTGTTTTCTGAGAGCTGCGGGATCCCTTTGGTTTACTCATTATCCACTTAATATTAAACTGCTTAAATATAATAGTAAGCAGCTAATTAAGGTTAGAAAATTTTTTTGGGTGGTTTGGTAAGTGTGGTGGGGGTGAGTAACTCACTTTACCCAGGTTTTGGGAAGAGCACTGTAAACTCAGACTTGCTGAGTCGCCGCCATCTTGGATCTCCATCGTCTGCTGCATTTCTGATTGTTATAGAACATAGAACATAGAAAAGTACAGCGCAGTACAGGCCCTTCGGCCCTCGATGTTGCGCCGATCCAAGCCCACCTAACCTACACTAGCCCACTTTCCTCTACATGCCTATCCAATGCCTGTTTAAATGCCCATAAAGAGGGAGAGTCCACCAGTTACTGACAGGGCATCCCATGAACTCATGACTCGCTGAGTAAAGAAAATCACAAATGACCTATAAACATGGTTTTAAAAAAAAGGTATGAAATGGAGAGCATCACCCATTAATGTTTTTTATCAACTCTATTATTTTGTTCTACTGTTGCTCAGATTGCAGCAGTGGAAATAAATTTTGAATGGTATTTCATTGCAAACATTGGCTGGTGGCCTTTAGTGGCTGAAGGTATTTGGAAAAAATAAATCATGAATTTACTTTTCTAATTACAAAACCACAATTTGTTAGCTTCAGATACTTAGAGTGAATAAAACCAGATGTGTCTCATTAGGGGTAATATCCCTTAAATTATTCATCCAACAAAAATGATTTATTGTTAAATATTCTCTTGATCATCATTTTACATAATCGAGAGACTTGGGATACATCGGAGAGGATAAATCTACTGTTAAATCCTTGCAGCTG
The DNA here is from genome assembly GCF_020745735.1 of Hemiscyllium ocellatum. Classification (NCBI taxonomy): domain Eukaryota; kingdom Metazoa; phylum Chordata; class Chondrichthyes; order Orectolobiformes; family Hemiscylliidae; genus Hemiscyllium; species Hemiscyllium ocellatum. Next base: position 15,476,869 of record NC_083425.1, read on the forward strand.
CTCATTTTCTCAATAAATATTTTTCTAAGGAACAGGAGTCTGAAAATAGGAAGTTCTTTGAAAAGTATTTGGTTAAGAGGCAAGGGAGTCAACAAATGCCAGACATTCTTTTGCCCATGAGCAATACCTCAATTCATTACTCATGAAATATTCAATAACTCTGCTTGATTTTTCAGTATATTATAAAACTTGTTGATTACGTATGAAAGGGGTAAAATCCTTCCAGTTTACTTACCCCTAGATCTAAGATATCCTCCGAAAATTTGATGTACCAATGAAGTAGCTTGTGTTTGTCGGTCTAACCTTCAAAACATGAAGGATAAGAGGAAAAAAGAATTGCACGATTACATCAGAATTATATTGAACAGATATGATGGCTGTACATATGTGCACACAAGCACTGCTACATTGACATGGGGAGTCTATTACTTTAGCATTAAACTATTTTGTCTCTCAACTGCATTTCACTGAACCAAGTAGTGAGAAATACACTGTATTTCAGCCACAATCTTCCCTCTGGTGCACAGAAGTTTATGAACTAGAACAGCTAACTCATTTGTACAATATAGCAGGTTTCATATGATGTTCCAGACTTGAAAGACGTATTTGGTGAGTTGACACATACAACATGAAGAAACAAAGTATTCTCAATTAAGGTGTTTGTAAAAATAAGGAAACAAGAAAGAAATATGCCACATCAAAAACAAAATAGTGCACATGCTCGAGACCTCAAGCAAAAACAGAAGACAGAGAAACTCAGACAATCTGGCAGTATTTGTGGAGGCAGAAACAGATGTCAACATATTTCACAGATGTTATCCTCAGCAGTACTGATTTACTGGTCTGAGCCTCATAGAAAACATTGGTTCAATTAGCAACAAAACAGTGAATCCATTTTTCTAATTCACTCATTAAAACAGATAGCCTACACCAAAGAAAGAAAGTGTTTGTTTCCAATTCTTCACAAGTACAAAGTGAATTAGCCTCCACCCCAAATACTTAATAAAAGAAAGTAAAATAAACTTACTTGGTACAACCACTCAGACAGGCCTTCTGCATGGCATCAATCGTGTACCTCAGAAACTCGTGTGCGTCCTCTTGATTCCCGAAGCGAAAATGTCTTGCTATTTCTGAAATTAACAGGAGCAATTATAGCAACACATGCCTTGTATTACATCAACTACACAGACTTAGAGGCCATTTTAAATCCAAGTCTGGTGTATCTGCAAGTTATTTTCATGCAAATACTTTAAGAACAGATCTGCGTGTGCTGAGCCAAACCAACTGCAGTGTGCCTAAAAGACGGAGAAACGTAATGGTATTTAGTGTAGCCTGATTCTAACAGGGAATGGAAAGTCAGTAAGCTATAATTGAGTGCACTACGCAGAATCAATGTTGTTTAAGGCTACATGGCAGTTAAACAGTATTTAAGCATCATCAGTAATCTCAGAAATTCACTTCGGCAAAAGTGAGGACTGCAGATGCTGGAAACCAGAGTTTAGATCAGAGTGGTGCTGAAAAAGCATAGCAGGTTAGGCAGCATCCAAGGAGTAGGAAAATCGACATTTCGGGCAAAAACCCTTCATGAGAAATTCACTTGACTAGTGTTGCTCTCAGAGTGAAATCCCAGCATTTCACCGGTGTTCAGCAATTTTATTGCTTGATCAATTTTTTCCTCAAAAATCAATTGAGGTCAACCAAGTCAGCTTAAAATTTCAAAATGGAGATAGATAGATCTTTGTTGGACAAACGGAGGAACAAAGGTAGATGCAGATTTGCAAGGTTTGACTGAAAGCAGGAACAGTTTTAAAGGGCCGACTGCCCTAGCCTTATTCCAATAAAGTGGAAATTATATAAGTTGTTAATCTGATCTCAAATAAATCATTATTCATTGACAAAGTACAACAAAATTTCTGAGGACATTGACCATGCTAAATTGCCCGTAGTGTTAGGTGCAGGGATAAATGTAAGGGAATGGGTCTGGGTGGGTTGCCCTTTGGAGGGTCGGTGCGGACTTGTTGGGCTGAAGGGCCTGTTTCCACACTGTAAGGAATCTAAGGGATCCTAGCAAAGGTGTAACAAATTGGAATAAATGTCACCTTCAATATTTTTCAGTCAAATGAACCGCTAATTATTTCTCTACAATAGGCCACTGGATTCAGAGAACTGATTGTAGTAATTAACACTTAATAACTTACTTTTTAGTTCACGAATGAATGATAATGGTTTGATAGCATTTCCACTGTTGGCAAAGGCCTGTATCAAATGGTTCTGCATGATGCAGATCATACAAAATCCAGTCTGGGGACCTGCAACAATAAAATGAACACAGGTAAGAATTTTATGTCAACAGCTTGCAAAGTATTACATCAGGGCAAAATAACTAAGGGTTTCTCAATCAAATCGATTCAGGAGGAAGGTAATGGCCAAGTAGTATTATTACAGGAGCATTAATCCAGAAACTCAGCTAACATTCTGAGGACCCAGGTTCAAATCTCACCACAATAGATGATGGAATTTGAATTACTGATAAATTATGAAATCACTGCTGATTGTTAGAAAAATTCATCTGGTTCACTCATGTCTTTCAGGGAAGAAAATTTGCCTTCTCCACTTAATCTGGCCTACATGTGACTCCAGATCTCAGCCATGTGGTTGACTCTCAACTGCATCTTGGGACAGCCAATAACTGCTGACCAGCCAGCCACATTCAATGGTCAGTATATGGGATAGAAAATACAGTGGACCTTCTTAAACATTTATTTTTGCATGAGTTTCAACTCAGACACCAGAGTTTGATGGCAACAATTACACAAACTTATAAAACACCTTAAATCGTACAAAATATTCTGAAGATACTATCATGAAAAAATTGCATCCCTTATTTAGCAAGTATGTATGGTTATGGAGGAGGACAGGAGTGTGGATTGAAAAGGTTACAATCAGATCTGGCAATCAATGCAAGCATGACTGAACAGATTTGAGGGGCTGAATGGTCCATGACAGCTGCTAGCTATGTTTACCAAGAAGAGTGGATAATGAGGCACTGAATAGAATTAAGAGGAGAGGGGTCACTGACACCAGACTGTATAGGATTTTTTTAAAATTTCAAATATAAAGGGAACAGTGACTTCATTTAGGGAGACACTTCCAGAGATAAGGACTGAGATGATGGCTCAGTCTACCACTTTGGTGGGGGGGGGGGGGGGGGGGGGGGGGGGGGGGGTCAGGGAAGGGCAGGCAAGGTTGGACAATCTAATCTAAAATCAGACAACTGGGAGGGGATATTTGGCTTTAGCAGACTGCACTGATAGAGAAATGCAAAGCAATGGACTGGAGGGAGGGTGACATACATACATAAGATATCCAGCACTGAAACAGGTTCTCCTATGAAAAGAGTCCACACTACCATTCCTATTCCACTCAAGTCTCCTCTTCAAATCCGTTACCGTAATCCTCTATTCCCTTCCTTCTCTGACCTTTCCATCCTCCTTTTAAAATGCATCTACACTATTTGATTCCATCAATCTGTGGTAACATTCACATTTGCACTCTGTATAAGCAAGTTCCTTCCAAATTTCCTCTTAGATTTCTTCCAAACTATATTACATTGATTGCCTAGAGTTATATCGATATTAATTAGAGAAACATTCTCTCTAGGTATGCTCTACCCAAACCTGTCAGCATTTGAAAGCCATCCGTTAGGTCACTGCTCAGGCTGGTCTTTTCAACACAGAAAAGACCCAGCCTGTCACTCCTTCCCCAATGTTCAACCTGGTCATTTCTGGTACATCCTCTCTACATTTTGCCCTGAGCCTCTACATCCTTTCTATAACGTGGCAATAAGAACTTTATGTTTGATACAGGGTTAGCGCAGCTATCCTAATTTCAACGGTATCCCTCCAAAACTGAAACTTACTGCTATATTTGTTTGTTTATTAAACTTTTTTGAGGATGATCACGAAGATTTCAAATTAGACATTTTGGGAAATTGCGGTCAACAAGTGTAGGTCAATGGGGATGGGTCTGGTGAAAACACCATCTTCCGTGGTACGTTTTGGCCTGGTTGCAGTAATTGTTCACTGTCCATTGTCGATCAGTGAAGAAAATGCTGTAAGATTTTGAGCTCAAAAGATGACTTAAAACACTGAGCGTTTCAGTTGCTTTATAGGAAGGGACTAAGGGAAGGACACAGTTCAGCTATTTTGAAAGTGGGAACAAGATTTGGAAAAGACAAAACTGCAATGATAAGTGCTCAGCACAGATTTCAACACAATAGAGTTGCAGAATTCTCATCAGTTTTCAAAGAAATTTGGGAGAAGAAATTAGAATCATATCATCAGTGTTTCAAGTCTACACCAAAAAACCACAACAACCACCTGTGCTATAAGCTTAAAGAAATCCTAATTTATCCAACATTAAAGGATTAGAAATCAAAGATTACAGAGGGTGCAAAAGGAATTCACAAGAATGCTTCCAAGAGAAGAACTTAAATCTGTGGACAAACTGGAGAAAGGTGAACTTTTTTCCCTTAAGAGATTTTATATAGAATTTCAAAATTATGAGAGGATTTGGACGGAGTAGATTGATAGCAACTGCTCATACTGACAGAAGGGAATAGAAGTTGCAAGGTTTTTGACCCATTCAGTGAAATGATCGAAATTCTGAAAGTCGAGTGTGTGGTGGAGATAGATTCGATAAAGGCATCCGAAAGAGAATTGGATAAATATCTGAAACAAAATAATTTGCAAGGATGCAGAGAAAAGGCAGGGGAGTGGGACATGGGAAACGTACTTTCAGATAATCATCACTGATGTGACAGGCCAAATAATTTACTCGTGCATTATAACTGTGCTATAATTTGATTCATGTCACACATGCAAACATCAGCTATGTTGCATTAACAAAATGATGGAAAAGTAAAGTCATCATCAACAGCCAGTCACTGACACTTTTCCTGAGCGGCAATATACACTTCAGGAAGAAAGGATTGCAATCCTTTACTGTTGAAGCCAGAGTTTAAGTTTGGTCTGGCAGTACAGATGCTGCCACACCTGCTGAGCTTTACCAGCAGTTTCTGATTTACAGCATCCAGGGTTCTTTCGACTGTTAAAAGTTCACTTGAGAATGTGACTTTAAAAGGAGTTTTGAGATTTACATATTAAAGAACTGAAACCAATATGGTCATTCTGAAAGATGAGAGACTTAACAAACAATCCAGGTCTTTCTCAATATTTAATTTCAGTTACATCACACTGTAAGCTTTTGCAATAAATTCTGTGTCTTATGATCTTGTACTCCACAACCACCTGATGAAGGAGCAGCGCTCCGAAAACTGGTGCTTCCAAATAAACCTCTTGGACTATAACCTGGTGTTGTGCGAGTTTCAACACAGTTCTTTCAGTTTTTATTAAATTCAGTCTAATTGATGGAAAGAGAGTCAACAGACAAAAAAGGTCCAAGATGAAATGGGTTTGAGGAATTTGAAGTGAGTCTTACTGTTCAAACATAAAATGAAGTGTGGAAAGCAGGTTTAAAAAGTACACTAGCATGGTGGGTTGCTCTTTAGAAGTTGGAGTATTTTATTCAGAAAAAGCTCAGAATAATCGACTGGTGTTTAACCCAACGTGGGAGTGACAGGTGTCTTAAACAAGATTTGGCTTTATCAAATTGGCCCACCAGCAGGCCCCACATGGGTGCTCCCTAGTGCCAGCCTTAGGAAGCTTGTCAAGTTTACTCAAGGTCAGCAAACAGCCGTGCAAAGCTTGTGCTTCAAGAACTCTCACCATCAGCACAACTCAGAGCCAACATAATGATTAAAAATGTCCAATTCCCAAGGAGCAATCTCTCTCAATGTGATGAGCTCAAAAAAGCTCAAGAACTTGCTTTAGGCTTTGACCCTAAAGTCCTCAGAATACATCCATGATAAGTGATTAATATGTAGTCAAAAATGAAATACAGCACAATTAGCTTAGTTCACTGCGGCAGAAGAGAACAATTATTTTTGGATAAATCATATTTCTAAGAACAAAACTTAAAACTGAATTGAACTGTCTTGCTACTTTGATGTTCTGAAATTACATCAACATGTGGGAAAGCAAATTTTAGCAGGACTAATACACTTAATGGTAAGGTCCAAGGGAGTGTTGCTGAACAAAGAGACCTTGGAGTGCAGGTGCATAGCTCCTTGAAAGTAGAGTCGCAGGTAGATAAGATGGTGAAGGCGGCATTTGGTATGCTTTCTTTTATTGGTCAGAGTATTGAGTACAGGAATTGGGAGGTCATGTTGCGGCTGTACAGAACATTGGTTAGGCCACTGGTGGAATATTGCGTGCAACTCTGGTCTCCTTCCTATCGGAAGGATGTTGAAACTTAAAGGGCTCAGAAAATATTTACAGGGATGTCGCCAGGATTGGAGGATTTGAGCTATATAGAGAGGCTGAAGCAGTTTTCCCTGGAGCGTCAGAGGCTGAGGGGTGACCTTATAGAGGTTTACAAAATCATGACGGCCATGGATAGGATAAATAGACAAAGTCTTTTCCCTGGAGTCGGGGAATACAGAACTAGAGGGCACAGGTTTAGGGTGAGGGGGGAAAAGATATAAAAGAGACCTAAGGAGCAACTTTTTCACACAGAGGGTAGTACTTGTATGGAATGAGCTGCCAGAGGAAGCGGTGGAGGCTGGTACAATTGCAACATTTAAAAGGCATTTAGATGGGTGTATGAATAGGAAAGGTTTGGAGGGATATGGGCCGGGTGCTGGCAGGTGGGACTAGATTGGGTTGGGATATCTGGTCGGCATGGACGGATTGGACTGAAGGGTCTGTTTCCATGCTATACATCTCTATGACTATGACTCTGTATAAAAGAGAGATTTCACATTTAAACTCTGGCATTGATAATTTTAAAAATCCTATTCCTACATTACCAAGATTTAATGCAAGCATCAATCAAAAAGATTTTTAAAAGTATGAAGAAACAAGTAAACAAACATCCTCCCAGACACAATTATCAATGGCAACCAAAAATGGAACATCATTCAAGGTCTGATCAGAACATGGTATTCATGTCCATAATGTCCTCCACTGTATACCATACCATTTTAACTCTGATTCAAAATACGACTCAGGTTGTGTTTTGATTACATTTTTCGATTAGATTTCTTACAGTGTGGAAACAGGCCCTTCGGCCCAACAAATCTACATGGACCCTCCGAAGAGTAACCCACCCAGACCCATTCCCTCTGACTAATGCATCTAACACTATTGGCAATTTAGTATGGCCAACTCACCTGACCTCAACATCTTTGGACTGTGGGAGGAAACCCACACAGACACAGGGAGAATGTGCAAATTCCATACAGACACTGGAGGCTGGAATCGAGCCTGGGACCCTGGTGCTGTGAGGCAGCAGTGCTAACCATTGAGCCACCATGCTGCCCAGTTGCTAAGAGCAGAGGGGCTGATTGAGGTATACAGGATAAAGAGTGGCACAGACAGGGTCAAGAGAAAGCACCTGTTCCCCTTTGTTATGAAGTTAAAGGCATGTACTGTATGTTTAAAAGAGAGAGAGTGAAAGTTGTGGCAGTGAGAATTTGCATGCACCTGTCATCTGACTGACCAGCAGTCTCGGACTATACTGGAAACTTAAATATGTAACATTTGGCTACCATGTTCACAATAGCTCGAATTTAATCAGTTTAAATTATGCCCCAAGATATTAAAACCCAAATCGAATTTCAACTTTACTGTTTGGACAACATCGGATCAATGAGACAATCTGATGTTTGGCATATAAAAGCAGCAGACATTTTGGAGAGTTAGCCAGACAGAGATCAGCCAACAGCCATCATCAGAGTATCTGCTAGCAAAACACTCTCTAACAAAGGTACCTTTTCATATGAAACAGCTTTGCAGCAAAAGACGACCCAGGGGAGATCTATAACAGGAAGACAAATCCCAGAGACAAGCACCATAGAGTTTTGAAAATTAAGTTGATGCAATTTTAATATGCATATATGGTAAGAGTGTTGTGGGCAGCTAACAAGCAGGTGAACGTTTAGTGTATTTTCCTTAGGGTGAGGGACTTCAAAGACTCAGGGGAATATTTTTAAGGTGAGAGAGGCAAAAGACTTTAAAAAGACACGAGATGCAACTTTTTAAACCTCCCCCCCACCACCCACCAAGTGGTGGATGCAGATACAGTTACAATATTTAAGAGGTATTTCGATAAGTACATAACTAAGAAACGTTTGGAGGGATATGGGCCAATACAGTCAGATAGTTTGGGATTACAGTCATGTGGACTGGTTGGACCGAAGGGTCTGTTTCCGAGCTATATAACTCGATGAAACTTAAAGACGCCATATTCACAATTTAACACCTTTCGACATAGATTTAATCTCGTGAATTGATATGGCACACTGTCCAACGTCAATATACCTTGCTTGAAACGTGGTGCCCAAAACTGAAGTCTAAGTAAGGTTTTGTACAACTGAAGTATAAAACTTTTCTATAGTATTAAAGCTACATTTCACTTGCCCTAACAATTATTTTCATTACTGTGTTTTAACTTTTAGTGATTTGTATACAGAAATACCTGAAACCATTTGCTGCTGCACAGCTCCTCGTCCTTTTTTATGAAAGAAAATAAGAATGTCATTTCAGGTTCAAAATGGACAATCTCAGTTTCCCCAGAGTGAACTTAATTTGTCACAATTTTGAGGCAGAAAGTTTTCAGCAAGTGGGTTATAATGGAATTTGAAAACAAAATCAAAAGTTTTTAAATAACAGAACCACACTGACAGCGATGTAAGTCAGCGTGCATAGGGGTTGTGTTTGTTTCCTCCAATTTATTGTATTGTGTCTGTCTCCTCTACACCCCATAACTTGGAAGCAGCTGCTAATCTGACCACTTTCTGTTTATTTATTTTTCTCTTTTGTTTAACGCATTGTGTGGTCCAGGCAGGTCAGAGGTCAGTTCCCCCTCTTTAACACAAAAATGACGATCCAGCTCCCTCAGAGCCAGCTCTCAGAGTGGACAGAACCTCTGACATTTGTGTGTTTTATTTCCATTTTCCCCCACACTACTTCCTAACAGCGGTAGTGCTTATTTTTCCCCAGCACCCGTGCCAAAGTGCGTGCAGGTGTTGGATACAGTGAACAAGTGCATAAATCTTTAATTGTATTCCATCACCCAGAAGAAAGGAAACACCAGAGTGGCCAGTGACAAACAGTGCTCTTCTCAACAAAGGGCAATGATGCATGAACAAAAAATGAAGGGGAAGGCAGGGATTTTTGTGTTTTTAATCTAGGTCACTTATTACAATTACAAATAGTACATTGTCAAGCACCCAATCCGGAGACATTTTCCATTACGTTCCATCAAAAGATCCTGAGCTTCCAGGTGCCTGTGACTTTGAGGCGGATGTGCAGCACAGAAACAGATCCTTTATTCTTACTCATCCGTGCTGACCAGATATCCTAAATTAATCTATCATTTGCTAGCATTTAGCCCACATCTCTCTAAACCCTCTTCATTCATATATCCATTCTGATGCCTCTTAAATATTGTAATTATACCAGCCTTCACCATTTCCTCTGGCAGTTCATTCCATACATGCACCACCTTCTGTGTGAAAAAGTTGCTCCTAGGTCCCTTTTACATCTTGCCCCTCACCTATGCCCTCTTGTTTTGGACTCCTCTACCCTAGGAAAAGACCTTGACTATTCACTCTATGCATGCCCCTTATGATTTTTTAAAACCTCTATAAAGGTCACCCCTTAGCCTCTGAAGCTCCAGGGAAAATTAGCCCCAGCCTATTCAGCCTCTCCAACCCTGGCAACATCTTTGTACATCTTTTCTGAATCCTTTCAAGTTTTTCACAACACATTTCCTACAGGAGGAAGGTTAGAAGTGAACGCAGTATTCGAAAAGTGGCCTAACCAATGTCCTGTACACCAGCAACATGACCTCCCAAATCCTACACACAATGCAATGACCAATAAAGGCAAGTGTACCAGATGGTTTCTTCATTACCCTGTTTACCACAACACACCAGCAGTTCTATCTCAGGTCTGCTGCAGTGCTCCAGAAAGGCTCAGCACAAACGGGACTAAAGGCATCTCATTTTCCACTTGGAGACCCTACGGCATCTGAGACTCATTACAGAGTCCAATATAGAGTCTGAAAACCTCATTTCATGGTTTTTTACCAACCTCTACATGCCATGTTCTGTTGTGACATGGGCTGCTTTCAGCACAGCCAACCCAGTTTCACAGATTCATGGTCCCCATGACCAGCTTTTCTCCTTCCCTGCTTTCCCACCCTTTTCTCTCTCTCTCTCCTCCATCAATCCACGCACTCCACCCACTCACTGCCCAAGTTCTCTCATGATTAAAAAGTGTCAAAATGTTTATTAACATATTCATTATGTTAATCTATACTGCATTGCTACTTCCCCAGTGTTGAACAGCTCTCCAAGATGAAGTATAGTAGACAAAACAGCATTTACACGGACCAGTCAGTATAGTGTAAGAAGTTTTACTTTGTCTTCACTCTCTTCCTAAATCAACAAATAATCCATTAAGCCGGCAAAGAACTTCCAATGCAATCTTTGCTCAATGTACTCCTTTTTTGTGTGTTCCATCTGTCTTCTAATAGGCCTTATTTTTGAATTAGAGCACTGGGAAATGGACAGTTTGCAAGCTGTACAGTCAGAGAAGAAGATAACAAAGTCAACACTGTCGCTAGTTTCTTTTTATATAGATCCACTGTTGGTTGCCAAATGCATGTACAGCCTCAGGACAAGTTCTGCATGCAGTATCAACCTGCTTTTGCTACATTTCAGACTAACATCCCAGTACAGAACCGTGCCAGTTTCTAGTGCTGAACATAGCAGAATGTGCTGCTACTTAATGAATCCACTTCAGTCTCATACACCAAGGTCACACAACCTCCAAGCTGCAGGAAGGTTGGCGGTGGTAATTTTCTCCATATCCCTACTTTCCAGATCACAAATTTGAATGAATGAAAACATTTACAATGACCTATTTATTTTTAATAAACACAAAGTGGTGTAATCATAAAAAAGTGGAACTAACTAGTTTAAACTTAGTTACAGCTCATCCATACTGCATAAGAAAGCAAAAGAGTCCAGCCTTTCCCACATTTGTACTACTGTTTGTGATATCACAATGTGCACCTGATATTTTAGGCCAAAGCACACATGAATAAAGCAGAGCTGTACCTTGATCTAATTGTGAACTTAGTAATGAATAGGCTTGCCTGTGAATGAAAACTCAAATTTTACCAAAGTACAAATTCTGATAATTTTTGATTAAGGTAGACGAGTTACACTCAGGAAGCAGAACACGCAAGACAAGAACACACCTGGATTAAGGCGCTGTGTCTCAACAACTTGGAAATGGGTCTCAAATGTAACCATATTTGTTTAAATACAGCTGACTGACATTGGATTAGATTATGCTTGAGATTACAAATTTATTTCTTGTTTTGCAATGGGATCAGCAACCACAAGGAGCTAGGCCCACTTTGCCAAAATTAGAAGGGCCCAACAGAAAGATCATCATGAGATCATTGATTCAACACATCCGGTTCACAGTAATGTGATGAAGGTTTACTGCATAGTCCACTGAGCTCATCACCTTCAAACTACTACTAACTGTAACCTTGAAGGATGCAGTGACATTGGGAGTGGAAGGTGAATGTAAAGTCGACACGGTCCAACTGAAACATGGGACTGCTCCCTTATTAGAGAGACGGTTGTGATTTAACCTAAGAGCCACAACACCTCAGGCCAGGGGAGAGGTTGAGAAGTTGGAACTTTCATTATTACCTCAACCAGTGTGGGAATTGGAGCTTATGCTGTTGCCATTACTGTACATTGCAAACTGTCCATCCAATCAACTGAGCTGGCCCCTAATAATCTTATTGGTCAAAGTCAATTCAAAACACAAAAGCAGTTTGTCAGCATAAAGTGAAATATTAACCTGCGTGAAAAACAAAAATGTCTATTCTCTGCTCCAACTTACGTCATTACCTGCCCTCCAGTTACTAACAGCAACACTGCACATTTTAAAAGAGAAAATGATTTCATAATTAAATACAATAGTCTACATTACATATATAACCCACAAAAATATTGAGAAAATGAAAATTGATGGGTTTGATAATATTAAAGTGAAAACAAATCAGCTAAAATATGCAATCTACTGAAAACCATTAAAAATGAGAATTAGCCAATCATTAGCCAAAAATTTCTCTTTTCTTTTCAAGTTCAATTTTGCCGTTATTCTCGCATGGATTAAGTTGAGAGAAACAATGCGATCAACATCCATCTCAATAAGGTCAATTTCCATGTACCCAAATTAATTTGGAAAAACGCAGAGCTTGCACTTGGTCTTCAATCAGCTGCTGTGAAGTAGAATACTTCATAATTAATTTATGGATGTTATTTCAATCTCCTTTAGGTCTCCCATGGCAATGATACAAGCTACAGCTGACAGGGCAGATGACTGACCTGCTTCAAACCTTGCTGTGCTGGCTGGTCAGTACAAAACATCGCCAGATTTTCTGGCAGCTTTCCTCTTTCCTTAAAGGAATCAAACTCAGCATCTTTCCATCGACCTCCTACCAGTCCTACTCTCACACATCAAGCCCAAACATTCCAAATCTAGTTAAATCTTTCTTGCCTCAGGTCAGGAACAACTATGTCAGCAGCAACAACATCAGTACCAACTACGTCAATTCACAAAATATACTTCCTAAATTTCTACAAGCTGTTAGCAGATTTGACTTTTTTACTTTCATTTCAGGTTTGTACTCAACATGAATGTTCAACCTCAGAACATCTCTGGGACAAAGCAATCCCACTGCCCTGTGGCCAAACACCTGAGCTCCTCCTCCCACTGTACCAAGGACATGCAGGTGCTGAGCCTCTTATCACCAAACCCCAACCACCCGACGCCTAGAGGAGGAACACCTCATCTGCTTTGAGACCCTCCAACCACATGGGATCAACGTGGACTTCACCAGTTTCCTCGTTTCGCCCCCACCTTATCCCAGATCCAACCTTTTAACTTGGCACCACCCTCATGACTTGTCCATTTCCTTCCCACCTATCCGCTCCACCCTCCTCTCTGATGTAATCACCATTACCCCCACCTCCATCTATCTATTGCACTCTCAGCTACCCTCCCCTTCCCCCCCCCCCACCCCCAATCCCCAGGCCAATCCCCTCCCATTTATCTCTCAACCCTCCCCAGCCCCCAAGCCTCATTCCTGATGAAGGCCTTATGCCCAAAACATCGATTCTCCTGACCTGCAGTGCTTTTCCAGCACCACACACTTGACTCTGATCTCCAGCATCTGCAATCCTCACTTTCTGAGATGAATACGCTCAGCACAAACAAGATGAGCAACAAACATAACTGAAACACTGCTGAGCTTATGCAACAAAAATCTTGAGCAAGATCAGCTTTCAAGTATAAAAATGAGTATTAGAATCTTGCAATCAAAGAACTCAGATAGTGTAGAACTTACATGTCTTGCTGTGCTCTTTTGAGAGGAGGTAATTGGCCAGTGGCGGTGTGTAAGTCAAGCACTGTATAGTGGAGTTCAAGAAACATGTATTTCCCAGGTTGTGGAGTCCAGCACCAACTCTGCACACACGGACCCATTTCATGGACAACTTCTCCATTGGAAACAGTAATTTCTGAGGGGCTGGAATCCCATCATTTGAAATGCTGCTGGTTTCATAGACTGAAAACAAGCAAATAAAAGCAGAATGTACTTGAGGTCAGGGAAAGTGGTGAAAATTCAACTGCATATATGACCAATTTCTTATTTGTGATTACATTATCTTTACTTCCGCATCTACTGAAAAGTACTGATCTGAAAGCTGACATCAACTAAAACCAACAAGGCAGGTTTTTATAAACTGAGCTAAAGCCTAATTTGCAATCACAGAACAACTCTAAATCTGTAATAAAAAACCTAAAGAACTGCAGATGCTGGAAATCAAAGTAAAAACAGAAATTGCTGCAATCGCTCAGCATGTCTGGCAGTATCTGTGCAGAGAAATCAGAGCCAATGCTGCACGTCAACTGACTCTTCATCAGAACTGATGGTAGCTAGGACAATGGTGGTTTTTGTGCATTAAGTGTCACTGGACCTGAAACATAAACTCCAAATATTAATTGGAGAGCTTTACTGTAACAAAAGTCAATGTCTAAACTCCTTGTACAAGAACTAGCCAGTTGACAGTGCTGAATATTTAGATACAGACACATCCCACCCTTGGAAATCATGTTTTAAGTGGAAACTTAGCATCTCAGCAGACCTCAAAAATATCAGTTAAACTGTCATGGTTCTGTTCGCCGAGCTGGGAGTTTTTGTTGCAAACGTTTCGTCCCCTTTCTAGGTGACATCCTCAGTGCTTGGGAGCCTCCTGTGAAGCGCTTCTGTGCTGATTCCTCCGGCATTTATAGTGATTTGAATCTGCCGCTTCCGGTCGTCAGTTGCTGTCCGCTGCAGTGGCCGGTATATAGGGTCTAGGTCGATGTGTCTGTTGATAGAATTTGTGGATGAGTGCCATGCCTCTAGGAATTCCCTGGCTGTTCTCTGTTTGGCTTGCCCTATAATAGTGCCTAAAATCCCATGCAAGGACTGCACAAAACACTACATAGGACAAACAGGAAGACAGCTAACAACCCGCATCCATGAACACCAACTAGCCATGAAATGACACGACCAGCTGTCCTTAGTAGCCATACACTCAGATGACAAACAATATGAATTTGATTGGGACAACACCACTATTATAGGGCAAACCAAACAGAGAACAGCCAGGGAATTCCTAGAGGCATGGCACTCATCCACAAATTCTATCAACAGACACATCGACCTAGACCCTACATACCGGCCACTGCAGCGGACAGCAACTGACAACCGGAAGCGGCAGATTCAAACCACTATAAATGCCGGAGGAAACATCACAGAAGCGCTTAACAGGAGGCTCCCAAGCACTGAGGATGTCACCTAGAAAGGGGACGAAACGTTTACAACAAAAATTCCCAGCTCGGCAAACAGAACCACAACAACGACCACCCAAGCTACAAATCTTCTCACAAACTTTGATCAGTTAAACTTAAAGAAGTATATCAAGAAATGATGCTTAACTTTATAATACCCAATCTCTCTGTCATAGGTAACAAAACAAAAAGCTATCCTTCTCTGAAATCATTATGGAGCATAAATATGGGTTGTTTACATTTTCCAGAGCAAATGCTAACATGGAGGACCAACATATGAACTTTTGTACTGTTGTATATATACTTAAGCTATATAGTAAAGCTAGGAACTGAAGTTACATAAGTTTGTCTCAGTTTGGAATTTTTTCACAGATACATCTGAACATGCATGTAATGCATCAGAGAACTTGGTTCTGGAATGCAGTGAACCAGTGCTTCTTCCCTTGTAATCAGCCTGTAGAATTTAACAAGGCAAAGTTCTTATCCCTTGAAGCCTGAAGTGTGGTTATTCAAGCAATGCAAAACTCATACAGTATCAACATATCACCATAGTGAACAACTGGGAGTCATACAAAAGGTGAATGTGTTGCTTGTTTGAAAATGAGATTCACATTATAGCCAGAAGAAGAGCGAGTCCAGTGGAAAATAAAAGCTAAATGTATATCAGCACAACGGGAAGCTGATGATATCACAGAAATATTTGGGAAATTTAAGCACAAATGCAGTTGACTTGCAAAAATTACTGAAAAGATACTTGAAACACAAAAGGAGAGCCAGCTATACATTTTGTGAACAGGGGATACAGGATTACAAATTAGCAGCTGGGACCTGACTGTAAAGGACAGCAAAAACACAGATGCAAATTCTGAAAGGTTTAGCATTCCTATACTTCCATACCACTGGATCTACCAGTTAGAACTTCCAAGGGCTCAGGCAAGGAATAGGTGAAACTACAGATAACTTTGTACAAGACTGAGAAATACAGCCAGGAAATTTAGATTTAAGGACACAGATTAATTAATTTCGAGTTCTACACACTGTGAAATATAAAAACGCCAATTTCAAAAGGACAAGCTTGCTATTGAAGGTTGCAGGCAATTAGTGTACACAAAGCAAACAAATGAATATGACACTGACTAGCCTTCAGATAAACTAAGAGAAAGGCAGTAGGTTTGATGCAGTGAAACCAAAACAAGAGGATACAATGAGCAAGAGCTAAGGATCACAAAAAGAACCACAGACAGAAGGAATATTTAGCTATTATATACAAATTTTTCATTACTCAGAGACTTTCCTTATTAACACTATTAAAATGATTGTAAGTGACATGAAGTTATATTTGTCAGTGTTAAAATCATCAGTTCACACCAGTTTCAGAAAAACAAAGCTGGAGTAACACCTCCCATCCCCTCCCACTGAACCACGGGGTGTACTTGATAATAAAATGCAATTAAAGGAAGTTGGATATGCATACCTTGTTTTTTGGTTGGGGTGGAACAACCATTTTTCTGGCCAACTGCACCTTCGTTTTTCGGATTCAAAATGACATATTTACTCTTCAGAGTTTCTAGTTGACAGGAAAAGCCCTTGCTGGCAGGCTCAAATTCGATTTTCTCAAGAAGAACCTTCTTTGCTGAAGCTGTTAGCAATTTGTTAAGGTCACCTTCATCAGTAGAATCTTTTCGTCCAGGCTTCAGGGCTTCTTTCAACTTGTCTACTATCGGCATGGTGCATAACTGTAATACAGAAAATATAATGAGCTAAATTATCTTCCACCAACAGCATAATGAACCAATCAATACAAGGTTGAACTAACCTTGTTCCCTTTGAAGCAATGCCACATTAAACCAAAGTTATCACATAGGGTATTTCAGCTGAGGCAAGGTTAATTTTTAAAATTTGGTGATTAATATTCATTTCAACTAGAACAAGTAACATTTTTCTCCAGAAGGATCTTTCACTGAAACTGCACTCCATCTTTGCAATATCTTCCCAGCCTATGAATTAGGGCAGCTGAAACGCAAAGATTAACCAAGATGAGCAGCAGACAGGAGTCAGGAGGAGACATAACGACTTGCACCAATTTAGGGCGAAGAATTTAATCTATTTGTCTTTTATTAAATCTTCGTGACAACAGTAGTCACACATTTCTCAATATCTTCTCAAAATGGAAAAGACAGCTCTCCTTTCAAGTTTTTTTGGCATACTGCATCAACTTTAATTGAACAGATTGCTCTACAGTTCCTCAATAAGACTCCCTTTTGACCAGAGTAATAATAGAATGATAGCAAATTTTCACAAAGTATAAATAACAGACAGTCCACATTTATCTGGTATACAGACACAAGCTATTGCATTCTACACTGTGCTCTGCTTTGCTGTTGAAAAATGATCAATACCCTAATCCCATTAAACATTAATGGCTGAACAAATTTTTTTTGTAGGTAGAATCATAGAATCCCTACAGTGCAGAGAGACCCCATTCAGCCTATCAAGTCTGCACCAACCCTCTTAAGAGCATCACACCCAAACCTAGCCCCCACCTTAAACAACTCCATATTTACCATGGTTAGCCCAGTTTAACTGCACATCATTGGACACTACAGTGCAATTGAGAATGCCCAGTCCATCTAATGTGCACATCTTTGTCCAGAAGATACCAAGTAGTGCAGAAAGTGCAAAGGTACAAAACATTTTTTAAAAAATGAGACTTCTCTTCATGAACCAAGTCCTTGCTGGCAGGCTCAAATTCAATTTTCTCAAGAAGAACCTTCTTTGCTGAAGCTGTTAGCAATTTGTTAAGGTCACCTTGAACATACAACTTTTTTTGATTAAGTGTGATTCATGGAAATTTAGGCACAGGCACCCCTTACCATCAGAATAATTTAGCTCAATCCAGGCAAGTTACAAAAAACATATTTCACAACTATCATTTTTTCATTATTAAACCCAAAACTTACAAAATGGACTTAAAATGTCTTTACCTCAGCATGCACACCAAATATTATTCAAAATCTAGTCAAACACATTACTGTGTATACTTAATTCCATGATTTTTTCAATTATTCTAAAGCACTCACATCATAAGAGTGACACCAAAAGTGTGGGTTCAATTCCTGCAATGGTTGAGGTACACACAAAGAATGTTTGAGGACTATGGGTCTATAATCAACAGAGTTTAGAAGGATGTGGGAGGGCGGGGGGAGGAGAAAGATCTAATGAAAACTTACAGAATACTGAATGGCCTGAACAGCATGGATGTTGGCAAGTTTTTTCCATTGGTAGGAGAGACCAGAATCAGAGAGCATAGCCTTAGAGTAAAGGGAAGATCTCTTACAACGGCAATAAGGAGAAACCTCTTCAGCCAGAGAGTGGTGAATCTATGGAATTCATTGCCACAGAAGACGGCACGGTGGCACAGTGGTTAGTTAGCACTGCTGCCTCACAGCACCAGAGACCCAGGTTCAATTCCCATCTCAGGCGACTGTCTGTGTGGAGTTTGCACATTCTCTCCGTGTCTGTGTGGGTTTCCTCCGGGTGCTCCGGTTTCCTCCCACAGTCCAAAAAAGTGTGCAGGTTAGGTGAATTGGCCATGCTAAATTGCCTGTAGCGTTAGGTGTAGGGGAATGGGTTTGGATGGATTGCGCTTCGGCAGGTCGGTGTGGACTTGTTGGGCTGAAGGGCCTGCTTCCACACTAAGTAATCTAAAAGAAGGGATCTAAAATCTAGAAGTGTGGAGGCTGGGTCATTGAGTATATTTAACACTGAGGTAGACAGGTTCCAGAGAAAACAGGAGCATGGGACTGACAACTCATCAGCCATGACAGAATGGCAGAGACTCAATGGGCTGAATAGCCTAATGTATGCTCCTATGGTCTTATGAAGCAATCTCCTTCTCAACCTGACCTCTCTCGAGGCATGGTGACCCTCAGTTTAAACCACCACCAGTTATCTATCTAATGAGAAACCAGCTCTCTTGTCTGGTAGGACTGTGGTGACTTTTTTTAAAGCAAATAATCAACAAACTTTCATACTATTTTTACTTTAGGATTCAGCACCATTTACTTTTAACTAAGAAACTAACCACAAATTAGCTACAACAATTAATTTTAAAGTATAATGGATCTATTGTTTCTTTGGAAGATGGGAATAAAGAGCAATTATGATGAATATAAATCAGTAGTACAGATTTTTTTTTCACCAGACAAACAAATCAGAATGAGAACATGTATCCCACATAGAAATATATTAACATTTGCAATTGATTGAGCCATTTCATTCTGACTGCATGAAAAGACTGACTGGTCAGTTTGCACAAATCCAGATTTTACAAATGTTGTCGGCAATTTAGAAATCATAGAGACTTATGACATCAATCGGATACCAAAAGAATTGAATTTATTGTCATGTGTACTAAGGCACAGTGAAAAGCTTTTTCTTGCAAGCAATCCAGCAGATCACAGAGTTCAGTAGCATAGATAAGTAAATAATAGGTAAACAGTGGCAAAAACAAAAACACAGGTACAGGCAAATGCTAAGAGTTTGAGAGTCCATTCCGTATTCTTACAACAGCAGGGTAGAAACTGTTTTGAAACGGGCTGGTGCGTGTTCAGGCTTCTGTACCTTCTCCCCGATGGTATAGGTTGTAGAAAAAGAGATAAGTTAATTTCAATGTCAAGTAAACACATATTTTGAGGATAAAAAGCAAGAAATTGTATGCTGTTCTTTACTATATTAACTAAAAAGGTGAGGGGTGGAGTCAAATAATGGTGAGTATTAAAAAGGAGAAAATAATCACACAAGACATTACATTTGTTAACTGCTTCTGTGGCTTTCCACAGAAGGATTGAAATAAGTGGAACAGAAGTACTTAAAGAGAAAACAAATTAGCATGGCTAAGTGAGGTGTCACCTTGCAGAAGTTAACTTAATGTTTGCTGTAACACATTAATGCAACACCTGTCACCAGGGCTAGCAGCCATTCTTAAAAGGATGACTAGAGGGTGTTTAGCATTGTAACCACTTTACTAAATATGTACCAAGTTCATCAGACCTGACTTGGTTCATCAGACCAAATTGACCTTACACTTCTGCAAAAAAAAAAGGATTTTCATATTGGTAGCAAGTCTAGGACCTTAGAGTTCAAATTCTTTATATTTAGCAGCTAAGCATTTGGTTTAAACTGGATGAATGTAGTTTAGGAGTACTCAGTGCTTACAAATAGAGTAAAAGATTATGAGGAAATAGTTCAATCATTTCCAAATCGAAAAAGTGAGGCAAAGACAATTGAATGGTTGACAAATTTTAATAACTTGATTCAAGACAAACCATATCAAACAGGTGACTACTAATAAGAGTCTGACATGTCAGGGAGGGTTGGAGGAGGAATAAAGAAATTCTTGCTTTTACATTTAAAAGGTTGTAACATCAAGTTGGAAATTAATCATCTTGACAGTACTGTCATTGCCTGAACTTCATTAATTTCTCATTTTCAAAATCTTCCAATATTTACAATAGCAAGTTTAATACTTCAATCATTTATTAAATAAAAGGTTCAGGGTATTTCCAAAACATAGAAGGGTCTTGAGTAAGAAGAATGTCTGAGAAATTACCTGACTACAAAGAAGTTACATATGTAGAACATAATTTCTCAACTGTGGTATGCACAGGATGCAACAGCAGTCTGCAATTTACCACAAGTAAATAAAACAGATCATGGACTTGAATTACATGCAACATAACTTGTCACTTAGTACAGTAAATCAAAGCAGTGTATATTTTCATACTAAGCCAACAGTGGAGTTCAAAAAAGTTACTATTCATGAATATATTAAACATTAATCATTACAAGCAACAACCTCACATTGCCTAATCCACATCTTTCTGCACCGTATTCCCTCTGGTGGTTAGCCTTACTAAATTCCTTCCTGTCTAACTCAGACCAGCAGCCACCCAGCCCATCTTACCAACTCTCTATACTTGCTCTATACTCCCAGGATGCTCAAGCACTGGAGAACAAGGCCATTGGCACTCATGAACTTATTGTTAATGACTGCACTAACATTGCAGCATTTACAAGAACCTAGTTGTGGGTGAATGATACCTTACCTGTTACTGAAGCCTCCCCAACCAGTTGTATCTTTAACCCCTTGACTCAAGAAGAATGCCACTGTAGCTGTGTGGCAATTATCATCAGATCTCATTCTGGCATTACCAACTTCTCGTCTCACACTTTCACCTTCTTTCAGTATCTCATCATGTTCCATCCCTCTCCATCTCCCTTCCAATCAGCATTAAAATACTCTTACCAAAATATCTTCACCACATTCTCCCTCCACACCAACTTATTTATGAATTGACTGCTCACGCTCAATGATTTCAACTTGCATTATAAATGATCTACCTGTCAGTGTCAACATCCTCTTGTCCTCCTCAAATCTCCCTCAACTGTTAACTGCACATCACCCAGACTTTATAACTCAACCTGCTCTTGCTTCTCCCATCATGTTTATCAGGGATAAGGTCACTCCCATGTATCGCTCTCCATTCAAGCTTTCATACTCTAACCTCTTTTGCACCCAGCTCTGGAAAAATCTATCCCCAACTCAGAAGTGTTTTTTCAAAATCTGAACGGCTGAGCCCTTGAACTTCGCTTGCAATAATCAAAAGAGTGGGACAATTCATTTTGCTGATTTCTCACTAATGTTGTAGTGACTTTATAGCATAATTTTCCCCTCTTGGCCAAGATCGAGGGTGACATGCTTCGATTCGGTTTATGAGATGCCCGACTCATTCAATGTGTGATTTGCAGGCCCTGCCGTATGTGGGACAGATAGTGCTTGGAGGGTCATCTTGGCAAGTTGCATGGATCTTTGTATAGTTTCTCTAACACTTCAACTTCACTGCTGGCATACAAATTCTCTTGAGGTATCAGGTAGCTTCCCAAATGAACCTTCATTTTGGTTAGTCACAAGTCAAGAGTCCGCGTGAGTTACTGGAGATGGATGACCTCTTCTTTATGAATTCTGGAAAAAATCCTTTTGCAGTTCCAATGGCTTCCTGGGAATCTCCTACCACAACCAAATTCTGAATAGTGCAATTGTTTTAAAGATCCAGTGCAAGTTGTACCAGAATATGTTCTGCCCACCAGAGCTGAATTTGAGTGACTGGCACACCCATGAAGGGTCACCCTTTTTCACCAGCCAAAGGCACCACAGCTGGAACATGTATGGTATTTGTGAGGTGCCTGCTACAGGTTGGCCAGGCCTCTGAAGCATATGGAGGCATAGATCAAAGAGTCAGAGGCCAGCATGTCTATCAACATTACTGAAACAGGTGATCTAGTCATTTATCACATTGCTGTCTGTGGAAGCTCACTACAGTTCTGAACCTGCACTGACATAACACCTCTGGGATCAACAAGTCTGTACAAGAAAAACAATATCCTTTCTTACACAGCAGAATTCTGTTCAATAAAATGCTTTGAATTCAATTTTGCAAGGTCCATTCTCAGAAGCCATTACTACCAATTCTTCAACTAACCCAGATACATTGCTCACTGAAATGGCATTGCACTTATAAGTATCAAATTCCTTTAAAGCTATTCGCTTTTTACATAGAACACGGAAGTTCTTTAAGAATAGCAGTCATCTCACAGGCTAGACAGTTTCAAATGTTGGCAAATCAAAAACAAACAGCAAGAGGATACAGGGAGGCAATGTTCAAGTTGTCATCCCATTTCCCCCCTCAGTCGAAGAAAAGTGCTCAGAGACGCAGCACAGTTTTACATCCATATTTATTCCAGGCCCTGGAGGGAGACAGAATGATCACCCATGTGTGCAGGGACATGAGTTCTGTCTTCTCTCTGGAACAGCAGTTTCTTCACGAATTGTACAGTCATTTTAAAGGGAGGGACATTCAGATAATGCAACATACATACTAATTGGGTGACCATTACAATTGACAGTTGCTGATTGTTAAGATTAAGCCGTCTGCTGTTACATAACGAATGTTCTTAACCGTAACTGGCTTCAAATAATGAAACTTTTCGCCTTGTTAAACTGTCCTTACTTAATGAATGTTAAATGGCTCTGGCTCGACATAATGAATGTTTTCCACCTTGTTAACCTATTACCTTTGCCTCCATCACCCCATTGTTAACTGCAAGTTCTTAGCTGATCTGAGTCATGCTCAGCTGAACCTTGTTTCACAAAACTCAGAACTTAAATCTTTCCTTACCTGCTCATATCCCATACACATTCTCAAAGTCAGATTAATGATTAACAGGCAATAAATGACAGAGATGTATCATACTTCAAAAATCAACCAAGGAAAAGAAAGCCAATAATTTTCTCATGAACTAAAAAAATTTGCATCAATGTTTAGAGCATCTAAACAGATCTTCACAAGCATGAGGTTCCATGAGCAACTGGGTTGAGATGCCAAAATGTATCTTTCAAATTAGACCACTGAAAAGATAACGTAAGTTAGGGAGATACAGTCAATGAGAGAAATTCATTCACATGCTGTTTTCAAGTATCAGACAAAACCACAAGACCATATCATAGATACTGACAAGGAAGACAATTTGATCCTTCCAAAGAAAAGGAAATTTACAGTTGTCTAACTTACTTGCTGAATTCTAAAGAAACAACTTTAATATCTAGGTTTTAGAGAGAGCAGATTTTTTGAGATGCATTTAGGAGAGCTTTTTGTATCAACATGCAGGATGTCCAACATGGGACAGTGCAGTGCTTGATCTAATTCTGAGAAAGATCAGTGGGGTGGGGAGTTGGGGGGCAGCAGCGCATTTTAGTGATAGTGGTAACAACACCAATTGTTTTGTTACTGGAAAGGAGAAAGACAGTCCGGACAGAAAAATGATTTTTGGATTGGGGAAGACATGTTTGATTAAAATTAGGCAGTATCTTGCCAAAGTAGACTGGGAACAGGTACTGGCGAGAAATCTACAAGACAGTGGAAGGAAGGTGACTTGTCTTCAAAAACAACCCTCAAATGTCGAGAAATATTCAGCATTAAATAAGGAGGAAAAGAGGGGCCTTTAATAGGCACAAATGGAGCTGTGGCTCAGGAATGAACAGGTCTAGCAACTTAATGTCCTAGGGTATAGATGCTATAGGAAGGATTTTGGGGGCTGGGAGGCCAGCATTTTCAATTAAGGATTATGGCTGTACTGAGGGAGGATATTCCTGGGAGTACATCCAGGAAGGTTATTTGGGTGGGACTGAGAAATAAGAAAGGGATGATCACCTTATTGGGATTATATTATAGATGTCGATATTACAAGAGTTGGTAGTGCACAAAAGGTGGATAATTTTTGCAAGGTTTGTAGCTCAGGTTGAGGTTTAGGGTGTAGGTTTGCTCGCTGAGCTGTAGGTTTGATATCCAG
The DNA here is from genome assembly GCF_020745735.1 of Hemiscyllium ocellatum. NCBI lineage: Eukaryota > Metazoa > Chordata > Chondrichthyes > Orectolobiformes > Hemiscylliidae > Hemiscyllium > Hemiscyllium ocellatum. Next base: position 15,501,330 of record NC_083425.1, read on the forward strand.
ACGTTTCATTACCTGGCTAGGTAACATCATCAGTGGCGACCTCCAAGTGAAGCGAAGCTGTTGTCACCTGCTTTCTATTTATATCTTTCTCCTGGATGGGGTTCCTGGGGTTTGTGGTGATGTCATTTCCTGTTCATTTTTTTTAAGGTAGATAGATGACATCTAGATCTGTGTGTTTGTTTATGGTGTTGTGGTTAGAGTGCCAGGTCTGTAGGAATTCTCTGGCATGTCTTTGCTTAGCCTGTCCCAGGATAGATGTGTTCACTTGTATAAATGACTTGGTGTGAACACAGGAGGTATGGTTAGTAAGTTTGCAGATGACACAAAAATTGGAGAGTGTAATGGACAACAAAGAATGTTACCTCACAGTACAATGGGACATTGATCAGATGAGCCAATAGGCCGAGCAGTGGCAGATGATTTTAATTCAGAGAAATGAGACGAGCTGAATTTTGGATAGGTAGATTAGGGCAGGAATTGGTAAGGTCCTGGGGAGTGTTGCTGAACAAAGAGACCTTGGAGTGCAGTTTCATTGATCCTGAAGTTGCAGGCAGACAGTACAGTCAAGAATGTGTTTGGTATGCTTGCCTTTATTGGTCAATGCATTGAGTGTAGGAGTTGGGAGATAATGTTGCAGCTGTACAGGACACTGGTTCAGCCACATTTGGAATACCATGCACAATTCTGGTCTCCCTAATATAGGAAGGATATTGTGAAACTTGAAGAGGTTTCAGAAAAGATTTACAAGGATGTTGCCAGGGTTAGAGGGTTTGCGCTACAGGGAGAGACTGAATAGGCTGGAGCCGTTTTCTCTGGAGCTTTGGAGGCTGAAGGGTAACATTTATGGAGGTTCATAGAATCATGAAGTTCATGAATCAGATGAATAGCCAAAGTCTTGAATAGTCAACACCTTTTGAGAAGGGTATATCATGCCTAATTAACCTTATTGAGTTCTTTAAGAAGTTAACAAAACAGGTGGATTAAGGTAATGCGGTTGATATGGTGCACACTGGTTTCACTAAGGCGTTTGATAAGATTCCATACGGTAGGCTATTGCACAAAATACAGAGTTTCAGGATTGAAGGCGATTTAGTGATTTGGATCAGAAATTGGCTAGCTGAAAGAAGATAAAGGGTGGTAGTTGATGGGAAATGTTCATCCTGGAGTTCAGTTATCATTGGTGTGCCACAAGGATCTGTTTTGGGCCACTGCTGTTTGTCATTTTTATCAACAATATGGATGTGGGCATAGGACGGGTTAGTAAATTTGGGAATGTCACTAAGGTAGGCAGACTATGGATTGTGCCAAAGAATGTTGTGGTTTACAGAAGGACATAGATAAGATGCAGAGAAGTGGCAAACTCAGCTTAATTTGGAAAAGCAAGAGGTAGTTCACTTCTGTTGGAGTAACAGGAATGCAGAGTACTTGGCTAATGGTAACATTCTTGGCAGTGCAGATGAACACAGAGATCTGTGTCCAGAAGCATAAATCCCTGAAAGTTGCCACCCATGTTGATAGGGTTGTTAAGAAGGCACATGGTGTGTTGATTGATAGGGGTATGGAGTTAAGTTTCGGAGCCACGAGGTCATGCTTCACCTGTACAAGACACTGGTAAGGCCGCACCTGGGGTACTGCATACAGTTCTGGTCACTGCATTAAAGGAAGGATATTGGCTTTTGAAAGAGTCAGAGACTTATTAGGATGCTGCCTGTTCTGAAAGAAAGGTCTTACGAGGAAACTGAGGCTGTTTTCATGAGAGAGAAGAAGGTTGTGAGGTGATTTAATCAAGATGTACAAGATAATCAGAGGGTTAGATAGGGTGGACAGCAAGAGCCATTTTCCACAGATGAAGGCTAACACGAGAGGACATAATTGAGGGGTAATTATTTGAGGACATATCAGTGTTAGCTTCTTCACTCAGAGCAGAAGGGATGTGGAACAGCCTACCCACAACAGTAGTAGACTCGCTGATGTTAAGTGCATTAGACATGCTTATGGATAATAATAGATGGGCATCAGAGGTCAGTGCAGAAGGCCTGTACTGCGCTGTAACGTTCTATGTCTTTTCTTTGGGGTAAGGGAGTCCAAAACTAGAGAGGGCATAGGTTCAAGGTGAGAGGGGAAAGATTTGAAAGGGACGTCAGGGGCAACTTTTTCATGCAGAGAGTGGTGCATGTATGAAATGAGCTGCCAGAGAAATTGGTGGTGGCTGGTACAATTACAACATGGATGGGTATATGAATGGAAAGGGGTTAAGTCAGGATATGGGCTAAATGATGGCAAATGGTACTATATTAAATTTAGAATACCTGGTCAACATGGACAAGTTGGACCAAAGAGTCTGTTTCCATGTTGTGTAGCGCAATGACTTTATTATTCTAAAAGACTGTAGATTCCAGTGGAACATAGCAAATGCAGGAGGAACTTCAGAAAGCAATTAGGAGAGCAAAGAAGGGGCACACAAAAATATCAACAGGTGAGATCACGAAGAACCCCAAAATATTCTATCAAAGGGAAGAGAATAACCAGGGAGAGAGAGTGAAGTGCATTAGGGACTGAGGTGGCAATCTGTGTCCGCAGCCAGAGAACATTGACAGAGTGTTCAACAAGAACTTCACACCTGCCTTCGTATGGCAAAAGGAGGATGATGGTACAGAATTCAGGAAGACAGACTGAGAAGTTATTGAGTAAATTGTTACAGGGAGTGAAGAGGCATTGGATAGGTTTAGAAGTGGACAGTTTGCCAGGTCTGGCTGAATTGCATGCCAGACTGCAATGGGAGATAAGGGAGGAAATTTCAGGAGTCTGACCCCAAGATTTAAATTCCTCTCTGGCCACACAGGAGCTACCAGAGCACCGAAAAACACCTCACGTGTCTCCATTTTTCCAAGAAGTATGGTAAAGATAAACCTGGGAATTACTGAACAGTCTCACATCAGCAGCTGGCAAACAATTGGAGAGAATTCTGAAGGGGAGAATTAATTTCCTTAGAGTTGCAAGGTTTGATCAGGGATAGCCAGCATGGCTTTGTCAGAGGGAGGTCATACCAAATAAGTTTGATTGAATTTGAGTTGAGTGACTAGGTGTGCAGAAAGATTGAATCCATGAAATGTGGCACTGGAAAAGGCACAGCAGGTCAGGCAGCAGTTGAGAAGCAAAAGAGTCGATGTTTCTGGCACAACCAGTCCTGATGAAGGGTTATGCCCAAAATGTTGACTCTCTTGCTCCTCAGATGCTGCCTGACCTGCTTTGCCTTTTCCAGTGCCACACTTCATCAACTCTGACTCTTCAGCATCCATTATCCTCACTATCTCCTTTTTGCAGATAGGTTGATATGGATTACTACAAAGCCTTTGACAAGGCCCAAATGGGAGATTCATACAAAAAAAGGTAAACGCTTGGGTGATCCAGTGTAATTTGGCAAGTTGGATCCGAAATTGTCTTAGAGGCAGGGCGGTGGTAGAAGGCTGTTTGTGTGATTGGTGGCTGGTGTTCAGTGGCGTACTCAAGGGATGAGTACTGGGTCCTTTATTGTTCGTGATATATAAATGATGCTTATGTGTGAGCATGTGAATGTGTGCACACGTGTGCTGCAAACGTGCGTGCGCATTAATAGCAAATGACACAAAGATTGGTCAGGTAGTTGACACTAAGGAAGAAGGTCTTACTATGTAGGAGGATACAGACGGATTAGTCAGATAGTAAATCAGTGGCAAGCAGAATTTAACCCAGACAGTGGGAGGCAATGCAGTTTGGAACAAGTAACAAGCTGAGAGAGTAACCATTGAAATATTAGGACACCAGGAAACTTGGAGGAACAGACGGATCTTGGGGTGCTTGCTCAAAGATCCCCAAAAGCAGGAGCAATTAATAGGATAGTTAGGTGGCAAAGACACTTGCCTTTATCAGTCATGACATAGATTATAAGAGGAAAGTGCCATGTTAGATCTGTGCAAAGCTTTGGTTAGTCCTCAGCTGGACTATTGTGTGCAGTTCTAGTCATCACATTATAAGATGGATGTGATTGAACTAGAAAGGGCGCAGAGGTGATTCACCAACAGGTTGCCTGGGGCGGAGCACTTTAGCTATGAAGCAAGGCTGGATAAGCTCAAGCTGTTTCCTTTAGTGCACAGAAGGCTGAGAGGTGACCTAATAGAAGTGAATAAGACCGAAGGGCATGGGCAGGATAGGGTTACACTTAGAAAACATCTAAGGAAGGAGAAAGGCAGGCGGTTTAGAGGGGATTGGAGGAAAAACCTTTACAGTCAGAGAGTAGTGGAAATCTAGGATCATAGATTCTGGTATCATCGTTGAGGCAGGAAACCTCAAACCTCAAACTTAACAAAATATTTGAATGACATGACATTCAAAGCTATAGACCAAGTGCTGGAAAGTAGGATTAGTGTAGATTCAGTAGTTCTGTTGGTGAAGTCTTAACTGACTGAAGGTCATCTTCTGTCTTGTATGATTCTGCACTATGCAAGTTTCTTTAATTAACACATCTAACATGTGACAAAGCTAACATGTCCTCCCCAATTTTGAAGTAATTTGCTTAAAGGATTTATACTGTGCACTGCTGTTTGACATTTTTACTGAGCCTGTTTTCCAGGTCTTCATTCAATTCCAATTCTCTTGGTGTTCTAACCGTAAGTGACTGCAATAGTACTGGACTCAAATTATATTTGCATCCTGCCCAATTCATTTTTAGTTCACTTCAATATCTGACATAGGTCGTTCTGCTATAATGCGCGTTTCAGTGTGAGTTGGCTATAACGTGATTTACGAATTGTGGGTGCTGTTGGATAACATAAGCTTTCTGAATGGGTACAATTTTCTACTAGCCATCTTCTGCAGCAAGATTTCTGTGGCGCGAGGTTACAGACGAACACAACTGTCAGCGTTATATCAGAATGACCTGTATTTTCTGTTCCTGAAGCTCTTTCAATGTTGATGAATTTCATATTTCTTTAAAATTAAAGCAATACCTAAAACTAAATATGTCCAAACAGAGAGGAACCTGTTTTAGGATGGCAAAAATACTACGTAACCATACCATTAATCTGAATTTGTTTTTTCAAACTACATGATAACTCAGTGAAAACAAATGGGCAGCACAAATTCTGAGCGTTCCCTAAAACTGGGTAAAGAATAACCTCTTCTTTAAGATGCAAGGGTAGTCTTATCTTTCAGGTTTCAATAGGTCAGTTATTGCTGTACGTCAGAGTTGCTTCTAACTTACAAACCTTCCCCCGCTAGATAGAAATTACAATAACACAACTTGTGAAAAAATGGCATTTTCGTTTCCAGAGTTTTCTATTCGTGCATACATCATGCACCATTAAAAAAAAAGTCGTATCAATCACTGCTACGTCCAAAAATGGATCATTGATGAGTGAAGGATTAGGAATTGAATGCTGGACTGGACTGCGTGAAAGAATATTTCTTATGCATTTTGAAATTACTTGCATAAATTAATGCAAGTTTCACAAAAACGAAAGAATCTTAAACCATGACATCAAAATGCACGGGTAAAAATAGAACAATTAAACACTTCCGACACAATTGTATATTTAAAGAGGAATTTTGTTCTGCTGCTTAACATGTATAAATGTCAAACATACTTACACAATAACTTAGATAACTAATTAGAAAACTACCACTGAGAACAACTGAATTTAATGCAATCCTGCTTGGTCTAGTAATTATTCTTTCCAGCATCAACTTTATGTGATGGGCATTCATTTTCAATATGCTACCAGAAGGATAGCCATCGTCTACTTCCCACTAATTCCAGATTCCTAAGCCGTAATAATCTTTCCACTTCGCCAGATTTACTATTGCCCATTCCTGGTTGCCCTTGAGAAAGCAGAAATGAACTGGGTGCTTGAACCATTACAGTCCTCAAAGCATAGGGTCACCCACAATGCTTCAGGAACTATGTTCCAGGACTTTGACTCAGAGAGGGCGAAGGGATGGTGCGTGGCTTGGTGGGGAACTGCTACGGTTGCCCTTTTAGGTGGTAGGGGTCAGAGTTTTGAAAGAGCTGTCAAAAGTTTTGAGGGAGCAGGAAAATCAATGATGTTTCAGGCAGGAGCCCTTCATCAATTCCCGCTGTGTTTTTCCATCACCACTCTAATCTTGACAGTGTTTATATCTGCTGTATGATCTGCTGAGAGTTGCCAATACTTTGTCACATCAGATGGCATGATTTTTGTTCCTTCATGATTGATGTAGACACATACTCATCTATTTGCAGCACCAACCCCACTTAACTCAGACGAGTTAACCAGATAGATATAAACACACTGTATCAGAATGTTTCTGAATACTGGTAACAGTAGACCAACATCTTCTACAGACAGTGAGCTTGTGATTAACAATTTAAGTCAGCAGGTCACGCTTGCTTAGGTGGAAGGGTTCTTTCTCAAATGGATCAATCATGGACAACAATTCCTCCCATCAAAACTTCAAAAGTCAAGATACAGATGTGCTTCAGATTAGTTTTGTGAATATTTTAACAACTTAGCATGCTACAGCATTTCCAACACCAAATTCTACATTTAGACTCGTTGGGCCGAATGGCCTCTTTCCACACTGTAGTGAATCTAATCTAAAATGGCCTAAAACCTATTTTTCCCCTCCCTCAAAAGGGTCTAAAATCTGGAGAGCAGCTCAAGACTAGAGCACTCCAACATGCATCAACTTTTTATTGCTCAACACCTGATGATCACGTGGTTCTGTGTATTTCGTCATGTATCCACCTCTTTCAGAGGAGAGCCAATCCATGTTGTGGAGCACAACCGTAACCATATTCTGCTCACTCCTTGCTGGATTACACCAAACATTCCACCCAGCCACCATTCATTTACTTACTTTTGTACCAATCAATCAATCAATCAACAAACCATCACAGAAGGTAACTGCAATTGTACAGTGTTCAACACAAAAGTTAACAAGCACTCTTCCACACTAACCATTATAAATTATACAATTAATCCTACTTATAAATAATTGTTGTACAATGTTATTGTGAAATGTCCCTCAAGAACTACTAAATGTTCAGTCGAAAAACAGCAGCATCATTGGTTAATCTGTACAAAAGTCTCCACAGACCCCATTTTGAGAAGCTCAGAAATGAAAAGTAGAATATTGTGGATGCCGCAAATGCTGGAGAAACTGAGAAACTCCAGTTTTGAAAAGTGATCCCAGATTTGAAACATTCTGTTTCTAATTCACATCTGTTGCTAGACCTGCTGAATTTCTCCTGCATTTTCTGCTTGCTTGAGAATCACTAATTTAAGAAGATAAATGCTTTTAGAGCAACAAATTTTGAATAGTCAATGCACATCAGACACTGTTCAAATACACAGTCATAGAGTCAAAGATCTCCCAAATAAATGGGAAAAATCTACAAGATGGATGTTCACAACCAGAGTGGCTGTTACGTTCAGCCCATGGAACAGGGGAAGATGAACTGCATACGTAATCTTAAAAGTACAGTGGAGACCAAAAGTGGGAAACAGAGTTCACTGAAATAAGGACAGAAACACAGGTGGTCACTGTCCTACCACAAGTGACCATTTTCTGTCCGCCCTCCATCTTGTAGCCACTATAGTGCAAGCAAAGATTGAAACTCTTCCTGCACAGAAGTACTGTTCCTACCTAGAGGTCAGAAGGTAAGGTTAATGTCCGACTAGCCTCAGATTTGCTATAACAGCTGAACATGTTGATTAAAATAATACATCAGCAAAACTGTCCCTCTAATAATTTAGTGGGAATCAGTACAAAAACGACCAAAATTCTATTTCAAAAGATCGTGTGCTTCAGACTAGTGGGTATTCTACAGCACTTTCCAGCTCCCTGTGCCAAGGAGAATGAGTTAATCTTGGCACTTTTACAACTGCAAAAATCACAAACATTTCAGATTTTAGTTGGGGTGAAAAGGTGCGGTTGGGATTGGAGGAAATTCCATAATAAGGTCACACCACTGAAGGCAATTCAGTGCATCAACATCATGAAAAAATATTATTTTCTCTTCACTACCAATATTTTCTACTTCTTTTTCTTGCAGTCAGTCCTTGGGTTCTACCACTTCAGATGCTGGTTTGCATAGTATAATTTCCACCCGTTATCATAACCCTACTTTGTCCATGCACTCAGCTATAACAGTACAAATACAACTAAACATGTCGCTACCAGAGGAATCAATTGCAAAAGACACAGCTCAAGAATTAAACCCACCACTTATCTGGGCAATTCAAGTAGTTTTTTTATACTACAGTGTAAATACCTCTACTTAATTCCCAACACACCATGACCCATGATGACAAGCATGCTTAGCATTGCGAAGAGTCCTTCCTGTCATCTTATGAAACTGGGATACATTTTTCAAATCAAGATGAATGTGAACAAGCGACAAATTGTACAGAGTTATAGAGATGTACAGCACAGAAACAGACCCTTCAGTCCAACATGTCCATGCCGACCAGATATCCCAACCCAAATCTAGTCCCACCTGCCAGCACCCGGCCCATATCCCTCTGAACTCTTCCTATTCACATACCTATCCAATTGCCTTTCAAAATGTTGCAATCGTACAGCCGCCACCACTTCCTCTGGCAGCTCATTCCATACAGGTACCACCCTCTGTGTAAAAAAAGTTGCCCCTTAGGTCTCTTTTACATCTTTCCCCTCTCACCCTAAACCTATGCCCTCTAGTTCTGGACTCCCAAACCCCAGGGAAGAAAGACTTTGTATATTTACCTATCCATGCCCCTCATGATTTTATAAGTCTCTATAAGGTCACCCCTCAGTTCCGACACTGCAGGCAAAACAGCCCCAGTGTATTCAAGCCCTCCCTTTCGCTGAAATCCTCCACAGGGACAAACTGTTATCTGGCCAATTAAACTGCTCATGACCATTCTAAAACTTCATTTGTGAGTTGAAAATTTCAACCAATTCCAGAAACAAGATAACCAACGTAATTGCTCATTTCAGACTCAAAGTTGATTTAACTCAATCGCCTATATGCATTTTCTGTCTATTTCCATCAAACACTGACCATTAATCAGATTATTAAACCAACACTGAGCAATACTCTCGATGCTCTGCATGTTCTTGCAGAATTAGCTGAAGTTCTTTTATTCCTTCACATCATAAATTTATCATACTAATCACTGTGGACAATTGGCAAATAACCTTGACATCAAGCAGCGGGGACTTATTTGGACGAAGCAGCCAATATTTGTGAACAATGAAAATGAATGGAGGCAGAGTATTCAATCAGTTTAAGCTGACCCACAACAACCACGAGTGTTAAAGTAACCACTTCACATCTTCAAGTATTACAAAAAGGGTACTGATACCATTTTAGCATCTGTCAAAGAACAGTCACCAAGAAAAGAAGATAGCAGGAACACAAGAGATTGAGGTGTTGTAAGAATCAAAGATTTGTAACAGTATATACTTAACTGACACATTAGATTGCAGGTGAGATCCATAGTGGTCTCCTTAAGGTTTTGAATGCCCATTGTTCACAAGTGGAATCATTTGTGTGTATGCTCGTCACATCTGATAAAGTATAACTACCTTAAGTGTGTGTCAGTGACTGACAAAATGCACACAAAGCACAATTTCCACAGAATCCATTGGGATAATGAAGAATACTCTGGCAGTCAAAATGAAGGATATAACAAATGAGAAGTCACATTCAGCCACTCAGACTCAGGGGAGATGATGCTCCACAGCTGCAAACAGTTCAAGCTGCACACAATCCCATCTTCCATATTCTTTTAAACAAACTGTCAACTATTTCTGTGGCTCCCTGAATATCTGGTTCCTAAAAATTCCAATATGCTTTTCAAAATGAGTGATTAAATAGCTCATCCTAAAAAAACTTGCACTGATATACAGAGTAAGTAAAATGCTGGAAATATGGAGGTCAGGCGACACCTGAAAAGAACAGAAGTGTAAATGTTTCAGATCAATGGTTATTCATCAGGCCTGAAACATTAACAGTGCTCTGTTCACAGGCCTGCAGGTTCTGTGAAGCATTTTCTCACAGCTGCAGTATGCAATATATTCTAAGGCGATTCTCAGAGAATAGAGACATAGGAGATCGGGAGAGAATCCATTCACAAGACCGGCTTGCATTTGCTTACAGCCACTGAGACAGAAAGCTCAAGACAACTGAGAACTGTGACCCTAAAGGAGATGAAAGTTGAACAAAGTGTTTGAACTAGGACGCAAGGGTGAAGGCAATAACTGAGATGATGCAAAGCAAATGTCATGAAGGGATCGTAATGAACAAATCTGAAATAAATCTCACCCTGAACCAGAGACAAATAACATGCTCAAACAAGCCTCTCAACAATTTATTCGACTTTTCACTTTAATAACTTCCAATTATTTTGCTTCATTAAAATATCAAGCTACCAAATGGAGGGCCTGAATACAATATGTGAACATCTTAGACTGTGTTAAATCAGAAATTTAACATAACAATGATTACTAATTGTAAAAATATTTAATCAAGAATCATCATATTAACACAGTCAACATCACTAACTGCTGACACAAGCAGGATTAATCTGAATTCCATTTTGAAAGTAGTAGTTACGTATGATGCTGTGTCCCGATACTGCAATTCACTGAGTGAGCAGGCATGTGCTTGCATGTACTATTGCTCTCCTGAGTTTTCACATTGAGGAAAACATTCAGTCAAGGCCATACATTCATCGCAAAACTCATCTTGGTGAGTCTCGGCACCGTCTGGCAAACGGTTTCAAGTAGATACTGGCAGAGGGGTCCCAATTACAAAATAACATATTTAAAATAAAACTGGAAATTAATGGAAAATAAAGTATACATGATTATATTAGATTGACAGCACCCAGAAACAATTTAAAGTATGTGAAATCAACCAGTTAATGATGATGTGGAAATGCCAATGTTGGACTGGGGTGGACAAAGTTAAAAATCCCACAACACCAGGTTACAATACAACAGGTTTATATAGAAGTGCAAGTTTTCGGATTCAATATATTGAACAAACCTAGCTTGCTGTTAAGTCTTTCTATTCAACTTGAAACCTGCAGTCGATTCTTAACAACAATCTAGGTTTGGTCAACAGATCATTTCAGTTGCATGACACTAATCTTTTGCTATAAATTCTGTGTCTTATGATCCTGCCCCACAGCTGCCTGATGAAGGAGTAGTGTTCTGAAAGCTTGTACTTCCAAACAAATCTGCTGGACTATAACCTGGTATTGTGTGATCTTCAATTAATTATTTAATGACATTCCCATTACAGTGAGATTGAGGAACAATGGAAGGAATATTAGTGTACAAAAGCTGACTTCAATTATTTGCTCTACTCCATTTTTGAAATACAGTTCAATCATTTGTGTTGTCATAGCTTATTTTTCAGCCTTGCATTATTTTAACCAGGGCACACAACTCATTGTTATTTTTCAAACAATGATGAAAGATCCCAGATAAATCAGGTACTACTCATTCTTCAGAGTATGAGTATATGTCGCAGAGGATGAAAATATTCCAATTGGAGAATAACTGAATAAGACATGGAACAAACAATTGAACAGAACCTCATGCCAGATACTCATATTCCATGACTTCCTCATCCTGCTTAACTCCTAGTGACCCAGTGTAAACATTTGCAGTGATTGATGAAATCAGTTCCCAAGTACCACTTCAAGGATAAAAAAACAATAAACATGGGCAAAAGCAAAAACCATATAGGTTCACAGCTCCAGTACGAAACTGCATGAGAAAACTGCAAAGCATTTCCTTTCTCTCTCCCCCACCCACCCCGCCCTTACTTCAGCTCCATTGAAGAAAATGATTCCAGCCTAATAAAGTTTCAGAAGAAATAGCCATTGGGGTAGGTACAGAAAGAATGAGTTCAGAAAGGAGCAATTTCAGTCACTGTACATCAAAACATTAGGGGGAGCTGGGTAGTTCTTCTCTGTGAAGTTCAAGTGGAATTTGACTGATGCGTTGAGAATTCATAGAATCCCTGCAGTGTGAAAACAGGCCATTCAGCCCAACAAGTCCACACCAACCCTCCGAAGAGTAATCCACCCAGACCCATTCCCCCACCCTATATTTACCTCTGACCGCACCTAACCTATACATCCCTGAATATTACGGGCAATTTAGCATGGCCAATTTTGCCTAAGCTGCACATTGTTGAGCTGTGGGAGTAAAACGCAGACGTGGGGAGAATGTGCAAACTCCACACAGACAGTCGCCCGAGGCTGGAATTGAACTTGGGCCTCTGGCACTGTGAGGCAGAAGTGCTAACCACTGAACGACCATGCTACCCTCGAGGTATCTGAAGAGAAATGTGTATCGGTGGGAAAGTCAAGAAGCAAACGACATTGATATAAGGTGAATGGGGGAAAACCAAAGCAAAGACAACACAGGAAAATCTGAAATAACACAGTATAAGGCTGGCAAAACACAGCGGATCAGTAAGTATCTGTGGAGAAAAGCAGAGTTCCCTTGATAGGCAGAATGGCCTTTTCTGTGCAATAAACATTGTTTGGTTCAATTGTACATTTGTGTGCATCAGCTTAAAATATCTGAGGATCATTCTCTCTCACTTCTAGCAGATATCAGAGAGGAGCTAAGCAACATGGTAATCATGTTGCTCCTCCCTACCTTACCGGGCAGCAGGAAGCCAAATCCTTTCACCACCCTGGCGGTGATCAGCTATTCTGTCCAGCTGAGTGTTTAAACCAGGAGCCCTCCTGACACAGTATGAAAGGAACTAACAGAATTAACCATTAACTAATAGAAGGGCACAGGGGTTTCCAACATGCTCTATGGTCCAATCCTTTATATCAACTGAACAAGTGGAGTCGCAGGAAGGTAGGATCGTGAATACGCGATTTGGTAAGCTTTCCTTCATTGGCCAGTGCATTGAGTGTAGGGGTTGGGAGGTCATGTTGCAGCTGTACAGGACATTGGTTAGGCCACTTTTGGAATACTGCATGCAATTCTGGTCTCTCTGCTGTAGAAAGGATGTTGTGAAACTTGAAAGGGTTCAGAAAAGATTTATCAGGCTGTTATCAGGGTTGGAAGGTTTCAACTACAGGGAGAGGCTAAATAGTTTGGGGCTATTTTCCCTGGAGCATCAGAGGCTGAAGGGTGACCTTAGAGAGGTTTATCGTATCAATGTGCTTCATGATTTTATAAGTAAACAAAGTATTTTCCCTAGGATAGGGGACTTTAAAAATATGACAAAGTCTTGAAGTGAGAGGATAAAGATTTAAATATGACAGGAGGGGATTTTTTTTAAAACACAGTAGTTCTTGTCCGGAATGAACTTCAAGAGAAAGTGATGGATACAGTTACAATATTTAAAAGACATTTGGCTAAGTATAGTAATAAGAAATATTTGGAGGGATAAAAGGCAGGAGGGACTAGTTTAGCTTGGGATAATGGTTGGCATGGACTGGTTGGACCAAAGGGTCCGTTCCATGCTGCAAGACTCTAGTAACTCTACAAATCAGCTCCTCTTACTGAAAGCTGATATGAAGACTCAAGTGATTAAGGAAACAATGATCTTTCTTCCTTGGCAGTGGGAAATGTAAAAAACATTAAATAACATTTCAAAACAAAAGCAGTTCACAATACAATTAATTATTTTGAAGAGTAGCTATAAATATGGAGTGCTGTTTGCTCAAACATTTTTACAACAGTAAGATAAATCGGATAAATGCTCAGTTAATCTATTTTGAAGGCAACAATAGAGGGTGAAACATTGCCCAAGACACTGAGAACCAAGTATGATTTAGTTCATTGGGATCGTTCACGTCTACTTTAAACAGGCTAGTGGGAGCCAGAACTAAATATCTCATGTCAATGACACCTCTGCCATTAACTCCCACACTGGCGTACTGATGTGTCATCTAAATGACAGAATTAAGGCCTAACGTGCTGCTTAAACCCGCCAACTTCTGACTCGTGCATGAGTGCAATCAACAGAAACAAGCCACTTTCTGTTTTTAAAAACCGGTTTTGCCAAACGGAAAGAGATTAGTCCGGGATCGTAGGCCGCTCCTTTCAAAGAAAAAAATAATTTGGCGTTGCTGTTTTTGACCCTTTCTCGACACGTGCAAGTCCATGAAACCAATATCTATTAGCCAATGGTTCGAAATGTGTTTCACAGGTCTGCAACTTTGTTGCTTACTCCTAAAATATGCTTAATACACACACGAAAACAACTAACGGCCGAACGATTTCAGAAATGTTCATGTCTCAATCGGGAAATAAAACTATAAAAAGGATTGTTTCGTCATCATCGGATAACTAACTAATAATAAACAATCAGATGCTGACGAGTACAAATTCTTGAGGACGAATCTGTGGGCGCAATGTATTGATTTCGATGGAAACGCGCGATGGCGACTTACATAATCGCTCGAAAGGCGCACGCTTGACTCCGACATGCAGCAAGCCAGCACGTGTTAAACCCCACTAACCCCCTCACAGCCCCGGGAACATGGCACTAACCAGCCAAGTGTGAAAGTCACGGTCAAGCTCTTCACAAGCCGCTCTAGCCTCAAACACAATGACAGCGCGAAGAGACGCCGGGAGGGTGAAGATTAGCCATCGCGCCGGTCGCTTCAGTCCAAAACAGTCAGACTGCAGTGATCCTGGACCTGGCTGGGCCGGCGGATACTTTGTAGCCGCTTCCTCGCAAAGCGCCGATCACACACACACACACACCGTCCCGTCCCGCCCCCTCATTGAGTGGCAGCGCGCTGAACCAATCAGTATCAGGATCCGCCGGACACCCCGCCCACATGGAGCGTAGGTCCACAAACCGGACCAATCAGTGGCGGTCGAGTCCCGGCAGCAGGCCGGGAAGCCTCGCGCTCGCTCAGTGTATCCATTCCGCCACATTCTGCAACATTGCGCTACAATGTAGCAACGCTCTCACCTACAAAGACAGGCACACACTGCAGTAGCAGTAGCACTCATTTCCTACTGCCGTGGAAGGAGCGAAACAAAATGTCAGGATTACCTGGTCAGAATTAACGGGGCGAGCACTGCAGAGCCGTTTCACATCATGGACTCAGCGCTCAGCAGCGCTGGCGGACATCCGGGAAAGCCAGCAGTAAACAGCAATGATTGATGGGCGAAAGTGAGGACTGCAGATGCTGGAGATATGGCGCTAGAAAAGCACAGCAGGTCAGGCAGCATCCGAGGAGCAGGAGAATTATTGCTGGGTGGCATATCTAGTGAATGGGCGCACGTCTGTCCCCAGAGACAACAAAAACCTCTGGTGACGAAGTTGCTTCGAGATGATCTGTGGAGTCTGATGAGAAAGGGGTGGTTAAAAAAAATTAGGAGCTCAGCCGGATAAATGTTCAGTTACATGTTCAAATTTTGTGCTTTTCAAACAACCTTGCTGAAGACCTGTCTCATGAATACACACTAATGTGAATAAATATGGCACAAATTTACTCTCCCTACTCCCAGAGATTGTGAAAGAATTCTTATGATCCTGATTTGACGAAAATACTTCATCAGCTAAAATGTCCTGTGGCTGTCAAATAAACGATGCAAATGGCAGTCCTTTCTTTGCAGATTCCTTTGAGTCATAGAAATGTACAGCACAGAAACAGACCGTTTGGTCCAACTCATCCATGCCGACCAGATATCCCACCCCAATCTAGTCCCATTTGCCAGCACCCTGCCCATATCGGTCCAAACCTTTCCTATTCAGATAACCATCCAGATACCTTTTAAATGTTGCAATTATACTAGCCTCTACCCGTTCCTCTAGCAGCCCATTCTACGCAAGCACCACCCTCTGTAAAAAGTTGCCTCATACCTTTCCTCCTCACCCTCAACTTGTGTCCTCTAACTTTGGACGCCCCCACCCCAGGGAAAAGACCTTGTCTATTTACTCTATCCATGCCCCCCATGATTTTATAAACCTCTTGGACAATGTTTACTTACTTAATACTGCATCATGTTATATTTTTGCTGAGTATTTTAAACATTGATCAATATTGCTTCTTTAAAAGATTATTTAAC
This sequence comes from Hemiscyllium ocellatum, assembly GCF_020745735.1. NCBI lineage: Eukaryota > Metazoa > Chordata > Chondrichthyes > Orectolobiformes > Hemiscylliidae > Hemiscyllium > Hemiscyllium ocellatum. The sequence goes on from NC_083425.1 coordinate 15,517,404, forward strand.
CCTACAAAAAACCTATTTAAATTTCCTCTCTATGTTTATACCATACAATATTTCCTTGTCCCTAACCAGATGTATCTGCATTATACCCCCTTATCTGATGGGCACTATGCTTAATGACAATATTTTTTCACCTCTGCACAAAGAACCTCAATGAACCTTGCTCGTTCTGACATTTCCTGCAAGGGTGGTTGTCCAGGGCATGTGAAGCATTGTACTGAAGTGCCCTGTCAGGATCTTACTTAAACAAATCTCGGTAAACTTATCGAAATACACTTAAGACTTCATTCGATTGGGACAGAAAAACCTCACCAGCTACCTGGGCAGTTTTTAAAAAGTATATTTAAACCACTTGTTGTGATCTCGAGGACTACTTTTTGACTTTTGAGGCTAATGTTTTCTCTTCAGAGGCACCTTTCTTTTCCCAATCTCACTAACTCAAGTTATAAGTTGATGCAGTCATAGAGATGTAAAACTCCCTTCAGTCCGACACATCCATGTCAACCAGATAACCCAACCTAATCTAATCCCATTTGTCAGCACTTGGGCCATATCCCTCTAAACCCTTCCTATTCATAGATCCATCCAGGCGCCTTTTAAATGCTGTAATTGTACCAGTCTCCACCATTTGTTCTGGCAGCTCATTCCATAGACAAACCACCTTCTCTCATCAGTACATCCACATACTGAATCAGAAAATTGTCTTGTACACACTTAACAAATTCCTCCCCATCTAAACCCTTACTATTATGGCAGTCCCATTCTACATTTGGAAAGTTAAAATCCCCTACTATAACCACCCTATTATTCTTACAGGTAACGGAGATTGCCTTACAAATTTGGTTCTCAATTTCCTGCTGATTATTAGGGGGTCAATAGTACAATCCCAAAAAGGCAATCATCCCTTTCTTATTTCTCAGTTCAACCCAAATAACCTCCCTGGATAGCGGTACAGCTGAATGCTATCCCTTATCAAAAATGCCACTCCCCCTCCTTACTTGCCTCCTTTTGTCCTTCCTGCAGCATTTGTATCCTGGAACGTTAAGCTGCCAGTCCTGTCCATCCCTGAGCAACGTTTCTGTGATCGCTATGATATCCCAGTTCCTTACCATGCTCTGAGTTCATCTGTCTTACCTGTTAGGCTTCTTGCATTGAAGTAAATGCAGTTTAATTTATCAGTCCTACCTTGTTCACTGCGTTGTTCCTGCCTGCCCTGACTGTTCGATTTGCTCCTTTTCCCAACTGTACCAGTCTCAGATTGATCTCTTTCCTCACTCTTTCCCTGGGTCCCCCTTCCCCCACTTACTAGTTTAGATCATCCCGAGCAGCTCTAGCAGATCTCCCTGCCAGTACAATAGTCCCCTTCCAATTCAGGTGCAATCTATCCTTCTTGTACAGGTTAGTTCTACCCCAGAAGAGATTTGCATGATCCAAAAATGTGAACCCTTCTCCCCTGCACCAGCTCCTCAGCAATGCATTCATCTGCTCTATTCTCCTATTCCAGCCCTCGCTAGCTCATAGCACCGGGAGTAATCCAGACATTACTACCCTCGAGGAACTCCTTTTTAAATTCCTGCCTAACTTTCTATATTCTCTCTTCAGGTTTATTTGGAAGTCCTAGCTTTTGGAGTACTGCTCCTTCATCAGGTAGCTACTGAGACACATTAGATTAGATTACTTACAATGTGGAAACAGGCCCTTTGGCCCAACAAGTCCACACCAACCCACCGAAGTGCACCCACCCAGACCCATTCCCCTACATTGACCCCTGCACCTAACACTACGGCAATTTAACACGGTCAATTCACCTGACCCGCACATCTTTGGACTGTGGGAGGAAACCGGAGCACCCGGAGGAAACCCACGCAGACACGGGGAGAATGTGCAAACAGTCGCCTGAGGCGGGAATTGAACTCGGGATCATAAGACACAGAACTTATAGCACAAGATCATTGTGTCATGCAACTGATATGATTTACTGTAGAAAAGGATATGGAAGATATAGACTGTAGGGAAATAGATGGTGACATCTTGCAAAATGTCCAGATTACAGAGGAGGAAGTGCTGGATGTCTTGAAATGGTTAAAAGTGGATAAATCCCCAGGACCTGATCAGATGTACCTGAGAACTCTGTGGGAAGCTAGAGAAGTGATTGCTGGGCCTCTTGCTGAGATATTTGTATCATCTATAGTCACAGGTGAGGTGCCGGAAGACCGAAGGTTGTCTAACGTGCTGCCATTGTTTAAGAAGGGCGGTAAAGACAAGCCAGGGAACTATAGTCCGGTGAGCCTGACCTCGGTGATGGGCAAGTTGTTGGAGGGAATCCTGAGGGACAGGATGTACATGTATTTGGAAAGGCAAGGACTGATTAGGGATAGTCAACATGGCTTTGTGCATGGGAAATCATGTCTCACAAACTTGATTGAGTTTTTTGAAGAAGTAACAAAGAAGATTGATGAGGGCAGAGCAATAGATGTGATCTATATGGACTTCAGTGAGGCGTTTGACAAGGTTCCCCATGGGAGACTGATTAGCAAGGTTAGATCTCATGGAATACAGGGAGAACTAGCCATTTGGATACAGAACTGGCTCAAAGGTAGAAGACAGAGGGTGGTGGTGGAGGGTTGTTTTTCAGACTGGAGGCCTGTGACCACTGGAGTGCCACAAGGATCGGTGCTGGGCCCTCTATTTTTTGTCATTTACATAAATGATTTGGATTCGAGCATAAGAGGTACAGTTAGTAAGTTTGCAGATGACACCAAAATTTGAGGTGTAGTGGACAGTGAAGAGGGTTACCTCCGATTACAACAGGATCTGGACCAGATGGGCCAATGGGCTGAGAAGTGGCAGATGGAGTTCAATTCAGATAAATGCGAGGTGCTGCATTTTGGGAAAGCAAATTTTAGCAGGACTTATACACTTAATGGTAAGGTCCTAGGGAATGTTGCTGAACAAAGACACCTTGGAGTGCAGGTTCATAGCACCTTGAAAGTGGAGTCGCAGGTAGATAGGATAGTGAAGAAGGCGTTTGGTATGCTTTCCTTTTTTGGTCAGAGTATTGAGTACAGGCGTTGGGAGGTCATGTTGCGGCTGTACAGGACATTGGTTAGGCCACTATTGGAATATTGGTCTCCTTCCTATCGGAAAGATGTTGTGAAACTTGAAAGGGTTCAGAAAAGATTTACAAGGATGTTGCCAGAATTGGAGGATCTGAGCTACAGGGAGAGGCTGAACAGGCTGGGCCTGTTTTCCTGGAGCGTCGGAGGCTGAGGGGTGACCTTATAGAGGTTTACAAAATTATGAGGGGCATGGATAGGATAAATAGAAATAGTCTTTGCCCTGGGATCGGGGAGTCCAGAACTAGAGAACATAGGTTTAGGGTGAGAGGGGAAAGATATAAAAGAGACCGAAGGTGCAACCTTTTCACGCAGAGGGTGGTACGTTCATGGAATGAGCTGCCAGAGGACGTGGTGGAGGCTGGTACAATTGCAACATTTAAGAGGCATTTGGATGGGTATATGAATAGGAAGTGGTTGGAGGGATATGAGCCTGGTGCTGGTAGGTGGGACTAGATTGGATTGGGATATCTGGTCGGCATGGACGAGTTGGACTGAAGGGTCTGTTTCCATGCTGTTCATCTTTATGACTCTATGACTCTAAGTAAGATGAGTATAACTTTCTTCTCTCAGAGTGTTGAATGACTTTGGATGGCTGTGCCTCAGAAGATAGCAGAAGTGGGATCACTGAACATTTTCAAGACAGAGATTTGTCTTAGGCAAGGAAATCAAAAAAAATCATCAATAGTTGAGAATATGGAATTTAAAACACAAACAGTTTTGCTAGATCTTACTGAATGGTGAAGCATGCTTGAGGAAACGAATGGTTTAATTCTGCTTCTATTTTGTGTGTTCATACGTCTGTACTTGCTGGAGACTTTAATGTATCACACACCACCCGCCATTCACAGTGTGGAAAGATTTCCTATTTAGCAATGGTCTAGTTAAATGGTGGTACATGTTTTTGCCTACTCTTGCTCCAATTTCCTAGGTTCCGATCCACAAAGGTATGAGATTGAAGAACTGATGCCTTTATGGTGATTTGGGTGTAGTCCATTGCACCCAGCACCTGTAGGAGTCCTGTTATGCAGCAATACCGGTCATCCATTGCAATCAAGATCACAAATCCACAATGAAGTTCACAGCAAGTAAAGAGCGCACTGGTCACTGTCTTGTTGCAGCTAGCTGTGGCTGAGATTCTGAAGAATCTTCTGCTGCGCTTTGGAAAAAGATGGTTACAGAAAAACATTCAGGGACATGGTGTCCTTGACAGCCAGTGGCAGGTCATGAGAGTTGACTGATAGTATTTGGAAATTCTGTTACAGCATGACACACATGTTGGTGGCCCTTTTCCTTTTCAACCCGAGGCTCCTTTTCCATTGGTTTTCAGTTGCAATGGGCTATAATCTCTGTCGTCAATAGACCAATGCCTCAGAGTAAAGCCTAGTTGTCATTCTCTTCTTCACTGGTAACATCTGACCAGGAGCCAACCCTCAGGCCTCATGTTAGTCAGACCCATCTGTCTCTCTGGCGTGAATCAATAAAGTTGCCATCCCCATTCACTGGCATGAGGCTTCTGGTTCCTTGATTCCGTCCTGCCACCTGGGTCTCATAAGAGGCAAGAATAACTTCCCCTTTGAGGCCACAGGCCTTACCTTCCAACTCCTTGGATGTCAGCCACACACCTTTCATTCAATTCATTGAAGCTGTGTGACACTTGGTGAAATGGTTTAAAACTATCCAAAAGGGCACTGCAGCTCATCAACAGAATAGTTGGCTTTTCCAAAGAACTTGTGTAAATTCAAACAGACATTCTCCTGAAAAGTTTAAAAGCCAAAACTTCTTGCTGATGAAAACTGTGTCCAACTGAAGGTCTTTGCAATGTAAACTGCCGCATGGACATCCAAAACATGAAATTCATCCATTACTCCCTACCTGGTGACAACAGTGGATGCCATGTTTGGGGTTTTGTTTCTTCCCTTAATTCTAAACAGTGCAATATCTCACATTTGAATGGGCTGAATAGGCTGGGGCTGTTTTCCCCAGAGCATCGGAGGCTGAGGGGTGACCTTACAGAGGTTTATAAAATCATGAGGGACATGAATAGGATAAATAGACAAGGTTGTTTGCCTGGGATGGGAGAGTCCAGAATTAGACAGCATAGGTTTAGAGGAGAGGGGCAAGAGACCTAAGGGGCAACTTTTCCACGCAGAGGGTGGTACGTGTATGGAATGAGCTGCCAGAGGAAATGGTGGAGGCTGGTACATTACAGCATTTGAAAGGCATCTGGATGGGTATACAAATAGGAAATGTTTAGAGGGATATAGGCCAAATGTCGACAAATGGGACTAGATTCGGTTAGGATATCTGGTCGGCCTGGACAAGTTTGATCAAAGGGTCTGTTTCCGTGCTGTACATCTCTATGACTCTATTTGAAGCTGTGCACACAAAAATCGTTAGGATAAGTAGTGGGTTGGATGTCACAAAGTCACAGCTTCGTAAAACACGGCTATTGACTAACACAGCTGCACCTCAACTGGAAGGGCACAAATATCCTTGCAAGAAGGTTTGTTAGTGCTACACCAGAGGGTTTAAGCCAGTGTGGCAGACTGGTGGGAATGACAGAACTAGGTAGCATGTGGCGTATTTGAAGAGAGGGGCTGAATCAAATGTATTAGGAAAAACAGGCAGGTCCAGATTAATGAACCGTGTGGACTGGCAATCTGCAGTGTTGTTTTAATGCAAGAGTTTAACAGATAAAGTAGATGAGCTTAGAGACAAGATTAGCACATAGGACAACGACGTGGTAGCCATGACAAAAACTTGATTAAAAAATCGTTAGAACTGGTAGCTCAACATCCCAGAGTTTCGATGTTTCAGGAGTGATAGAGAGGGAGGAAAAAAGAGTGAAGAAGTTACATCAATGATTAAGGAGAATGTCACCGCTATATTAAGAGAAAATATCTTGGAGGCTCATCCACTGAGGCAATATGGGTTGAATTTAGGAATATGAAAGCTGCAATCTCTGTAATAGGATTATACTATAGGACTTCCAATAGCCTGCAGGAATTAGAGGAACAAGTATGTAAGCAGAATCATGAAAAAACATAAAAACAACAGAGTTACTGTACTGGATGGTTTTAATTTCCCCAGTACTCACTGGGACACCCTTAGGACATAATTAGTTTTGTGTATCCAGAAGAAATTCTGGAACAATGTGTACGTAGATATCCAACGAGGGAAGGGACCTTATATTGTGGAAGGATTCTCGCTTGGTGATCTAAGTTTCAGTGGGGGAGCATTTTGGGAACAATGATCATAATTCCATAATTTTTAAGCTAGTTATGGATAAGGAAAAGACCAGTCTGGAAATTGGGGGAAGGCCAATTTCAACAGTATTAGGCTGGAAAGGAAAAGTAGTTTGAGGGGAAGCTGTTTGAAAGTTAATCCACATCTATTGCATGGGAGCCTTTCAAAAGCCAGTTGACCAGAATTCAGGACCAGCCTGTTCCTGTGAGGATGAAAGATAAGGATAGCAAGATTCAGGAAACTTGGATGACAAGAGATGTTGTAAGTTTAAAAGGAAGCAGGTGTAACATTGAAGAAACAGAAATAGAAGGAGAAAAGAACATAAAAAATAAATTAGGAGGACTAGAAGGGTCATGAAATGTTCTTCACAAAAATTAAGGAGAATCCCAAAATATTTTATAAGGAGAAGGGATAATTAGGGAAAGGGTAGGTCCACTCAATGACAAAGGAGTGAATTTATGGGTGGAGCCAGAGGAGGTGGGTGAGGCCCTTCATGAAGACTTTGCATTCACTAAGGGGAAAGACATGGCTGAAGGGAAGTTCAGAGAAGGGTTTGTTGATACTCTAAATTATGACGATATTAAGGAGGAGGTGATATTAAGGAGGAGGTGTTTTACAGACTGGAGGTCCGTGACCAGTGGTGTTGTGAAAGGATCAGTGCTGAGGCAACTGTTGTTTGTTATATATATAAATGGTTTGGATGAAAATATCGGTTATCTGATTAATAAGTTTACAAATTACATGAGAATTAAGTTATGAATAATGAGGAAGAATATCAAATGATGTAGCAGATATAGATCATCTGGAGAATTGGGTGGAGAAATGGCAGATGAAGTTCAATCCGGACCAGTGGGAGATATGCATTTTGGGAGCTCAAATCCAAGAGATAAGTATACGGTAAATAGCAGGACCCTTAGGAGCATTGTTATACAGAGGGATCTTGAGGTGCAAGTCCATAACTCCCTAAATAGTGGATAAGATGCTAAAGAAGGCATATGCCATGCTTGCCTTCATCAATCGGGCATTGAGTAAAAATGTTGGCAAGTCATGTTGCAACTGTACAAGACTTTGGTTAGGCCACACAACAGGATGTAGAGGTTTTGGAGAGGGTACACAAGAGGTTTACCAAGATGTTGCCTTGACTGGAGTGTATTAGCGAAAAGGAGAGGTTGACAAACTTGGACTGTTTTCACCAAAGCGTCGGAGGATGAGGGGTGACCTGATGGAAGTATATAAAACTATGAGGGGCGCAGATTAGATGGATAGTTGGGGTTTCTTTCTCAGGGTTAAAACATCAAATACTAGGGAGCTTAGGCTGAAGAGTCGAAGAGTGTGGTGCTGGAAAAGCACAGCCGGTCAGGCAGCATTTGAGGAGCAGGAGAATAGATGTTTCGAGCATAAGCTCTTAATCAGGAATAAGGGGATGTCCCAAGGGTGGGGGGGGGTGAGATAAATGGGAGGGAATGGGGTTGGGAAGAGGCAGTTGGGCTTGCGATAGGTAAATGAATGTGGGGGTGAAGGTGATAGGTCAGAGAGGAGGGTGGAGCAGATAGGTGGGAAGGAAGATGGACAGGTAGGACAGTTCAAGAAGGCGGTGCTGAGTTGGAAGGTTGGATCTGAGATAAGGTGGGGGAGACAAAATTGGGAAACTGGTGAAATCCACTTTAATCCCGTGTGGTTGGAGGGTCCCAAGGCGGAAGATGAGGTATTTTTCCTCCGGGCGTTGGCTTGTTCGAGTTTGGCGATAGAGGCGACCCAACACATGTTTAGTGCATGTGTCCCAGAGATGTTCTCTGAAACGTTAAGCAATTTGGTGTCCTATTCCGCCCACCGGCCCCAACCCCAACCCCCTGATGTACAGGAGACCACATTGAGACCAACGGATACAGTAGATGACGAGTGTGGATGTACAGGTAAATCTATTGGATGTGGAACGCTCCTTTGGGGCTTTGGACGGAGTGTGGGCATAGGTTTTGCATTTCTTGCAGTGGCAGGGGAAGATGCCGAGAGTGGAGGGTAGGGGGCGGGGGCGTGTACCTAACAAGGGAGTCGCAGAAGGAATGATCTCTCCAGAACACAGATAGGGGTGTGGTTTGTTTGTAAGTGGCGGAAATAGCAGAGGATGATGCAAAGTATCCAAATGTTTGTAGGGTGGAAGGTGAGGACTGGGACGGTTCTATCCTTGTTGCGAGTGGAGGAGTGGGATTCAAGGGTGGAGGTGCGGCAAATCAAGGAGATGTGCTGGAGGGCATTGTTCACCATGTGGAAGGGGAAATTGCGGAAGCTTAAGGTAAGATGGTAAGGTTTAAAGGGGATGTGTGAGCAAATTATTTTTTACACAGCGATTGAGGTGCCTGGAACCCACTGTCAGTGGAAGCAGATACAATAGCAAAATTCAAGAAGCATACAGACAGACAAACGAACGGTCAGGGAATAGAGGCATAGGGAGAAGTGCAGGCAGATGGATTCATTTAGAACAGCATCAAGGTCGCCACAGATATTGTGGGCTGAAGGGCCTGTTCCTGTGCTGTACTGTTCTATAAACAGTTTGACACAAAAGGGTCCAATTTGCAGATTTTCCCGGCCCCATGTTGATAGATCGGGGAGACAGCAGGTGCAGTGAATGAGAGAGTAATAGAGTGCCATCACCAGGGCTGTTTCCCACTGGCAGCACCAATGCCTGGTGCTAGCATTCATTTCAAGATCGCTGGAATACAAGAGAAGGTATGTACTGCTCAGCCTGTATAACACCCTGGCCAGACTGCATTTCAAATATTGTGAGCAGGTTGCGGCTCCGCAACTTAAGGAATAATGTGCTGGTCTTGGAGGGTGTCCAGAAGAGGTTTACAAAATTGATCTCAGGAATGGCTTGTCAAATGAGGACTCTGGCTCTGTACCCAATGGGGTTTCGAAGGATGGCGGTTGCTCTGATTGGACATGGAGAAGATGTTTTCACTTGTAGAAGAGATTGTGGGCCGCACGGGGCACAGTGGTTAGCACTGCTGTCTCACAGCGCCTGAGACTCAGGTTCAATTCCCGACTCAGGCGACTGACTGTGTGGAGTTTGCACATTCTCCCCGTGTCTGCGTGGGTTTCCTCCGGGTGCTCCGGTTTCCTCCCACAATCCAAAGATGTGCGGGTCAGGTGAATTGGCCATGCTAAATTGCCCGTAGTGTTAGGTAAGGGGTAAATGTAGGGGTATGGGTGGGTTGCGCTTCGGCGGGTTGGTGTGGACTAGTTGAGCCGAAGGGCCTGTTTCCACACTGTAAGTAATCTAATCTAATCTAAAGACTGGTGACTGAAGGCACAGTCTCAGAGCGAAGGCTGAAGCTTTTAGAATTGAGATGAGGGGGAATTTCTTCAGTCAGAGGACATTAATCTGTAGAACTCACTGCTGCAGAGAGCTATGAAGGCCGAGTCATTTAAACGTATTTAAGACACTGACACAATAAGTTGATTAGTTGATTAATAAGGGAACCAAGGGTTACAGGGAGGACCGGGGGTGGGGGTTCGGTCCTTGTTGCGATTGGAGGGGTGGGGTTCAAGGGCAGAGGTGCAGGAAGTGGAGGGGATGCGCTGAAGGGCATCATCGCCAAGTGGGTGGGGAAATTGTGGTCTTTGAAGAAAGAGACCATCTGGGACGTTCTTCGGTGGAATTGGTGGCCTCCGCGCCCCAATGCATATACATGCATGAATAAAGTATATTTTTGAAATAAAAACAAGTATTACCATCTCTGGGTCTTCCAATATCAACATCCTGGAATTTACTAATGGCCAGAAACTGAACAGCTGTGCCAAAACAGTGACTGGGAATCCTGTAGTGAGCAACTCACTTCCTGATTCCCAAACCCGTCAACAAGGCATAAGCCAGGAGTGTGGTGGAACCCTCTCCAGTTGGTTGGATCAGTGCAGTTCCAATAATATTCAAGAGGCTCAACACCATCCAGGCAAAGTAGCCCTCTTGACTGGCATCACGTCTGCCATTTTCAATTTCTTCGCTCAACACACAGTGGCAGCAGTATGCACCTGCAAGATGGACTATGGTATCTCACTTAGACTGCTTGGACAGCATCTTCAAACCTGGGATCTATAACACCTTGAAGGACAAGGGCAGTAGATATATGGGAACATCATCTACAAGTTCTCCTCAAAGTCACAAACCATCCTCATATGGCAATTATTACTGCTCTTTTACTAACACTGTGTCAAAATCCTGGAGCTCCCTTCCTCACAGCACTGTGGGAGCACATACATCGCCATTGACTGCAGTTCGTTACCATCTTCTCCAGGGCAATTAGGGATGGTCAAGAAGCATTGGCCAAGCCAGTGACTCCCATATCCCACAAACAGAAAAACATGTCTGTACTTATTTAATACATTATCTCTAAACCACTTTCGACAATGTGAAGAGATCAAGTAGTCAATATAACTGAAACCAACATGGAATAATAAAGTATACAAAACAGATTGTTGCAATTTATTACTGCAAGAATTTGTGTTTTTGATTCATATTATGCAAATTAAAAACACCACCCAAACAATACATCCAACTCAATTGTGATTAGAGACTAAAAGTTGTGTGAAGTATTTCCATACTGTGAAACACCAGTGATTGGTCTGCCTTACATCACCTCACACTATATTTGTACAGTGCCTTTAACATCTGGTACAATATCAGGATGCTTCACAAAAACAAATAAAAGGAATGAACACAAACAGGAGAAGAAAGATATTAGAATGGGTGACAAAGTCTGGTTAAACAGACAAATATCATGTAGCTGGAAAGAATGATGTTGAATTTTACATCGGAAGTTTAGAAAGGTAGTAAAAGGTATCTGAATAGTCTGTTATCAATGTATTAGAGGCCACAGTCAGAGGGTATAAAAAGAGGCAGAGACTCAGAAAGGATAAAAATTTTGAGGAGATTGTAAAAATAAGGTGGAGTAATGTCACAGGCATCTATAGACCAGGGCACAACTTTAGCTTCTATTGAACTGTGAGAAAACAGTATGAACTGAAGAAAGCATGGTTAATGGGTGAAAACAAATTTATATAGGACAGCATTTAAGTAGCACAATTTTGGGTAAGTTGAAGTTTATGGAGTATGGAATGGGAAATTAGTGAAGTTAGTTGTCATAGTCAAATTAAAACAGGTCAAACACCAGCTGCACTTTTAAAATGTCTTTAAACACAGTGAAAAAAATTCAAGGTGCTTGACAGAGAGAAATGCATGATGGGCCCAACAGCAGAGGTGTTGATGTACCAATTGAAGTGGGTTATATTGCCAAAGTGAAAGTAAGTGATCGTCATGACTAGTGGGAAGGAGCAAGAACAAGGTGGCAGAGATTGACAGAAGCAGCAATGGGAACATAAGGGAAAACTTTTCCACACGCTGTAATCTGGAATGCTCTGCCTTGTGGGTGTTTTAGAGGGGTTGAGTGGGAACATTCAAGAAAATTTGACTATCCATAAAACAAGAATGTGAACAGCAATGGGAAAATGTCCTGGGAGTGGCAATAGGCTCCTTCAGAGAGCTAGCACAGGCATGACAGGCCATATGGCTTCCTTCTGAGCTATAAGCAGTGACTGGTAAGAGATGAAGTTTAATGCTTGCTCTGGCTTTAAGCAATGCCAAAATTGACAAGTCTGATTCTTCCTGGGAGAGTGGATAAACAAGACAATGTAGTCAGTGATAAAGGAGAGTTTGTGCAAAGTGCCACTGACAATGGTTTCAATTGGGCATATATTTGAAAAGAAAAAATGTGCAGGGTTATGGTGAAAATAAGTACCAGGGAAATGGGAATAATTTGGTGGCTTTGTCAAAACACCAGCTTAATGAACTGTATTGTCTCAACAAAATCAATGTTTTATTCATTTAGCACCATCAGTGTTATAAAATATCCCAAGGCATTCACAAGAAAATAGGCGAAAGTGAGGACTGCAGATGCTGGAGATTAGAGCCAAGAGTGTGATGCTGGAAAAGCACAGCTGGTCAGGCAGCATCTGAGGAGCAGGAAAATCGACATTTCGGGCAAGAGCCCTTCAACAGGAATGAGAATCAGAATTATCATTCCTGATGAAGGGCTTTTGCCCAAAATGTCAATATTCCTGCTCCTCGGATACTGCCTGACTAGCTGTGCTTTTCCAGCACCACACTCTTGATTCACAAGGAAATATCAATATGATATAAGATACCAGGACTGCTACATCGGCCAACTTAATACCCGAGAACTTAATGGACTGCAATGATTTTAAAACGGCCAAAACACTAATGTAAACTGACCACAAAGATTGCCTGACCCATGCAATTTGCCCAAATTTAATAAAATGATAGCAATTATATCAAGAGCGGTCCGAGCTGAAATTAGCATTCCCACCAAGTGTTGTGGAACCAGTCAGTCAGGCCATTACACAGTAGGTGTGACTTTAATTTATACCATTATGAGAATCTTCACAGGTTGGAGATGAAGCCTACATTTATCAAGAATGAAAAATACAACTTCCATGGCCATGAAACCTACAAATACACTGCTATTTCAAGGAGCTCTTTTATGGTGGGCCAGAGGGCAGAATTAATATACATCACTAAACATAGGCAGAGAAAGCTCTCTCTCAACAAGAAAAGTGCCCCGTGGCAGCACTGATTGGAAAGAAACAGAGAACCTAGAACTTGAAAGTGCCTAAAACTGCTACATTTATTACTTTTGACAGTCCAATAAATCAGCTAACCAATAGTTATAAATATGGAAATTGCCGGTGAAACTCAACAGGTCTAGCAGCATCTGGGATAAGAAATGACAGTTAAGGTTTCAAGTCTGGTGATTCTTCATCAGAACTGTTAGCAATTGGGAACAAGTGTTGAGGTAGGTTGGGGGTGGGGGGAAAATGACCAGATAGGTGGAGATGCAGCCCAAACACAGAAAGACATGAAAAGGATAAATAAACAAGATGATTATGGATAGCGAGTCAGGACAGAAGAAAAGCTATATCAATAATAAGAGCTAAGTGGGAGAGAGAATGGGTGAGCTGCACGGAAAGCAATCCATATAATGTGCAAATAGGCCAGGGAGTAGGTGAGAATAGGTGAGTGTGCTATTTCCTGATGAAGGGCTTTTACCCGAAACGTCGATTTTCCTGCTCCTCAAATGCTGCCTAACTTTCTGTGCTTTTCTAGCACCACACTCTTGCCACTAAAAGCAAGTCATAACAGGACCAGGTGTGTGGTGGGTAAAGAACATGGAAGAATGGAATCAGGCTGTAAAGTTATTGAACTCGACACTGAGCCCTGAAGGCTGCTGGATCCCAAAGCAGCAAATGAGGTGCTGCTCTTCCAGCTTGCACTGTGCTTCGCTGGAGAACTGCAGCAAGCCTGAGACAGAGCTGTTGGCCAGGGAACAGGGTGGTGTGCTGAAGTGTCAGGCAACTGTCACCTTTTTGTGGACAGAAGGTAGGTGTTCCTCAAAGCAGTCACCAAGTCTGCATTTCATCTCCCAAATGTAGAGGAGATTACATTATGAGCAGCAAAAACAGAGTAACTTGAGTGAAGTACACTGTTTCACCTGGAAGATGCGTCTAGCGCCTTGGATCGTGAGGAAGTAAACAGCTAAGCGTTACACCTTTTGCAACTGAATGGGAAGGTGCTGTGGGGGTATGTGGAGGTATTTGGGAATGGCGGAGGAGTGAACCAAGGTGACCCTGGAGAGAATGGTCCCTGTAGATGGCTGACAGAAGAGAGATGATGAATTTGTGTTTGGTTGTGGATACTGTGTTGGAGGTAACAGAAATGGCAGCTTACAATCTTTTTGATGTAGAGGCTGATGGACTGGTTCAGTAAGGGATATGGGGACCCTATCATTGCTGTGGGAGAGAAAGAAAGGGGTGAGGGCAGAAAGCAGGAGGTGGGCTGAACGTCTGTTGACTATGGGCTCCTTGGTTGAGGAAAAAGGTGGGCATTTCTGAGGTTTCCTTCGGACAGTGGCATCGTCAGAAAAGACGCGCTGGAGATTGAGAAACTGGGAGAACGCATCTGCAATTTTTTATTTTATTTAACTGACTGTGGTCTCAGGTGAAACCTTATAGTCAGGGACTCCCAAAGGACTCTATGACTCTAAACTATTTATTTTAATTTTCCTTTGAATTGAACACCATTTTTTTTAACTTGTATGTATGTGTGCAAGGGCCCAAGTAACTTTGTATGAAGGCTATATGTTATTGAAATGTACAAGATTTTTAGGGGACATCCCAGGGTCTATTCCAAAAGGTTGTTTCCCCTTATGGGAGCATCTGGGACCAGAACGTACAACCTCAATAAGGGAGAGATGAGGAAGAATTTCTTCTCTCAGATTGCTGTGAATCTGTGGAATTCTTCACCACACTGGGATTTCAAGGTTGTGAGAGACATATTTTTAATCAAGAAGGAACTCAAGGATTATGGGGAAAAAGGAGGAAAACAGAGTTGAGGATTATCAGATCAGTCATGATCTGGTTGAACAGCAGAGTAGACTCTATGGGCTGAATGGCCTACATCTGCTGTGACATATAGAGTCAGACAGCATGGAAACAAACCTATCATTCCAGCTAGTCCATGCGACCATGTTCTCAAAATCAATTCATCCCACTTGCCTGCATTTGGCCCATATTCCTCTAAACCTTTCCTATTCATGTACTAAGCTAAATGTTTTTTTTAAGTGTTGTAACTGTATCTTCATCCCCCACTTCCACTGGCAGTTCATTCCACACGCGAACCACTCTCAGTGTAAAAACGTTGCCTCTCAGTTTTAAAACTTTCTCTTCTCACCTTAAAAATATGCCCCCTAGTGTTGAACTCCCTCATCTGAGGAAAAGATCCTTGCTATTCACCTTATGTGTCCCTCATGATTTTATCCACATCTATAAAAGGTCATCCTTCAATCTCCTATGCTCCAATGAAAAGGTCCCAGCCAATCCACACTATTTTTATAACTCAAACCCTCCATTCCCAGCAACATCCTGGTAAATCTCTTCTGAACCTTCTTTAATTTAATATTATCCTTATTATAGCAGGGCAACCAGAACTGCACACAGCACTCCAGAGAAGGCCTCACTAACTTCCTGTACAATATCGACATGACATCCTAACTCCTATACTCAAAGGTCTGAGCAATGAAGGAAAGCGTGCCAAACACCTTCTTAACAACACTGTCTACCTGTAATGCAAACTTCATAGAATTATGTACCTGAACCCCAGGTCTCTTTGTTGTACAACACTACCAGGATCCTACCATTAATTAGGAGAAAGTGAGGACTGCAGCTGCTGGAGATCAGAGCTTAAAAATGTGTTGCTGGAAAAGTGCAGCAGGTCAGGCAGTATCAAAGGAACAGGAGAATCAATGTTTCGGGCATAAGCCCTTCTTCAGGATTCCTGAAGTCTAAGTCCCATCTGTTTGTTTTACCAAAGTGCAATACCTCACATTTATCTAAATTAAACTTCATCCACCACTCCTCAGCCCATTGACCCAATTGATCAAGATCCCTTTGTAATCTTAGATACTCTTCACTATCCACTATGCCAATAATTTTGGTGTCATCTGCAATTTATTAACTATGGCTTTCTGGGAGCAATTTAGCAGATGGAGTGAATTTATTCAAATTTTACAGTCAAAATCAAACAAAAGTATTTCCAGCTATCCTCATGATATCCAAACAGTTAATGTTTATACAACAGGCAGCTAGAAACAGTACTGATGGTAGATCAACACCGTACTCATTTTTAAACAGATATGTTGAATGTGTTAGCAAAAGAAATACTCAGCATATTCCAAAAGTTCAATGAGTGTATGGAATGAGCTGCTAGAGGATGTGGTGGAGGCTGGTACAATTGCAACATTTAAGAGGCAGTTGGATGGGTATATGAATAGGAAGGGTTTGGAGGGATATGGGCTGGGTGCTGGCAGGTGGGACTAGATTGGGTTGGGATATCTGGTTGGCATGGACGGTTTGGACTGAAGGATCTGTTTCCATGCTGTACATCTCTATGACTCTATAATCAATATTCAAAACCTGAGGAAGGTTCGTAAGGACTGATGACTGATCTCTGTTTACTCAGGAATGCGTTTCCAACCTCCCTTGTTTCTGTTCACTGATTTCAAATTTTGCAGTGTTTTGCATTGAGTTAGTTATTTATTTCTATCACGTGGTCAGGCCTTTTGGGATCGCATTGAATTTAATATTCACAGTTTTAAAAATTAGCAGGGGACCAAACAGCTGGAAGAGAACGGAAAATTTGAAGCATAACCTTTCATTTAATCTCCGGTCAACAAGTCAGACAAACTTGTTCCCACAACTTTCAGCCACTGTTTCTGAAAAAGCATACAACTTTGTTAGGAATTACAATTTTAAAAAAACTGATACTTTTCAATTCTCGACACCACCAGCGGAGGGAAGAATTGTGATCAGTGAAAAAACAATTTACACCATTCAAACCAAACCAGATGATTCAGGCTGTCACGTGGGAGGAATCAACCAATCTGAACGAAATATTAAGAGAAGCAAAGCGTTACATCGCCACCTTCCTGGGAGATGCAGGAGGGAGGGCTCAATGTATCTCTGAGCCAAATGCAAACCCAGGAGAAAAATTCACGAATGACAGATGCTGGAGTTCGAGCAGGAACTTGTCGCAAATACATCTTTAATTATATTATAGATATGTGATAGTGAAATACTGCAAACTGTAATTCTGTGTTTAATTTTCAGAGGAAGTTGGAATAGTTTTTGGCGTCTATGGGTGCCGCACAAAGTTAGAAGGAATTAGAGAAAACCTAGAATGCTCTGCCGTCAAATCATCTTCAAAAACATTCCCCATTCCCCAATTGCTTTGTGTTAGTTATGATGGGAGGATTAAAACTATCGTCGAATGATTATTATTTCCCTGAAAGAGGCCTTTCAGCCCATTATATTCATTCCAGTGCTCTATAACTGCAACACCGCTAGCCCATTTCACAAACCCTTCTCTATCGTTAGTAACTTTTTTTTCTCTTCAGGTGCTCATCTATGGATGGAGAGTTTGTCTGTCTGTTGTGTGCAAACTATCAGGATTAATAGGTCACTTTCAGATGGGAAAGATGTAACTAGTGGAATGCAAAAGGAACTGCCCTCGCCTCAATTACTTACGATCTATATTAGTGATTCAGAAGAGAGGGACGGAGTGTAGTGTATTCACATGTGCTGAAATAAAATATTAAAAACACTGTACACATAGTTAAAAATCACACAACACCAGGTTATAGTCCAACAGGTTTATTTGGAAGTACAAGCTTTTGGAGTGCTGCTCCTTCGTCAGGTAGCTAGTGGGACAGGATCATAAGACACAGAATTTACAGCACAAGATCATAGTGTCATGCAGTTGATACGATATAATGAATAAACCTAGATTGCTGTTAAGTCTTTCCTCTTTTAGAATGGGTTGCAGTTTTCAATTCATTAATATGTAAATCCCAGAACTTCTTTCAAGTCACATTCTTAAGTCATCTCAAGATTTTAATTTTAAAAAAGTGACATCGCAGCTCAGACAATGCATGAAAAGTGTGAGGTTAGAGTCTATATGTATTCCAACCTTGAGTCAGGCAGGTTCTATTTCCAAATTAGGAATTTATAAAATATCACATGGATTGACTGCCTGCAGATTGTGTGCTCTTTGAGCAAAGTAGAATATATCTGCAAACACAATTCTGCAAATGCAAATTCACCCTATAGACTTATATGTGCATGTGCATGCATGTAAGGGAGAGAGAGAGAGAGTGAGTGTGTGCATGTGTTTGTGTGTGTGCAGGTGCATGCACGTGAGTGTGATGGAGTATAAAATTGAGAGAGGGTGTGAATGTGAAGGGTGTATGTGTGTGTCTGAGAGAGAGTATGTGTATTAGAGAGGTCTGTGTAACTGTGAGTATGTAAATGTGTGTATGCGTGAGAGAGAGAGAGAGTAGTGGGGTCACCTGTAGTGTAACATGAGCCCCAATTCCTGGTTGAGGCCATCCTCATGGGTATCGAACTTGGCTATCAGCCTCTGCTCAGCCATTCTGCATTGCTGTGTATCCTGAAGTCCTACTTCAGCTGTCAGGAATATTTGGCTTTGGATCTTGGGTGACCATCCTCCTAGGCTGACAATGGGATATGCAACAATGCAGAGCGGCCGAACAGAGGCTGATAGCCAAGTTCAATCACCATGATGATGGCCTCAACTGGGACCTGGGGGTTCATGTCACACTACAGGCGGCCCCACTACACGATACCCTCTCTCTCTCTCACACACACACACATACACACAAAACCTTACATACTCACACAGTCATGTAGACTCCCACTCATAGACGCACACGTAGACCCCACACTCACACCTTCTCACAGGTTTATATTCCATCACATTCATGTACACACACTACCTAGCATGCACACATGCACCCACACACACACTCACTCTCTCTCTTACATGCATATACACACACACACCTAAGTCTATGGGATGAATTTGCATTTACAGAATTGTGTTTGCAGAAACATTCTACTTTGCTCAAAAAGCACACAAACTGTACACAGTCAATGCATATATGACATTTTATGCATTTCTACTTTGGAAATAGAACCAGTCTGACTCAAGGCTGGATGACATGCAGACAGTAACCTCACACTTTTGATGCATTTTACGAGCTGAGATGTCACCTTTTTTATAAAACCTGAAGTTATCTAGGGAATGTGACTTGAAAGAAGTTCTGGGATTTACATATTAATGAACCGAGCTGAAAATGTGTTGCTGGTTAAAGCACAGCAGGTTAGGCAGCATCCAAGGAACAGGAAATTCGACGTTTCGGGCCAGAGCCCATCATTCCTGATAAAGGGCTCTGGCCCGAAACGTCGAATTTCCTGTTCCTTGGATGCTGCCTAACCTGCTGTGCTTTAACCAGCAACACATTTTCAGCTCTGATCTCCAGCATCTGCAGACCTCACTTTTTACTCTATTAATGAACCGAAATCTGCAACCCATTCTAAAAGATGAAAGACTTAACAACAATCTAGGTTTGTTCAATATATAGAGTCATAGAGATATACAGCATGGAAACAGACCCTTCAGTCCAACCCATCCATGCCGACCAGATATCCCAACCCAATGTAGTCCCACCTGCCAGCACCTGGCCCATATCCCTCCAAACCTTTCCTATTCATGTACCCATCCAAATGTCTCTTAAATGTTGCAATTGTACCAGCCTCCACCATGTCCTCCGGCAGCACATTCCATACACGCACCACCCTCTGTGTGAAAAAGTTGCCCCGTTGGTCTCTTTTATATCTTTCCCCTCTCACCCTAAACCTATGCCCTCTAGTTCTGGACTCCCTGAACCCATCCTATTCATGCCCCTCAAATTTTATAAACCTCTAGAAGGTCACCCCTCAGCCTCTGACGCTCCAGGAAAACAGGCCCCGCCTGTGCAGCCTCTCCCTGTAGCTCGCATCCTCAAACCCTGGCAACATTCTTGTAAATCTTTTCTGAACCCTTCCAAGTTTCACATCTTTCTGCTAGGAAGGAGACCAGAATTGCACACAATATTCCAACAGTGGCCAAACCAATGCCCTGTGCAGCCGCAACATGACCTCCCAACTTCTGTACTCAATACTCTGACCAACAAAGGAAAGCATACCAAATGCCGCTTCACTATCCTATCTACCTGCGACTCCACTTTTAAGGAGTTATGAACCTGTACTCCAAGGTGTCTTTGTTCAGCAACACTCCCTAGGACCTTACCATTAAGTGTATAAGTCCTGCTAAGATTTGCTTTCCCAAAATGCAGCACCTCGCATTTATCTGAATTAATCTCCATCTGCCACTTCTCAGCCCATTGGCCCATCTGGACCAGATCCTGTTGTAATCTGAGGTAACCCTCTTTGCTGTCCACTACACCTCCAATTTTGGTGTCATCTGCAAACTTACTAACTGTACCTCTTATGCTCGCATCCAAATCATTTATGTAAATAACAAAAAGTAGAGGGCCCAGCACCGATCCTTGTGGCACTCCAGTGGTCACAGGCCTCCAGTCTGAAAAACAACCCTCCACCACCATCCTCTGTCTTCTACCTTTGAGCCAGTTCTGTATCCAAATGGCTAGTTCTCCCTGTATTCCATGAGATCTAACCTTGCTAATCAGTCTCCCATGGGGAACCTTGCCTTACTAAAGTCCAGATAGATCACATCTACTGCTCTGCCCTCAATCTTCTTTGTTACTTCCTCAAAAAACTAATCAGGTTTGTGAGACATGATTTCCCATGCATAAAGCCATGTTGACTATCCTGAATCAGTTCTTGCCTTTCCAAATACATGTACATCCTGTCCCTCAGGATTCTCTCCAACAACTTGCCTACCACCGAGGTCAGGCTCGCCGGTCTATAGTTCCTTGGCTAGTCCTTACCACACTCCTTAAAACATTGGCAGCACGTTAGACATCCTCCAGTCTTCCAGCACCTCACCTGTGACTATAGATGATACAAATATCTCAGCAAGAGGCCCAGCAATCACTTATCTAGCTTTCCACAGAGTTCTCAGGTACACCTGATCAGATCCTGGGGATTTATCCACTTTTAACCATTTCAAGACATCTAGCACTTCCTCCTCTGTAATCTGGACATTTTGCAAGATGTCACCATCTATTTCCCTACAGTCTATATCTTCCATATTCTTTTCCACAGTAAATCATATCAGTTGCATGACACTATGATCTTGTGCTATAAATTCTGAGTCTTATGATCCTGGGTTCAATTCCCGCCTCAGGCAACTGTCTGTGTGGAGTTTGCACATTCTCCCCGTGTCTGCGTGGATTTCCTCCGGGTGCTCCGGTTTCCTCCCACAGTCCAAAGATATGCGGGTCAGATGAATTGGCCATGTTAAATTGCCCGTAGTGTTAGGTGCAGGGGTCAATGTAGGGGAATGGGTCTGGGTGGGTGCATTTCGGTGGGTCGGTGTGGACTTATCGGGCCGAAGGGCCTGTTTCCACACTAAGTAATCTAATCTAATCTATCTCAGTAGCTATCTGATGAAGGAGCAGTACTTCAAAAGCTAGGACTTCCAGATAAACCTGTTAAGACTATAACCTGGTGTTGCGTGATTTTTAACTTTGTTCACCCAGTGCAACACCAGCATCTCCCCATTACTGTAAACAAAGCATTTCCTGATGTCAACATTGCTCCTTGTTATTTGAAAGCTGAGAACAACGTTGGCTTCAACAATCAAACCACTTACATGTACCTGTTTCTGGAAGCAACCCTTGCACAAATTTTTGGCACTCACTCACATTCTTCCTAAAACGCAGTGCCCAACATTACACAAACTGGGTTGAATTTTTCCTGCCTCTGAATGACATGATTCAGTTGGGAAATGAGTGAGATTGAGGACCTAATTTCTGCCAATGTCAAGAGAAAAGATGTCAGATTTTCCAACAAACATTTGAGACAAGAATCTCATTGGTGAGCAGCGAGAGACCTATTTTGCATGCACTACCGTGCCATTATTACCTAATCTCACCTCATTGATATGCAGTTTCCCAATTTCCTATTTACCAGACAGAAACTATACGTTGAGTGTTCCCAACATTATAGTCCGAGCAGGTACTTGGCAGCTCTAGCTCATTGCTTGCTCCTCCAGACCTCCACCTTGGACAGTAGTTCCCAATATCTTAGCCTTGACCCATAAGCAGCAACAATGTCGGTCCACAGGCCTTTGCATGAACACATTCCAGCATCATTGTACCATTAGAGACAAAAAAAACTGCAGGAATCCAAGGTTATCAGGGAGGAGGCTGGAAGAACACAGCAAGCCAGGCAGCATCAGGAGATGGAGAAGTCAACATTTCGAGTGTAACCAAGGACAGCTGAAACATTGAATTCTCCACCTCCTGCTACTGCCCAGCTTGCTGTGATCTTCCAGCCTCCTGCTTGTCTACCATGGATTTTTCCCCAAACCATTTTCAATACATTCTGCTCTTCAATGTCACATTTCAGGGTGCACTGGCTCCAGTCACTGTAATGTAGTTTGGTGTTGGGGAGGTAGCTGCCATCACAAGAATAAAGTTCAGGGCTGGAAAACTGAAGATTCACCTTCATTACACACAGCTAATTATAGAGTCATAGAGATGTACAGCATGGAAACAGACCCTTCATTCCAACTCATCCATGCTGACCAGATATCCTAATCTTATCTTGTCTCATTTGCCATCAATTTGCCCATATTCCTCCAAACCCTTCATATTCATATACCCATCCAGATGCCTTTTAAAATGCTGTAATTGTACCAGCCTCCACCACTTCCTCTGGAGCTCATTCCATACACGTACCACTCACTGAATGAAAAAATTGCCTGTTAAGGTCCCTTTTAAATCTTCCCCTCTCACCCTAACTCTATTTCCGCTAGTTCTGGACCCATCCATTTTGCAGTAGGCTACTGCAAAAAATACAGAGGTATGGCATTGAGGGTGAGTTGGAGGTTTGGATTAGGAATTGGCTGGCTGGAAGAAGACAGAGGGTAGTAGTTGATGGTAAAGGTTCATCTTGGAGTGCAGTTACCAGCGGTGTTCCGCAAGGATCTGTTTTGGGACCATTGCTGTTTGTCATTTTTATAAATGACCTGGAGGAGGGGCTAGAAGGTTGGGTGAGCAAGTTTGCGGATGATACGAAAGTCGGTGGAGTTGTTGACAGTGAGGAAGGATGTGGCAGGTTACAGTGGGATATAGATAAGCTGCAGAGCTGGGCAGAAAGGTGGCAAATGGAGTTCAATGTAGCTAAATGTGAAGTGATTCACTTTGGTAAGAGTAACCAGAAGATGGAGTACTGGGCTAGTGGTCGGATACTTGGTAGTGTGAATGAGCAGAGGGATCTTGGTGTCCATATACACAGATCTCTGAAAGTTGCCACCCAGGTAAATAGTGCTGTGAAGAAGGCATATGGCGTACTGGCTTTTATTGGTAGAGGAATTGAGTTCCGGAGTCCTGAGGTAATGTTGCAGTTGTATAAGACTCTGGTGCGGCCGCATCTGGAGTATTGTGTGCAGTTTTGGTCGCCATCCTATAGGAAGGATGTGGAGGCACTGGAACGGGTGCAGAGGAGATTTACCAGGATGTTGCCTTGTATGGTAGGAAGATCATATGAGGAAAGGCTGAGGCACTTGGGGCTGTTTTCATTGGAGAAAAGAAGGTTTAGGGGTGACTTGATAGAGGTGTACAAGGTGATTTGGGGTTTAGATAGGGTTGACCATGAGAACCTTTTTCCATGTATGGAGTCAGCTATTACGAGGGGGCATAGCTTTAAATTAAGGGGTGGTAGGTATAGGACTGATGTTAGGGGTAGATTCTTTACTCAGCGAGTCGTGAGTTCATGGAATGCCCTGCCAGTAACAGTGGTGGACACTCCCTCTTTATGGGCATTTAAACGGGCATTGGATAGGCATATGGAGGAAAGTGGGCTAGTGTAGGTTAGGTGGGCTTGGATCAGCGCAACATCGAAGGCCGAAGGGCCTGTACTGCACTGTATTTTTCTATGTTCTATGTTCTATGTTCATCCACCCCAGGTAAAAGACCATGTCTATTTACTGTATCCATGCACCTCATGATCTTCTAAACCTTGATAAGGTCACCCCTCCACCTCCAACGTTCCAGGGAAAATAGCCACAGCCTATTCAGCCTTTCTCTATAGCTCAAACCCTCTAAGCCTGGCAAAACCCTTGTAAATCTTTTCTGAACCCTTTCAAGTTTCACAACGTCTTTCCGAAAGGAAGGAAACCAGAATTGGACACAATATTTCCAAAAGTGGCCTAACCAATGTCTTGTACCAGCGGCCTTAAGTGACCAGGCCTCTTCATTCCTGTGCCATGATTAACTCCATTTCACAAAACAGGAGCACAGTGGCAGCCTTTTATAGCCCAAATTACTTCCTCATTTGTGAAGTTTAGGGGTATTCTACATATTATGGTGCTCCACTCCACCCTTATGAATAGTGAAAATCCCAGACGAGGCTTTAAAATGCTCCTGTCACATGATCACAAATGGACAGGCCAGTGAAGAAACTGGAAAATATAGTGCAAAATGGAGAAATGACTGCAATAATTTGAAATGTTCAACATATCCTATACAAGTAGATGCAGGGCAATTCCTTTTCTGCTGGTGGCACTGTTCAGCTATTCCATGTAAACCTTACACAATCACAAATAGGATTTTTTAAGATTTGGAGATGCCAGTGTTGGACTGGGTTGGACAAAGTTAAAAATCACACAACACCAGGTTATAGGCCAACAGGTTTATTTGGAAGCACTAGCTTTCAGAGCGCTACTCCTTCTTCAGGTGGTTGTGGAGTACACAATTGTAGGACGCAGAATTTATAGCAAAAGTTTACAGTGTGATGTGACTGAAATTGTACGTCGAAAAATACCTTGATTGTCTGTTGAGTCTTTCATCTGCTCGAATACCATGATAGTTTCACTTCTTTCATGTGTAAAACACAAAATCTTTTTTTTAAAAAAAAGTTACAGTTATCCTGAGAATTTAACCTTTGAAAAAAAAGGTTTTGTGATTTACACATGAAAGAAGTGAAACTATCATGGTATTCGAAGCGATGAAAGATTCAACAGACAATCAAGGTATTTTTCTATGTACAATTTCAGTTACATCACACTGTAAACTTTTGCTATAAATTCTGCGTCTTACAATTGTGTCCTCCACAACCACCTGAAGAAGGAGCAGCGCTCTGAAAGCTAGTGCTTCCAAATAAACCTTTTGGCCTATAACCTGGTGTTGTGTGATTTTTAACTTAGGATTTTTTAAAAAAACTGTATCTCAAGTATCACAAACAAGCAGTCTTAGCTGATTCTATTTCAGGGTAAGTTTCTTTCCCCAAACAAATTTGCCCTAAACATGAAAGATTCCTCTTCAGGGAATAATATTTCCCAAGTAGAATAGTTAAATAAAACTTATTTCAGAGGACTAAAGGCAAATAAAGAACTAGGAAGCCCAATAAGCTTACTGCTCAATAAGTAAAAGTGCTGTGGTCACGTGTTAAGTGAGCTCATTAAAATGGATGAGAAAATCACTGCGACCTGTAAGATTAATCAGAATTTTTTTTTGGAAAAAGTTCCTTACAAGTTATACTGAGGTGCATACTGAATGGTTGTTTTAAACAAACTATGAGAGGCTGAATTATTAAACAATGAACATAATTTTCTTAAACCTGAATTCTAGATAATGGCAACTGTGGCAGTAAATCCCACCAACATGACCAAGTTAAATCCACATAAGGCAAAAGCATTTCACAACATCTTAATCAATTCAAGAATGTTGAGGCTAAATTTAATTCCACTGACCAATGTGGCAGTAATACGAAATTCAAGAAATTGAGAGTGTAGGTGCCACCACAAGTCTTCATAAATTTTCTCCAGTTCCACAACATTCTAACATATATGTAATGCCATAACATAGTATGCTTCTTTCAGACAGTTGGCATTTGATTTCCTAGAAACAAAGAACCTCTTTAAAGATTGTTAAAATGCCACTTGACATTTCAAACAAAGGGTGAGAGCAAAATGTCAATAGATACTTAAAAGCTGTTCAGTGACAGAAAAAAAATATGGAAAATATTCTAAATTTTCGGACTTGCAGGGAAACAAGCAACTGCTGTCAGATTTTGTATAATTAGAAAGGCTAATGTTTAATATTTATAAAGACAGATTATTAATATTTTTGACTCAACAATAGATTTGTGTTTTGACTGGTCTTAAAGTGATTTCACTTGGAGCGCGATTGTACTTTCATACTTGTACAGAATCCACACGGTTCTGCCTTTGGAATGTCATTGTGAATTGATATTTCTTAGATCATCTAATTAACTAAATGAATTATGGAAAGTATACATTGTTTGACAAATTCTACTCTATTTTTTATTTGTTACCAAACAGTGTAAATAACATCATTCCAGCATCAGATCAGGAATTCAGTTCCAGACTGGGCCTTTGGCAAACAGACACAAAGAAATGTCACAGTCTCAGAATTTTAGAGCGACCGTCAGTGGAGCGTGAAATAAACACTAAACATTAGCTAGAGACTGGAGAATTGGTTCAAGACCTTGGGGACAGGTTCATTGGTATTACAGAGTCAGGCAAGTCAGCTAACTTGCACTTTTTCTAGAGTCCATGCCCAAAAGAAATTGAGGTCCAACTGAGGTGAATGCTATGATTCAAACTGGAGCTGATTCAGAAACCCAGATCACTGCAACCTTCCCACTTCCTTTTGGAGCAATTGTTCAGCTGGGCACAGGTCTGTTTTCATCATTAGCCAAGAATTACGGAAGGTTTTAATTCGTATAACTGTCCTAGCTGACTATTCAGGTAAGTGAGTTTGAACCTCTCTGACTCTAGCTCAAAATTGCAGATTTCCTTTGGGAGGGATCCTGGGCCAATCGTGCAGAGCCAGCCATGTCAGGACTTCTTTATAGGTCCTGATGCCCAATTCCAATCTGCACTGCTGCAATGACCATCTGCCTTGGGCCACTTATATTTGTGGCTTTGTTAGCTTTTGCATTCTGGTTCACCTGCTGTCTTTTCTTAGCTCTCCCTCCACTCAAAGACATTTACTAATTGGTTTACATTCACTTAGCACATGGACTCCTCTTGATTTCATCCAAGTGGTTTGGTCTGGTGTTGTTCATTTCATGACTGATTCTGCATCACTTTTGGGACTTTCTTCCAAAGGTCCACATTAGACTATAACGCCAGGAGGAAGTGATGAGCACATACCCCACAATTTTCAGTCCACTTGTAATTAACCAAAACCCCAATAGTACCTCAACTTCTCTAAGTTTCTGATGTTAGAAAAGTGTAACTGCAGGGATGTCCCTGCTGTTGGCAGTATTCCAGCAAGTTTGATATTGTGGAGATCTGTAACACTCAAATTATTTATTCTTCCAGTTAAAAGACAAAACCATTTTTCTCCTTATCATAAACAGAAGAGACACCATAACCCTCTGTCCAAACGGTAAACTCCCATTTTCGAATTTGAGGGAGAAAAAATGTTCCTTTGTCAGCAACACTTCAGAATGTAAACAAAGAACCAAAGCCGAAATATGTTCTGAGAATGTCATGTAAGAATCCTGTAGATGTGCAACTAAGATTAATTCCATCATTAAAATTTACAAAACTGGCACACAAATTCTAGTAATTTACAGGAAAGGAAGCATATACTTACAAGAAGGAAAATATTTTAGCAACATATAGTAATAAATCTTTATTTGATAATACCATACTTTTCCATGACTCCAATCCACATGGAACTTACTACATGAATTATACAGAATAACAAACATGCAGCAAATGTTTCTCATCATCGTTTTTATGTGTACAGATCAAACAAATTGCAAGTCTCTGACTTTTTTCAAACAATCATTGCAAAACATCAAAGCCTTAAATTATGGAAGTCCATTCTGAACACTTATTACTTAAAAAGCATAGCTTTAAAGGAATTATAAGTTAAACATTCTATTAATAAAACCTTTAAAAAAGAATTACAGAAGAAATAGATCAAATCTTATCATCTGGGCAATAAGTACAAAGATACTTCAAGAATGTAGAAAAATAACTTTTGGTATGCAACATTCTATCCATAGTGTTAATAAAGCTCATTTTTTTTATACTGGTAATCGTAAAAGAATGTTAATTATGAAAGAAATATTCACGAAGTATTTACAAGGCAGCTGTACTACAGGTGAACTACGAATATTTCAATGCTTTTAAAATTGGATCCAATGTTTTTTTTGAAAGCTCTGAACTATCTGCCTGCAAATAATATCTCAAAAGAACATGGCAATAAATCAAATGTGATTGATAGTCCTCTCTGCTGAATTTCCACATCTCATGTTAACATACAAACTGGGCTGGATTTAATGGAGATCATCATGGGAGGAGCATAATGACTGGGCCCATTTAATCACTGGAGAGGTCTAAAGTCTGGCTGTCGTGAAAATCTCCTGTGAATATGTTGGAGGCAGGTATGGGCCATGATAGGTGGGTGGGATAAGGGGACTTACTTGTCAGCCAGTTGCCAATTAAGCTCACTAAATTTGAACCAATTTACACCAATTATCCCTGAACCTACTGGAATTTAATGATGGCTCAGGGATGACATGCAGGTTTCATGGCTTTCCCCTATATGCAGAAGGTCAGCAGGCAAATTGGGTCTTCTGGGAGCTGCAGGGTGGCTCCTCCCTCTTTTAAAAGAGTACTTGGTTCCTTATGAAATGAACCATTATTGGGCAGGGATTGGTCACAGAAAGTGGGCTCGAAACACCCTGCACCATCCACCTTACGATTCCCATCCCACCCTTCACCTATCTGTGGCCTGTGATCAGTGATCCTCTGCCTCGCTTTAGATACATTACTAGCAGCAGTCTCCTTCCAGTCTTGCACCACTTTTGAAGGAGAGCTACTGGCCTTTGAGCTCTTGGCAAGGTGGGGTTTCCATCCTGGTGTGTTGAACCTCAGTGAGAGCCTGTCACCAACCCCTTCATCAGGTGCAGCTCCCTCTTGTGGCAACATGGGTTTCTCACTTGTCCTCCAACTGATGGGCTGGACCACATCAATAGTATTTAATCCAGCCCAGTGAAAGAGGTTAACCATATCACCCTGACGACGGTTATTGTGGTGCAGTAGTAGTACCCCTGCCTCTGAGCCAGAGGGCATAGGTTCAAGTACCACTTGTTTCACACGTGTCATAACAGGTTGATTTAAAAATATCAATAATTCTGAGGACTGACAACATTCTACAGTTCAAAAGGAAATACTCAGTGGCAAAACAAAAAAAGGCATTTTTCCAGTTTCCAATCTTTTTAAAAATGCTATTTTTTTGTGGAAGCCAAAAATCCTGGAAACTCAACCGGCCAGGCAGCATCTGTGAATCAAGGAAAATAGGCTTCGTCTTTCAGGTCTGCATATGTAATGAAAGGTTATGAGACTGGTACCTTCCTCCTGAGATACCACTGCCATGTTTGTTGAGAGTTTCGAACATTTTGTATTTTCATTTCAGATTTCCAGCATCTGCAATATTGCTCCTTGCGATCCAATTTTAAAAAGCTATATAGTAAAAGCCTAAAACTCTGCATAATCTTGATGCTACCTTGTCTTGGAGATTTCAAAATTACATAAAGAAGGTTCAATAGCTAACTCTAATCACACTAATAAAAATCTATTTTGATATAATATTGGCAACTCCACCAAAATACATTAATGGTTTATCACCAGCATTTACCGAAATGCCATTAACACTGCAATTGTTTTTATAGAACATTGGGCTAAGCAAAAAATAAGTTGGATTTTGTAGATAAAATGAAAGAATACATTGAGATAACTATTTTAAAAAAAAGATTATTCAAAAACTAACCTAGTGCATCAAGCAATTTATTGCATTATGACGGATCATTTATAAGTGAAAGAAATCAGAGGACTACAAATAAAAACAAGGATATAGATTCTTGAACCTCTTCTGGCGTTCAGTAAAATGGATAACCTGTCCCTTAAAACTATTCATCCACAATTTCCCCATGTCCTCCACCCTCCATTACCATAGCTAAAAAAACCTTCATCTTAAAATCTTCAATTGAGTCAAGAGTTTCCAATTTCTACCACTCTTGAAAAACACAATAATAAAAGGGTCAGGTCTTCCAGTCAGCAATTGTTGCTGACTGCAAGCATCTTTAAATCTCTACCTTTTGGATCCTTGCATCTGTGCTTTTTTGTCCAGTAGCAATCTCTCACCACAGCCATCCACAAAGAACAAGATAATGAGGAGCACTCCATTTTTCCGCACACCAACCATTGCAATCAGATAAATTTTAAGGACTCAAGGCCTTTAATAGTGAGATCGGTGAGCGACTGAATGGGTGTTTGGTTAATCGGGTGGGATAGGATGTCTCATAGTAAGGTGGACTCTGCCTTTACTAACTTATGCCAGAATTCAACAACAGGAGAACATTACTGTTTGTATCTGGGTAAGCATCACACAAGAGGCAGTGCAATGTGCGTGTGGATCAGGACTTCCAAAAGATCCTGATATGCAACAGCGGCAAGTATCTCAATATTCATGATGCTGGCCCAATATTTTAAAGACTACAAGAAAGAGTTCATTTCATCTAATCTTTTCAATCCAAATATCATTTAAAATAAGTGGTTGAGTAATTTCTGAATTTTACAGACTTGATTTTAGCTGAATTTCAATACGCAAAAAGTAAAATATTAACAAATTGTAAACTGCCCATCTTAGCAATTCCATGGGCAAAATATCTTTTAACTCTTTATCAATTATACATACCAGACCAAAGCATCTTTGCAGGATTCAATGTTTAAATATAATGTTCCCTAATCAAACTTTAGTTATGTCATAATTAGAAAGAAGAAAACAAATGGTCCCTACCATGAATTAACCATTGTTTTTGTTTTTGAGACTGCAGATTCAAATGTTTTATTAAAATTTATGTTCTCGTGATATATAGGTGTCACTGGTTAGGCCAGCATTAATTGCCCTGGAAAATGCCTATTGAGCTGCCTTCATGAACTGCTACATTCCTTTTGTGGTATACACACACTCAGTGCTGTCAGGAAGGGAGCTCCAGGATATTCACTGAGCAATAGTGGGATAAAAAAAAAATGAAGTGTGGTGTGGAAGGAATCTTGTTGCATTGCTGCAGTGCATTTTGAAGATTTTACACACAGCTACCACTCCATGATGGTGGTGAAGGGAGTAAATGTTAAAGGTGACGGATGTGGTGCTGATCCAGTGGTCTGTTTTGGCTGATGGTGTCAAGCTTCCCGAGTGCTGTTAGAGCTGCACTCATCCAGTTAAGTTGAGAGTACTCCATCACACTCCTGATTTTTGCCCTGTTGTAGTGAACAGAATTTGGCAAGTCAGGAAGGGAGTTACTCAGAATCCAAGTTTTGAAGTTGCTTTTATTGGCACAGTATTTATGTAGCTGGACCAGTTCAGTTTCTGGTCAACTTCCAAGATGTTGATAGTAATGAAATTCAATTATGGTAGGAAATTCAATAGGTGTCATTGACTGTCAAGGGGAGATGGTTAAACTCTGTCTTGCTGGAGACAGTTATTGCTTGGCACTTGTATGGCGCACATGTTACTTGTCACTTATCTGCCCAAGTTGGAACGCTGTAAAAGTCTTGCTATATATGGCTTCAGTATTTGAGGAGTAATAAATGGTGCTAAACATTGTACAGTCATCAGCAACCATTCCTACTTCTGACCTTATGATGGAGGACAACTGGACTGATGGGATGAATATCTTCTTTCTCTATTGAGGCTAAGGATTCTAGTTATCATGTTACAGTCATGCAGTTATAATGCTGTTCTCAGCTGTCATAGATTTAAATAATAAAGCTGTTTTGATATCTGCTAATTGGAAATCTTGCTTGCAGAGAAACATTTAAAAAAGACATCACACTGGTGTAACAAACATGGCTCTGGGAGGACCTCCCTAAATCTTTTTGATTCTCCATCTTCAATCTTTACAATACTTCTTAGAACCAAGTTTTAGTCACCTGTCTCCTGAAGGGCTCATTAAATTGTCTAACAATATTCCACACAAGTGCCCGGGACTGTTTTATATGTTACATAAAAAATGTAAATGGTAATTGTTGTGGTGGGATGGGGAATGATGCTGGGAAAAGGAAACGAAAGGTTTAATCTGTATCTGGCAGCATTATCTGCACAAAGTGCTGGAAACAAATGCTGGGTGCCTAGCAATGACAAGAGTTCCATTCCCAATATAAATATCTCTTGCTGAACACAAAAAAAGTTTAAAGAAAAAAGAAGTTTAGATGATCACAATACCCATTATAATTAAGGCCTTAAATGATAATCAATATCATGGCTCATAGTGGGTTAATATTTTACTGTTGTATGTTATGATGACAACCATTATGGAAGAAAGAAGAAATATAACTTGCAAAAGGAATAAATATTCAAACTCTTTCAGCATTGATTACCTTTCAGCTTACGACATATTTCTATCATGCAAAGTCTTAAATTGCAATATTAAGTTATCATGGCAGACTTATTAAATTAGATCAAGAATAGAGTCTGCAATTCTTAAAAACAACAGCACTTCCAAATAAAATGGGGAGGGGTGTTATTTCTGGACATGAATGCAAATGCACTATTCTAGGCCTTCAAGGGTGAAAAATACTTACAAATAAGTGGAGGAGTCAATCCTCACATTTAACACAGACTATACCAAATACTTTCAATGCTGCAGCTTTCTAAAACAAATCAAAGTGCATTTCAAATTCTAGTCAGAGAAATGCACACTGTACAGCTGATGCCAAAATGCAAGAAACGTATATGCCATGTTACATACAGGTAACACCACACAGTAAGCAAACAGACCTGCGATATTGGACAGAAGAAATTTGGGTTACATTTTTCATATTATAGACAACACTTATATGTGAATTTTCAGATGAATAGTGAGTTTGATGGAATAAAATTATGGATCCTCTACATCCAGAAACTCTTTCTTGGGTTGATTTACACCTCGGTACCATGCACAGGAGTTATCGCTCCTCTTAACGCAAGAATAGTGCTTGGACTGACGTCCATTAATGCTTTTCCCGGTCACCCAGTCTGTCCACAGGCACTCACTTCGAGAGGTAATGTAGCAAGGAATGGATGGACATCTGGTAATCTAATGAGGAAAAGAGCAAACAGATTTGTGTGAAATTAGCTAATTCGCAATGATAACATTTATTTGATTGTTATGCATATAGATTGTTAACATAGCTAACCAGGAGCAGTACTGTATTTAAGAAATTGGTATAGGTCATATGACTCAGCCTACTCCGCTGTTAGCTAAAATCATAGTTAATTGTCTACCTCAATTCCAATTCCCCACCAGCTGAGCTCAGTCATTAAACTTCATCCTGCAGTGGTCATTCACAGCATTCTGATAAAAAAAGTCATTGATCTGAAATGCCAACTCAGTTTCTCTCTCTACAGTTGCTCGGCCTTGCTGTGGATTTACAACATCTTCTGATTTTAAAATGTTCTTGTCACTGGTATCTTGACATCAATTATGGCAGAAGTGGTGAGAAGGCTGGGCTCCTTGGTTTATGATAGACTGGTAGCCTATTGGATAGGCTTTCTTCCCCACCACTACATAACCACCAGCTGCCCCAGCAGGAGTCCCACATTCAGCAGGGACTGTTAGGCTCTTGGGTGCACACATGTTAAGATTATGGCCATGTGACTGTGTTCACAAATAACTCCATTTTGGTGCTGGTGGTTAGGATTAGAGATCTTCAAAGCCTTCCATGCTTGCACAAGTCATAAACAGCAAATCCAACAAGATGTTCTGGATAAATATTCAGGTGGCCTAGTGGTATCATTGGTGGACTGTTAATCCAGAAAGCCAGGTTATGACCAGGGGTTTGCATTCTGCCATAACAAACAGCAACATTTGAATTCAATAACAAAAACTCTGAAATTAAGAGTCTAATAATGACCATGAATCAATTTGCTGATTATTAGGGAAACCCATTTGGTTCAGTAATGTCCTTCAGGGAAGGAAACTGCCATCCTGGCCTGATCTGGCCTACATGTGACTCCAGACCCAGAGTAATGTGGTTGACACTCAACTGCATTCTGGGCAATTAGGGATGGACAACAAATGCTGGTCTAGCGAGCAACACCCCCATCCCATGAACAAAAGAAAAACTGGCATTATCTATAATCTTTTATCTACTCACTCAATGTTCTGAAATACTTCATTGTAAATTTAAATCTAGTGAAGTCAGTAACTTATTATCAGGACAAACACAGCACAGTAATGAGATAAATGGTCACAATCGGTTTTTGATGGCTGGAGCTGGATGCTGGTTCAAACATTGAAACAAATACAATGTGATATTTTCTAAGAATCATAGAATCCCTACAGTGTGGAAACAGGCCATTTAGCCCAACAATGCCACCGACCCTCTGAAGAGTATCCCATTCAGACTCATTCCCCTACTCTACTACTCTACATTCCCCATGATTAATGCTCTTCATCTACACATCCCTACACACACCGGAGCAGCCAGAGGAAACCCATGCAGAAATGGGGAGAATGTGCAAACACCACACAGATGGTCTCCTGAGGCTGGAAGCAAACCTGGGTCCCTGGCACTGTAAGGTGGCACTGCTAACCACTGATCCACCATTTATGTCTCCTGGTCAGTACGAAAGTAGAGCTTTAAAGAGACATGGTCATGATCTCATCACTGCATCATAGCATGTGACCTAACAGCATAAAGATCTTATATTCTCTTCCCCTGGATCAACTGTAGCATGACATACTTCTGGAAGCAGGTGCCTATGTTGTAACACTATAGCTTAGGATTAGCTCAGCCACTTGTGCATGCAGAATTGTTTGTACGTAACAGTTCGATTCGAAAATGTCTATTGGATACTTCAGTTTCATGATATCCACATCCAGTTTCCTCATTTTTATGGGATGACTAACACAGTCGCAACAGGTAAAACACCCAACTGGAAACAAACTCACACAATGCCCTCATCTTTCCATGACAAGGGCCTTTGTTTAACACCTCATCCAACAGTATAACACTACCCTCAGCACTGTGCACAAGAACGAGCCTAGACTATGTCACGACTCTGGTGAGGGGGTGTCACCATTGAATCAATTAGAATGCGAACAGCCTTTACAAGGCCAATTTAGAAAGGTGTGGACACTAACTGCAGATGGTGAATAAAAATGTTCAGAGCATTTTCAAAAGATTATATTGAGGATTAATGGGCATGGAAAATTGTTTATCAGCTTTCCCAATGACTGTGGAGCAAATATAAAGCAGCTGGCAAAAAAAAAAGTGAAAACAAAATAAATGAGGAAGAAATCCAATCTACGGGAAAGCTTCCAGCTGAAACTATTGGCAATCTCAACATCTTTAAGAGTATCACACAGTATAACAAATCATAACATTTTAACATTGGGCTTAATCCAGTGGTCTACGGACTCAGTGTCTCAAGGACCCATTCAAATGGGGGCCACATGTCAGTTTGGTGTCCACAGGAAATGGTGTGCAAGCCACGATCATCTGGGTCTAACAATAAATTATTCTGCTACAGCTCAGCTGTAGAATGCATGGTCCATTCATGATAGTAAGGATGTTACATGTTGAGCTCATGTCTCTTAGCCTGGATACTTCAAATTATGTGACAAGTTGGCCCATATTGCAAGGTGTGACAGAAATGGAGTCTGTTCTACAGATGTACACGCATACAAAATCTTGGGCCTGAAGCTTACTTTTTTGACTCAGTTGCGTCAAGTTTTTTGGAGGGATTCTCACCATAAGGCCAAACAAGATTCCTAGTTGTATTCACCAAACACTTCATTAACTACCTATCCAGCCTTTCTGTCTGATTCTAGCCCTATCGTAATTCCACATGGTACTTCTAGAGAAACCCACCGCTCACCAAATATCTGTTGAAAAGACCAACAACCCCTGTACTCGCACCACACTTAAAAGGATGATGTATAATCTGGAATTCTGAAACTGCTCCTCTTGCTCAAGGACAGAGTTGGAAGATGTCGGAGATGGGGATAATGGCATCACAATTCCCTCAACAGAGGTGGAGGTTTTGATCAACAGGGCTGGTGCAAAGGAGAGAGGGTCCTCTTCCCAGGGATCAGTAGTACAGGCTGTGACACCAGACCCTATCACCTGGCTCAACATTAAAGCAGTGTTCATTGTTAAGAGGAAGAGTCAGCAGTGCTATCAGTAAGTCAATGAAACTCTCTGACCCTGCAGGGTAAGTGCCACAACCTTCTCTGTGCACACACACACTAACTCTGCTGCTGCACTCACCTCAGTCTAAGACTTGTGATGTACCACTCTCACTATTGCCTACAACATCTTCCTTTATTCGCTTTCATATCCCCCACAACCTTCCCCGATATGGTCACTGCATGCACACCCACTCCCTCAGACACTTTGGAAGAAAAGTGAGGACTACAGATGCTGGAGATCAGAGTCAAGAGAATGTGATGCTAGCAAAGCACAGCAGGTCAGGCAGCATCCAAAGAGCAGGGGGAAAACAAATGCGGTGTTTCGGGCATAAGCCCTTCAAGGATGAGGCTTGTGTGCCAGGAAGGCTGAGAGATAAATGGTAGGGGAGTGGGGCTTGGCGGGGGCTGGGGGGTAGCTGAGAATGTGATAGGTACATGAAGGTGGGATGGAAAAAATGATAGGTCAGAGAGGAGTGTGGAGCAAACAGGTGGTAAGGAAGATGGACAAATCAAGAGTACATGCAGAAACTGCAGCCAATATTTGACCACTGCATTTCTTAACTGTTTTGAAAGAAAAATGTTTCACTAACCCAAAAAAAGAAAAAAAAACAGTTAAGATAAAAATGAATTTTGTGGTTGCCAAACTTAATTTCAACAGAATCATTTAGATCAGAAAGATCTTACCTTTCACTCAAGTCTATGTTCAATGAGCTGATGTCAGCACTGAAGCTAATGACAAGATTGTCATCCACAGTGCAATGTTTAGGTTATCCAATGGGGTAACCAGGTAGCCATAGAAGTCTGCT
The DNA here is from genome assembly GCF_020745735.1 of Hemiscyllium ocellatum. Taxonomy (NCBI): domain Eukaryota; kingdom Metazoa; phylum Chordata; class Chondrichthyes; order Orectolobiformes; family Hemiscylliidae; genus Hemiscyllium; species Hemiscyllium ocellatum. Next base: position 15,554,407 of record NC_083425.1, read on the forward strand.
CACAATTTCCTTCTCACAGCACCAGGGAGATTCGTTTCCAGCCTTGGGATACTTTCTTGCTGTGTCTGTGTGGGTTTCCTCCAGGAGCTCTGGTTTCCCCCCACAATCCTAAGATGTGCAGGTTAGGTGAATTGGCCATGCTAAATTGCCCATAATGTTCAGGGATGGAAAGGTTAGGTGCATGAATCAGGGGTAAATGTAGGAGAATAGGTCTGGGTGGGATAGTCTGAGGGTCAGTGTTGACTTGTTGGGCTGAAGGGCCTGTTTCTACACAGAAGGATTCAAATTCTACTTGTAAACATAGCATCTTGCATTTTACAATAATTTCTATTTTAGGTTTTGATGGAACCTCCACATGGAGAACTCACTGTCCCAAATGTAATATTCTGACTGACTATCTGAATGTATAAAATAATTACAGCCATTTGCATATCCTCCAATTTACAGAAAGATAAATGGAGGAACCAATCTAACTCAAGATGCACCAATCTTTAAAGCTCATGAGGAAATCATGATCCAAATAATATTTTCATTACTGATCACTTTCTTGATTATTGTATCATTTGTGTTCTCTTACCTTACAATCACATCCCATTTGGTATCTCTGGTTCAGGCTTTTCTTCTGTGTGGGAGTTAACATGTCCCATTGCTTAATAAAATCACAGAGTGTGATTAACATCTTTCCATCTTCACCCAGTTTACCTAAGGACATATAAAAATAAAAGCCACTGTCTTTATTGTTTTATGATTTGTACAAATTGTAAAAGAAAACATTTTAAGCCAAGTCGCGAATAATTCACAGTTACTAATCTGGGAATTTGAATTTGAACAATTTTGGATACCTGAATTGGATTTTCTCAAAAAGATAATGAAAGGACATGAGGATAGTTATCTTAAACAAGGAATTTCTTTAGACCAGTCAAAATGTCTTGTGATAAACTGCATGTTTTTGGAAATCATCTGTCTGGATTTATAACCATCAGACTTCAGTTTCAGATATTATTTTCAAATAGTTGATAAGAAAACTGCTATTAAAAAAACAAATTCACAGCTCAGCTTTCCTGTTCCTGGAAAACAGGCCTTATTGTGTTGGGACCCTAGCCAATTGTTTCCAGAAGAGAAGACTGAAAAAAAAACTTGACAACATTTCCTGAAAGACTGCATCTGTGGCAACTGTTTGTGTTCAGCAACATTTGTCTTTGTGCATCACCATACCAGCCATTCCAATATTCCAAACGGAGGAACAAGGATTGGAGTAGGCCATTTAGTCAGAGTTCATAGGGTGAGAGAGTGAGCAGGACATTTTTAAAAAAAAGTTGTTGCATAGTCATATGTGTGAAGCTTACATAGAACATTGTAGGATACCGTGATCTCTCTTTGCAATCTCTTCCTATTTATACAATGTACTTATATTTTATTATTCTAATCAAAATGAATAATTTCACATTTTCCATTCTATACTGTATTTGCCAGATCTTTGCCCACTCCATCTCTTTTGTACTCTCCATATGCGTTCTTCACAACTTACTTACTTTACTTTTCTTTGTGTCAACAAATTTGGAAACCATCCAAGTCACTTACGGACTTAAAAACTGTTGGATATCATGACTTAATCTTTTCAAACTGAAAAAAGACCCATATATGCCTACTCTTTGCTTCCTGGTCAACCTTCTATCTACGCCAACATGCTACTCCAATATGTGCTTTGTTTTCTCACAATCTTTGAAAATGTACTTTATCAAATGCGCTCTGGAAACTTAAGTGCAGTTCAGTCATCCACTTCCCTTTATCCACATGTTACTTCCATAAGCTCATTGGATAAATTGGTCAAATATGATTTCCTTTTTTCAAAAAGGATTGAATACCTTGAACACTTCAAAGTGACCTGCTGTAACGACTTTAGTCTTATTTTCGAACACTTTTTCGACTGACAGCTGTTAAGGTACATGAGGAATTTTCTGTGTTCCCTACATTTTTGAATCAAGGAATTATGTTTGCTATCTTCCAATCTAATAGGACATTTCCAGAGCAGGGGGACATTTTGGAAAATTAAACCTATGCAGCAATTTTCTCACTTGACTCTTCGGTTAACATCCGAGGATGAAAACCACCAGGTCCCAGGCACTTGTCAACTCATATTTCCAACAATTTACTCACTGCCACTTCCCTGATGAGTGTAATTTTCCTCAGTTCCTCCCTCCCTTTCATTTCCTCATTTGTAGCTTCTTGTGAAATGTTGATTTGAACTTCTGCAGTGAAGACTGATGCAAAATCGTTTATTTTTAAAATATTTAGGAAAACTCGAATTCTGTTTTTTAATACTTCTGGCAACCCCTATCACATTGGCACTCAAAACGAAAATTTATTGACCAAAATCAATTTTTCTTTTGTTAAGAGAATCTCTAGAGAGGTGATAAAACAAAAATCAGAGAAAGATCCAATCAGCGGGAACTAAGAATTCTACAAACTTTGCTACTTTGGTGATATAAGACATCAACTAACAGCAGTGGGCTCGGGTTCAATTAGAAGAACTCCAACACTCTAAACAACATTTTAAACTCCATATTCTTTATTTTCTTATTGTATTAGTTCATTCCACTTCTTTCAAACTTGATTGACATCCAACATGAGCAGTACCTTGAAGTTAATAAGTAATAAAATTCCTCTTTCACACAAGGAAATCTTGCAATTGCACTTAATTAGTTCTGTGTTATTTCAAATGTTAAAAAGGAAATTCAAATCTTTGTGGTAACTGGCCTTGCAGGTTGAAACGAGGGAAGCTGATGGGCCCCTTAATTGGTCATAAAGATGCCAGAAACACTGTATAATTGTTCAGGACCTTACATACAGCCCATGTTCAGACACACAGTCACAACAACTGGATTCCAGGGGCAAGGAGTGTGTGACTGCAAGGAGAAAACACTGACAAAAGCTTTGCATTGAGTTTGGCACCAAGGAATGCAAAATCCTCCCACCCCAACACCCCTCCACCGAAATATACAGGGATATGGGAAAAACATGGAACAGAGGATGGTAGTTCCTGGACATCAAACATCTCAGCCCCATGACAGTGCCCTGAGGAATTTCCAGAAGGTACTAACTTTGTTAAACTATTTCAAACTCTTTTCCCTCAACCTACTAGACTGTGTTAGAATCAGGAGCAATTGAAGAATTCAAAAAGGGAATTGGATTATTTTCTGAAAAGGAGGAATGCTCTTGAATATGGTGGAGAAGGTGAGACAACGGGACTAATGGATTTCCTCATTCAGAGAGCTGCTACAGACAAGATGGGCCAAATGGTCTCTTTAATGAAGCAAAATGGTATTATGCTGTGATTCTGGGAAGTACCTGACATTGCTGTTTGTGGGCCAGTAACAGCAGTAATGTTTTCCTCAGGCTGAACATAATCCCTCCCCTCAGTGATTTGCCCGTGTATTTTTAAAATGGAACCACCATTAGACCTCCCATCCTCTTGTGATTTGGATGTCTATCTAATTTTCTTCATTATCCCAGCATGCCTCTCAGCTTGTGGAGGCTTTGACCCATGAAGCAGGCACCTTGTCCAGAAGGCCTCTGTCAGCCAAGCTACCTGTGACCGAAAATAATTCTTAAAAAGGAATTCTCCCAGTTAGGTTCTGCAGGACATTTGGGAAATCCATTTTTCCAGGCCTCTAATATCATCACAATGCCCTACAGCCCACCCAGAATAGAACTTACTTCCAGGCTAATGACTTTGTAATTACAAAAATATAGAGTCTTTCACATTGCTTCAATTTGACTGAGTAAAACTTATATTTGTTACTCTGTTAAAAGTAGTAGTAGATTCATTTTTCTGGAACAAATTAGCCACTCTATAATTGTTGTTTCTCTTTGACTTTGTCTACATCCCACATTTGTGAATGATCACATATCTGACTTGTTCGTTTTATTGGAAGTATGATGCGCTAACTGAATAAAAATGTCTCTCTCCAAAGACTTTTGTTTCTCTATTTTGTTGTCTGCTCCAAAAATAGTTTTACAAAATATATACATAATTAGATCATCTAACTAGAGACTCGAACATGTGCAATCTAATATTGCATTACAAAACAGTGTAATGTGTTTTTAAAAAGCAACATGATCATACTATCTTTTAAGATAGAGAATATCTTAAAGTGGTAAGGCAATGTCAATTCCCAACTTTACTCCATTGAATGTGTAAGTAGGCAACAGCTCACTGAGTTCCTGTTGAAGTGATCCTCTGCTTATTAACAAGAGCTGGAGTAGAACTGGACAATGAGTCAATTTATTTTCTCTCTCTCTCCTTACTTGGTGTCTGTTTTATAAATGAGGTTTTGAATGATTATGCTTTGGGACTGTCTGTAAATTTAGGGTAAAATGTAGGAAAGAAGAAGAGGGTCATGTAATCTGTTCCAAATGTTACTGAGAGCAAACTGTCTGGCCTTTACATTGATGATGATATGGGGACCAAGCTGTTTTACTGGGGAGGTGGTGCAAGGTGCAGGGGACATGTACTTAGTCTTCAAAGTCCCAGGAAGGTTTAAGAATGTTAGGTTCTGTAAATGATTATTCTTTAACTGTTCATTTAATTTCAAGAAGAATTAGGTTCACAGTAGAAAGGTTGCCTGAAGCACACGTGATTCATATTCTTGTGGAAATAGCATTTGAAAGAAGGCATTGCATCGGAAGCTATCGATTATAGGTCAGACCTGGGAATCTAATAGGTCTCAAAACAGCATGAGTTAGACTGCAAATCGACACAGCAGGTCCACGTGGTTCACAGTGCAAGAGTTTGCACTCAAATTGAAAATAATAAAATTCTCAAGGTTTCAAATAGGGCTGGAAGACTCATCCAGCTTGAGCTAAAGGGATAAACTCCAGAAAAACCCTCACTATGAAAGATATTTCTAGGATTTAACATTACCAGACAGGGAAAGGAAAATAATGGAAGTATCCACTTCAGGAGCTAAGGACAACTTTAGACTGATTCTGGGAGGTTTTAATAGCTATTGTAAGAACAAGAGTAAAATATAACTGTGGCAGGTGATTTTTGGCTACTTTGAAGTGTTAAATGGAGGAACCTTTCTGTAGTTTAAAGCATAAATTGCCTTCTGAAATAGTATTTAGTTCTTGATGTTTTTAGTTTGTACAGTGAGGTTCTTAAAACTTGAAATCTTGTGATCCTTTAAGTTGATTACTAGGAATTCAACTTTAAAAACTATTCGTACTAGTTTATAAGAAGCTCATGACATCTGTATTCCACTTTCCCAAACTTAGAGTATTAGAGATATACAGCACATCTAGTCCCACCTGCCAGCACCCGGCCTATATCCCTCCAAACCATTTCTATTCATGTACCCATCAAGATGTCTCATAAATGTTACAATTATACTCACCTCCACTACTTCCTCTGGCAGCTCATTCCATACCACACACTACCCTCTGCATGAGAAAGTTGCCCCTTAAGTCCCTTTTATATCTTTCCCCTCTCACCCTAAATCTAGGCCCTCCAGTTCTGGATTGCCCTACCCAGGGAAAAAGCTTTGACTATTTATTTTATCCATGTCCCTCAAGATTTTGTAAACTTTTATAAGGTCACCCCTCAGCCTCCAATGCTCAAAGGAAAAACAGCCCCAGTCTCTTCAACCTCTCCCTATAGCTCAAATCCTCCAACCCTGGCAACATTCATGCTTTTTCTGTAAAAATTGGGGCAGCACAGTGGCACAGTGGTTAGCACTTCTGCCTCACAATGCCAGAGACCCAGGTTCAATTCCCACCTCAGGCAACAGTCAGTGTGGAGTTTGCACATTCTCCCAGTGTCTGCATTGGTTTCCTCCCACAGTCCAAAAATGTGCAGATTAGGTGAATTGGCCATGCTAAATTGCCAGTAGTGTTAGGTGAAGAGGGGAATGGGTCTGGGTGGACTGCTCTTTGGAGAGTCGGTGTGGACTTGTTGGGCCGAAGGGCCTGTTTCCACACTAAGTAATCTAATCTATATATTTTCTGAACCTTTTCAAGTTTCACAAAATCGTTCCGATAGGAAGGAGAACAGAATTGCACACAATACTCCAAAAGTGGCCTAACTAATGTCCTATACAGCCACAACATGACCTCCTGACTCCTGTACTCAATACTCTGACTAATAAAGGATAGCATACCAAATGCCTTCGTCACTATGCTATCTACTTGTGATTTCACTTTCAAGGATGACAATTGGGCAAACTGAAAAGTTCAACTCAACTGGCTTTGCAGGAGGCTTTAAACTCAAGTATTCTTGCAGAATTTTCAAAATGAATAGATGTACGCTACCTGTAATTAAGTATTCTTTTTTCCCATTTGTTTCAAGCGTGACTCCACACACCGCTGATGAAGTGGCAGTGAAAATATATTCAATGTTGTGCTCTGGTCCTTTGAACATCTGGGAACAATGGAAGTTGCCTGTTAAAATTAACGTATCTCAAAATATTAAAGATTGCTAGAATGTAGGTCATTACTTGGATATAGTGATCAGCTGTTTTCCATTAAAAAGTTATCAATTTTGATACTTTATTGCCCTGGTTTCTAATGCAAAAAAGTAGAATATTACAGATGCTGGGAAGCTGAAATAAAAACAGAATATGTTGCAAAAACCTAGGAGGTCAGGCAGCCTTGTGGAGAGAGAAACAGTTTATTGTCTTAAAACATTAACTCTGCGTTCGTCCTCAAATGTTGACTGACCTGTTAAGTATTTCCAGCATACACTATTTTTAGCTCAAGATTTATTATTTTCTCTGTAAAATATACAAAATCTTTGCTTGTGGTACTTCTAGTTTTTTGTACACTTCCAAAAGTTTACTTAAAATTCCAGAGAGTGTAAAAGTTGCCCTACTTCGATGAATGATTGTGCGTGATTTTCATGATTGATGAATCGCTAATGAAATGCAATCAATTCAAAAACATTAAGAATTTGTGGAATCATCAGTTAAGCTTGTGTGTATCAAGACATGTATGACAATTTAGAAAATTAGCAAAAATTATACACCTAACCACTAAAGCTGTTGTAGCTAACTAGCATAATCATCCAGTTTAATTGATAATATTACTTGCAATTGGGGTTTCAAAATGCAATTTCCTTCATACTCACTAAAATTAATTTTAATGTAGCACCTTAATTTATTTTGTCTATCTTGATATTTCTGTTCTAGATCTGGATATCTGGCATTAAAAAGATTAACAGCGAGCAGATGAAATGTCTTTCTCAGCAGAACCAAAGTACTCTAGAATCTGCCATTTGTGCATTTTGAGCATTTTCCCAGGGATTCGATAGCGACACCCATCGAATGCTACCTTGATAAAATGTTACTGTGATAATGTACACGCAACAGAATTTGTGCATGAGAAAGGCCTGAGGATCGATGTTGTCATTTTAAACCAGATCGTGGAGAATGGAGAAATGGTACATATTGAAATTGACATGGCTGGATAATATCAGCAGTAAGCTATCTGACTGAAAACTTACTTCTTTCTTATAAAACACAGAAGTACAAAGGAGCAGGTTCAAAGAAACTGCCGGGCATATTAAAACAAGGACACTTGGAACCTTATTGAACGTTAAAAGGACTACAGGATGTTGTCATTTTGTGTGATTTATTTATATTATATTGAATTTGATTGATTTAAAAAGAAAAAAAAGGAATCAGTTATTGTCTGCTATGGGTCTAAAGAGATGCTGGAGAGCTAATGCAATGAGGCAAAAAATGATGGATATATTAATAAAGGGTTAATGAGATGTGAATGTGCGAGGAAGAACATCCTAATGAACTGGATATCAGAAAAGCCTCCAGGCATTGCAGGGTGGCATAGACCTGTGATGGAGCATGTCCCTCAGGATTACCTGACAAGTACAGTGCACCACTGAATGGAGCGATTGTATAAGACATGGTGGCCATTTCTAAATTATACAGACATGGATCTGGCAGCGGTATTGATTAGGGCCTTTATATAGCCACAAGGGCTGGATATGGTGATCCGGGGACCGGGGCGGGGGTGAAGGTGCGTATTAAATACGGGTAGAATTACTGTTGCTTCTGTAGACAGGAGCCTTTGGAGGTGTGACAAGTGGAGCAATGTAATATAAATTTAGTACTTCATAGTGTCATTTAGTTTTTGTGGATTGCAATTTAATTTAGGGTTATCGCATTTAATTTCAGTCTGTGCTAATTTGGTTTAAAGTTAAGTAAATATGAGTTGCCTGTATCTTGGAGAATGGGCAGTTTATTGTTAATGTTATTATAATAACAATAGTACAATATCATTTCTAATTTTCTGTACTTATAAGTTTGGTTTTTATGGTTTGTGTTTTTGTAACAAAGGGAAACTTTTCTTCAATTAAATATATACATTAAAAAAAGGTGTGAATGAATTGTATAAATGTGGGGAGCAAGTAATCAACCCCAGTCATGGTCCAGGGGTATCAGTTTTATGGAGTGTAGTTAACTAAAGTGAAGTCTTCACTCAAAGTCTGGACTTGGACTCTGTTCAAAAACATTTATCTTCTTGTATGCTGTGTTTTAGTGCTAAACCACCATCCAGGGCAAGGTTATTGCATGCACTTTAGCTTTGACAGAAGCAAGGAGATCAGAATCAGTAGAAAAGAAAAGGCACCATTTTATGACACAAGCAAAGCAAGTAAACAGCGAACAATTGTAGGAGTTTTATATCCAGTAAGCAGAAAACTGACAAAGAACTCAGTAAATGAAAGCAAAGAACACACAGACATGACTCTGGGCAGACAGTAAGGACTATAGATGTTGGAAGTCAGAGTCAAAAGGGGTGAAGCTGGAAAAACAAAGTGGGTCAGATAGCATCAGCGGAGCAGAAAAGTCAATGTTTCAGGCCAAAACTTTTCATAGAGTCTGGGGAGGGGGAGGGAGGGGGATGGAATGGTTGTAGGTGGATGCAGGTAGTGAGTTACTCTGATTGGTTAGAGGGGTGGAGCAAACATAGGGAGTAGGAAGATGGTTTAACTCGAAGGTCACCACCACTCAGGTTGGGTAGGAGAGGTTGAGGAAAAAATAAAGTATTTCATGGTGACCTCCGCTGGTGTGGGAATTGAACCCATGTTATTGGATCACACTGTATTGCAAACTAGCCGTTCAGCCAACTGAGCTATCCATTCCCCGAAAACATCATTGTTATCATAGATGCAGTCATAATTGCCGCCTGTGAAAGCCATAACAAAAAGGTTTCCAATAGCTCCCCAAGACTATTGGGTAGTGTACATATCAAGTGAGACGGTTACATTTTGTGGTCCCTGGATGGGATTACCACAGTACATATGGCTGCAGTTCTTTGTTCAACAACTGGCAGAGGCATGAGACAATGACGTGGGACATCATGAGGCAGCTTTAACACTTGCTATCTGTCAGCCGCACATAGTTGCATCAAACCTAAAGATCCAGTTTCATGTGCGAGCTCTCCTTTAATGTGGTGACTCTTGCCCTGTTCCTTTCTCTGCAGAGTGTGGGGCAATTGCTGGCGGCTGTTGTATAAGGAGACCGAGATGGTGGATCCTTCGAGTCATGTGAGCACAAAGGCGGCAGGGTTGATCGACACCATTAGCCTTGACTTTTAGGAGCTTTGAGAACCATAAGCGCACAGTCCTTTGAAAGGAACATTTTACCCTGATACCCTTTCCCCATGTCTGCTCCAAGTCTGGCATCACCTCATAGCTATCCAGGTCCATACCACCCTACAAACCAGGTAAGTCTGAAATGCTCTTTGGCTTGCCACAACATCACCCAAGTGCTTGAAGTCGGTTATTGCTGAATTGTCTTCTAGTTTGACATTACCCCATCCAATATACTCTAAGTTATGCTGACCTCTGCCTTGTTTACATCATGGACAGACATTATAAACTTCCCCAGTTTCTATTCAGTCTATTCCCAGTAGACCATAGCCCATTTCCTAAAATATTAAAAAATCTCCCCCAGTGGCCAATAAGAAAGGCCCAGATATGGTTTTAGATTAGATTAGATTCTCCACAGGATGTTTACTCAAATTCCAGGACTGCTAGAGGCCCGATCCCGTGGACTGAAAGACAGGACCCATCCCTGACTGAGTGACCACTGAGGCGAAAGTGAGTACTGCAGATGGTGGAGATTAGAGTCGAGTCAAGAGTATTGCGCTGGAATAGCGCAGCAGGTCCAGGCAGCATCAGAGGAGCAGGAAAATTGACATTTCAAGCAAAGGCCCTTCATCAGGAATGACCACTTGATGATCATGGCCAAACTGTCACAGGAGAATAATTGCAGCGTCTGGACTGACTGTGAGGAGTCTAAGTCATAATTTGGAGGAATCCACCATCAATCTTTCACACATTACCATGGTCTTCATGCAGGCATGGGCACTAGATCTGATGATGCATTGTTCCCTTCATTCATATCTACCCACTGTTTCACATTGGCACAAAGAAAAGATAAGATAGCATTTTGTGGTTGTAGGGCATGGTGAAGAGGCAGGTTGGCCACCATCCCCCCAGATAAGCTGCTGGCTGACCCTCTGCGCTAACCTGCCACATTGCCACTCTCCAGTCAGGTTCCCTCATAGTCCATGGCCTCACTTCCTGGGCAGGTTGTATTAGTTAGAGGAGAATCGCATTCTTTGGTTAAACAGAGTGCTGTGAGCAATGCCGGCCTAGGGAGATTTCAGCACATAGTTCAAGCATTTTAAGACAACAGAACAGGCCGGAGAGATTCTTTTCTGGAATGATTTGCACTTGATCCTTCGAGCATCTCTCATTTTCACTAGAAATTACTTCTGGGATAACCATGACCAGTTACAAGTCACGTATGTACATAAAGAAAAAGGACAATAACAAGGTAGTTGGTTGCCAAAGTTTTTTTCATCAAGGGAGAGTTATGAACTTTAAGATGTTGCAGACAGAAGTATTAGATACCCAAGTGTGGCAAGCAGAACACTTTCCAATAGTCACAGAGAGGTTGGCACCAGATTTCACACATTAAAAAAAAAAGGACTATACAATGTGGCCAGAGGATGTTCAACAGCTTGACCATCACAGACAAGGGGGGGGTCCAAAATATCATAGTCTTCAGTGGACAGAGGAAGAAAGGGACAAATATTCAAAGTCTTCTTTAAACAAAATTCACCATCAATTCCTTTCAGCTCTCATGATAGAAGGACGTAAACAACTCCCTATTGCAAGTATCTCAGGTAATGCAACTTACTTCAACTACCTTCTCCTATTTAGATAGGCTCCACTCTTGTGTTCTCACCTCCCACAATATTCTTGCCAGACACTCGCCAACGTAAACCTCACTTCCTGATCTGGTTGCATCTAATCCCCAGAAAAAGGTTCAGCACCAGTGGAGGTATCCCCAATTTAAGCGTCCTGACCTCGCCACAACAGAAGGCCTTGGACTCAACATGATTGCTGCAGGGGATACTGACTGCCTGAATGTAATCACTTGCCTCCAGACATACAGTGTGTCCTCAAACCACAGAGCAACATTACACAACCCTCAGTCCCCTTGTATCTACACATCCATTTCCACCTTCCAGGAGAGAGAACAACCTCAGTCTGATTCAACTATCAATTTTCAGCAGCCAGCAGGGTCCTCCAGTGACAGAGGGTGCCACCACGGAGGTGTACCACTGTTCTTCCTCAGTAATATAGCCAGAGGTATTAGTCCGGAGGAAAGCAAATAGTAGGCTGTGGAGTTAAGGCCATAATCATATCAACCAAGATCTTGCTGAATGGTGGTAGGGGGTGTGAGGGGTCAGCTGGCTGACCTGAGCTCCTATTTTGTGTATTCTTGCACCTCGTCTCCCAAACCTGTCAAGTATATTTGGGCAGCATGGTGGCTCAGCAGTTACCACTGCAGCCTCACAGCACCAGGATCCCAGGTTCAATTCCAGCCTCGGTGACTGTGTGGAGTTTGCACATTCTCCCAGTGTCTGCGTGGGTTTGCTCTGGCTTCCTTCCACAGTCCAAGGATGTGCATGTCAGGTGAATTGGCCATGCTAAATTGCCCATAGTGTTAGGTGCAGTAGTCAGAGGGGAAATGGGTCTGGTTGGGTTACTCTTCGGAGCGTCGGTGCGGACTGGTTGGGCCAAAGGGCCGGTTTCCACACTGTAGGAAATCTAATCATATTTACTCTTGGAAGTCACTTCCTTATTCCCCATCTACCAGCTCAACAAGTTTCAACAATGAGAACACACGTCATTGTACATGTGCTGTACAATCTGGATCAAAAACTTGGTCAGGAACAACTTCCCCCATTGTTCACCGTTGTGGATTTTCAGAGTCCATTCCTCCTCCTCTCAAGTAGCACTAGCTCCTTATTATCCAAGCAGATGGTCTTCATCCAGTACGAAATGGTGCAGAACACAGTACAGAATGATGATCCCAGTGTGTGTGTATTGCAACTCTCCATTGATATCTCTGGTGCCAAAACACACTCTTGGACAGTAGGTTATCCTCTCCAAGTCAAGTTCTTGTGTGAGCCTGATTGTATGCATCCTTTGCGTGGGCTCTCAGTGGAGCCTTGAGCACAGCTGTATGACTCATCCTGTGCCCATCCGGTTTGTTTAGCTGGAAGAACTTGTTGACTCATTTGGATTGACAATAGCTGTAATGATTGTTGTTGGGCTGCCAGATGTGTACTATCACTCACCAACAACTAGTTTTCAAAGAAATGTGCAAATCTAAATTCTATTCAGAAGAATTGTTTCAATTCCAATTATAATCAGATTGTTTATCATTTGATACAAGTACCGTTGTTCATAATTCTAGTTCACAATTCTTACCCTAAAAGAATTTAACTTCTAGAGTTGAAGATTGAAGTATTAAATGCAAAATAAATGGAACATCCTGACTGAGAAACTGCTAATAATCCTGATGTGAATGTTGCACAAACAAGCAGGAAAGTAATTTTAAAGCCATTTATTGGGAGTATTGGCAGAACTGAAACCTATTACCTTCAACTAAGCTTAAAAATAACTGGTAAATCTGGGAATGACGGTCATAAAATCTAATCAGAAGTGGAAATTTGTCATACAAGTTGCAGAATCAAACAGTAAAGTTCAAGGTGAATTAATTTGTTTGCAAGCATGGCACAAGGTGATAGAGATAGTCACAAAGGATCATTAAAAGGTTGTTTTTTTTTAATGTATCTCTGTTTGCTGATTAAAAGCAGGTTGTTCTGTTTGGGAACACACAAAGATCAGATCTAAAGAAGCAACAGGAGATGCTAGTTTTGTTAGGCCTGCATTTCAGCATCACAAACACTGATTTCATCAAGCAACACGTGGAACACCAAGCAGGGTATTATCTTGGCTTGGTTTTGGAAGGGAAAATCAGCTCGAGCTTGCAATTAGTGGGAAAAATCTGAAATGGTCCTCAGAGCCTTGTGGCAGAAAACTGTTGGCAGGGGGTAGCTCAGGAGGCTGTACGAAGGCCAGTTCGATACCTGCCAGCAACCTGAGCAAGAAGATCAGGCATCCATAGTGCCCAAGTCTATAAGAAAATTGACAGGGAAAATTACACAGCCATGCAAAAGACAAGCAAGGACCCCTTTAGAACCTTACCAAGGAGCAAATGGAATACAAAATGAGAATTAAAATGAATTCTTAAAGACCTTCTATGTTGGTCGCAGGAAAAGTAATTGCGTCTTCAAAACTTCCCGGGGGAACAGAATGATGGGCAATATTTACCATAGGCTGGGGAAGAAACTGGACGGTCTTTGCTTGAACCAGAGGGAGGGTGGGAAATTTGCTGGGGCTATTCAGGTGGGTTTAAACTAGCTCAGCAGGGGAATGGGAACCTGAGGTGTAGTTGCACTGCACAGGAGGATAAGAGTAGGGAGGACAGGGACAGGATTTCAGGGTCACAGGAATGTGCTGGCAGACAGCAAACTGGTTTGAAGTGTGTCTAGTTCAACAATAGAGGTATCCGAAATAAGGGAGGTGAGCTTGCAGCATGGATAGGTACCTGGGACTTCGATGTTGTGGCCGTTTCGGAGACATGGATAGTGCAGGGGGAGGAATGGATGTTGCAGGTTCCAGAGTTTAGATCTTTCACTAAGAACAGGCAAGGCGGGAAAAGAGTCAAGGATAGTATAACAGTGGCTGAAAGGACATTTGATGAGGACTCATAAACTGAGGTAGCGTGGGCTGAGGATAGAAACAGGAGAGGAGAGGTCACACTGCATTGGAATTTTTTATAGGCCTCCGCAGTGTTCCAGGGAGGTGGAAGAGAGGATTGGCAAAATTATTCTGGGTAGGAGTGAAAGGAACAGGGTGGTCAGTATGGGGGACGTTAACTTCCCCAACATTGACTGGAAATGCTATTACTCTAGTAGGCTGGATGGATCAGTTTATGTCCACTGTGTACAGGAGGGTTTCCTGACACAGTATGTCAAAGGGCCGACAAGAGGGGAGGCCACGCTGGATGTGGTCCTTGGTAATGAACCAGGCCAGGTGTTTGATTTAGTTGTAGGTGAGCACTTTGGAGAGAGTGACCATAATTCAGTTACTTTTAGTTTAGCAATGGAAAGGGATAGGTACATGCCACAGGTCAAGAGTTAGCGATGGGGAAGGGCAATTACAATGCGATTAGGTAAGAATTAGTATGCATAGAATGGGGTAGCAAAATGCAGGGGATGCAGACAATCAAAATGTGGAGCTGGTTTAAGGAACAGATATTGCGTGTCCTTGATATGTATGTCCCTGTCAGGCAGGGAGGAAATGATAAGGTAAGGGAATCGTGGTTTACTACAGAAATTGCATCTCTGGTTAAACAGAAGAAGAAGGCTTATGTGTCAATGAGGCAAGATGGTTCAGATGAGGCAATGGAGAGTTACAGATCAGCTAGGAAGGATTTAAAGAGAGAGAGAGAGAGAGAGAGAGACAGAAAAGAGAGAGGGAGAAAAGAGAGAGAGATAAGAAGAGCAAAGAGAGGACGAGCAGTCGTTAGCAAATAGAATAAAGGAGAACCCTAAAGCTTTCTATAGATATGAGAGGGTAGGAATAGGGCCAGTCAAAGACAGTAGTCGGAATTTGAGTGTGGACCCTGTGCAGATCGGAGAGGTGCTAAATGAACATTTCTCATCGGTTTTTCCTCAGAAAAAGGAGGAGAATATTGTAGAGGAGAAGAATGAGATACGAGATATTAGACTAGAAAGGTTCGAGGTTATTTACGAAGAGGTGTTATCAATTCCATAAGGAGTGAAAGTAGACAAGTCCCCAGGCCCGGTTGGGATTTATCAGAGGATTCTCTGGGAAACTAGGAAAGAGATAGCAGAGCCTTTGGCTTTGATATTTAAGTCATCATTGTCTACAGGTTTAATACTAGAGAACTGGAGGATTGCAAATATTGTGCCCTTGTTCAAGAAGGGCAGTAGAGATGACCCAGGTAATTATAGACCAGTGAGCCTTACTTCTGTTGTAGGAAAGGTTTTGGGAAGGATTACAAGAGATAAGATTTATAATCATCTAGCAAGCAACAATTTGATTTCAGATAGTCAACATGGTTTTGTAAAGGGCAGGTTGTGTCTCACAAACCTCATTGAGTTTTTTGAGAAGGTGACCAAGCATGTAGAAGAGGATAGGGCAATTGACGTGGTATTCATGGACTTCAGTAAAGCCTTTGATAAGGTTCCACATGGTAGGCTGTTGGAGAAAATGCAGAGGCATGGGATTGAGGGTGATTTAGCAGTTTGGATTAGAAACTGGCTTTCTGAAAGAAGGCAGCGAGTGATGGTTGGATGGAAAATATTCAGCTTGGAGTCTGATTACTAGTGGTGTGCCACAAGGATCTGCTTTGGGACCACTACTGTTTGTCATTTTTATAAATGACTTAGACACAGGCAGAGATGGAAGGATTAATAAATTTGCAGACGAGATTAAAGTTGATGGAGTAGTGGACAATTTGGAAGAATGTTACAGGTTGCAGGGGACTTGGATAAACAGCAGAATTGGGCTGAGAGGTGGCAAATGGAGTTCAATGCAGCTAATGTAAGGTGATGCACTTTACGAAGAATAACAGGAAGGCAGAATACTTAGTCAATGGAAAGATTCTTGGCAGTGTGGATGTGCAGAGGGATCTTGGAGTCCATGTACACAGATCCCTGAAAGTTGCCACTCAGGTTGACAGTGCTGTTAAGAAGGCATACGGTGTGTTAGGTTTCATTCGTAGAAGAAATGAGTTCCGGAGCTGCAATATCATGCTGTAACTATACAAAACACTAGCGCGGCCACACTTGGAAGTTTTAGTAAAAGGTAGTTGGAAGTGTTGAGGTCAAGGTTAGAGGAGAGAGGGAAGGAGAAAAGGAAGGGAAAAATAGAAGATGTGAATTGGAGTGCTTATAACATGTGGAAGGCTGAGGCTGGTATCAGGGAAAGGAAACCTCAAGTAAAGGATAGATCAAATACACGTACAAACACCAGCGCACATACAGATGTGTGCAGAAAACAACCTAACAAAGCTGTACAGTGCCTTAAGTCTGTTTCAGATCCTGACCTTTGACTGCCCTCTGAGACCTACAGCCCCTCTACGAGATCCGCCTGGCGAAGGTTGCAAGTTAGCAGCCGCCGCCTCAGGGTCTGCTGAATCTCGTACCGTCAACAGATTGAAGCAAGAGGCCCAAGAGGAAAGTATAACTGGCCAGCCGCAAACGTCCATGCCAGAGCAGCCACCCGCAAGTGGAGCAGAACAGAGACTTTAATGCTTTTGTTGCAGCGCTGTCGACCGCCTGGGAGGTATTCCCAGTGCGAATGGACATGACCAAAATTGCAATGTGTAAACAACGAGAAGATGAGACAGTGTCCCAGTACCTTACATGCCTCACTGAAGTCCATAATGCCCATAGTGGACTAAGGAGGAGAAAGGGCTTATGCCCGAAACGTCGAATTTCCTGTTCCTTGGATGCTGCCTGACCTGCTGCGCTTTTCCAGCAACACATTCTTAGCCATAGTGGACTAAGACCACCCGACTACATAACTGCAGCAGAGATCACGACATGTGAAGGACACCTGAGGAACAGCTTCATCAATGGAATGAAAGACAAAATAGCAAAGAAGGTAAAAGGACACATGTATTACCTGGGACATGGGAAAGCTGAATTTGATAGAACAACATGCGATACAAGCTGAAAAACAGCTTACCCAAGAGAAGGATAAGTGGAAACTAAAGATGGAACAGCAAGCACATAAAGCTCAGCTTATTATGATTCAGATGGTCCCCAGCCATTGGAGGGAGGTGCTGCAGAAAAAGAGAGCAGAAGAGGCGCTGGCAGAGGTAGATCTGGTGGGTGCTTTGTTCGTAGAGCAATGGACCATTGGGCGAGACAGTGCCCACACGGACAGCCTCAATCAACCCTGGAGGCTGTACAGCAGAGTGACTGACAGGGGAAGGCTGGGGTGGAGGTTGGCAGCCTCTTTCCTTTATCCTTGGCAACGAAAACTCGCTTATGCTAATCTCTTCTACTGACCTTATGGGCACTGAACCACTGAACCCACCCCCATATCGAGCACTGAGATTGCAGAGCATGAACCATATCTTCAGTACAATGATGATGCGTATAAGTCAATGCCTACCTCTATGTCATATGTGGAAGGTACCCCAGTTACCTTTTTTTTGGGTAGATACAGGGGCATCCCTGAAAGGCTTAGTAGTGACAATGGGACACCATTTGTCAATAATGCCATACAGCAAGATCAGTGATTATTTGGGATTAAACACGAGACAACACTGTGCCTACCACCCAGCGAGCGGTGGGGCAGTGGAAAGAGAAAATTGCTACCCTAAAAAAATTTTTAAATTGACAAAATGTTGTGAGGAACTAGGGGTGACATGGACAAAGGCACTTGCAACTATGCTGATGTATATGAGATCTAGGAGGAGGAGGAGAAGAGCTAATCCTAGCCCGTTCGGGATTTTGTTTGGTAGACTACCCAACACAGGAATTGGCCCAAGACTAAGGTAA
This sequence comes from Hemiscyllium ocellatum, assembly GCF_020745735.1. Taxonomy (NCBI): domain Eukaryota; kingdom Metazoa; phylum Chordata; class Chondrichthyes; order Orectolobiformes; family Hemiscylliidae; genus Hemiscyllium; species Hemiscyllium ocellatum. The sequence goes on from NC_083425.1 coordinate 15,572,392, forward strand.
GACAGAATACAGGCCACTGTGAGGATGAGACGTTGTATTACTGTATGAAACACTCTACACTTTTGTCGGAAATACAGAATCAAGTGAAAGCAGCACTCCCCCAACCAGAAGGGAAGCTGCACGATCTCGAACCTGGAGACTGCATAGTGGTGAAAGACTTCAGAAGGAAAAACTGGAAAGCGAAGAGTTGGCTGCGACATTTAAAATGCTCCTTACAACATATCAGCAATCTTAACAGCGGTCTTTTTAAGCTATCTGGCTCTACAGATTTTTTTTTTTAAATCTGGCTCTATTTTTTATTGTCCTGATTGTCATAAAATGACAAAAAAGAAGGGGGAAATTGTAATGGAAAATTAACATTTACTCTGAAATCCATTTACTCTGAAATCTGAAAGACAATACTTCACTAAATTTTCTGACACTTTGTTGAAGTCTTCAGTCGAGGGACAGCTTGGCTCTGCGGAACTTTGTAAACATTCAAAAAGATAAAAATATAAGAACAGTATGTCCACAACAAGAGATTGAAAAGAATAACAATTCAAATTTTCACAGCCTTTGTCCTTGAGAGTGTGATAAGAAACAGTATAAAACAAATATATGAATTATGCTCACGGCCTGTGCACAAGGCATTGTCGTCAAGTGCAGGTTGCCCCTCTGCAATGCAGAGGTTAAAATTAATAAAGCTCTTCTTGGTTGCTCTTGCTAATAGATGAGTCGAGTCAATTTAATTTCCACAACAGTGTACAGTTCTAGTTGCCATATTTCAGGAAGAATGTGGAAGCATTGGAAAAGGTGCAGAGGAGATTTACTAGGATGTTGCCTGGTCTGGAGGCAAGGTCTTATGGGGAAAGGCTGAGAGACTTGGGTCTGTTCTCATTGGAAAGAAGGCTAAGAGGAGATTGGATAGATACACACAAGATGATCAGAGGACTAGATAGGGTAGACAGTGAAAGTTTTTTTCCTAGGATGATGATGTCAGCTTGTACGAGGGGGCATGACTACAAATTGAGGAGTGATAGATTTATGACAGATATCAGAGGCAGGTTCTTTATGCAGCGAGTGGTAAGGGCATGGAATGCACTACCTGCCAATGTAGTCAACTCAGCCACATTAGGGAGATTTAAACAATCCTTGGATAAGCTCATGGATAATGATGGGATAGTGTAGGGGGACGAACTGAGAATAGTTCACAGGTCGGCGCAAAATCGAGGGCCGATGGGCCCATTCTGTGCTGTATTGTTCTAAGCTAATGTAGTTTACACACACACACACACACACAATCTTATGTAGTTCTTTTAGTTAATTGCTGGGTGTTTGTTGCAACTGTACCTTTATTTGTTTGACCTCATACTGGAGTTTCTGGATGGGATTTCCATAGATGTCATTCCCAGAAATCACTGCTTTACTTGCAACCACTTTCGCCCTTATCACTGACAGAAAAAAAGGAGAGAAAAATGAAATGAATCAATCAATCAATTTCCAGTAAAACAAAAAGTAGAAATATAATTCAACAACCATGGTGTCAGATGGAGTAGTTTTCCATTTCAGATAATCAAACAAAATTCTTGAAAAGGCTTAAAAAATAAACTTCCCTCCAAACTAAGAAACAGCAGCTTTATAAAATATAAATAGATCTCCTGTAGCAATGCTCAGCAGAGATCTGTTAAGGACAGAAGAATTACACCAGTGATCTACAACGTTTTAAAAAAAACTGGCCCTGAATCATCTTGTGGCCAATGCTCTACTGGTATGAAAATGGCAACAGAGACCAGAATGCAGATGTCCTGCCTCTGGACATGTCATCCACCTTAGTCACAAAGGGGTGGGGGAGTCAAGGATGGATTCTAACATCAAACACCTCTCATTCAGAGAAGCATACACATGTTAAAATGCTGCTGCTGATAGAGTTTCTCACTTGGGAATTTTGGAGAATACAATTTGTGCATTTTTAGACCAAATGGTAGATGCTGTAAAGTCTCCAGAGTTATCTGGAGATGTAGGGTCCCCTTTCAGAGAGGTAAAGGGCCTATTTTGGGATAGGTCCTGGCACATTTTGAGAGGCAAGATGCTCTCAGAGAGATCAAGTACTCTTAGGGACTGTTAAACGTAGATGCGCACACGCATTCAAAATCCATAAGCTAATTGGTACTGTCAAGCGATCTCTCAAGTCAGCTTTAAAGGCAAGTTGATCTCCTGCTTTTTTTAAATTTAAGAAAAAAGACCTGCAATATTAAAAGAAAAATCAGTATTTGCTATTTTTGTCTGTTGACATAAGCAGAGAGCTACCATTATAGGAATTGTGCTGCATGACCAATATTATACCCATGCATTGTCACAGTGAGGTGCCATTCACTTCATAGCTTGATTGACAACTGTCTGAGAGAGCTCCAAATCAGATGCAGGTAGCACCACTAATCTGTAATGCATTAAGGCCCAACCCAGGACCAAAACTGGACCACAGAACACAGATGAATAAGGGTGGAATGGGAGTCACTGACAGTCACAGGGTGGGTGGAGTCAGTGGATGAGTATTAGTGAGATCTCTCTTCCCAATTTTGTGTTCAACTTCAGTGATCCAAAGAGCCTGCAAACAAGGTAAATCCTTCCACCAAACAACCCCAAAAGAAAACAGATTACTCTTCAGGAGGCGTGAAAATGGTGGACACTTTCACGAGAATACCAGAGCTACCATGTAAAGTTCAGTGAGTTCTGGGATAATTTGCTTTAAGTGGATAATTAATTCCCTTTCAATCGTAACAGGTCACATATTCCTGCATCAGGCCCATCCCACCTGTAATCTAATGGAGTAGGGTTTTCTTGACTTCTGGAATCTGATGCAGATACTCCTGCCCAATTCTGAGCATCCAGCACAGCTCCCATGCCTGCTTTAGTGGGTTCCACAAAATCTTGCTCAGGATTCAATGCCATCCTGTGTATTGTTAGATTCAAGAACTTGAACACTTCCGCAGTGAGACTAGAAGCCAGGCTGTTGACTGGCATTTTGTACAGGTACAGTCAATATAAATCGCCATAACATTTTACATTCTTCCAAACTTACAAAATGCTGATTCCAAAACTCTAGACTACCTGGGAAAAAAGTTAAATGTTCTTATTCATAACCAATCCAATTCATGCATTTATTGAAAATCAGTCGACAGGCAGGATTTCTGCCCACACGCAAACATGTCCTTGAACTACTTAACAGCAAATGTTTTGGCTCAATGTAGAATAAAAACAAGGAAACAAAAATCAAAGAAGTATGAGAGAGCTACTCTTGTAAATTTCTCATTTCCAGTATGCTGTTTGAGGATTTTCAAAATGTTTTTTTTTAAAAAGTCCCTGTGCAGAGGAAAATTGTTTCCAAGATAAACAGAAAGTAAAAGGTGCAATTTTACTCAGCCTGAAATTTCCACTTGAAAAGTCCTACTTGGGAATGACCTTCAGGATTTTAAGACATACCCACACATGTAACATTATGAATTCGCGTACGTAGTGCATATTCGGAGTGTTGTGGCACTGGTGAGTTCAGGCACTTTAGGTGGAACAACTGCTTAGAGTTTAATGTGTAGTTCGTGTGATTTTGAAAATGGAGTATATGCTGCAGTCAGGCTGCAACCACACTGCCTTGAGCATGGGCACAATACAGCACTGAAAACATAAAACAACAATGCAATGCAAGTAGTTCTTCACGATTCACCTATTTTCACCAATTTTATTTATGCAGTCAATGTCCAATACAGATCCAAGATGCTAGAAAGTCCTTTTGTAAGTGGCTAAATAAGCAGGTAGAAATATCTATGAACTTGCTTCTAGCAACAGTACCAAGGCTGAAAGGGAAACAGGAAAGAAGATAATATCTCTTGACAGGTTGATAAAAAAAATTATGTATCTCTGGAGCAGGTGGGATGCAAACCTAGCTTCCTCCACATGATGTAGAGACACTACCACTACAATACAAGAGCCTTCTTGTATTCATTAAATTTTGATATAATTCCACAGAAATCAGAATCCAGGTCAACCTTTATTTACACGTGCACAATACATGGACTACATCACAAAAGCCCTCTTTGTCATCAACCCCGCTCAACATGTTTTATGATGCATGTCTGGAGCAGGTAGGACTTGAACCCCAGTCTCCTGGCCCAGAAGTAGGGACACTACCCCCATGCCAAAAGAACCCTGAAATAGGGAACTTAAATATAGTTCTAATCTGTGAAATGTTTTAAATTGTGAAAATCCTTTTTGGGGTTATGTAACTTAGTTATTCCACAGGTCACTGTTCTGATGAACCTTGACATCTTGATGCCATAAAATCTACTTGAATACAACTTAAGTTTTAACTAGAACATGCTTAACTGATCAACGGCTAAAGCAATCTGAAACATGGCCAGCTGTCAACAACTACAAAGAGCTTATTTTCAGTTTTCCATACATCATAGAGTCATACCACACCAACCAGTCCATGCCGAACATAATCCCAAACTGCTGCTCCTGGCCCATATCCCTCCAAATCTTTCCTATTCACATACTTATCCAAAAGTCTTTTAAACACTGTGATTGTACCCACGTCCACCACTTCCTCAGGAAGTTCATTCCACATGCAAACCACCCTCTAAAAGTGCCTCATCTCTCTCGCCTTAAAAATGTGTCCCCTAGTTTTGAAATCCTTCAACTAGGGAAAAAACAACTACCATTAACTCTATGTACACCTGCCATTAAACATAAGCGATAAAAAGTTTACAAAATAATCACAATTCAAAAGTGTTCTTAACTAGCCCCACCCAAAACAGGTTAATCCATTTAACTTCAGTTTCTAATTGCTTCTGATTTATTATTTGGTTAAAAGGTAGTTTTTCTTCATGCCCTCCAGATGAGTCATTTAACTTTTGCTTAAGACTTTGCTCCTCAGATTTTATCAGATCCAATCTCTCAGACCAAAAATGTACTGAATGATGAAGCATCCAATGCATGATATTGGATAATTCCACAGATTCATAGCCATTTAAGCAAAATACAAAGTATTCTGTCTGTCTCAGCCCCAAATCAGTTTCTTACCATAAAATGGTGTCTCCAGTGAAATGTCTCCATGTCTATCCTTAAGCCCCTACCAACTTTTGTAAGTTTTAATGAGTTTACTTTTCATTTTTACCAATTTCAGAGAGTATAGATTCAATTTACTCAGTCTCAGAGTACAACCCTGTCAGAATATCTTAGGAACCTGTATAGTAAACCTTTGATTCTTTGCCTCAGAGTCACATAATCAGATTTGTCGGTGTCGTCATATTCAATTCTCTATTCTGTACTGTCCTTAAACATTCCACATATGTCACCATAAATGGTGGCCAAAGGATCTTGTGCTGCAGCGGTAGTGATCTGGCATCTTGAATAGAAGTCCCAGATTCAAGTTCCCACCTGTCGTAGAGAAGTTTCAGAACATGCCTGAACACTTCTTCATTGACTATAAAGCATGTAAATGCTGGCCAGTAGTGACGTCCACATTCATAACAAATTAGAATAACTTGATCTATTTCATTATTGCTACCATCCATTCTCTCCTTTGCTCCCCTCTGTATTAATCCTGGATCTTCCTTGTAATAACTATCTCTGTCTATCATTTGCTCTACTGATATGACCAACATATTGTCTTTTGCACACTTGGTTGTTATACACTAATTCCTCTTTTCGGTTTTGCCCATTTTTGGATTTCAAAAAGGATATACTTGATTGATCACCAGAGACCAAATCATGTATTGGTTATAACAGGATTCTGGTCCCATTAGTTTAAGTGGTGCTGCTATTGCACGGTGGAGCACGGTACTTGGTGTGATCACAGCAAAGTCCTATTCCCAACACATGTTCTTGTGCTACATTATAGTAGCTTTATAATATGCCTTACTAACTTCTTGCTGAACTTGGATGTGAGCTTTCTATTCATCAATCAGATTAAAGTTTTTTCTTTCTCTCCTTTGCTGAATAGTTGTGTTTGTTTGTGAACTTCCAATCCACTTGAAACAGTGAAGGAAACTGGAAATTCATAACTTCATTCATTAATTATTTGATCAGTTCCCTCTTTTACAGCCCTAAGATATAAGCGAGTAGATACAAGGTCCACTGTCTCACTCTTATTAGGTCCTTGCTTATCCTTTTATATCACGGGTCTTTTACTGTGAAGACAGGCAAAATATATATTTGTTCAACTCCATTGCCATTTTTCCCCATTTACAATGATAATTTGCCTGGTCTCCCAGAGACCTATGTTAATTTTAGCTACTCTAACTTTTTTAATGTACTATAGAAACTCTTAGAACTGTGCTCATTTCATTTTTTCCTCTGATTACCTGCTTGGTCACCTGCCAGTTTCTAAAGTTCTCCCAATCCTCAGGCTTACTACTGTACTTCCAACATGGTAATATTTCTTCTTTAAACTAATACTTTCCTCTTCTTCTCTAGTAAGCCATTAAGTTTTCACTTTAATGCAACTTTTGTTGAACATTTTCAATCAGTTCCTAAAATGTTTCCCACTGTTCATAAACCAATCATATGTTTTAGTTCTTTTGCTCCCCCCCACCCCCAAACTTAGCCAGCCCCTGCTTTGCTGAAGTAACTGGCTTTGCACAAGTTCAAAATTCTTGGGCTGGAATCCGTTGCTATCAAAAAACATGAAACAATTGTGACACAGTCAGATCTGCTATAATGCGGTAGTTCTGTTTTCACGTAATCCAGTGTTAAGAATTTTGCATAATGGCGCACCATTTAAACTAACCGGACCAGAATCCTGTTATAACCAATACATGTTTTAAAAGTTTGTCATTTAGAAACACTGACTCTCATTCATCAATCACATTATAGTCACTTCGCAATAATGAAACAGCCTGAATTAGAAAATTGTTATAATTTCCCCTAGAGGATTTTTTCGACAACTAGATTGCAGCTTAATTCTGCAACAATACATAATCTTGTATCAAAAATATCTTGATCGATGTTTTGTTCCATAACATAGTATTCAATAACCTTGTCAATGTGTTGTTTGAAAACTCAAAGTTCAAGGAAAACAATACTGTGAATTAAACATTGAGTGTTGGATATATCTTTCTGAAAAGGTCGAGTTAGTCCAGTATTTTTTCCTAGGAGGTCAGAGTCAAAAAGTGTGGCACTGGGAAAGCATCCGAGGAGCAGGAGAATTGACATTGAGCATAAGCTGTTCATCAGGAACAATGGGGGTGGGGGGTGCAGAGAGAGAAATGGGAGGGGGGGGGTGGGCTGGGGAAGGTAGCTGGGAATGAGATAGGTAGATGAAGGTTGGGGGGTTGGGGGTGATGGTGATCGGTCAGAGAGGAGAGTCAAGTGGATAGGTGGAAAGGAAGATAGACTAGTAGGACAGTTCAACAGGGCAGTGCCGAGTTGGAAGGTTGGATCTGGGATAATGTCGGAGGAGGGGACATGAGGGAACTGGTGAAAATCAACATTGATCTCGTGTAGTTGGGGGGTCCCAAGGCAGAAGATGAGGCATTCTTCCTTCAGGCACCAAGTAGCTAGGATTTGGTGGAGGAGACAGCCTAGGACTTGCATGTCCTTGGCGGAGTTGAAGTGTTCAGCTACCTATTGGAAGGATGTTGTGAAACTTGAAAGGGTTCAGAAAAGATTTAAGGATATTGCCAAGGTTGGAGGATTTGAACTATAGGAAGAGGTTGAAAAGGCTGGGGCTGTTTTCCCTGGAGCATTGGCTGAGGGGTGACTTTGTAGAGGTTTATAAAATCATGAGGGACATGGGGAGGATAAATAGACAAAGTCTCTTCCCTGAGATGGGGGAGTCCAGAACTGGAGGCCATAGGTGGAGGGGAAAGATATAAAAAGGGACCAAAGGGGCAGCTTTCTCACACAGAGGGTAGTACATGTATGGAATGATCTGCCAGAGGATTTGGTGAAGGCTAGTACAATTGCAACATTTAAAAGAGGATACTGGATGGGTATATGAAAAGGAAGGGTTTGGAGGGATACGGGACTGGTGCTGGCAAGTGGTACTGGATTGGGTTGGGATATCTGTTCAACATAGATGAGTTGGACCGAAGGGTCTGTTTCCGTGCTGTACATCTCTATGATGCTATGACTCTACAGGACGGTGAAATTGTCTAGTGCTTTGTGTCCCAGAGATGTCCTCTGAAATGTTCTGCAAGTTGGCATCCTTTCGTCCCTGCCCCCCCCCCCCTCCCAATGTACAGGAGACCAAATTGAGAGCAACAGAAACTGTAGATGATGTGCGTGGACTTCCTCTGCTGCCAAATCCTAGCCACACGACACCTGGAGGGAGAACGCCTCATCTTCCGCCTTGGGACCCTCCAACCACACAGGATCAATGTCGATTTCACCAGTTTCCTCCCCTCCCCTCCCCTGACCTTCTCCTAGATCCAACCCTCCAACTCCACACTGCTGTTGAACTGTCTTACCTATCCATCTTCCTTCCCACCTATCCACTCCATCCTCCTCTCCAACCTATCACCATCATCCCCCACCTTCATCTACCTATCACATTCCCAGCACTTTACCCTGTTGGGATCCATTATTAAGGTTAGGGAGTGTAAGAAACTTTATTGTTAGGTAGTGCTCACGTAAGGTAGTATTAGCAAGTCTGGAACTTGTTAGCTTCACTAGACAACAGTAAGCCATTATGTTACACTAAGAACAGACTGAAAAGCTGATGGCATAGCCTGAAGAGGCCCCAGGGAGGGTGAGAGATAACAGGACATTGGAGTCGTGTCTAAATGCACGTAGCTCAAACTGAGGTAATAGAATGTTATCAGGTGAGAACCAATGACATACTAAAATTCTGCATTTTACCAAAAAAGGATGTAACTCTGGAATGTGAGAGAACGAAAGGATAGACAAATTAAAAAATAGTCAGAACACGCCTTCTCCAGTGAGCTAGACACCTCACTGTACTGTGTACGATTCTCTCTCATTAAACCTGTTTATACTTTTAATCAGACCCGGTGTCTCTCTCCTCCAAACGAACACGGGGACAGAAGATCTGTCTCAACAGATGGTGAACCTGATGCGAGATAGGAGTAGAGACACGCCTGTTGGCAGGGATTGAGAGCTCGCCGGACGGCCGGCCACTCCTAATCGGGCTCGGAGACGCCCTTTATACAAAAGATCTCCAGTAGGGGTTTGAATACACTAAATTCTTATTTTGTTTGGCGTCTCACAACTCTTTGCCAACCGAAATTCTGGGCTTGTCAGCCCGAGAGAGAATCGAACCGTTTTGTTTTATAGTAACGAAAGTCTCTGGGTCAAGGATTGAAAGTCCTAGAGATGAGTATGTAGAGTGAACCGGTGATCAAGAGTGGTGAGTCATTTTTGGATGCAGCGCTGCGAAGTTTTGGTGAAGAGATAGTTTTGGGGGAAAGCGGAGACTTCCCCTGCGCTTTGGACTGGGTTGGGGTAAAGTGGATACTTCCCCTATGCTGACGAGTTTGGGTAAAGCGTATGCTTCCCCCCGCGCTGACGAATCTGGGTAAAGCGTATACTTCCCCCTGCGCTGACGAATTTGGGTAAAGCGTATACTTCCCCCCGCGCTGACGAATTTGGGTAAAGCGTATGCTTCCCCCCGCGCTGACGAATTTGGGGTAAAGTGTATACTTCCCCTGACCAGAGGACAGTGTTGACTGGAACAGGCTTTGTCAGGAGTCGAATTACAAGGATTTGAGAACCCGATTTCTGGACCGTATTTCAGTAGCCGGCCCGTCCCGCAATATAATGGAAGTATTTAATAGGGGCTCACGAACCCCGACGCACATAAGTTGAATTCCTAGAGTAGGGGGGCATTGGGCAAGGAGAGAGAGACAAAGACAGAGGACAGGGGACAGAGACAGACACAGAGTTACGGACAGAGCGACTGTGTGTGTGTGTGTGTGTGAGAGGGAGTCTGTTTATGAGAAAGATAGAGTCTCTGGGTGTGTAAAATCTGTGTGTGTATAAGTATTTCTGTGTTTGTCAAAGTCTGTGTGAGAAAAAGAGTTTCTATGTGTGGAAGCCTGTGAAAAAGTCTGTATTGTTGCCCAGAGAGAGAGAGAGAGACTTGCAAAAGGCTGCTCAACTAACAGGCAGTTTAACACTTTGTGCTCTGGCTTGAATTCATCTGTTTGATAGTGATTGAATGTTTAAGTCTTGTCACCTAGGGCGTAAGTCCCAGGACTGTTTTGGATGTGATTGTTATGGTTGTTTAACATGATTTAGATGCATCGTTTGTTTGGTGATTGAATTCTTGTTTTTGTTTCTAGAGCTTGAGTTCCGGGACTGCTGTTTAAAGTGATTTCTTTTTATGTGAACTTAACATGATTTTTTAAGGCTAATAACTCCTGTTCTTTTATGAGTCATGACTCCCTAACTACTTTTCTTACTAACCTCTTTTATTTTTACATAAAAGCAATATATGAAGGACAGTCGAAGTTTCGTTCGACAGTGGGTAGTTGTAAAAACGAAAATTTCCATGGTTATTATCTGTGACCTTGGATTCGACCATTGTGCATGCGTTAGAAGTTTTTAACTTGAATTGACGAATTGTTGTAAGACAGCTCTGATTATTTTTACGACCTAAAGTATTGTAATTGAGAAATGATTGGTCAGGAGTACATAAGAAAACTAAATTTGGATCTAAATTAGGGTACTAAATCTGGACGATTACAGTGGATTTCAAAATTGGGAACTGTACGCATTTTACATTTTAAATATTAAACACTGAATAAATGGACGTAAATATATAAATATGTTTACAAGTTAGGAACAGGCCTTAAAGTTAGTCAAGCACGAATTGATAAATTGGTGTTTGAGCATATGGGAAGATAGGAACATTGGAAAATTTCTTAAAAGAAAGAAACAGGGAAGAACATAACGACTTGTCCCCTTCGGGAAGTGTTGATAGGGGACAAGGAGATTGGGTTTGTGTGTGACCCCCTCACCAGTGGGGAGGTCGGAACATTTAAAAGGAAATGACGGTCCTGGTTGAGAATCCGATAGGATTGTCAGAACAAATTAATTTATTTTTGATGCCCAGTCTGTATTTGTGGGCTGAGTTAATGTCTATTTTGAATATACTATTTACTGCGGGAGAAAGGAGACTTATATGGGGATGCTGGATAGGGAAAGATACGGAAGATAGAAGGGTGAAGTGGGATAAATCCATTAAATGAATTGTTAGGAGGGGCACAGAAAGTGTTTGTAAAGAGAGAAAGGACGAGTGACAGGAGCAGAGCGTGTAAATGATGGTAGCTGCGGTTGATGAGGTAATTAGGAGAAGAATGCAGCCAAAAGTGAGCAACCGGAGCAACGAGTGATAGCATGTAGGGCAGAGAAGAAAGGGAGTAGGGAGAGACAAGGAGGAGCATTTGATAGAGTTTGAGTGACAGGGGCAGAGACGAAGGTCTCCACAGGCAGGATGCCATTATTGTGGAAGGACATTTGATACTGAAACAAGATTGGTGGCTCAGGATTTTGAAGGGAGGCGCACACAGGGAGACAGTGTTAGAGGGGCCACAGAAGAAGGGATAACGGATGGACAGGGGACACCACATGGGAATGAACGCGATGTGGGCAACCCAGTCAACTGGGAGGATGCCATTACGCACCTTATTGAGTTACAGGACCGCGCAAGTGCGGCCAAGAAAGGTGAGTGGGAGAGCAAGGGGGCGGTGGCCCAGACGATTTGTGTGGGGACTTTGCAGCATCGACTATGGAGATCGGCAGGCGGAGAGGTAGTGGCGCCCCGGTCCCTGCTCCCTACACTATTTGCTGAACTCCATGGGCCGACGCATGTTGCACTGACTAAGGTCCTCCTGGCAGTGCGGGTTCATTGGTGGGCTCCCAAGCTACGGGAACAATTGGAAAATCTGCGAGCAAAGTGTAAGATTTGCAATGAGCATAACGCTCGCACCCACTACTTACTTTCCCAACGCCCCTCGGCCCGTGGCAGGAAATCTGCATGGACTTCACTGACATGGGGGCCAAGTGGCGCACGCCAGACCACTACAGGTTCCTCCTGGTGATTGTGTACCGTTTTTCCCGGTGGGTGGAGGCGACGCCAACAAAGAAGGAGGATGGGGAGGTAGTGGCCAACTGGCTGCGAAATGAGTTGATCCCCAGACATGGGGTGCCCCGACTTGTTTGTACCGATAACGGCACCCACTTTAAGAACGAACACCTAGCCCGTGTGGAGGCGGCGCTGGGAATAAGCCATAGGTTTGGCAGTGTATACCATCCAGAAAGCCTGGGCTTAGTTGAGCGGGCGAATAGGACCCTGAAGGACAAGATAGCGAAGGTCCTGGCGGGGACCTCCATGACTTGGGTACAAGCATTGCCCCTGTCTCTTATGTCCATGCGCCAGGAGAAGTGCGGAGGCACCTTCCTTTCCCCTCATGAGATTCTGACCGGTAGGCCCATGCCCGGACCTCGCTTATCACCCCGGTGGGAGGACACCTGGGACTTCATGAACCAGGGCATGACCCAGTACTTGCAGGTCTCACACGAGATGGTTAAGCTAGTCAGGCAACAGGTGATCGATGCTCGGGAAAGGAGGCTGGTTCAACGGCACCGCTCTCATTGGGGGAGAAAGTTTACCTCCGGCACCCAGGCAGGACATCCTGGAGTGAGCAGAGGTGGCAAGGGCCATTCCGAGTCACCGAAGTGGCTAACAACACCCTGAGGGTGGACAGGGAGGGGGACAATAACTGGCACCACTTTTCACACTGTTCCAGATCTCCAAAAGGACAATCACTGGCGGAGGGCGCTCCCGGAGAGGAGACGGAGAGTGGTGGTGATGATGTCTGAACCAAGGCGGACTGGTCATCTTCTCATAGGGCTGGGTCTGTGCTTTGTGGTACAACTCTCCGTGCAGGACCCTTGTAACTCGAACTATTGACCGAGCCTTTACAGGCAAGGATGACCACCTTTCTTCGCCCCCACCTTATCAAGCTGTACAGCAGGAGTGCGCAGGCGCTCCCTGTGCGACAGTTGGCATGGCCGAATTTGAGATGGAGGGGGACCTCCCACCCCCATGTTACGACTTTTGAGTGCTTATGTCTGTTATGTATTATTTGACTGCTTCTCGTGCCTTAATGATTGTATGCGAACTGGAGAGGCGCCTAGAGTAGGGATTTTTTGCGACGCGGATTGCTTTGTGAAGTTGTATGCTGCTTAGGGACTCCTATCCCCTATAACTATGTCTCCCTAGAGTCAGACAAGCCGGGTTAAGCTAATTGGTCGGTCTTGCAAAGGAGCGACGGAGGGGCGCTCACCGACCATCCGGGTCCTGACAGCTGCGCGCGAACTGCTGTATTTTGTGTGGCCTCTTTCGAGGCCAAGGGAGGGAGTGTTGGGATCCATTATTAAGGTTAGGCAGTGTAAGAAACTTTATTGTTAGGTAGTGCTCACGTAAGGTAGTATTAGCAAGTCTGGAACTTGTTAGCTTCACTAGACAACAGTAAGCCATTATGTTACACTAAGAACAGACTGAAAAGCTGATGGCATAGCCTGAAGAGGCCCCAGGGAGGGTGAGAGATAACAGGACATTGGAGCCGTGTCTAAATGCACGTAGCTCAAAGTGAGGTAATAGAATGTTATCAGGTGAGAACCAATGACACACTAAAATTCTGCATTTTACCAAATAAGGATGTAACTCTGGAATGTGAGAGAACAAAAGGATAGACAAATTAAAAAATAGTCAGAACGCGCCTTCTCCAGTGAGCTAGACACCTCACTGTACTGTGTACGATTCTCTCTCATTAAACCTGTTTATACTTTTAATCAGACCCGGTGTCTCTCTCCTCCAAATGAACACGGGGACAGAAGATCTGTCTCAACAACCCCCAGCCTCACTCATTTCTCAGTCCCCTTGCCCCATCCCCACCCCATATTTCTCATGAGGAGCTCATGCTTGAGATTTTGATTCTGCCGCTCCTCAGATGCTGCCTGACCGGCTGTGCTTTTCCAGCACCGCACTTTTTGACAGCATTTTTCCTGCCTGATAATACATTGCACTATTTTGTGAGACAAACCAGGCAACAAAGGAGACGTACCTGGATAGGTGTTCATTATTGTAGCATCTAGGTTAGTGCACACAGGAAAATCTAGAAGGATAGTTCTCTTATGGTTCCTTTCATTTACAACATTCAAGAAGTATAACACCACCCAGGACAAAGAAATCCACTTGACTGGCACCACATTGACAAACATATTTTCCCTCTAACAGATGCTCAGTAACAGCAGTGTACCATCTGTGAGGTGTACTATAGCAATGAGAGAGTCAGCTCAGTTAGGCAGAGCGATGCTGACAGTATGGGTTCAATTCCTGCCTGAAGTTACCATGCAGGATTCTCCTTTTCAACTCCTCGCCTGAAACACGTTGATCCTTCCTAATGGTGTCTCTCCAATGAATGTACAACCCAAGACTAATGTCAACTTTACCTTCTTGTAAAAATTTGCCCAGGCTCCTTAGACAGCACCCTTCAAAGCATATGACCACTTATAAGTAAAAGGACAAAGGCAGCAGATGCATTGGAACTGCACTCCATTCCGGCCAGGGAATGGTGAATCTACCTACGATAAATGGACTGCAGTGATTCAAGACCTTTGAGAGCAACTAGGGACAGGCAATAAACACACTGGACCAGCTGATGATACCCCTGTCCCACGAGGAGGGAATAAAAATAAAAGATTTAGATGAAGGGCCACATTAGTGGATTGAGTTACTGCACTGCAAATCTCACTCCAGATTTTCCTTTTGCACAATGCTCAGGAAATGGTTACCCAAGTCTAGGTGGTGACAATTAAATTCAACTCTGGCCTGCTGAAAACATATCATACCAATATGTTGAAAGGAGTTGATTTCCAGTTAGGTGTCATTGAACTCAATGGGAAGTTAGCAACCTTCTTAATGATAGATGCCCTTTCTAAAGCTCAGCTTTGCATATGGGTCTTTACAACAGTAACACAGGGGCATTATTCAACAATAAAGAATGTCCTATAAAAACAAGTTAACCATACAGCCATTGTCCAGAGGAAAAATAAGTCATAAAATCAGAATGTCAACTATTGCCTGTGGAACTGTTAATTTCTTGAACTTGCACTCTATCCTGATACCTCACAGATGACTTAAAATTAATGATGGCGATGAAGCAGGGTCAGAGGAGGCTTGAAATGAAAAAAACACAAATTGATCATAATTGTAACAATAGCTTTGAAGTTAAGCAATTGGATTAAATAGAAAGAGCAGTGAAGGTATGTGTCTGAAATTCTTGTCTGTCACTTTAGACAAAGCAAGAATCCACTTCTTTCAAGTGGACTCTGCCATCAGCAGATTAAGATATTTCAGACATCGCTGCCTATTATTCCAGTCTGGAATTCATCATTGATGAAGTATTGCATTTTGGGACATTAAATGAACAGTATGACACATTATTCATTTTTATTGAATATAACGTGTATTTTTCAATACTATTTTGGCAGAAAGTGACAGTTGAGAAGGCTTTTTTTATTCCCATTTTCTTCTCCCTCTATTCCTCCTTTCCCTACTCCCAAAAGGAACGAACATTAGGATTCATTTTTTCAGAATAACAGATTTGTTAATTACATGTTTCTGGGCAGCACTCCATGTAGCAGGATGGAGGGAACAAGATCTTGCTGCTGATATACTGTCCACATACCCATGGGGTTTCCCTTAACCTTGCTGTTGGGCAGGACCTGAACTTTCCATTACAGCTTCTGGACAAGATCCAGAAACTGCTTATTTTGTCCAAAACATCGAAAAGCTGGGGAAAAAAAAAACTTATAGTTCTTAAATTCTGCCTATTATGAAGTTAACCTGTGTGATATCCTGTAATATATGAGCAGCTAAATGCAAATCAGTCTGATTTTCAATACCTCTTCACAAATATTTTACTCAACCGATGTTGTTGTTCTCTTCATTTGAATGTCCACAATAAGGCAAAATGTGAAGATATCACAGTTTGTATGGGTTAGAGGTTGAAGGCTGAACACATTTTTAACATGTTAAATGTGTTCAGCCTTCAACCTCTAACCTATACAAGCTGTGATATCTTCACATTTTGCCTTATTGTGGACATTCAAATGAAGATAACAACATCGGTTGAGTAATATATATTTGTGAAGAGGTATTGAAAATAAGACTGACTTGCATTTAGCTGCTCATATATTACAGGATATCACACTGGTTGTGATCATGGATGCATCAAATGAATCCAGTACATATTGCAGAAGAAATGATTCAGTGAGCTCATGAAGTGACCGAACAGATCTACTGCAGAGATTTCTGAGAAAAAAAGGTATCCCCCTAAACATTTAAATGTATTTGAATTAAAAATGATACTCTTCATTTTCAAAAAGCAATGCAAGATAACTATGCAGCAGACATTTAATGATTTGACATGTTACAGAGTAAACCCTGTACACGCTGTAAAAATAATGGAAGCCACACTAAACAATGGGTTGGATTTTAACTCAAAACATCTGAAGTAATGAGTACAGTTGCAGCCTAAGAGACATCAAGTGTGTTCTGTAGGCCAACATCTTCTGTTGCTACTAGCTTGAAAAGACAATTATATCAAGTGACTAAGAGCTGCCTGATTCAAACAGTAGGTTCTTTAGGCATACAGAAATCAGGGCTTTCCTAATATTCAGGTTGTGTCTGGTCTGGTTCCTAAAATGCCATACTAAGTGGCAAAATTGCCAAAAGATTGTGTGCGCTCCTCTGGACTGCACAATAATTACTGGTGTCCACATGTATTGCCAAATCCTGGCAGATTTCTGGTGACTACCTCTCAATTGCATACTGAGGGACAGCAAGCTTTCCAGTAATAGCCTGTCAGCCAGAGTTAAGGTAAAGTTGTTGTATCCTAAAGGACCATAGGGTTGTTTTCTCATTGGAGAGAAATGACTGGTGGTGGTTTAACCTGAGGATCACCAAACCTCAGTTGTGGAGAGAGGTTGAGAAGGAGAGTCCGTCACGGTTACCTCAGTCAGTGCAGGATTTGAAGCCACACTATTGACATTATTCTGTCCAACCAAATGAGTTAATGGACCTCTTGCCAGCCTCAGTACTGGAACTATTGGTGGCAAGAGGTCACAGACCATCTCATGGAATGGCCCAAACACCCCTCCACAATCATGATCTTCCAGCTATAGCTTTGTCACACATATTTTCCAAGTCTACAGAGGCCACCAATGCCTTGACTCAAACATCAGCAGTTCTCACCTCTCCTGGTGGGCTGCTGGCCAGCCACAGCCTCAGAAACTCCAAATGCCTTCCTCTCGGTGGAGCTTGCCCACCAGTTGGAAAAGGTTCCTAGAGGTACTCTGTTAAAATCAGCCACCTCCAGGTTGGTGGGCTCTGGTCACCATCGGGGTTCTAACCTGCAAATGGTCCCACGACCAATATTCTTTGAAGCAATCCAGTTTAACGAAAATGGAATTGTGTTAATTACTGGCGTGGCAATGTAAAATTTGAAAGACAGGGAATTTTTGGATCTTTCAACTTCTATTATTTACAACAAGATCCCCACAGTTCAAAAGGACTTCCGGGACGTCTTGAATGGAAGTCAGTTTAAGCATCCAAATGTATTGAGTTATCAAAATCCCATCATTTCTTTTTTGAATGAATCCTATATTTAAAAAAAAAGGGAATGGCTGATAAATTCCGATTATCAGAGATGTGACATGACGATAAGTAAACTCCCCCCCCCCCCCTCCACTTTTGAAAGTGATATTTATTCCTATCTTGGGTTTTTCTTTTTATTTATATTTCCCCTGTCCTAAGCCTGGCTTCAAATTATTCATTCCTCTGACCATGATGGAACAGATTACTGATGCCCAACATATCACTCCACTGATTGTCCCATGTGTCAGAGTTGCTAATGAGCCCATTTCCATTCCTATTTAGAGGATTTATTAATACATGACAATTTAAATCTTCATATAGTGCATCTAAGAGATTTATAAAAGGAAGGAAAAAAGTAAAAACACTTTTTAATCACTGCATCAATTTACTTCAGATAAAACAGAAACAATTCAGTTGTTTCTGTTGCTTTGTGCGACAGAAATCTTATTTACAGAAGTTGTTACTGGATAAAGTTGCCATGGAGAGACAGCCTGTCACTGTGTACAATGCTCAGACATAGTCCCAGCATTTGTGTGGTCTGATCTTAGTATTGTTGCAGTGAACACAAATAGAATCCATCCCTGTCCACCAAATCAAGTGTAATTTAACAGCAAGATTCTGATTGAGATGAAACCTTGGGTTAATGTTATTCTTTTCCTGAATGAGTACCTAAATACACACTTGAATTTTTAATAATTAAAAATCTATATAAAGTCTATAAATCATATTAAGATATTAGAAGTAAATCGCACCTTAATATATAATATGCTACAGAAGAAATTCCAATTAATTGCTAGCAGCCTATAAGCTTAGAATATGTTGTATCACATGAGAAAATTATATAGCAGCCCTTTAAGTTAATACTCCTCTTGAAGGCTTTAAGTTTCAATTCTGTCAAATGGTTTTAAAAGTATTTCAATTTTATATTTATCCTGAATTTAATTCAACATATAACCTGTCAACATAAGTTAAATCTATTAATAAATCAAATGTGTGGGAAAAATCTAAAGCAAGACCTGATGCTCATAGAATTATCAGAGTTCACTATACATTATAAAATGACAAATGTAATGTCTAACAGCAACAGACCTGACTATTATCTTCATGAAACAGGATGAAGCAGCAAAACGCCTATTCAAATATTACCTTGTGCAGTTATTGTAATGAGGTCAGTCAGGTGGACCTCAGAAATGAATTTCCTTTCTGAATCAGATTAACAGCCCCCAATTAGGGAGCCCTGGCTGACAAATATAAACAGGAAAGAGAAGTTCTGCTCATTCTGAGAACTGACTCTGAGAAAGCTGAACCAGTGCTAATTACTATGCCCGTGTAAATAAAGGGTGACTTGCTGACAGGATACCAGCCCCTAGTTAGTTCAGTACTCATGAGAGAAAAAAAACACAGTTGAAGAAATTTGCTTGCAACAGTCATCTTAGAGTTAGGGTAAGCATTACGGGCATCATGCTCTTATTTGAGAAGCTGGACTCGTTCGATCCCATGTTGAAGACAGGGCTCAGTGGAAAGGGTGCATTATTTTTTCTGGGCATGACATTGGGGCAGATGACAAGCAACGAGGAATTCTCCAGATAGAATGCAGACCCACAGCTTTTTCAGTTATTAGGAGTCTAGCGTTTTCTGAGCTACCACATACTAAACCCCTTTCAAGAGTTGACGGATTTAGTCAGGGAGTATTACAATGTCAAGCCTCCTTTAATTCTGAGGAGCTGTTGGTTTTACTCAGCAATTCGAGAACCATGGAAACTGTTAGGAATTTTGGCTAGGTTACGACTGGTAGAGGCATAGGACTCTGGTTTAACCCTTGCCAAGATGCTGTGAGACTGTTTGATATGGGAGATTAATGATGTAAGCATGCAAAAGGGTATACCTGTTGAAGTCCAATGGGACTTGGAAACGAGCACAACAACTGGCTTTAAATCATTGGAAAATGTGGCAAGTGGAGCTTATGGGTTATGGGGTGTGCTGATGGAAGTGGACACCCCTGCCAGGCTGACTAAGCTTGGGGAATATCACTTGAGTGCAGGCAATTGCATAGGCTCAGGACATATCCCGAACTCTAAGTCAGCCCACAGCAAAACCCCAAAACAAAGCCAAGCCTCGGTCAAATGGTTAACAGTGCCTTCAGAATCCGGGCTGGCAAGCCATTATAGTTGCTGTGCATTTGAGACGCCCAAAAATAAAAAAAGGAGACAGTCCCACTAGACTTAAATTGAGTAAGAGAACTTCCAGGATGGTATCAGGAAAGTGCACACCCTGAAAAAAAGGTCCACCTACATCTGGTTTGGCACAGTTAAATTGTTTAGCAAAATCCAAATCAGAACCAAATCAAAATAAACATGGTTAAATGGTCACTCAGTTCTAATGAAGGCTGATACTGTGCAGCTGTGTCAGGGATTGCAAAACCAGACTTTAACAAAATTTACCCTGATATCCAACCCTTACGTTTGTGGACGGCCGCTGCTAAACTAAGAACCTATACTGGGGAACATTTACAGATTAAAGGGTACAATTTTAGTTCCGGTCTCCTAGGAGATTATGGGAAATTCCCATTAGAATGAAAGATTGCAAATCTAAATCCTCGATTCAAAAAACGTGGGGAGACAGAAAGCAAAAATCTGCTCAGTTACATTAACAGCTCTCAGTTGGAGACATGTTAGAAGCTTTTAGAAAAGATGTTGTGGCAGAGCACTTCGAAAATTTCAAGGTATTATCAGTGTCTTGAGAAAAGGAAATCATGTTTGACTCATCTATTCAAAGAGCTTGAGGAAGTAACATGTTGTGCATAAAGGGAAAATGGATGACTGTATTGCACTTCGGTTTCCAGAAGGCAGCTGCTTTGACATGATTTTAATGATGTCAACTGGGTGGACTTTATAGAATAGGAGTTACCCAAGTGGACCAGATTAACAGCCCCAATCTGGGAGCCCTGGCTGACAGATATAAACAGGAGTGACAGAATCCTGTTCATTAGAGAGCTGGCTCAGAGGAAGTCAGCCCAAGTAATAAGCTCGGGTAACTAAAGCAGACTTGGTAATGGGATGCTGGCATCTGGAATTTTCATTGAGGGTCATTTCAAAGATAGTGCTAATCCAAATTAAAATAATAGGATTTATTTTACAGAAATTCTACCTTGGTATAACTTTTCCAGTTTTGGCATGAGCTGAATAATCTGTATTTTACAAGGCAGTGGCATGGATGGAACAATAATTCTAATTCACTGCAAATTCTTTTCTGAAGCATTTTTCAGTTCTTTCTCTTATGGACTAACTGAAAGGGTGGATGGGTGCACTTCCAATTCCTGTTGGACCAGTAATGAGCATGTAACAAAGTCTCAACCATGCTAATTGGTCACCATTTCATGTCTGGATAATGAGATCTCTGAAACCCTGCTGATGTCATGCTGATTTAGTGTCTTAGTCACAAGAAGCCTTGTGGTAATTAGTTATAAGAGTTCCTGTTGGTTTACTATAAATATGCCTCTATCCTGGTGCTCTGGAGGCAAGATCCAAATCCCTACTGATGAATTAGCATTTGAAGCACTGATAATGTAGAGGCAATTACAGATACAATTTTTTCAGTATAGAGAAAGTGAATATTTGAGGGTCCAGATAATTTGTTGGTGAGTGAGTATCTTTTCACCCTGTAGATGAATAAAAAACTTTTATTGCTAACATATCTAAAGTAAATGTGCATCCAGAATCCCTGATAAGTAATTCACACTTTTAATGAGCCTAAATCGGACAAACTTTCAAGTCAAGATAATTAATTATATCCATCTGGTGGTTAAAATTTGTAGCACATATATACCGAATGACTACAATTCCATTCAGATTACAATTTCAGTAGTTTTGTCCTTCATTAGCCTTAGGGTTCCTTGCTCAGCTGAAATCCATATAAAGCCAACTACATTAATTTTGCAACTGAGTGCAAATATTTTTGTTCAAAAACCATTTAAATAATTCAAAGCAGTCACTCTCTTGACCATAAATCCTAAAAAGATAGAACACAGCAGATTTGGTTTAGGTTGCAATATAGCAGCTGAATGCGGAATGCTTTCTTAACTGGCATTTGCAAACAGGGATACATGCAAAAAATGGTTTCCAACTGTGACCACACAAGAAGCACAACCAGATCTTTTACAAACAAAAACGATCAATCCTGCTGATCAACAAATACACACACACACACACAGTCATTTATTTTTTTTTCTTTTAATTTCTTTTTTTCTTCTTTTTTCAGTGCCCTTCACATCAAAGGGCAATTCTCCTGTTTATATATTTTTCTTGTGTGAGACGCAGTGAGAGACACAAGGTGTACAAATCTTTATTCAATTTCCACCACCAGGAAAAGTAGGAAAACACCCGAGTGGCCTGTGACAAGCAGTGCCCTTCACATCAAAGGGCAATGCTGTGTGATCAAAACAGTGAAGGGGAGGGCAAGGACTAAATCAAAATAGCGTTGGAGGGGGAAAATGATGCACTCCACTCCCTGCGGTGCCCACCTCTCCCTGAACAACTCCAGGGTGTTGGTGGACACTGCGTGCTCCTTCTCCAAGGACACCCGGGCCCACAGTCATTTATATGCGTTTTAATGTGATTTAGGATAATCAGCCATTTCAAGGATCCAATTGCGTTCAATTCCCGTGCAGGCGGAGGTGACTAGGAAGCGCCCTTTCCCCTCAACCTCTCCCCTCATTTGGTGATGACCCTCAGGTTAAACCACCACCATTGCCTCTAAGAGAGCAGCCCTGAGATTTGGTAGGATCATGGCAACATTGTCTTTTACTTTTAGATCCAAGAAACAGATGCAAACGAATCGTACGTTAAAAGTCAAAAATCCAAGCATTTTTAACAGTTCCCAAACCTCCAGTGGAAAAGATGAATGCCAGAAATAGCTGAAAATTTAGAGAATAAATATCTTAAAATCTTTCAAGAGAGGCTGAATAGGCTGATGCTCTTTTCTGTGGAGGGTCAAAGGTTGAGAGGTGACATTATAGAGGTTTATAAAATCATATGGGACATGGATAGAGTGAACAGACTAGGTCTTTTCCAAGGGTTGGAGAGTCCAAAATGAGAGGGCATAGGTTTAGGGTGAGAGGGGAAAGATATAAAAGAGACCTGAGCGGAAACTTTTTCACAGTGGATGGTGCGTGTATGGAATGAGCTGCCAGATGAAGTGGTGAAGGTTGGTACAATTGCAATATTTAAAAAACTTCTGGATGGGTTTTTGAATTGGAAGGTTTGAAGGAATATGGGCCGGGTGCTGGAAAATGGGACTAGATTAATTTAGGATATCTGGTCCGCATGGATAAGTTGGACCGAGGGGTCGGTTTCCATGCTGCACATCTATGACTCTACTTTGTGAATGACTGACTAAATTGCTCAACATGTAGCATATCTAATATGATCTTAAGTTGTTCAATGCTAGGGTTAAAAATGTAATTTTAACCAATTTTTTTTAAACAAATGATTTTTAACTAATTGGAAACAACTCCAAGGAGGAAGGGATAAGCTGAGATAGTCCTTTCACTAACAGAATTTTGAATCTAATCTAGAAAAGAGCCCAAGTACAGCTGATGGCTATACTCTGATTTCTTTGGAGGGGGTTGGTTAGCTCAGTTGGCTGGATGGGTGGTTTATGATGCAGAGTGATGCCAACATTTTGGGTTCAGTTCCTGCACTGGTGGACATCCATGAAGGTCCTATCTTCTCATTCTTGCTCTTCAGAGGCTTGGTAATACTCAGATTCACCAACACTCCACCCTAAAATGAGAGAGCAGATCTATCATGCTCTGGGACTTGTGACCCTATATTAGGATGGCTCAGTGGTTAGCTCTGCTGCCTCACAGCACTAGGGACCTGGGTTTGATCCCAGCCTTGGATTTCTGTATGGAGTTTGCACGTTCATCTTGTGTCTGCGTGAGTTTCCTCTGGAGTGCTCTGGTTTCCTTCCGCAGACCAAAGGTGTGCGGGTTAGGTGGATTCGCCATGCTAAAATTGGCCCATTGTATCCATGTTGGAGGAGCTATGATAAATGCAGAGTTCAGGAATAGTGCAAGGGACTAGGTTTGGGTGGGTTGCTCTTTGGAGGGTTGGTGCAGATTTGATGGGCCAAAATGGCCTCTTTCCACACTGTAGGGATTCTGTGATTCTCCTTGGAGATAGACAATGTCTCCATTCAGTATATCTGAGAGATTGACGAAGTTGAACTGAATATATGATTGCTAATATATATGATTGTGAGCAACAATTTAATGATATTCACTGTGTGATGCAACAGTTTGTGATTTGCATCTAGTATCACCTTTCCACCCAGAGATTAAGCTGACATTTAACATTATTTATTGACATGTTTATGTCCATCGCTGACTCCTTCCTCCTGTGGCCCCATTCCCAAATTAATTCCATGTTTACAGATAATATAACAAGTCATCACCACAGGAATTTGTCTAGGAAATGCAAAACGTTCCATCTGATGAAATAATTTTACAAAATAATCTCATTCTATGCCAGTTTGAAAATCCTAAAATGGTATAAAATTGGAAAAATCCAGTCAAAATCTATAATGTGAGTTTGAGTCTGCAGCCTGTAGAAAAAAGGTTCATGCACAGACTATAATTTGTGTGTGCCATATCTGTGACATACATTCTGCTATCATCTACCTCTATTTAAAGATGATTAAAGAGCCCGTAGAAACAAATTATTAGCTATATTTATGGGCACAGGATTGTCATGGCTGTCTTGCAGGATTACGCTGGATTTGCCAATAAATTGTCCAGGCAGCAAACACCAGTTGAAACATTGCAGCAGATCTACAGTATATCAATTTTCACCAGTTTTTCCATTCTCTTTTGCTCTCTACCAAAACCATTCTTCATATCCACAGACTAACCAAACACACTGATAAAGATACAAATCAAAAGATATAAATTTTAGAGAGCAGGGTTTATTTATTCCAATAAAAGGGTTTTCTATGTAGGGACAATTCTTCAGTGGATTAACTCTCCTGTTCACTGCACTAAAGAAGAATAATCATGGGCTAAAGTGCAGATTAGCCTGGCCTCTCTAAGCCCCAGGTTCTCACATCCACAAGTACCATTCTGCCTTTGATTTCTTAATCAAACTGTTTGGAGGTGGCCCTTTGCCTTATTAGGCAGTAACACTATTAGCTACATATTTTAATTAATGCTTGTTCAGTGGTATTCCCAAGGTCAAGTTGTAGATATTTACAAAAGAATCTCATTATTCTTAAATGACAAGGTTTAGCACAACAAGCTGAGTATTTAACTAACATGCTATACCTGTGTTGAGTAACACTTGAGGTTTCACTTCAAAAAATAGAATTACATGGAAAGAACCATGCTTGTTCAATGCATATTTATGAAGTAAAATAGCCGAAAGTAATAGATGTTCAAATTTTCAATATCTAGTTCTGGAATCTGAAAAACAACTTAATTGAAGTAAGGTACATCGAGTACCGAATAGGCAGCAGAAGAAACTAATAGTTTGTCTTGGTTAAAAAATTCAGGACTGGGAACCATAAAAGGCTTTCAGCAATTTCCAAAACAACGAACAAAGAATCATTGTTTTTGGGAAGAGATGTGGACAAATTGTATATCTTCTCCTCGAGTTGTCCCTCAGGATCAAGCATGACTGTACTGTAGTTGCAAATTATGTTAAACACAAGCCAAAAATTAATTTTTTTGCAAAGCAACTAACATTCTAGTAATAGCTATCAAGTTTACAAATTAACATCAACTAAAAATTTGACAGCCAACTTTACACAATATGGCATTTATGGCAGAAAAAAAATGACAAACTTCAACGCACTATAAATGACAAGAACCAAGTGTTACGGGTTTATTTGGCTTATCGCTGTGGTTTCTTATTTAGCCTTTAGTAAGAAAAATATAAAAATTGTAGTGCCAAGCTAAGGTTTAATTACCCAGGGATCAATTTGGATGTTACACCCCCTGGAGTCAGAGTCCAAGTTATAATCCATTCTTTACTACTTCCTTTGGCAATAACTTTCCAAGAATGAAGTCATAACAAATAACATATGTCACTTTAGGTACACCTATGCATGAAAATATTCTTTTTCCTTCCACCCTAAAGCTGACATCAGATGTTTGGAATTTTATGATAATTAACATTTTAATTTCTGTTGATAGCTGGGCATTTATACACTTATGATCGATTGTTTCTTTAAATCTCTTTAGAAAGCTGAGCAACGTGCAACATGGTTAAATTACTCCTTCTGAATCTCTAAGAAACAGAGCTTTGAATGAATAAGATTCTGATATCAGAGTGAAGAATGTATTCTTTTGGCAATTGCCATCTGGTTGCTGATCAGTCACACAGAATGCTTAGCCTTTAGGCTTATATCCAAATACTACCACAAAAATGTAAGTTAAAACAATCCTATGAAATCATTTGCTAAATCATGCCAGAGTAAAGCTAATGATGTTCCCGGTTGACTAGATTGGAAAGCATTCTTGTGTAAATTAACAAATGTTTAGACCTTGGAGGAGGAATGCAGAATTGGCAGAACAGGAGTCAGAAAACACATTTTATAAAATACATCTGCACTACACCCATAGTGGAGACATTTTTTTCAAAAAAGTGATTATGTCGGTTCAGTTGGAGTATATTGGACACACTCAAATCCTAGTTCCCTGAAATGTTCCAACTCTGTCCCTTCCAAAACGCAAACATGGGTAAGTGCGTGAACCAACAATAGAATTGGTACCCCTTTTCAATCAGCCTGTCTCCCAGCTACTCCCTCCCACAGCTGAGACAGCAAAACAGATCACATCGCAGGTTTCTCCATGACACGGTCACTGCTATTCCATCACCATACTACAAGAGGTACAATTTAAAATAACATCAGCCAAATTATGTCAGTCTTTCCAAACTTCAAGATGTGCTCCATAGCAGTATTAGTCTGGCAGCCCTGCTGAAAACTGAAATCTTGCAACTTGTTTTCAATCGAATCAATTTTCTTTGAAGCCGGAACAGCAACAGCACAGTTTGCTAATCTTTCAATAAAAATCAAAAGAAAAATAAAATTGGGGCTCATGAAGAAATGACATGAAATACCACCCATTAAATAGGTGCTCAGTTCTGCTGTCATACAGATGCCTGTGAAATATTTTGTTATTTTGTGGATTTGACATTAAGATTCAGCAAACATCCACCACCTACACAACTCAGATATCACTGAATAAACAAAATTAAAAATAAAGTTATCACAGAAAGTGATGGAAACATTCATCAGGTCTGGCAGCATCTGAGGAGACATGCACCACTGGATGCATTCTATCTGGACATATCACAGTGTGGTTCAGCAATTGCTCTTTCTCAGACAGCAAGAAACTGTAGAGAGGTATGAACACAGGCCAGTCCATCATGCAAACCAGCCTTCCCTCCATTGTCTCATAAAAGCAACCAAAATAATCAAAGACCCCTTCCAAACTGTTTATACTCGCTTCCACCCTCTTCGGTCAGGCAGAAGATATAACGAATGAATGGATTCAAGAACAGCTTCTTCCCCACTGTCATTAGACTGCTGAATGGACCTCTTAAATTAACTTTAATGCTGATCTCTCTCATTCTCGGTGCACCTTCTTTGTAACCATAACATCGTATCCTTGCTCTGTTCTATTCCCTTAATGCACTTTGTATGATGCGATCTGCCTCCATTGCAAGCAAAACACAACTTTTCACTGTACGTAGGTACATGTGACAATAAATAAAATTAAAATTAAATTGAAGAAACAGTTAACATTACAGATCTGGGTCCTTCCATCAGGATTGATGCAGGTTAAAAATATAATGGGTTTCTAAACAAGAAAGTGCAAGCTGGTAAGAACAAAAAGGAAAATCTCGGATGGGGAGAAGGGCAACAGATGTGATATGATTAAAAACAAACAGTGGTAGGAAACTGAAATAGGACAAGAAAAAAAAAGATGAGTCTAGAGAGGTGTGAATGGCAACCCTCTGAATACAAAGAATGAAGATAAAAGCCACAACAGGAATAAACTTGGAGAGAAAAAACAAGTTGAAGCAGAGGTATGATAAACGCAGTAGTGTCCTTCCAGAAACTGGTGTGAGGAAGTGTAGTCAAGATCGCTGTGGTGCCCTTAGGTTAAGAAAATACCTGTTAACTTTTTGGCAAAATATGTCAAATAAGGGATGGAAAGAGTGAGAGATGAACTACGTGAATTAAAAGAAGGGTGACATTTGGAAGCAAAGTCAAATGACGTTTTCCAGTTCAGGATGAGAGCAGGAAGTGGCACAGATGCAATGTGCTGGATACACTGTCAATGTATCAGGTAAAACAACCGTGGTGAATGTCAGGGCCCAGAGTAGGGTTGGAACAAGGAATGTTCCATGTATCCAACAAGAAGGTTGGCATAAATAGAAACTGTGTGGGTACCCATAGCAACACATTTTATTTGGAGGCGCTCATAACTTAACATATCCAAACACTTTATGTTTCGAGAAGATCAAAATTACTGGCTGAGCACATACTTCAAGAAGCCCTATGCCTCAGGTGGTTGTGTTAGTGTTGGAACAGCAACAACAATTAATGTGGAAAATTGTGTAGGCAAAAATTCAATTTTTTTTTTAAAATAGACATGTTTGTCTACATATTCATATTCTGGAAGATTCTAAGCTGGTACAAAACAAACAAAAAATTGGCACTTTCTGCTTCATGTTTAATGAACTATTTGACCTAAAGCCTTTAAACCTGCTGATATTCCTTCTGCAACGTGGGTGTGATAAAAGCACCGAATAGACTGAAAGCTACAAAAGCAATCAGAAACCTTCTGAAAACCACAGGTAAAAACCTGCAGCAGCTCAGCTGCTGGGAGCCCTGCTGAGACTGGATGCTTTCATGCTGTGATAAAGTGCGCTTTGCACAAAATGAGAAATATTATGTGCTATGAATTAACTCGACCACATCTAGTCCAGAGGCCCCAAATCTGTATGAGCACAAGAAACTTCACTGAATTGTTTCATACTAGACAATCCAATTAAACATTAAAAAAAATCAGATCAAGATGGTCAACATTGTCCACAGGAAATAGGAATAACGGTATCTATACTTTAACTCCTGACTCTTGCCTGAAAATTATACCCTGTGGAAGGGCAATTAGGAACAGCCAGCAAAGCCCTGCATTCTGTCAAAACAAAAAGCATTTTTAGAGAATCCATGAACTATTCACAAGGTTGTGTGCATTGACCAGGTGAAAAGTGAATATTAAGAGAATTTCATACCCTGACCCGATCATACTTATTCATTTAAAATTCTGCCATCTCACCCTGGCAGTGTTTTAGTTTCCTGACACAGGAATGGAAGAAAAGTAAACTGAGTAACGGGGCACATGCCAATTTTCAATTAGCAATTGGTGTTCCCAGTCTGTACTAGTGATGAATATTCAGGGCGCAGGTTTAAAAAGAGAAATTTTTCCAAGGAAAGTTATTCCCTCATCTTCCTCTCTTGCAAGCATTTCAGAGTTTATTCATCTCCACACAGCATCTTGCTACACACATCACCATGTGGTGCATTAATAAAACTAATTGCAACAAAGACGTGAGAATACTTTTAGTTTTTTGGTAACTGGTCTGCTACCTGAATTTCTTCAGCCTGTTCCTAAATGACTAATTATGTGGCATAATAGCACTAATTAGATCTGCTAACTGCTTTAAGTGGATTTAGGATCCAACACAGTTTAATCTCACCAGTTCTTATGAGGGCCAGAGCAAACACACATTAAGCAAATATCAATGTGCAATTTTTTTTGGCATTTACATTCCACAGATCATGAATTCATTTTTGTCTGCAGTCCCAAAATTCTTCAAGCTTGAAGTAGTTTAACACATGTTAATATTCAAAAGTCTCTGAAGGCAAAGGGAAATATTTCCATTGTTTCATCTTTCAACTACATTATGGTTAGGATACCGTGACAAGCAAAATCCACTCTGACTGCAGTATCAGGAGAAAGGCAGGGCACCTAAAAGACTCAAGTGAATTATTTTCCTCAACTAACTTAGTGAAATGGAAATCTTGAGACCCTCAGTGAAAATGAAGCTTGGGATGTTTACCAACAGACAAACTAGTCAGTCAAAAAGTCGAAAAGAAAGGAGTTATCTAAATGATTAAATTAGACACATGAACAGGTCCCAACAGGGCTAATGTTGGTTGAGCTGCCTTTTCATAGATTTGGATTTGTCCTGTCACCTGAAAGTTGTATGAACCCATGAATATGTATAACACTTCCTGTGATTACTTTATTTTGTTTAATTCAAAAGTTTCACTCTAGACCGCAGTGATGGACCTGAAATCTATGTTAGAAGTGCACGCAAGTTATCACAGCTGGTTTTCTCATCCAAAATACCTAAAGAAAGATTCAGTATTTCCAGCATAAAAAAGGAGGCAGAGCAGAGTGGGGACCAGGACTAAGGGTCCACATAGAAATGAGGAGGAAGGTGATTGCAACTTATCGGAATAGAGGAACAGGAGTTGGTTATTCAGCTCAGAGACTGCTCTTCATTTAATTTATTAAATGGTGAATTGATACCTCAACGCCTTTTACTCATAATCTCCATAACTGTGTACACATTGAAAATCCAATACAAATATACTCAAAAAGAGTTTCCACAGCCATCTGGGATAGAGACTTTTAAAGATTCACTACCCTGAGTAAAATGAAAACTCCTAGTTTTAGCCCGAAATGGCACCTCCCTTGATTTTTAAATTGTGCTCCCTGACTGTAGCCTCACTAACCAGAGGGAACACCTCACCTGCATCTACCCAGCCTATTCCTTTCAGCATCTTGTAGGTTTCAATGCGATCACCTCTCATTCTTTGAGACTTGAGAGAATACTGGCCCAGTTTTCCCAATGTCTCTCCAAATTCAGTCCCACCTTCCCAGGAACAAGTCTGATAGACTGTATTGTACTCCCTCTATTGAGATAACAATCTTTCCCAAAAGGAGATGAAAATTACACAAAGTACATGCATGGAATAACCAAGCTCCTCTACAGCTGAAGCAAGCCCTCACTACTCCTGTACTCAAATCCACTTGTGATAAAGACTAACATTCCATTAGCCTTCTTAATAGCTTGCTGTACCTTTATGTTAGCCTTCAGGTGACCTATTGACAAGGTCACCCAAGTCCTTTTGCACATCCACACTTTGACTTCTCTCCACATAAGAAATACATTGCTCATTTGTTCTTCCCAGCAAAATACAAACCTTACATATTTTTCCACATTATACTTTACATTACATGTCATGTTCTTGTCCAATCACCAAGACTATCCAAATCATCCTGAAAATGTGTTACTTCATCTTCACAACACACATTATTGCTTGACTTTGAATGTGCAAGATTGTAAATATTGCATTTGGTCCCAGTGTCTAAATCATTGAAATATATTGTCAACTGCAAGAGCCCAAATACTGATCCTTAAGGTACCCCACTAGGCACAGTCTGCCAATACAAGAATAACCCATTTATTCAAACTCTTGATATTCTGTCCATTTGCCAATCAATCATTGCCAGTACTTCACCTCCTATACCAATTCCTTTTAAAAAAATTTGCTCACTAACCTGAGAACTTATCAAAAATCTTGAAAATCCAAATCCAGACATCCATCAACTCCCCTTGATCAATTTCGTTAGTAACATCCTCAACACAATATTATCTCTGTTCACAAATCATGTTGACTATTTTTATCCAAGTGTCCATTTAACACATTGTTAGAATCTATTGTAAACAATTTCCACACTATTGATTTAAGGCTGGCAGATTTGTAATTCTGTTTCCTTCAATCCTTTTTTAAAAAAACAGTAGAGTGACGTATGCAAGCTTCCAAACTGCAGAAATCATTCCAGAATCTGTGGAATTTTGGAAGACATTTACTTATGCACTGACTATCTTTGTTGTCACCTCCTTCAAAACCTCTCAGATCTAGGCCATCATGACATGGGGACTCAAGCTTTCAGCCCCAGTATAACCATAACTAATATCATAAAGTTCCTTAACCCTTTCATTCTCCTTAGTCATTCAGATCTCTAATTCTGGGAGATTTCCTGCATTTTCCCCAGTGAAAAATAAATAATGCTTTCTTCTCTATCTCTGTAAACCCCATAATAGATTTTCCCGTGACCCCACATTCATTTCAGCCAAATACTTTGTATTTTTCTGTACATGTAGAAGTTTTTACAGTGCATTTAATGTTTTTTACTAATTTGCATTGTATTCGTTTTCCACAATTTCTTGGTCCTCAAAATTACCTAGCATTCAGATTGATTACTGTTTCTTGCCACTATAAATCCTGTCTTTTAAAATCTAATACAATCCCTAACAACCTATTCATCCACAGTTGATGGACTTGTTTTTTGCAACTTGGAGGATCACAAAGTCATATAGATAGTTCACTTCCTATGTACAGGGCAGAGGTGGGTACTGCAGACGCTGGAGATTAGAGTGGTGCTGGAAAAGCACAGCAGGTCAGGCAGCATTCGGGGAGCAGGAAAAATCAACGTGTGATGAAGGGCTTTTGCCTGAATAAAGGATTTTCCTGCTCCTCGGATGCTGCCTGACCTTTTCCAGCACCACTCTAATCTTGACACCTCCCATGTACAGTCAAGCGTTTTAAAAATATTTTCCCAAGGCACTTCAGTCAACTTGTACATCCTGCCTTCACAATTTGCCTTATTCATAGAGTCATACAGCACAGAAACAAATTCTTCAGTCCAACTTGTTCACACTGACCAGACATTCCAATTGGTCCTAGTCCCATTCTCCAGTATTGCTTCAGGGAGAACTACCTCTCTTGCAATCATAAATGTAATATTCTATCAGATTGTGATCATTCGTCGCAAAAGACCTTTACAAAGATTATTAATTAGCCCTTTCTCACTACAAGTACTTGATTCAAAGTAGCTTGTCCTTTAGTCAGTGTTAGTTTTCTAGAGCAGCATGTTGAAGAGCTAAGACACTTCAGAAACTTGTCCTCCACAGCTTTAGCGCTCAATTGGTTTGCCGAGTCTGTATGCAGATCACAGTCTCCAATGAGGACTGCGTTGCACATGCTTCAAGCTTTTGTCATCCTAATTTATATCATGCCACAAACTACTGCCAATATTCGGTGGCCTATGAATAACTCCAACCAATATTTGCTATCGCTTCAGGTTTCTGAGTTCCATTAAAACTGATTCCACACTGCTTTTCCGATCGGAAATCTTTTCTCACGAATGGACAGACCACATCTCATTATTAGCACAAGTCGACCTCCTCTTACTTCTTAAAATTGACTAGTCTTGAATGTTCAGTTCCCAGTCCTAGTCACTATGCAGCCATGATCTGCAATAGCAATCATCTCAACCATTTATGACTATTGATGCTTATAGATTATCTATCTTGTTGCAAATGCTGCATGCATTCAGGCACAGTCCCCTTAGCTTAGTCTTTTTGACAGCGTTCTACATTAGAAGCACACTCGATGCTCAGCTTTGTTTGTCCTGTCTTCCAGTCTCTCTCCCAGGTTTGCTTCTTCATTTTCCCACCTTAACTCCTTTCCAAGTTGGATTAGCTTACAGGTTCACATCCTGCTGGTTTAACTGAACCCCAACTGCAGTCCTAAAACACGTTGCAAGGTTATCCGTCCCAGTTCAGTGAGGATGTAACGTGTTCAGCTGGTCGAGTTTCCAGCTGTCCCAGTGCTGGTCCCAATACCTCAGAAATCTGATGTCGCCCTCCTCCATCTGCTCTCCATCCACATGTTCAAATCATTCTATCCTCTTCTGGTGCTCGCTAGTTTGTGGCACCAGAAGTAATTTCTTTCCTAGCTCCCTGAATTTTTAGATTAGGCTTTTTTTAGATTAGGTTACTTAGTGTGGAAACAGGACCTTCAGCTCAACAAGTTTACACCGACCCTCTGAAGAGCAACCCACCCAGACCCATTCCCTTACATTTACCCCTTCACCTAACACCATGGGCAATTTAGTATGGCCAATTCACCTAACCTGCACATTTTTGGACTGTGGGAGGAAACAGGAGCTGTTGTCAGGACTTCATTGTTCTTCCTATTATGTCACTGGTACCAATGTGGACCACAATCTGTCGACCAGAAGGACATCCTTGACCCTGGCACCAGGGAGGCAACACCCCATCTTGGGGTCACATGTGCTGCCATTGAAATGCCTGTCTGATCCCCTGACTGTATAATACCCTAGCACAAGTGCCTTTCCTTTCTTCTTTCTCCATCCCTTATACACTTAAGATGCCAGTGGTGCTTGGCTCTAGCTGCACTGCAAATGGACTGCCATTTTGGCAAGTGAAATAGACTCACAGGACCCCTGCACTACCTGCCTGACTTTCTTACACTGGACGAGATCACCTTTGCCCTGGTCACCTGTAAATTTTTAATCTGCAGTGTCACCATCTCCCAAGTGTATTATCCACATAGTTCTCTACCTCATGCATGTCCAGCAGAAACTTCAGCCATTGTTCAAGTTTCAAAACCCCAGAAGTCAAGCCTGTGCTACATTGGCATCTACAGGACAATGAGTGGGACATGGGGGGTCCATGACTTCACATGTGCTGCAGGATGTACACTTCACTTGTCCCCACTGACTTGCCACCTTGTGCCTCTATGTTACCCTTAGAATAAATACTTTTTAAATAAAAACTTACTGTATAAGTTTACTAGTTACCGAAAATGGAACCAAAAGGAAGATTTAATTGATTTACTTTATTCTAACTTGGTTTAATTTTAGGTCTCTTTTCTAAATGTTTCTTCCTGAAAAAACAAGTAGATGCTCTTGTTTATATGTTCTTTTTTTATTATTCACACAGGAGATGAGGGCATCACTGGACATTGCCCAGCCCTAATTATCCAGAGGGCAGTTAAGAGTCAACCACATTACTGTGGGACTGGAGTCACATGTAGGTCAGATTGGGTAAGGAATGCAGTTTGATTCCCTAAAAAAAAGGGCATTGGTGAACCAGATGGGTATTTTCTGACAATCGACAATGACTTCATGGTCATCAATAGACTAACTCCAGATTTTTATTGAATTCCAATTCCACCATCTGGTATGACAGGATTTTAGATTCTTCAGTTTTCAGCTAGTTTGACTCACTCCTTTTCCCCACACTCTGCTCTCAGTGCTACGCCCAGATTAAAATGACACCCTGCGTTCTTGCTGCCTTCTCTCTGGGTGCTAATTTCATCTGTCAAATTCTTTTCCTCCAGAAGCATAGCCACTCTGTGGGATGCCAGGAGTTAGCATTATCGACCTACATTTCACAAAAGGACTAAAAATCAGAAGTGGAAATTTGGCAAGTGAGGTTAAAAAGACAGCCAATTTCTGCAATGTTTTAATACTTGTCTTCCTATTCTGCATAAAGGTTCAACAGTCATTCCAGAAGTGATAACAGCTAAACTGGCTTATAGTTATCTGGTGCATGAACAAATTAAAAATAAAAGTCGTTCACACTTTGTACTCAATATTTTCTGTAAATCATTCCATAATATCAGAAGCAGACCTCAAAACCAAATGGAAAGAAATGGTTCTAAAGAGAAACTGCAATGACTGATAAATGTTCTTCCATCGGTGTTCCATTGGATATTCCTTCATAAATAGTCATTCTTCAGTCAAGCTAATCACATGTAAATCATTAGCTTTGAAAGTAAACAATGAGAAGTTTACGATGTGATATTCTTAAAAAAAATCAATGAATGCAATCTAGGTTTAATTTCTTTGGCAGATGTTTCTAATCTTTATCGTTTTGGAAGCTGGTGTACCTGGTATTTTAAACTGACCTCCTAGCATTATGTGCAATGAGCAGAATCTGAGAGAGGCTACAGAGAAGCGCTGTAAAACCAACAGGGCCTTTCTGATGTGTGACAGACCAAGAGGATAACAATTATTCACAACAAATTATACATTATTTTTAGTGATTGGAGTTTACAAGTATGATATTAATTGATCATTTAAACAAGCAGTTAATTAGTCATATCTATTCATGATCCAACTATTTATCTTCACGTTATAATCGCGGTTATTCCTACAGAGTGTAATCTCAGCATGTTTTCATTGCAGTCTCAGGGCCGGGCTCTATTCCCAGCCTGTAAAAAAAGTCACCTTGATATTTGTACTTTCTCAACTTATCTGAACTCTTCATTGTGCATATGGTCCTTGGTATTATTATTGCCAGCTAATTACAGGTTCACCTCCCACTATCCCTGGAAAGGGAAAGACAATGGCCTCGTGGTAATGTCAGAGTAATCCTAAGCCCTGAGCTCACCCTGCTTGTTTTGGTTTGATTTGCACATGGCAGATGGTGACAGTACAATTAAAAATATGGATTTTTTTTTGCTTAAAAAGGTCAAACAATGTCTATGTAACCAGTGTCGATACTCAACAAAAACAAAAAACAAAATCCGTCTGGTTGAAGCAGGTCCTCTCAGTTGGACCTTACGTTATGGCAGGATATCAGCAGGCTTCACCTGGTGTGGCTGACATCTGACTCCAGACCAATAGCAACGAGCTTACCTCTGAAATGGCACAAGCAAGCTATTCATTTGTAATAAAAGGGCCTAAATAAAGACTGGAACAAGAGTGACCACGTTAACCTAGGCAATGGAAACAGCAAGGGCAAACCCAACTCTCCAAACCCCTGACCAACATCTGGGGACTGATGCCAACATTGGGACAGCTGTCAATGTGGTGATCCTCTGGTCTCATATTCCCTCTAAACCCTTCCTATTCATGTACCCATCCAAATGCCTTTTTTTGTTGTAATTGTGCCAGCGTCCATCACTTCCTCTGGCAGCTCGTTCCATACACTCACTACTCTCTGGGCAGAGAAGACTAAAAAGAAAGTATCTAAATAACGAGAGGCTCTGAAGTGGAGAGAGATCTGAATATCCTAGTGCATGAATCACAGAAGGTTAGTATGCAGGCACATCAAGTAAATCAGGAAAACTAATGGAATGGTTTATTGCAACGGGACTTGAATGCAAGAGTAGGAATACACTACAGTTATAAAGAGTATTGGCAAGACTGCATCTGGAGTAGGTGTATACTGCTGGTGAAGGAGGTTAATTCATCGGAAGCAGTGTGAGAACATTTACTAGTCAAATCCTTAGAATTAACAGATTGCCTTCTGAGGAAGTTCTGTACAGCCCTGACCTGTATTCTTTGGAGTTAAGAATCAGATCCTGAAGGAACTTGACCAGGTAAATGTTGAAAGGATGCTTCCTTTTGAGAGAGAATCTAGAACTAGGGGTCATATTTTAAAAACAAGTGTGCACCCATTTAAGAGAAGACACGTTTTCCTCTCGGGGGCTGAATGTCTTTGGAATTCCCTTCAAAAGGCAGTGGATGCAGAAACTTTGAATATGCTTATGGTGAAAGATGATAAATTCTGCATTATCAAAAAGGATGAAAAATTTAGGGACAGGCAGGAATTTAGAGTGGAGGTTAAAATCAGATCAGCCACAATCCTATTGAACAGCAGGGTGTGCTCTTATTTGTACATTTATAATCCATTCCTCCAAATTGGCCATACCTAATAACTCCAATTCCTGCTTCAGGAAATACATGTGCTTGATTTCATATTCTTCAGCAGCAAGGGCTTTTAGTGATGGGGGAGGGGTGACCCAAACTTCAATGCCTCTTAAAAAATTTAACCAAGGGTTAGTTAGGAACATAAAAAAAAGGAGTACTCCCACTCACATGGATAAATGACAAAAAGAATCACAATTGTTTGAAAACTTGCTTTATAAGAATGTACCTCAACAAATGGATGGTGTATTAAAAAACAAGGAATTACAGATAGGAGAGTGGTAACAAGATTAAGGCAATTATGAGGCCTAAATAAAGTGACCTAAAACTTATGTAATTCAATTGAATTGCTATGTACTCATTCACAGTTAAGCATCTTAATTAATACATTTAGCTTTGAATACCATCCTGATGTGACAGAACACAAGATTGCATATAATTTAAAGCTTTGCCACAGACGCCTTCTGTGATTAAATAAATTTAGTTAATATTATACTAAACATGTATGACTTCAGTTTGATTTTGTTAACACGTACACTGGAAGATGCTGCCAAGATTTCCAATGTAAAACACTCAGTATGGTAGAGAGAACAACCATGGATAGTTGTTGTTTATTTCAAACATAATAAAGACTTTGTAGAAAAGATTTTCTCAAACATTGTCAAAAGCATGGTTTACATCCCTAGACCATTCTTTCTAATGCTGATTTTATTCAATGCAGCAATCAAAACAGATATTGGGTTGGTAAACTACAGAATAAATCAATCATTTTTGAAAATTTACTTCTATCAAACAAAAAAAATCACCATATTTCAAAGTTATGATATTACCATAGGAAGAAAATCAACTGGATTTGTTTTATGATTTTAAATTCTAACTCCATTCTAATATCCAGATAGAAAGGTAAGATTTGTAATAAAGGGTAATGGTTTATTTCTACTTTCAGGACTAGAACACATGCCAATAAAAGTTAAAATTCTCAAAAGCATTCATACTGTAAAAGCATCAATGATCCAATATAAAGTCTCTCTCCCAATTGTCAGAGAGGCTAAACACATCAGTGAAATCCAACTAGACAAGCTTAAAGGGTGTGAAGCTAGAATTGAAAAAGGTGGGTTGGCATGGAAAAAACCCCAAAGCTAAAATGGTTGACCATTACAAAATGATATTTCCATCAACTTGGAACAAAATTACACTCAAATACAAAAGGAAGAAGAGGTCTGAGCGTGACACATCATGTTTGATAAAGACAATGGATGGAATCATACAGGGGCCTGAGCAACATGTATGACGACTAAATTTACAACAGAATTGAATAGGCTATCCAGCAAGGCTGATCTCAGTGTTTGGAGCACCTCGCTCTATCTTTTAGGTTTTGCTTAAGTGGGCGAGGAGTATTTCAAGCTAGGCAGCAGCAAGTTGTTAATTAAGGAGAACTGTGATTCATTAATATTCAGTGATCTTAACAAATGTGCAAAACAAGGTCGATATTGCGAAAACCCTGCATTGAAACTGGAGTGGGAACCTAGTGTATTCAGCTTGTTGCTTGCTTCCAAGAACCTCTGTGTTGGACACTGGGCATTGACATCTCAGGGTACTCTTATGGGCACTGGCCATGTGAACCTCACATTCCTGAACATTGCCATCCAATGTGTGCCAGCCTTCGATTACTATCACTGACCCCAGGATAACTCTGCCCTTCACTGCTGTGCCTTAAGCTGCATTGACAACGGTCACTGCATTGCTGCAGGCAGGACATGATGCATTCAGAGCTGTACACTGGCCATGGACTGGGCGAGACTGCATGTCTGGGTGTTTCACTTGTTTTAGTGTCATTCACTCAGCCTACCTGGATGCTTTCACTAAATCTGCCTTGCTTCGCACTGCCTTTCTGGACCTTGCTCCCTCAGCCAGAGCTACCAGGCTCAGACTTCAGCCTTGCCAATTAACAGACAGAAAGCTGGTCCTAGCTGTCAGCAGTCATCAGCCAAAAGACGAATAGGCTTTACTTCAGGACCCCTGCACAGTAAGTCAAAATCAGCTGTCGGCACCAGGAAAAGGCTTGGACACAGTCAGCCAGCCACTTTGGGTGGAGAGAGAGTCAGGATTTTCTCCTCAAAACAAAAAGGATGAGGAACCAAATGTTAGGCAGCCCACTACTTGTCTTCAGTCTTTCTGCCCTGTTGTGGGCTACTTGCGTTCCTTCAAAGAGAGAGACGCACATATTATAGAAATTGTGTGTGGCACAGTTATTACTTTTGGTGCAGGCAGGAAGGTGCCCTGAGTATGAGAGAGAGTCAGACGGAGTTGGTGGTCTCAGTGGTTGAAGTGGGTGAGAGCGAGGAAAGATATTGCAAGTAATAGTGAGAGAGGGACAGTGTGAGCCTCGGTAGGAGGTGGATATAGTAGCTGAAAATGTGTTGCTGGAAAAGCGCAGCAGGTCAGGCAGCATCCAAGGAGCAGGAGAATCGATGTATCGGGCATGAGCCCTTCTTCAGGAACGAGGAGAGAGTGGGTCCAGCAGGCTAAGATAAAAGGTAGGGAGGAGGGACTTGGGGGAGGGGTGTTGGAAATGCGATAGCAGAGGGAGGTCAATGTGAGGGTGATAGGCCGGAGTGGGGGTGGGGGCGGAGAGGTCAGGAAGAAGATTGCAGGATAGGAAGGTGGTGCTGAGTTCGAGGGTTGGGACTGAGACAAGGTGGGGGGAGGGGAAATGAGGAAACTGGAGAAATCGGAGTTCATCCCTTGTGGTTGGAGGGTTCCTAGGCAGAAGATGAGGCGCTCTTCCTCCAGCCGTCATGTTGCTATGGTCTGGCGATGGAGGAGTTCAAGGACCTGCATGTCCTTGGTGGAGTGGGAGGGGGAGTTGAAATGTTGAGCCA
The DNA here is from genome assembly GCF_020745735.1 of Hemiscyllium ocellatum. Lineage (NCBI taxonomy): Eukaryota > Metazoa > Chordata > Chondrichthyes > Orectolobiformes > Hemiscylliidae > Hemiscyllium > Hemiscyllium ocellatum. Next base: position 15,612,545 of record NC_083425.1, read on the forward strand.
TGGGGTGGTTGGGTTGGTTGGTCCAGGTGTCCCAGAGGTGTTCTCTGAAACGTTCTGCAAGAAGGCGGTCTGTCTCCCCAATATAGAGGAGGCCACATCGGGTGCAGCGGATGCAGTAAATGATGTGTGTGGAGGTGCAGGTAAATTTGTGGCGGATACAGAAGGATCCCTTGGGGCCTTGGAGGGGAGGTGTGAGCACAAGTTTTGCGTTTCTTGTGGTTGCAGGTGAAGGTGCCGGGAGTGGAAGTTGGGTTGGTTGGGGGGCGTGGACCTGACAAGGGAGTCATGGAAGGAGTGGTCTTCTTGCAATGCTGATAGGGGAGGGGAGGGAAATATATCCCTGGTGGTGGGGTCCGCTTGGAGGTGGCGGAGATGACGACGGATGATGTGATGTATATGGAGGTTGGTGGAGTGGTAAGTGAGGACCAGTGGGGTTCTGTCCTGGTGGCGATTGGAGGGGCGGGGCTCAAGGGCAGAGGAGTGGAAAGTGGAGGAGATGCGGTGGAGAGCATCGGTCAATCACGTCTGGGGGGAAATTGCTGTCTTTGAAGAAGGAGGCCATCTGGGTTGTTCGGTATTGGAACTGGTCCTCCTGGGAGCAGATGCGGTGGAGACGAAGGAACCGCAAGAAACGCAAAACTTGCGCCCACACCATGGTGAGAAAGGGTCCGAATGGGGTGTTAATGAGGAGAGTTGGCTAAGATAAGCAAGAGACCTCACTCAGCCTTGTGCTGGAAATCTCTCCATAAAAAGATCTCAGCACAATTCTGACTGAGCTAACACAAGACAAGAGTCAGCCCAATATTATGATAAGTTTAAACAGAAATCAGAACGTTTCACCACACAGTGCAATGCAGCCGTATTGATTCTAGCCTTCGATGCGTATGTCCTGAAAACAAAAGCTAAATAACATTTTTTGAATGGCTGCAATGCTATAAACAGTCAATAATTTTAAAAAAAAGTTATAATGCATTGTTAAATCCAATAGGGATACATAGAATTGATAGAACTTCCGATCACAGGGAAGTAGCTGAGCTAAATGACTTTGATATTTTCCCTGGAAGCTAAATGAGTATGAGAGAAAATTGAAACTGAAAATGGTATGCTTAAGAGAAGGCTAAATGGACAAGGAGATGACTCAGTTGAAAACATTAAGTGGGTTAAGTAGCATGTTTTCATGTTTCTCGGAAAAGAACAGTTGCCAATAATTTGTGAGGTCAGAAAACTTAAATCAAATATTGCACTGAATTAGGTAATGGTGGATTGAAGCCCCACTCCAGAAGCAAACTGAACTTACACCAAAGTGTCCAACTCTCCAGGCCCACGTTCCGATGAGGTCCTCCAGTGTTTGTCTTGGAGGGGAAGGAGGGACTAAGTTGAGGTGACTAACCCTGGGTGGTGGTCATGGGGATAGGGCAAGTGCTGAGCTGGCTTTGTGAGCTTCTGAAACTCAGCCATAGATTCATAATGACTACAGTAAAAAGCCTGGAGGGAAATGCCAACAAGACCCTAGCGAGAAGATACGGTGCCAGCGTCATAATGTGCCTGTCTCTAAATCAGAAAATCTGGATTCAAATCACACATCAGTATGTGATAACGAAAGTGGAGTGTCATTACATGAACAAAAAGACCTAATATTGAAACTGCATGATGAGATAGGGTTTGTTCCCCCCAAAACTTACACCAACTGACAAAAATATGTTCTTTTACAAACTTTCAGATAGCTTAAGTCTAATTTAGTCATGTTGAAAAGAGGTGGAGATTTAAAAAAAAACACTGAAACAACCTTCAAATTAAGATCTTTCAAAAGCACTAATAACTATTCCATCAATCACAACACCCAAGCCACTCTTGAGCTCTTCCAACAGCCAAAGTGGAATATGTTGAACTTGCAACAAATTCAAATGACTTCCTGTTGAATTTAAGTTTCCCTCCTGTGAAAATTATGCCCAGTTCCCTTCTCCCTGCCATCAAAGAGGACCAGATTTTTATGTGAGTTCTTCCTGCCTTTTTAAAAAGATCTGCAGTGTCATCCCAACTTCATGAAAACCCAACCCATTAAACTCAGTTAGCACTTCAGTATCATGTGAGAATGTATAGCACATGTGAAAGTACCATTTTTAAAGACAAGATTTTAAATCTAGGTCACACCCATGTATTTCCTCAGAGATAATTCAAAAGAGTCTACAGCATTATTTGAGGAACTAATGGACATCTCTTGATATCCTGCTCAATATATATTTCACCAGCAACCTCCAATAAAAAAACTTCCCATTGCTATTTGTGAGATTTTGCTGTGCATAGATTATCCTCTATATTTCTAAAATTCTAGAATTCCTATAATTCATTGGTTCTGGAACACTTTCAGATATCTTGAGGTCAGGGAAGGCAATTTTTTTACTTAGAAAGAACACAGAATATGGCAATCATTTTTTGCAAAAATAATATATTGGTGATAATTTGCAGAAAATATTGCAGTTAATGCTATTGATCTTTCAACTCAATATTTAAGCAGGATTTAGATATTCACTTGCACTGGAATAGCCTCCACAGCTACAACATCAACAGTTGGAAAATTGGATTAGTATAGTCTGATCTTTTACTGGCAGGGAGATAAGCTGAATAATCTCGTTCTGTGCTGGAACCTTTGATACGATGCATCTATTAAGTGCAATTATAGCTGCAATTTCATGATGGCCAAATGTATGGCCAACTGCAAAAATTCAAACGTTGCTACGCAGTTCTGCTGTTCAAGCACCATTTGTGCTAAACATGCTATTTCACTGCCCACCACACTAATCAAAACACATTGGATGGCATGAATCACCACAGAATGTCAAGTTTTGTCCATTTCAGTTTTTCTTTCCTGCTCTCCTCGTTTCGATGGGTTGAGGCTATAGACTTCTATTAGTCTACATTTATGGGCGAAGTACTGTAGCGGTTTGCCATCACTACTTGCAGAATACCTGACCAGTAACCCTTTGCGTTTTCCAGCCATCAATTGTACTGGAATGATTCATGAGTCAATAGTCAATTCATGTCACAAATGCACCTCCCATGGCTAATAAGTCCTGGTGTGAAACTGACTGGCCCAGAGCTAAGGTCATAAGACCAGGTTTCAATTTCAGCTTAAGTACATTAATGGAATGAAAAGAGTGTAATTTGTGCCAATCTTTTGCTACTGAAAATAATTGCTTATACAAAACGTGGAACCTCATTTCTTCAATTTTATTTGTTATTCAAAATTTACAAAATCTTTTCACTTGTCTTTTTTCATTCTCTTTTAATCCAGATTTTCTTGCTCTATTGCGATGCATTCTATACCTGATTTGACACTGAATTTACCAACTCTAATCCAAGCTTCTCAGTCTTTGTGTGCTTAATTTCAGTCTGATGGGTTAAGATGATGCACAGCTCCAGTTCATTCTCACCCAGTTGCCTGATTTCCTCAGCAACATTATCAGCTTGCGTTCTCAACTTATCACACAAAATATACAAACCAAAAGGTGTGAAGGCCAGCCTACCTAACAGCAAATAGCATTAGATGTTCTGCTACAGCAAGTTAGGGTCTAAATGTTTTTTGCAGGGTGAGCATTGTCAAGTTGTTCTAATTTAGATGTCTAAACCTAGATCGTGATGTTTGAATAAAGTGAATAATTCCAATTCTTGGAACAACAACAAGATAGCTGTAAAGATTAACATCCAAAGTATAACTGGCATAAAAGATACATAACGCATAAGTCGCCTGCTTCATTCTACAAGAAAAACACACAATAAAATCTTTCATTAATTTGATAACAGACACCTATGAGGTGGTCTTACCATTACTGCTATGACGCAATGACCCTAATGCCAACTCTTAGCAAAATTCCCAAACCATTTCCCTGTGACAAGCTTCTGTGCCATCAGAAGTTGGCTATTCCAACAAAATTAAAATTCTGATGTTCAATACTCACCTTTCAAAAAAAAAGGGAGGTATTACAGGTTAACACTCGACCACAACTGTTCGAAACATTACAACAATACCAGTTCTGAGGCATATCCTTCCCCCAAGACCATCTACGTCAGGTAAAATCTCATCTTCAATTTTTTAAAAATTCTAAATCATAGTAACTCAGAATTACCATTTGGGAAGATGGTAATTATATCAGATGTTCCTGTATTAACTTCTATACTGGGGGATATTTATGTTGTTGTCATCTAGTCTCAAGTCACGCTATGAGAGATATTTTACACGACTATCTGTGCCCAGTGCTACCTTATACGCATTTCCCTATCAATATCTTGCAACCTTGACTCAGGATATTCATTAACACCAAATCTATTTCATGTTTACTTCAGGGATTTGTCTGGGCAAGGTGATGAATTAAACTCAAAGAACAAGTGATTGGAACCAGGTTAATTGACTACGAGATCCTTGATTTATATTGTAACACCATCCAAGAGGCCAAGAGCCAAATGCGGATGACTTAATCCGCCTCCCACTGACAGATACCACCGGTGGTGCCTTCCTTGGAACTGTCAGTTCTGGTTTTAAACTTTCTGGACACTCTTCTGGTCACCACTGATAACACCCAACTGTGGGCACAAAAAGATCCCATCCTAGCAAAACACAACAGCTGGTGGGGATGGGGTTGAACCAGAAAGGCTATCACAACCAGGATTGAAACTTTCCCCAACCAGCTGAGATTAGACCATTGTAGAGGTCAACATATTAATTATAAGGAGCAACAGAGATTGTCCTGAGTAAAGATCATTTCCAGATACTTGCTGTACTCCACCTGGTGTTTCCAAAATGAAGACTCTGACAAGAGATTATGGCCATGTTTGGATGCTGACATAGCTGTGTTGGTGGGGCAGTAACCAGAGTGCTATTGGAACAAACGTTATTGCCAGCAACACCCCTACATTTCTGGGAACGGCCAAGTGAACCCTGGACTCGATTGCACGTCAACTATCCTGGTACTTTCCTGGTCATTGTGGATGCCCATTCAAAGTGGTTGGATGTGCATAAAGTTCTTACAGCAAACGGAGGTATGATGATTGCAAAGCTGCAAGTACTGTTTGTGACCCATCGATGCCCAGAGATATTAGTCACAAATAGTGGGACATCATTTACCAGCAGGAACTTTATTTCCTAAAGCCAAATAGCATGTGGCATGTTTGGACAGCTTCATACCATCCAGAGATAACTCCAGCAGAGTTGCTGATGGGTAGAAGACTTCACACCATATTAAATCTGTTATTTCCTTATCTTGGTAAGGAGAGGGGTGGTGTGGTGGTAAAATAGCAGCAGGAACGCCAATGCTGGCCAAAATGTTCCCTCTAAGCGAGAGACATAGTTTACTTCTAGGGATGAGGTTTGGTGCTGGAACCGTGGAAATGACCCTGCATGGGTACGAGGGGAGGTCAATGAGAGGTCAGGCCTTGTGACATATAAAAGTTCAGAGAGGTGAGGTGGTCCCCAACAAAGGTGGATCACCTGAAAGCAATTACCTCACAAACAAGCAAGAGCAAAATATACCTGGCCCCTCAGAATGACCTGTTAGACTCAATGGGTCGAGCATCGAGGAAACCTCAATCCAAGATGGATGCAGGCTCAATATCACTACCACCAGAACAGGAGGAAGAAATTTTCCCAATATGCTCTAGGCGTAAGAGACAGACTATGGTCCAGTACAATGTCAGAGGTGGAAAGGTCCCAGGAGAAGCTACAAGAGAAAGACTAGGCCTACATCCCCAGAATTAGCAGGAAAGGGATATAGTGATTAAAATGAGGACCAGGTGGATCTCAATGACTTGGAGAAAGTGAGGACTGAGGACAACCCCACCGCCCTGCGGCTGACCACATCAACTCCCCCTCCCACTCCGCCAAGGACATGCAAGTCCTGGACCTCCAAATCCAAACCACCCGATGTCTGGAGGAAGAACATCTCATCTTCCAACCACACGGCATCAACGTTGATTTCACCAGTTTCCTCATCTCCCCTCCCCCACCTCATCCCAGATCCAACCCTCCAACTTGGCACTGCCCTCTCAAACTGTCCTACCTGTTCACCTCACTTCCCCACTTACCTGCTCCACCCCCTTGGACCTATTACCATCATCCCCACGGACCTATTACCATCATCCCCACCTGCGTCTACCCAGCACCTTCCCAGCTATCCTACCCCCAGCCCTACATTTATCCTTCACTCCCTCACATTCCTGATGAAGGGCTTATGTCCAAAATGTCGATTCTCTTGCTCCTCAGATGCTGCCTGACCGGCTGTGTTTTTCTGACACTACACCTTTTCGATTTGGATCTCTGACTATGTAATCCTTGATTAGGGTTGTTTACAAGAGCCAGAGGACCCTGGCTGACAAGCAGGAAATTCAAAATGTCTCCTCAGTTTAGGGACTGCCTTTGAACTGGCAGGTCACAGCCCCTGTACAATGCACATATAATCAAAGGGTGACTTGGTGACAAGATACCAGCCTCTGCGCAGTTACTTCAGAATGCAAGTCCATCCTGCAATAAATTTTTACACAAGCTACATGGAGTTCATTCTGCTATTCTCATCATGAGACTACTGATGAAAAAGGTATTGTTAATTCATCTGTTCCAAAAATTAAAGGACAGACGAAAACAAAAAGGATGAATAAGGTACTTTCTTTGACGAGTATGTTTCACATTGGAAAAGTTAGACCTTTCAAATCGATAAAGGATCTCTCCATTAGAGAAAAATATTAGAGGCCCAAATTCATAACTTTCACCTCCAGATACAGCACTATTTTTACACAGGTTGACAGGAGAAATGAAAACAGAAGCTAATTTGAAGATACAACCATACATTTTAAAGTGAAGCTGCCTCAGGCCAATCTACATTTCATGTGTGGGTTGTCCAAAACATGGTGTACACTTTTGATTTGGTATGAGGAGGTCTGAAGCTACTGGAATACTTGAGAAGGTGGGAACCTTTAGGAGGTAAGATACACTTTTGAACATGTACAGAGCACACCTTTGGGGAAGCCAGGTGCCCTTTGGGATTGTTTAATGTAAACGTGAATGCATCTAAAAATTGCATCAGCTCATTGGAATTGTCGAGCTAGCTGACAAAAAGGGAACCATCAAAGCATTTTAAACTATTCCTGCCATTTAAGTATTTAGGAAAAAAACATAGCAAGCACTTCTTTTTAAGACTCCAGACTATTTATCCATGACATAAGCCGGAGGGTAATCATTACACAATTAGAGCTCCATGACTAATTTTACAATCTTCCATTATCACGGTCGGGTGCCTCTAGGTTCACAGTCTACTAACAGCTCAAAGCTTAAGTTATAAACACTTCACAGTGGAGCTATGGATTCCAATACTTGACCTTTTGGGTACAAGGGGATTGTAAAGAGTTAAATGTACTTTCATCAATGAAAACCACAGAGAATGCATCATTAGATACTGAAGAACATTATTTAATCTCAGTATTAATGCTGAGGTCTGATCATGGTGGATATTGAGCACATTGGAATGCAGAGTCTGAAGAAAAGGGGTTGTGGGTTGACTGATTGTCCTTTTTGTAGCACCTGTGCCAATGGGAGGTTGCCAGAGGGAAAAAAACAATGGTATTAAAAAAAGCATAAGAGCAAATGTAGGGGCACAGCTTGGCATGGAAGATACAAGAGGCCACAAGACAGATAAGAAGTTGGCATAGACAGCTCATGGTTAACATGTGGGCACATGAAGTGGCTTGGTTTGCCACGGAGAGATGGTGAACAGCCAGCATTTGAATGCAGTTTTTTTTAAATCAAATCGGTGGCTGTTTTAGTTATTTTAATTGGTCATAATGCCATGGAGTCTGCAGCAGTTCTGAGCATTTTGACTTCTGCCAACGTCCAGCCTTTTCCCTATACATATTACATAAGTACAAACATCTACTGCTCTTTTGAATACTTCACTTGAACCTGCCTCCACCATACTTCCAGGCACTGCATTCCATCATTTCACACTTGCTTCTTCTGCAAAATATTCTCAATTTGTGAGCCCTGGTTCTTAATCCTTTTACAAACAGCAGTAGTTTCTCCTAGTCTACTCTCTCCGGGTCTGTCATGATTTTGACGCTATCAAGTCTGCTCTTAGCCTTTTCCTCTCCAAAAAAGTAAAACGTTTCTCCTTCTCTGGACTATCCTCATAAGTTGAAAATGTGTTGCTGGAAAAGCGCAGCAGGTCAGGCAGCATCCAAGGAACAGGAAATTCCACGTTTCAGGCATCAGCCCTTCATCAGGAATGGTTTACGCCCGAAACGTCGAATTTTCTGTTCCTTGGATGCTGCCTGACCTGCTGCGCTTTTCCAGCAACACATTTTCAGCTCTGATCTCCAGCATCTGCAGACCTCACTTTCTCCTCATCTTTGGAACCATTCTTGTAAACTTCTTCTCGTCTCTCTTCAATGCATCCACATATTTTCAAAAGTGTGATGCGCAGAACTGTCCACAGTACTCTAGCTGAAGTCTAATTAATGTTTTATCAAGGTTCAGCAAAATCAGGCTGGTCTTGTAATCTATGATCCAATTAATTAAGTCTAAAGTACAGCTGTCTCTACCTTTCAATGACTAATGCACCTCGATCTTTCTGCTCACGCACACCCTTTAGAGTAGAACCATTTACCTTTTACTTGTCCCAAAGTGTTTCACCTCGCTGTTCTCTGGCCATCTGTCTGCCCACTCCAACTTATCAAGTTCTTTTGGAGCTCCACATTGTCCTTCTCAACGTAAATGCTCCCAAGTTTTGGGTCTCCTGCTAACTTTGACATTCTCCCAGGCACACCAAGATCTACAGCATTTATATAAAATGAGGAAATGCTGACCCCTAGGAAATCCCACCACAAACCTTTCTCGAGCCTGAAAAAAGGCCCATTAACCAAGTCTGTATTCACATTGCTACTGACTCTTGAATTCCATGAGCTATAACTTCTCTTTGTTGTGTGAAGAGCCTGAAATTGCAGTGCACTAATATGTGGAATTCTGTTTAGTTCTGCACGAGGTAACAAATGTTGACAGCAGAATTATGCCAGAGTCCTGGTGAAAGATTCTGACCTGAAACATCAATTCTTTCTCTCTTCGGATGTTGCCTGACCTGCTGTGTTTTTTCCAGCTCCACTGATCTGCACCACTCACGATCACCAACCACCTTTATGCCTCCAACATGCTCTGAAATTATGGCCCAGATATTCAGAGGAAGAGCAATTGCCAATCAGCTTGCCACTCAGCTCAGTTTTGTTTTACATTCGTACTGAGCTCCACATTTCTAGCTGAGAATTCTAATTCTGGTCCTTCAGAAATAGGAATAAATCGATGAAATCAACACAGTCTCCACACAGTGCAGGACTGTTAAGGGAAGTCAAACCACATGTCATTCTGTAGCAGTCAGTGTGGCTGACTGAGATTGAAATATCCAGACAATCTTTCAAGCAGCTGTAAGGTAAATGGAGGGTTAAGGTCATAATTGATTAAGATAAATGCCAGACGGGTGGTATGGAGAAGGTGAGGGCCGCAGATCAGAGTGGAGAGTGTGGTGCTGAAAAGCACAGCAGGCCAGGCAGCTTTCAAGGAGCAGGAGAATTCTTTCTCTCCTCGTATGCTGCCTGATCTGCTGTGCATTTCCAGCACCACACTATTGACCCTAAAGGGTAGTATGCCAAAGTGCCAGTTAAGTATTGCACCAGATGGGTAGGGTGGCAGGGAAGTGATGGATTGCTTCGAGCAAGTTGAAAATGGAGGGGGTGGTGACTGTAAGTGTTTCGGAGCTGGTGGATGGGGTGGGAGGATATCCAGCCAGTGGAAAGTCTAGGTTGTTGGGGCCATCGAGTTGGGAGTGTCCAGGGTCAGGACAGCAAACAAGTAGTTGGGTCCTAGGATAGAGGGTGGGATGGAATCATGTTGGATTTTGGGTGAGGGGTGGGTGTGCTGGTTTCTGGTCCAGGTGGTGGGAACTGATTGTTAGGGGTGCAAGGCTGCAAGAAGAAGAAGGAGTGGTGTAATTGGGGTGTGTTGGATAAGATGGAGTAGAGGTGACTGGGCAGTCAGCTTAACGTTTACCCAGAAGCTAGATTTTTAATTTTTTTTCTCCTGGGGAACTATTGAACTTAATGGAAGTGGAACCTTCGAAAATTCATAAGATTTTTGAAGCTTCAATTACCTTTGGTTTTCTTGCTAATTCCCAGTGTCTGGGACATCTGAGACTTTGTATGGTCCTGATGCACAACTTTTGTCTTTTCTGCAGTAAATACTATCTGGCCATTAGAATATCCAGACCATTTGAGGCCAGGGCATATACCAGAAGGAACCTCCTGCTTTCTCAAGTGTAACAACATCAGAAAATGCAGGTTTAGCACAAATCAGTGCAAAAACAAAAAGTGCAATGCTAAAGATTTTGATTTTCTGCAGCACTGCCCCACCCCATGCTTGGCACACACACTTGCACAGAATCTTTGATTTAATCTCCCAAATGCCTCTTTAGCAGTTACTGACAGAACAAGATGTGTGTGGAAATTTCTTTGGATGGGGATACCCCTGTTGCTGTTGTAACGTGCTGGCTCCCAGCTTTGATAATTTTGTGGTTTGTCACATTCAATTTTCCTTGTAAATTCATTCATGTTATCAAAAGGGTAACATCTATATTGTGTTTCCTTTTGACCTAGTTGGCTGGAAATGAGCACTTGTAGCTTTTGGGTAAGAAAGTCTAAATTTCATTTTCTGCAAATCTGATTTTTACTTGTAGTTCACACTTAAATTCTGTAGTTCCCAGTCTTAATTTGAACAAGATCTCCAGTGAAAGAGCAATGAGACTTAAAAAACAAGCAGCTGACACTGAATCTTTACTATATGGATCAACTAGTCCTCATTTTCAGAACAAATAAAATTAGACAACTGAGGGTGACTTAGCACTTGAATGTGACTTATGATACAGTACTGGAGTTAGGTGATTAAGGAAGTAAAGGAGAGGAAGGGAAAGAGATGTTCTGCCTCATGATTAGATTATTGGCTACAGAAAAAGGTAGCTATTTGAAGAGTAACAAATGCCACAAAGCCAGTCCCTTTCTTTTCTAAAAGCTGTTTCTTGGCTCAAAGATATTCTGTCCTTGACTTTTTTCAGAGAGACAATAAACCGGGCTGGGCTCTGATCAGTCTGGTTTGGTACAGAGATGGAAAGGATTTGGAGAGGCCTTCTGTTTACATGTAGACAGACAAGATGTCAGGTCCAGTTGTAGAAGTGACCTATCTAATGAAAAGGGAGTGGTCAGCTCCCTAGCTGAGTTGAGTTCAGTCTTGAACTGGTGAGGAGTTCAACAGGGAGTTGTGTAGAAACTCTTTCTGCCCTTCAACCTCAACCTGTAAGCATGTGTTCCATTTAGACTGGGGTTTAAAGGGAGTTTGCTTGTTGGGACTGTTGTGTGTATTCGGAACAGCATAATTAAGTCTAGTTGGATAGACTGAGTTCTGTAGGGGTTCTTTATTCTGTTCTTGGTGTTTCATTGTGCAATTTTGTGAATAAATTTTTGTGTGTTTTAAAATTTAGTAGTCAACCTAGCTATCTTACTCTGGGTAATTTTCACTGTACACTTACCAAAACAAACTGCAAAGTTATGAACTGGGCTGCCTGCTTAAGAATGTTTGGTTGTAGTGGTCTGGCCTAGTCCATAACACTAGCAACTGAAGAAGGTTTATAGCTTTTCCTAAAATTCAACACAGCTTATCAACTTTAGGTAAGGATTTTTAAAAAATTCATTACAAGATGTAAGGTACCGCTGACCAGCCCGGAATTTATTGCCATCCCGAATTGCCCAGAAAAGGTAGTTCAGAGAGAGTGAACCACATTATTGTGGATCTGCAATCACTTGGAGGCCAGACCAGGTAAGGAGGGCAGATTTCCTTCTCGGAAGGACTTTTGTGAATCAGATGGTTTTTCGTGACTGGTTCCATGGTTATTGTTAGACTTTTAATTCCAGATTTTTAAATTGAACCCAAATTCCACTATCTGACATGGCAGGATTTGAACCGAAGTCATGAGATCTTTACTGGGGTCTCTGCATTTATGGCCTACCTAAGAGAACTAAATGTATAATTGAATTAAATGGAATTACAGAAATAGGGAAAAAAAGATGGGGAGGGAGGTTCTGAGAGTTCATGGTATGAACACAATGGAGGGGCAAGCACACCGTTTCAAGCAAGCAAGATGTGAAAATAGTTTGAATAGACAGTAGAGATAATAAAAGGGCAAAGGTTATTTCTGGAAGTAGTGTACAGACCTGCTAACTGGAATTACATGATAGCATGGAACATAAAGGAAGAAATAATGTGCGCTTGTCAAAGAGGCAAAGCAATAATCATAGATGATTTTAATTTACATATTGACTGAAAAAGTCAGATGCAGCAAATGTATCCTCAACAAGGAGTTCCAAAAATGTATCGCTTTTAATTTTCCAAAGCTCTCCTTATTCAGCAACAATCCCATTTGATTGAAAGTTGCAAAAAGTTGCTGATGACTCAAAAAGGTAAATAGGACATAGAGACTACAGAGAGATACAGATAAGTTCAGTGAATTGCTGAAGACGTGGCAAAATAATATAGTGTCAAAAAACGTGAAAATATCCATGTCGGCAAGAATAAAATAGCCTATTAACTAAATAGTGACGGATTGCAGAACTATTGAGATGCAAAAGGATCTGGGTGTTCTTACTCCTGAATCATAAAAAGGTTATTATGCAGGTGCAGCAAGTAATTCAGGAAGATAATAGATTGTTATCAATAATCACAACGGGGAGAGAACACGAATGCAGAGAGATTATGCCTCAGTTAGAGGTCACCGGTGAGAATGTATCTAAAGTACCATATTGGTCACCTTGTTTAATGAAAGATCTAAATGCAGTGAAGGCAGTTCATAGGAGATTTATCAGACTAATGTCGAGAATGAGAGGCTTGTCTTATGAGGAAATATTGGTAAGGTTAGGCTTGTATCTGCTGGAATTTAAAAACAGTTAGAGACAACTTGATTGAAACATACAAGATTCTGAGGGGTCTTGACAGGGTAGATATGGAGAGGACGTTTCCACTCAGGGAATCAAAAAGTCGTGGTCACTGTTTAAAAATCAGGGTCACCCATAAAACTGGGATGATCTGGAAATCTTTCTCTCAGAGGTTTGAGTCTTGAGACTCTGTTTCTATCTCTTTTTCCAGCAAGTGAATTTTTGAATATTTTTAAAGGCAGAGGTAGATAGGTTCTTGTTAAGCAAGGATGTGAAAGATTATTAAGGCAGTCAGAAATACAGATTTGAGGTTATAATAAAATCAGTCATGATCATACTGAATAGTGAAGCAGTCTCAAGGGGCTGAATGGCCTATTCCTGCTCCTTACTGCTGTGGTCATGTACCTGTTCCTACCGAGGAAATACTAGAAAATACGAAAAGCCAAACTAAATTCCTTTGAAATAGTTGGTGGTTTGATAACCAAATACAATAGCCAAATATCATTTTGACAAACCAGATGTACAATGCACTCCCACCTTTAGTACAAATGCTGCAATATTTGAGGGAGAGTGTGGGTTATTATTAACATGGAGACACTGGACAACCACAAGGATTAGAATATTGTGATTTGACCTCATGGGTCTGGAATAATTACAGCTCCAATTAGTGGGATCCAACTATTTATTCCTTTCTACTAAAAAGGAAAAGGCATAGATCAAAAGTGAAGGTTATTCGAGTGGTTTTAACCCAAAAGGTCCGAAATTCGAAATAAACATCAATGTCTACATCAAAAGGCCATAAGGCTGGCCTGATTGTTTGCACTGGAGTTAATATGATAAATTGATAAAAAGGATTATCAAAGCCATTCCAATATAGCACAGGATGCAAAAGGCGTTGAATTCCAAATTACAGTTCTCATACTTTCAACAAAAGTTCAATGTCATCCACAAAATCACTTAAAAGAAAACTAAACATTGATTTACTCAAAGTCAGTCCCATTCCTAAATTCCCAATATAAAATTTACAAATGCTATTACAATAAGAAAACCTGATTTTATTGCTTCACTTTATATTTGGTAACCACTTTCCTCAATAAAAAGAAAAATAAGTTTTAACTTTTTTGAATTTCAGTCCATGAAATGCCCTCAGAGAGAGACATGTTTAATTCCAGTCTCAGAATACAATCATGTTATGGTGAAACAGCCTTATAGTTTGTTTTCTGCCATTTATTAGAAATGTATCAACACTACATATCATTTATCCAGTTTCTATAAACCTGGTCATAAAGGTCCTGTTACTCTGCACCGAAAGCACACCAGAATGAGATGTCTTCCCTGGGAGAAAAATCACTGAAAAAAAATCATTTGATATAAAAGGCTTGCATAAGAGATTTGAAATTATCAGCTGACAATGCATCATTTGTAGTCATTATTTGGCATACACTGGACCGACTTACAGTAAGTTATATATAAAAATGTGATTGCATAGTTCACCACAAAAACAAACATGTAACACTGCCCAACTTATATGTTAAACAGACGTCATTTTAATTTTCCTTAAAACCACCTCTATTCAGTTTTTCAGTCAGATAAACAGGATGTTGGTTGTTTCGTCTATACCAATCAGTAAATGCAGAAATGATCAGTGGGATTTTGTTGTATTTTATTTGACATAAGCTTTGATAGTGTGATTATTGATGGAGCTTGTTCAGAATGAGGAAAATATTATTTGATATTCAACTGGCAGTCTCCAGTGCATTTTTTTTAAAAAAAGCATTAAGCTGTCCCCTTTTGGGCTGCTCATAAATATTGTATGTTTGTCACTTGGGAATGAAAAAGAATGTGTGAGAAAATTAGATTTACAAAGCAACCTGCGCATGCAGGGGTTACTGCCAGGTTGATAATAAATTTTCAGTTATACAATTGCAGAGTCTTGTATCCACACAAATCTTGGGGAAAGCATTAGGGCCTCTTGCTTCAAAGATACTGTAGATTTACATGCAATAGCTCAGGAATGAACAAAGTGGTTTGTAATCAGACATGCACATTACAGTAATGCCCATACAGACACTCATTAAATCCATAAGCAGTCTGGCATTTGGGAGCGATTTGGTTATGCAGTGAAACTCATAACTACACTTTACTGCTGAAACCTTCCAGTACACCCAATCCTTTTACAAGTTAATCCAAAATAACAGCCCTGTTATGAAATTGCTGTCCATTTATGGAGGAAATCTGGAGGCTGATTTTGTGCTATGTAATGCACAAGCTGCACTGGAAAGCATCCACCATAGATACTGCTGCCTCCAGTCATAAAACATTTAACTTGGTCTGTACTCTCAAATGAATTTCTTAATGATCTGTTTTCAACCGCCAATTGCAGTTCAGCCAAAGGAAGCAAGCTTTAGATTATAATTGTTTAAAGGACTAAAGGATCAGCTTCTGGTCATCATTGTACCCAAAACTGATTGTATAGTTCATCAAATGCTGATGGTATTGAGACTAAATTCTCTGGAGCTGACAGTGATAAAGAAAATGGGGGAAAACAGCAACTTCGATCTTGTTCGGTTAGTGAGTTGCTGATATATTAAACACTCAGCTTCCTGGCAATCAACGGTCTTAGAAAGGCATGCCCTGAAACAACAGTGATGGAACTGCAATTTTCACACAATGTGGTCCCAATCTTGAAGTCTCCTACCAGGTGAAGGCATTAAATGGAATGCAGGCCAGGTGATATTCCACACAGTGAAAAACAACCAAGGCTGCTGCTGTGAACCTGGAAGTGATCTGACAGAATCACAGCATTGGCAGAGGCTTGAGGGCAGCATTTCTGCCCGAATGCTTGGCTCTGGGATAATGTATGCATTAAGAGGAATGTCTAGGAGAGAAAAATAATATATTTAGGTGCCAGACCTGAGCAAGTCTTCAAGGACTTTGTCTGTTCCTAGATTGCTGTACTTGTTGATTTAATAGCACAGTGCTTGTGTTGTTGCATGCCAATAAACATTTACGACACTAATTTCCAATGATGATAGCAATTTTGCATTCAGCAGTAGATAGTGTTTATCAGCAGGTAGGATGCAAGAACCTTGCAATGTACCAATACTTGCAAGGTGTCATTTCCCAGTCTCCAAACATAGAAAAAAAAAGTTTGAAAACTCAATAATACACAGTTCTGTATATATGAAGCTGTATATAATGGCCACTTTCCCAACTGAGCCTTTCCACTATGAATGCTTCTGTTTCTTAGACAAGCACATCTCTTACTGAACCAAGGGAAGTAATTGATTTTAAGTCCCATTAAAGAATTAATACCTTTTATGAATGGATCTGAAAATTGTAAGTGCCAATAGATTGTGTGAATAGAGATTTGACTTTGAAAAGTATGTTGTCGTGTAATTTTCATAGTTGTCCCTATATGTTGTACAATACCACAAAATGTCTCTTCCCAAATAGGCAACGGACACATGTGAGCATGAAAAATATGCATGCAATTATTTCTGCAATGATATGTCCTACTAATTGTTCAAATATGCACTGGGTATCATGCAATAAGCCAACAGCAAGAGTTTCAACAATGGATATACAGTCACACACATAAATAGGCAAACCTGGTTTTGATTGAAAGCTATTAATTCAGCCAAATAATATTTAAAAACTCATTCAGAAACAGACTCTGAAGCATATCTGCTGAATAGGCTCAAGCATATTTACAGACAACAGTAAAATCTGCACAATCTCAGTATATGAGAGCCTGTGAAAATTACTACAAGGCTACTTGGTGTGATTTAATCTTTTAAGTATCACCAAATAGTTTTTTTAAAATAAAAGTTATGCCCTAAATATTAGCAAAGGGAAGATGTTCCTTGAGTTTAGAATTGTTTGCTGGGATGTGGTTTATCTAAGATGTGAAGCATGAACTCAGTCATTCTGATGAATAGCTCAGGGACTGTATCTAATTATTTAATAATGTATTCGCTATAAAATATTTGAAGGACTATTTTGTGAAACAGGATTCTTAAATCAACAAAAATGGCCTGATTAATGAAAAAAAAAGTACAGACTCAAATAAATAAAACACAAATATGCAAAGTTCTGATCACAACGTAGTTCTAACATGACATAGTACTTAGTCCTGTAACAACAGCTAAATCATGAGGCAATTATTATTATGTCTTCCGCCCAATAACCAAGGTAGTTGGACAGGAAGGTCAGATATATCTTGAGGATTAATCACACATTCGTGCTTCACTTGGAAGTTGAGAATGACCGGTCAGCAACATAATAGACAACAAATACTGAGACGGTTAAAGCCATGCGATTCCAATTCCTTTTTAAACAAGCCTGTCAGTTTCGAAGTCACATTTCGAAATCAACCAGCAATGTCCTGAGCTGCTTCAAAAGGAAATCAAATAACAACATCTGGAGAGATCAGGAATGGGCCGATTTCGAATATGTAACATGACAGGAGAGGCCGATTTCGGTAATACTGTACCTTAAAGTTTCCTTTCTGACTTTTGGCTGCATTCACTTCGGGTCGCTTTAAATAGGAAGTCATCATGCCGTACTCGCATTTTTAAACTGCTTTTGGTTTTGAAACACTCCCGACTGCAAAAAAAAAGATGTCTTTACTTACCTACATCTGCATTACAGAAAGCTTGCTGGGGATGGTTCGGGGCACAACTACACGCCTCAGCGATCTGTTCCACCCTCAGAACCAGGAGGAGAAACAATGTTGCCAGCAGACTGCTGAATGTAGCACTCATTTTAAACCTCACCGAAATAAAGCTCCGCTTCCAGCAAAGGATCGCCGGCTACCAGGGTCTGACAGAAGCTAATCCTGGCTCGGGCAAACACGCGGCAAGTTTAGTTGAGCGTGATCATGGAAGAGGAAAATAAATTCGCAAAATGACATCTAGTGAAGTGTTGCTCCTGTTGGGTGTGTTTTATTCTGTCCTCTCTGAGCTGAACCCCATTTAACCCCGCCTCTCTAAAGCAGCGGGCCACTCACAGCGAGAGCCAGTGTCGATGGACCGATCTCAGAAACGCCTGTTGTTTTTTTTTCATTGCTTTGGGCAATGCTACACATTTTTTTTCCGCCAGTTTAATGAGCTGCGAATCTCTCTGGAGTGCGCTGTTGTGGCTCAGTTCATTAGAGAGAGCGGGCAAAGAAAGTATTTCGCCGAGTGGTAATAAACAGCAGTAAAATGCAAGCGATCTGACCTGATTCGACATCGCCAATCCTCAGTGTAAACTGCTATTAATCAGACACACATTTTAGCTGAAAGGAATCCTGTAAATAGTGGCTTCTAGAAGCTTCCTTTTACGAAATTGATTTAGCCACTTTTTCTTTAATCCGTGAAAATACATGCTTTTATTTTGAAGTTCTCAATTGTGCATCAAATCGTTTTACACTTGCTTCCTTATGGGTTATTGTTTGTGGGAGTAGGGACGGTTTGGCGATCAAATCATTTGCACATGTGAAAATACACAAACAAAGCCGCTCGCTTTCACAATACTGAATTGGCCAGACAAATACATTAACGATTTTCACTGTCTGTGTGCAGTGCAGTGGTTCACTTCAAGTGCTCAGTTGATTGAAAAGCACCATGTGATGCTGTTTCCTGGAGATACACTGACTGACAATATTGAGATGTCTAGGGCTATCCGCGTCAAAAAAAAACAGCCAGACCAAATCCTAATTACCCTTAGAATGAGGTGGGGAACGGGAAACGCGCATTTACAAATTATATGGACATATTGGCATAATACTAACTTCCCGCACGAATACACTGGGGAGAAAGAAATAATCCCCATGGTTGGAAATGATAAAAGAACTCACAGTGCCAAAAATGCTCGTAAGAAATAATCCTGGACAAAACAGAATCTAGGATTCTATATAAGCAACAACCGGAATAAGATTTCTTACCCAATGGGTAGGAGCAGAAGGACCTGGGTATATAGGTATTGAATCCTGAACTTTATAAAGAGGGGTATCAAGTACAAAAGCAAGGAAGTTATGTTAAACTTGTGTAAAACACTGGTTTAGTCTCAACAGTAGAATTGCCCAGTTCTGGGCAGCAGGCTTCAGTGAGGATTCTGGATCAGTGGTGCTGGAAGAGCACAGCAGTTCAGGCAGCATCCAACGAGCAGCAAAATCGACATTTCGGGCAAAAGCCCTTCATCAGGAATAAAGGCAGTGAGCTGGAAGCATGGAGAGGTAAACTAGAGGAGGGTGGGGTGGGGAGAGAGTAGCATGGAGTACAATGGATGAGTGGGGGAGGAGATGAAGGTGATAGGTCAGGGAGGAGAGGGTGGAGTGGATATGGATGTCAAGCCATTAGAGAGGGTGCAAAAAATATTCACGAGAATGGTTTCAGGGAAGAGGTTACATGGGTAGAGATGGTCTGGCCTTGAAGGAGAAAGGTTTGGGAGGAGAGTTGATTTGAGATTAAAAATCATGAGGACCCTGGACAGGGTGGATAGGGAAATAAACCATTCCCATTGCTGGAAGGGGTTGATAGCCAGAGGATACAGATTTGTGTGGGCAAAAGTATCAGTTAGACGTGAGGAAAAATGTTATCATGCAGTGAGTCTGGAATGTGTTGCCTGAGGGTGCAGTGGAGGCAGGTTCAATTGAGGCATTCATCTGAGAGGATAGATGGAATGGCAAAGGTCTGGTGGCAAGAGGTGCCAGAAACAGAAGTGCACGTATGGGAGATTCCCTTTTGGCCTGGAATGGTCAGAATGTCCTTCCCAATATCCTGGGAATGGCATTTTTTGAACTCATTCTTGGGACATGAGCATCGCTGGTTGGCCAGCGATTTATTTCCCGTCCCCAGTCACCTTTGAGAAAGTGGTGGTGAGTTGCCTTGTTGACCATGGCAGCCTAGCTGCTGTAGGTTGACCCACAATACCCTTAAGGAGGAAACTTCAGGATTTTGACCCAGATACACTGAAGGAATGGTGACATACTTCCAAGTCTGGATGGTGAATGGTTTGGAGGAGAATTCACAGATGGCAGTGTTTCCATGAACCTGCTGCCCAAAATGGAAATTGTCTTGCGTTTGCCTTGCTGTCAGAGGATCTTTGGTGAATTTTTTGCAGTGTATCTCATTGATGGTACACAGTGCTGCTACTGAGCACTGGTGGTGGAGGGAGTGAATGCTTGTGGAGGTGGTGCCTGTTAAGTGGGCTGCTTTGTCTTGGATGGTGTCAAGCATCTTGGGTGCTATTGGAGCTGCACTCATCCAGACAAGTGGGAAGTATTTCATCACACTCCTGACTTGTGGTGGGTGGAATGCTCTTCAGAGGAACAGTGTGGACATGTTGGGCCGAATGACCTGTTTCCACACTGTAGGGGTTGTAATTGTGCCTTGCAGAAGGTGGACAGTCTTTGAAGAGGCAGGAGGTGAGTTACTCACTACAACATTTATAGCCTCTGACTTGCTCTTGCAGCCAGTGTGTTTATGTGACAAGTCCAGTTGAGTTTTTGAACAATGGTAAACTTAGGTGTTGATAATGGCAGATTTAGTGATGGTAATAGTCATTGCCTGGCTAATGTGTGAAGCAAACATTTCTTGTCTGCCCAAGCCTGGATAATGTCCAGATCTTGTTGCATTTCAAAATGGATTGCTTCAGTATCTGAATGGTGATGAACATTGTGCCATTATTGGCGAAAATCCCCACTTCTGACCATTTGATGAAAGGAAGGTCATTGATGAAGCAGCTGAATATGGTTGGGCCAATGATATTACCCTGAGGATCTCCTGCAGAGATATCCGGGAGCTGAGATGACTGACCTTCAAAAATCACGACCATCTTCCAACATGCTAGATTTGAGTCCAACCAGTTTGCCCCCAATACCTATTCATTCCAGTTTTGCTAGAGCTCATTGATGCCATATTCAGTCAAATGCAGCCTTCAAGTCAAGGGCTATTATTCTCATTTCACTCTGGAATTCAGCTCTTTTGTGCATGTTTGAACCACAGCTGTAATGAGGTCAGGAGCTGAGTGGCCCTGGTGAAACCCAAAATGGGCATCATTGAGCAGATTATTGCTGAGCAGATGTGTTCCATCACTTTACTGATGGTTGAGAGTCGACTGATGGGGCAGGAATTAGTTGGGTTGGATTTGAGCTGCTTTTTGAGAATAGGACATACCTGGGCAATTTTCCACATTGTCAGAAAAATACTCGTGGTATGTGCACAGGAAGAGCTTGGCTAGGGGAGTGGCAAGTTCTGGAGAACAAGAGTTTACATACTACCTGCTTCTACTCTGCGTACTGACATTGAGAATGCCAGCATCCAGCTTGCTGAGGCATTGCAAGTGCTGCTAACCCAGCATCCCAGCTAGTGTCTTAGTCTGCAAGGTTCCACAAATTTTCACAAGGAGTATGTTATCAATCCTATTTATCCAGAACCTGATTTCCTGAGGAGCCTGCATTCGTTATGGCGAACATTTTACTGTAGCCTCAACTGACCGCCGTGTCTCCACTTCCTCTCTTCTCCTTGAGCAAGCACATGCCTTGTTTCAGAAACTGCAGAAGATGTGGAAATGAGGAGATCACATCTTGGTCCTGGGTACTGCAACAGATCAAGAGAATGCACCACTACGTTTATTGTTACTGAAGTTAGTGAGATCCTGAAAAAAATCACCATCGGCCTTGTCAGCTAAATGTAAATGTCCCGCCGCAGACACAAGCAGGTGAATTCTCCTTGGGTTAGCAGCTTCCATAGACAGAAAAACAGCAATAATACTTGGGAGTTCAAAATAACTCAAAATATTCATTAGGTTTCTTTCTCAGCAGTCTGCTGAACATTTCTAATCTTTTGTTTTGTTTTTATTCCAGATTTCCAGCATGTACAGTATTTTCTTATTAGCTATTTGAATTATTAATGGATTGGCCAATGTTTATCACTCATCAAATTTTCTGGTCATTGTCACATAGCAAGTTCTCTCAAACTGCAATCAGCCAGTTGCTTACCATCTTTGTTCCACTTGGACAGTGACCAAACTTTGAATAGTATCTCTGGAAGTAGATTGGATGTCAAGTGCTTTGAGATGCCCAGAGACTATAAAATGCCGTCAGACTTTTTTTTGTTTGGAGTAAACCTCAGGATTACTGGTGGCTCCAGCTGTTTACTTTCGAGTATGATGATAAAATCACACAGTGAAGGGCATATGAGATATTATGATTATACCACTGCAAATGATGAGGAAAACTTGCTGTGGAATGTTGAATTCAACTCTCCCTAGATGTCAGTTGAAAAAAATGACCTGACTCCCAGTGCAGATCTTAGTGAGAAGATTAATATCATGTGTTCTATTGTATGAGGCTTATGGTCACCATCAGACTTTGGGGCCATACTTCATTCTTTAATTATGGAGCTATCATCCATGTCAAGCATGGACTCAGTCCAACATTGTCTACTGTCTTCGTAAGAGATTGAGACTAGGGATCTCAGCTACTGGAGCAATGCTGCATTTGCTTCATGATATTGGCCATCAGGATAGTAAGTAGATAGTAACATGATCA
Organism: Hemiscyllium ocellatum; assembly: GCF_020745735.1. Classification (NCBI taxonomy): domain Eukaryota; kingdom Metazoa; phylum Chordata; class Chondrichthyes; order Orectolobiformes; family Hemiscylliidae; genus Hemiscyllium; species Hemiscyllium ocellatum. Next base: position 15,635,085 of record NC_083425.1, read on the forward strand.
CTGTTGGTAATAATAGCTGTTAAAAAGAATTAAAGTTTCCAGTTAATAGCAAAACAGATGACATGACAGGATTCTGCCAGCTATTTGTTTTACCATCCCAGTATGTAGCCATTCAATCCTTCCAAAATCAGTGCAAAATTAAAAGGTTAGTTTAGTTCCTATCCTTTCACAACCTGGTAACTTACAAACTCCAAGCTGTCCTTTATGAGTGGAAGTATCGCTGGAGATCCTCCCTGTCACACAAGCTGGACAAATCTTCCAGTTTTGCTTTTTCACCTCATGAGGTCACAGTCTAAGGACATGGGAGAAAACCTTTCAGGACAGAGCTGAGCAGAGAGTGATGAGCCTGTGGAATTCCAAACCAGAGAAAGCAGCTGAGGCCAAATCTTTGAATGCTTTCAACAAGGAGGTGCATATGGTTCTTAAGGCTGAAGGTATTAAGAGGTATGGGTACAAAGTGGGAACTGTGTACTGAATTGGTTGATTAGCCATGATCACATTGATGGTGGAGCAGGCTTGAAGGGCCGAAAGGCCTACTCCTGCTCCTACTTTCCATCTTTCTGTGTTTCTATGAGTTTTCATCCAAAGGCAAGCTTCCACATGCATTCTAACTTAGTGAACCACAGAGAATTTTGGGATCAAGCTGCCTCTTTTCTGGACACTGGCAAACAAACGAAGTTTCCAGAATTTCTTATAAATTCATCGTTTCTCAAAGTTCATTTCCATAGAAACCTGAATAAAAGGATTTTGTATCCAGGCAGAGGTGCTGCTTAGGTATCCTTGAGAGAGTGTAGCTCTTTCATCTTCAAACTAAATAGACAGCTTAAAGCACAACAGTTTCCAGCTCAACATTCTCAAAAGCTTTTCTGGTAATTTAGTGATTCACAATAGAGGTACCATCAACACAAGGCCTTCTGCAATTTTGTCCAACCTTACATCTTTTTCCAGTAAAATAATCTGGGGCATATTTATTCTTTGACAATCAGATCTCCAGGTTTGCTACCAGAAGGTTCCAGAACATGACAACTGCCTCAACTCCCACGTGAATTTAAACTCACCTTGAATTTAAGACAGAATTCCAAAGGATAACAGTGTCCTAGACTTCATAATTGTAACAGTACTGCTGATACATAATGCCTGATTATATCACTCAAAACAATCTGGAGTTGACAATTTACTGTTTAAAGAGAGCAAAACTGTCAACTCACTGGCATCATTGCTTCATTACCAATCAGCAATGAAAACTGATGTTAACTGCAAGAATACCAGCCTCATAGTCATGTCTGAACAATACACAGGCCCCTTAAAAATACTGAGCTTAACTTTTCCAAAATTTGGCTGAGTGACAAAATCAAAGAGTTTCATGGAGTTTTTCATCTGTGAGCCTTAATGACTTTGCTCAGACAATTTTTTTACTGAGTATAATTAGCAGCGGCAGATATGCTCCCAGTGCCAGGACCTTATGACACACTTGCCACAGGTGCCATGTTTAGAACCCAGCCGGACACCACTACAAATGCTGCAAACCTGGTCTGAAGTAACCAACAGGCTCAGTGTGGTGTCCATGGTGCAGAGGAACACACATCAGTGTCGCAAGAACATTAATGCCATTCTGTACTTATCAAAAGTGACTGCCATCTTCTTCTAATTGCAACCTCACACTCATGCTAACTCTGATGGTGCAACAACATACCACCAAGACTCGCGGTGTACTATTTGTGTGTGGCTTCTTGCCTCAATTGCTTTCACCTACCCATCCCACCAAGCTACAAATCCTTTGTGCTCTCCGCACTTCCTATTCACTCATTCAACACCCTTCCTGCCAGACAATAGACCTATCCCTTGATTGACCACAGTCCTCTTGTCTAAATTCAGCTCCCCTTTGACTTTCAGACATGGCCATTTGGTTGAAGCACATGCAATGTACTTGCTGGGTAAGCTGCTGCTACATGCTGTCGGTGTGAGATTGGCACAGCACAGTGTCTTGTGCCAACATGCCCACCCCCTTGACTGTTCATTGTTGGTAAGCATAACAAGCTGCCAGGATTTCTGTCTCTGCTCAAAGACAAAGCAGAATTACTGTGATTACTAATCAAACAAATTATAAATTAGTATGAGAACTAGAATTATAATTAGCTTTATTGTCACACGTACTCACAAGAGTGCAGTGAAAAGGTTACAAGTCACCACTTAACAGTGCCATCTTAGGAACAAGTGTACTGAGACATGGATTCTGAAGAAAAATTCTTCGGAAAATGAAGATTTAAAAAGTCCAGTATTACATACGTTCCTGTCATCTTAGGTAGAAAAATACAAAATCACAGGAAAAAAAATCAGAAAAATCAAGCAATAAGTTCAGAATAACTGTCCTTCCAAATCAGTCCATGCCAGTCCCAGCCTCCAGTCCACTCCAATCTCTGCCTCCATTCCGCACCAGTCCCTGTCCCCAGACCGCACCAGTCCCTGCCTCTGGTCCACTCCAATCTCTGCCTCCATTCCTCACCAGTCCCTGCCTCCAGCCTGTACCAGATCCTGCCTCCATTCCGTACCAGACCCTGCCTCTGGTCCACTCCAATCTCTGCCTCCGGTCCGCACCAGTCCCAGCCTCCAGTCTGTACTAATCCCAATCTCCAGTTCGCACTCACCTTTTCCTCATACACTGTGCTGGGCTTCAGCTTGAGGCTCTCAGGCCAGGAATCTGTTATGGATTCAACTCGAGGCCAGGAGTCCGCGATGACTTCCCTCGAAGCTTGAAAATGGGAGGTAAGAGGAAATAAAGAAAGATCCTCTGATCCATCCAGACAGTGCCATCGTATTGGAATATTTTATGTAACATATTATGCACATTCTCTCCCACCGCACCTAAAGCCCCTTCTCAACGATCCAAAACTTTGGAAATCCTGACAGAGGTGGGTAATCTGACAAAAATTTTTAAAAATTCTGCAAAATGAGTCGCTGATGTATATGATAAAAACTAGTCCACAATGTCCTTGTGGTTTGAATTTTACACTGAGATGATATAACCCCCCTTCTGGCAGTGGAATCAACTCTTGCTCCACTGAAGCAGTTCAGTCAGTCAATGTTCATTTCAGGTGATGGCTGCCTGATCCATTATTCTCCACTTGAAAATTGTGAACCGAGTCCCCCCTTGTCAACTGACCATAATCCATTCCCGTTATCACCTTCCAAACCTCAATCAGGTCGCCCCACAATCTGAACTTTACTGAAGTGTAGTGTTCCAATTCATTTAGCCTCATACATTATAAATAAAATGCTTTAATTAACAATTAATCTCCTCTGCTCCTTTCTAAAACCTGAGTACCTCAATAATCCCTATCAGGGCATTATGGCTCAGAACTGCTGCTTCACAGCATCAGAGTCCTGAGTTCAATTTCAGCATTGAGTGACTGTGTGTGGAGTTTACACATTCTCCCTGAGTCTGCGTGTGTTTCCTCTGGGTGCTCTGGTTTCCTCCCACAGTCCAAAGATGTTCTCTTTTGGTGGATTGACTATGTTAGATTGCCCATAGTATGCTGGGTAGGTGACTTAGTCATGGTTAGGATGAGAGGGTGGGTCTGGGTGGGATGCTCTTTGGACAGTCAGATTTGATGGGCCAAATGGCCTCTTTCTATACTGTAGGGATTCTGTATTCAGAGAGAGTCTTCTTCCATTAGTCTTGAAGCTCCATTTTCCACTCAAAATAAAAGAGAGGCACAAGGTAGCAAACTTAAATAATTCCATAAGTATTTTGTTTTTATTTTGTCCTACGTCTTTCTTAAAATATTTGAAAATTGAAAACTATTTTCTCTCCTTTCATCTTGTTGGCAAAGCAACTGCTGCAAGTGCTCAGACTTGCCCAAAACTACAGGCACTTGTGGAAATCCATCAATATTGTTCAAAAGGATGTAATCTTTCTCAAAGTTTCTTAAACTTTCATATCAAACTTAACAAATCTGTTTTTGTTGTCCAGACCTTATGGCAATTGCTTGTCATTTCGGTTTTATTCCTTTTACTGTCAAGAGCCAGGAAAGTGAGTCTCTCAAGGTTCAGCTGCAGACATATTGGCTTCATAAACCACATTCTTATAACAATGTGTGCGCAACTTGGCGCGGGTCCCCACAAGTCAGGAGTTGCTGTTGCTTGGCTGATGATGTAGGTGATGGCATTAACAGCTGTGGCTTAACTTCCCCAGTCCATCTTAACATTTTGCTTTATGGTAAATTCTGAGCTCCATCTTTGATCTCAGGGCCCGGAATTTTCTTTTAACACTCAGCTACAGGTTTCTGTGGGCTGGTTGATATGATATTCTACCCACCAGAGGTGTTTTTCAAGAACTGATACCTATTACAATATTAACACTGCAATGTTAGTCAAATCATGCTTTGATTTTATGCCAGCCATTTTATCTACGTGTCCATCAGGAGAGGAAAGAGAGAATTGCCATTTGCACCATATTGAGACTGGTTCTTAAGTTTAAAAATATCTTTCAAGTGAGTCACTAATTGGTACCAGAGTGAATGACTGGAGGCCACCCTCAATGAAAACAAGGCAATGTTGAAAGTTCAAAGGAAGAATTATCGAGTGAAAATACATAAGGCAGAAACAAAATCAATTCTAGTTGGATTCTCTAGATATAAGATGAGTTATTGTTTAGTACATGCCAACAGCCCTCCCCTGACTATCCACTCAAACTCACTTATCTGTATCTTGGCAATACTGTAATTCTCTGCTATTCTATCCGGGGAAATCAATAATCTAGGTTTTGATCATTTTTGCTTTTGATTTGCCAATTTTAATCAAACTTCTTTATGCAATAAAGTGGTCAAAACTAGTTTTTTTCCTGAATTTCATGGAGCAATATCCTTCCCTGTTTGTAGAATCCCTACAAGCAGGCCATTTGGCCCATCAAGTCCACACGGACTTTCTGAATAGCATCCCACCCAGGTTACACCCTATCCATGTAACCCTGCATTTCCCATGGTTAACCCACCCAGCCTGCACATCCTTAGACACTATGATCAATTTAGCATGACTAATCCAAATAACCTGCACATCTTTGGACTGTGGGAGGAAACTGGAGCACCTGGAGGGAGCCCACACAGACACAGGATGAATGTGCAAACTCCACACAGACAGTCACCTGAGGCTGGAACTGAATCCACGAGCCTGGCACTGTGAGGTAACAGTGCTCACCATGAGCCACCACATTGCTCCTGTTTTCCTGTCATAATTCAGGACCAGATTCACATATAAATTGTGATGTATGTACAGTCATATCCCAATTTTTGGCAAGAAAGGAAATCCTAATTGCCCGTGAGAAGGTGGTGCCTTCTTCATTCTGAGAACCTTGTTTTGGAAGAGATGCTGCATTTGCATCTTCTCAAAAAAATACCAGTGATAAGAGACTTCAAGGATGTGGAAAGCTTGTGGGGATTAATCTCCTCAGAACAGAGAAGATTAAGTGGAGATTTGACAGAAGTGTTAAATGTAATGAGCTTTTTTGGATTAAGGAAATAATTAAGGAAACATCCAGCAGTAAAGGGGTCAGTTAGCAGAGTGCTCAGATTTAAGGTGATGGGCAAAAAATGAAAGGCAACATGAGAACACAATTCAAACAAAAGCAAAATACTACTAATGCTGAGAGAATGGGGCAGGTCAGAGATTGTCCCCACTTGGAAGGTACTCCAGATATGAAGGTTGGTATTAAATTCCACCACATATTAACATATGAATCAGCTGGAACATTTTTTGGTCCTGCATTTTTTTTCCAGCAAAAAGGGAGATTCATGTTTTTAGGAAATTCCACAAATTGTTAGGAAATGAAGTGAAAGTGGTCTGAGAAAATACCTGGAACAATGGTTGTGGAAAATAATAACTGGATGGACAGATATTAGATTAGATTACTTACAGTGTGGAAACAGGCCCTTCGGCCCAACAAGTCCACACTGACCCGCTGAAGCGCAACCCACCCATTCCCCTACATTGACCCCTTTACCTAACACTATGGGCAATTTAGCTTGGCCAATTCACCTGACCTGCACATCTTTGGACTATGGGAGGAAACCGGAGCACCTGGAGGAAACTCACACAGACACGGGGAGAATGTGCAAACTCCACACAGTCAGTCGCCTGAGTTGGGAATTGAATCCGGGTCTCTGATGCTGTGAGGCAGCAGTGCTAACTACTGTGCCACCGTGCCACCACCTATTGTCACTCGGTTTTTCCATAATGTACAGCATAAATGCTATGATCAATATGCAATAGTCCAGATTAACAATTAATCTCATGTAACACTGCGTATGTCTTTGGCTGTTTATTAATTTTGTGGGAAGATCTCCATTAATTTAATTTGTGAAAGTGTATAGATTTTCTGCATATATAAGACAGGCTCTCCAACCGACAGCAATTGAGTTGAACTTGACAATTTGTCAAAATTATTTAAGGGATAATTGAGGGATATTTCTTTTGTAAACACTGTTACTTTGAATAAAATTGATGCAATTGCTATACTTACCAAATATAATTCTTCAAATGCTTTTATTGTTTCTTTTTATAACCATTTATGTTTTTTTTTCAGACTTGTGACAGTTATTTTCTTGATAAATATTCAGTCCATAGAAATGAACTCTGGGACTTTATTGAATAGAGGATTTTAAAAATACATGATATTTACTTTTACTCTGTTAAAACTAAACTAATCATTAAAAATAAGCTGAAGACTGTATATATGAAGATTAACAATTAAAAATCACATTTCTTAACCACCGAATATTTTGCCAGCATATAATCAAGTCAGACGTGATTTTGATACAAATTACATTTGAAAAGGCAATTCAAAACAGCAGCCCAGATACATACACGCAGGCAAAATGCCCAGTGTCATTCAAATCAGAATAACACATCACCATAATTTAAATTCAACTGTGCTTGGAATAATAAAACTTTTAAATCTAACAATGCTGGTTATTCAAAGAAAATACTGTGTAACATCTGATCCCGCAGCATTGATTAAGGGTATTCTTGAGAGTTGGAAGCTCATTAGTGATATTCAGATTTGTTGCAATCTGAACTGAATCACAGCAGCATAGTTGAGAGCTGGAGAAGAACCGCAGAACTTAAAGCTAAAATCAGGAAAGCAGTAAAGTGCTTTGTTATTATTTTGGTAACCAATATCTTTAAAACCAACTCAGGTTCATGAATTGTGCAATTGCAAAAACAAATTTAACTTATCCAGTGCACTATGTGTTTATAGTGCATGCTTTTAGACCAGTTGAAGTGTCGTACTGTATAAGCACTAGACTACTGGGTGGAATCTTGCTGTTTTCACTGCAATTATTTTGTCAAGGGAGATTCATGGAGCCTGGACTGCCAGGGCACAGAGTGACCTTCCTCACTCAATCTTCTCTTCACACCATTAATTATGGAATTGGACTCTTTGCCATCTTTCTTGGGGATTCATGTGGCTGGAGAGAATGCAGCGCTTGCTACTGCTAGCACCTTCTGGCATCCGCACCATTGGCATCCGCTAAAAGCCTAGCTGCACTCCATGTCAGATGCTGCAAGCCAGGAACTGTGCCTCACACTTGGTAATGAGAAGAAGGCTCACTCGCTGCTTCAAAGATAGGGATCAGCAGACTGCCAGATGAGGCCACACGGCTGGAGACAAACTGCAATCCAAATCCAGCTCAACGTCACGTGTGAAGCGAGGCACCCAGCAGTAAGGAAGAAGTTCAATGATCCTTTGTGGTCTGCAAGGCTCAGGACCACCAATTTCTTTCTGTTAACTCATACTCACGGAGCCAGTACTTACTCTAACTCTGTTACTGCACACACCCCTCATCAAAGACTTATCTATCATAACTCTCACTATTGCATGCATCACGTCCAATCAATGCCTCTCACCCATCTCATCCTCCTAAGCTGCTAATCCTTCCTGTCCTCGATTCTGACGCACTCATTGGGGACATCATGTGGACTGCACAGGAGGTTTTTTTTTAATTAGATTAGATTAGATTACTTACAGTGTGGAAACAGGCCCTTCGGCCTAACAAGTCCACACCGACCCGCTGAAGCACAACCCACCCATACCCCTACATTTACCCCTTACCTAACACTACGGGCAATTTAGCATGGCCAATTCACCTGACCCGCACATCCTTGTGACTGTGGGAGGAAACCGGAGCACCCGGAGGAAACCCACACAGACACGGGGAGAACGTGCAAACTCCACACAGTCAGTCGCCTGAGTCGGGAATTGAACCCGGGTCTCAGGCGCTGTGAGACAGCAGTGCTAACCACTGTGCCACTGTGCTGCCCACGGTCTGCAGGGTGTGAACAGTTTGTTTCCAGACTTCCTCATCTCTCCTCCTCCTGCATGACCACCTAACAGCTCTTCCATCCACTTGCATCAAACTCAAAGCCTCGCTGTCTCACTGCAGGAAAAAGTGGTCCAACTTCCAAGAATGATGTCTTACTCGCACTCCGACCGACTGGCTTGGAATCCACAGACTGCTCACACAGTCTAGAGCCCCCAATTGTGGATACAAGGGCATGGAACCCCTAAACTCTGGTAGAACCAAGTATTTGACTGGCTGTAGGCAATCTCCTTTACTGGGAAAGGCTCAGTGCTTTGACGGATGGTGCTGGCAGCCCTCTGACTGGCTGTATTCTGCTCTCACTCCAGCATTTATTGCCCATTGCTAGTTGCCCTCCAGTCGGTGGTGAGCTACCTTCTTGAACTGCTGCATTCCATGTGCTATAGGTAAATCCACAATGTCGACAGGGAAACAATTCAAGGGTTTTGACCCAACGCCAATACACAGAAAATACAGAGAAGAAATTCAAGAAAAAAATCCGAGGTCATGTAACGTTACCAGAAAAACTGATACAAATAAGATATACTGCACATGAAGTCCGCTGTGTGTGAACAGTTGTTTCCAACCCTGTTCAACTAACTCCCTTGGTCATCATAAAAACACTGAAGAGAAAGCTACAGCTACAGCTGTACTTTGATGTGGACCTCAGTAAGCTGCTTCTAATTTGTTGACATTTCAATTCCCAAACTTAGGCATTTGCATCAAATTCCTGCCGTGGCTGATTTATATTTTAAACGGTTGAAGAAAATATTTCGTGTTTTGAAGCAGTCTCGTTGTGACAAACATCAGTGTTAATATTGTGTGGCAAGCAGTCACCATGAGCAGGAAGTCATTGTTACACACATTTCCTGAGATTATGGGCTGCTTCTGGGAGAAAGCTTTTGCACAGAATGATCTGGCCGTGTATAAAAAGAAAACATTAAAATTGGGATCAAAGTTCGATTTCAGGAACTAGAACTTGTTTACTTCAAAATATATTTATGTCAGTCTCCTGGCTTAATAAAGCAGGTTAAAAGTGTTTTTCTCAAAGAACTGATCATCTCTTCCAGCCACGGAGCATGTTTTGTATTTAGTCAGCAGTACAGTTTTCAGAGAGGCTGCTCGATTTACTTCAGTGTGAAATCAGAAGTATAGACATAAGTGGTATATGATTCATCTTAAAAGAAAGCGTCCGTTTAAAGTAAACTGGCAATTATTGTTCCTAATTTAGCATTTATCCCATAACAAAGACACAGCATAGACTGCTAGATGTCAATTGATCTTACAGTGGACAGAAATGATCACGTGTTTCAAAGCTGAGCTGGGATGTTTTCTCTGGTTTTCTGGACAATTTTTATGTTAGGGGAAAAGATGGCCGTGTGATATTATTGCTGGATTGAATCCAGAGACCAAGGTAATAGCTGATGGTGAAATTTGAATTCAACAAAAATGTGGAATCAAGAGTCTAATGATGACCAGGAATCCATTGCCAATTGTCATAGAAACTCATCTGCTTCAATATTGTCGTTCAGGGCTGGAAACGGCCATCCTTACCTGGTCTGGCCTCCATGTGACTCCAAACCCAGAGCAATATGATAGCCACAGTTGGCAATGCCCTCATCCCACGAATTAATAAAACAATGTTTCTACAATTAACTTTGTTAAAGCAGTTTAGCTGATCGTGAAACGAAAACAGAAAGTGCTGGAGAAACTCAGCAGGTCAGTCCAGCACCTGTAGAGGGAAAACCAGAAACATTTCAAATCCAGTAGTCCTTCCCTAAACAAAACATCAACGGCCAGGTGCATGTTTACAATAGTTAATAGTTTCATGGTCCCCGTTTTTGAGATTAGTTTTATATTTGAGATTTATTAAGTGAATTGTGAGAAGAAAACATTTTGAAGCAGCGAATGGTTCAGATCTGGAAGGCACTGCCTGGAAACTAGGTGGAGCCAGGTTCAATCAAGGCATTAGTTTTTTTTTAAAAAGCAATAATGTGCATTATTATGGGAAAGGTCAGGAGAATAGTGCTAAGTTGTGATGTTCATTCAGAAAGTCAGTGATATGATGGACTGGATAGATTTTGTCGGCATTGTTACTAAATTTTGCAAATTTACTTGCTATTAACTGTCATGGTGAGATCTAAGCTCATTTTCCCAGGAAATTTATAAAAAATTCATTGAAGGGATGAATGCCGTGCTGGCCAGGCCAATCATTTATTGCTCATCTCTAATCAGTTAAGTGTCAACCACATTGCAATGGGTCAAGAGTCACAAGTAGGCCAGACCAGGTCAGGATGGCAGTTACCTTCCCTAAAGGGGATTAGTGAACCTGATAAGATTTTCCAACACTTCATAATGTATTTGTGGTCATCATTAGACTCTTAATTCCAGAGTTTTATCGAACTCAAATCCCACCACCTGCAGTGGTAGGGTTTGAACACAGATCCCCAAAACAACGTCCGGGTCCCGAGATTAACAGTGGAGCAATAATGCCAGTAGGCCATCACCTCCCTGGGGTGAGGCTGTGATGCTCGATTGCAATTCCATTGTCAAGACCACTATGCTGCCATTTAGACAATAGACAATAGGTGCAGGAGTAGGTCATTCAGCCCTTCGAGCCTACACCGCCATTCAATGTGATCACGGCTGATCATTCCTAATCAGTATCCGAAACCTGCCTTATCTCCATAACCCTTGATTCCACTATCTTTGAGAGCTCTATCCAACTCTTTCTTAAATGAATCCAGAGACTGGGCCTCCACTGCCCTCTGGGGCAGAGCATTCCACACAGCCACCACTTTCTGGGTGAAGAAGTTTCTCCTCATCTCTGTCCTAAATGGTCTACCCCGTATTTTTAAGCTGTGTCCTCTGGTTCGCCACTCACCCATCAGCGGAAACATGTTTCCTGCCTCCAGAGTGTCCAATCCTTTCATAATCTTATATGTCTGAATCAGATCCCCTCTCAGTCTTCTAAACTCAAGGGTATACAAGCCCAGTCGCTTCAGTCTTTCAGTGTAAGGGAATCCCTCCATTCCAGGAATTGACCTCGTGAACCTACGCTGCACTCCCTCAATAGCCAGAATGTCTTTCCTCAAATTTGGAGACCAGAACTGCATACAGTACTCTAGGTGTGGACTTACCAGGGCCCTGTACAGTTGCAGAAGCACCTCTTTGCTTCTATACTCAATTACTCTTGTTATGAAGGCCAGCATGCTATTAGCTTTCTTCACTACCTGCTGTACCTGCATGCTTACCTTCATTGACTGGTGTACAAGAACACCCAGATCTCTCTGTACTGCCCCTTTACCTAAATTAATTCCATTGAGGTAGTAATCTGCCTTCCTGTTCTTGCCACCAAAGTGGATAACCATACATTTATCCACATTAAACTGCATCTGCCATGCATCTGCCCACTCACCTAACTTGTCCAGGTCACCCTGTAATCTCCTAACATCCTCATCACATTTCACCCTGCCACCCAGCTTTATATCATCAGCAAATTTGCTAATGTTATTGCTGATACCATCTTCTATATCATTAACATATATTGCAAAAAGCTGCAGTCCCAGCACGGATCCCTGCGGTACCCCACTGGTCACTGCCTGCCATTCCGAAATAGAGCTGTTTATCACTACCCTTCGTTTCCTATCAGCCAACCAATTTTCAATCCAATCTAGTGCTTTGCCCCCCAATACCATGCACCCTAAGTTTACTTGCTAACCTCCTATGTGGGACTTTATCAAAAGCTTTCTGAAAGTCCAGGTACACTACATCTACTGGATCTCCCACATCCATCTTCAGAGTTACATCCTCAAAGAATTCAAGAAGATGAGTCAAGCACGATTTCCCCTTCATAAACCCATGCTGACTCTCCTATCCTATTACTACTATCCAGATGTGCTGTAATTTCATCCTTTATAATAGAATCCAGCATCTTTCCCACCACTGAGGTTGGACTAACTGGTCTATAATTTCCTGCTTTCTCTCTTCCACCTTTCTTAAAACGTGGTATAACATTAGCCACCCTCCAATCCTCAGGAGCCAATCCCGAATCTATCGAACTCTGGAAAATAATCACCAACGCATCCACGATTTCCCGAGCCACCTCCTTCAGTACCCTGGGATGCAGACCATCAGGCCCCGGAGACTTATCAACCTTCAGACCTAACAGTCTCTCCAACACCAAATCCTGGCAAATATAGATTCTCTTAAGTTCAGGTTCTTCAGCCACTTTTACCTCAGGGAGATTGCTTGTATCTTCCCCAGTGAACACAGATCTGAAGTACCCATTTAATTCTTCTGCCATTTCTTTGTTCCCCGTAATATATTCCCCTGTTTCTGTCTTCAAGGGCCCAATTTTAGTCCTAACCATTTTTTTGCCTTGCACATACTTAAAAAAGCTTTTACTATCCTCCTTTATATTATTGGCCAGTTTACCTTCATACCTCATTTTTCCTCTGCGTATTTCCTTCTTAGTAATCCTCTGTTGTTCTTTAAAAGCTTCCCAGTCCTCTGTTTTCCCATTATCTTTGCTATGTTATTCTTTTTCTCTTTTAACTTTATATGTTTCTTAACTTCCCTCGTCAGCCACGGCTGCCCATGCCTCCTCCTGGGATCTTTCTTCCTTTTAGGAATGAACTGATCCTGCAATGTCTGCATTATGCACAGAAATATCTGCCATTGTTCCTCCACAGTCATCCCTGCTAAGGTATTGCACCATTGAACTTTGGCTAGCTCCTCCCTCATAGCTCCATAGTTCCCTTTATTCAACTGAAATATTGTCACTTCTGACTGTACTCTCTCCCTCTCAAATTGCAGATTGAAGCTTAATGTATTATGGTCACTACTTCCCAATGGTTCCTTCACTTCGAGGTCTCTGACCAATTCTGGTTCATTACATAATACTAGATTCAGAATTGCCTTCTCCCTGGTCGGCTCCAGCACCAGCTGCTCTAAGAATCCATCTCTGAGGCACTCCACAAAGTCTCTTTCTTGAGGTCCAATACCATCCTGATTCTCCCAGTCTACCTGCATGTTAAAATCCCCCATAACAACTGTAGTAACATCTTTACCACAGGCTAATTTCAGCTCCTGATTCAACTTATATCCGACATCCAGACTACTGTTTGGGGGCCTGTAGATGACTCCCAAGAGGGTCTTTTTACCCTTAGTATTTCGCAGCTCTATCCACACTGACTCTACATCCCATGACTCTAGGTCACCCCGCGAAAGGGACTGAATATCCTCCCTTACCAACAAGGCCACCCCACGCCCTCTGCCCGTCAGTCTGTCCTTACGATAGCACATGTAGCCTTGAATATTCATTTCCCAGGCCCTGTCCACTTGAAGCCACGTCTCAGTTATCCCCACAGTATCGTATCTGCCAATTTCCAAAAGAGCCTCAAGCTCATCCATCTTATGTCTAATGTTTCGTGTGTTCATATACAGTATTTTTAATTTGTTACTGCTCTCACCCTTCCCATCAACCCCTATTTCACTCAACCTTACAGCATGATCCCTTTCCGAGTTTTCTGCCTCATTGATACAGTTGTCTTTCTTGACTTCTCTTGTTCTAACTTTCCCTTAAATTTCCTTTTTATACATCCAGTTTGTCCCCTCCCCCCCGCTACTTAGTTTAAATGTAGCGGTGTTGCAGTAGAAAACCTGCCTGCCAGAATGCTGGTCCTTAACCTATTAAGGTGCAAACCGTCGCTCTTGTAGAATTTATGCTTACCACAAAATATACCCCAGTGATTCAAGAATTTAAATCCTTGCTTCCAGCACCAGTTCCCCAACCACACGTTCAAGTCCATTATCTCCCTGATTCTGGCCTTACCAGCCCGAGGAACTGGAAGCAAACCAGAGATAACCATCTTGGACGTCCTGCTTTTCAGCCTTCTTCCTAGTTCTCCAAAGTCCCGCTGTAGTATGTGCCTCCTCTTCTTCCTGACATCATTTGTGCCGACATGTGCCACCATCTCTGGCTCTTCACCCTCGTCCTTGAGGATTTCCTGCACTCTTTCTGTGATGTCTTTCACCCTGGCACCAGGAAAGCAACACACCATCCTTAAATCCCATCTGCTGCCACAAAAACCCCTGTCAGTTCCTCTCACGATGGAGTCCCCTATTACCACGGCTCTGTGCGATGTCCGACTCTTCTGCTCTGCCTCTGCGCCAATGTTTGATTGACAGACCTGGCCAGTCACAAACGTTAGGATAGTCTCCAGCAGAATAATTCCTGTACATTCTATAATCTCACAACTTTCTACGTGAAATAGATCTCCTTGTTCTGTCATAAAGCTCATATAACTCTGTATTTACATTCTGAACCTTGTGGACTTCAGAAATAAGCCATCTGCTGTTGTCACTGCTTCACAACTTTAAACACTGTTGGGTTTTTTTATTCATTCATGGGATGAGGGCATTGCTGGCTCGTCCAGCATTTATTGCCCACTGCAGCGAGCAGTTTAGAATCAACCAAATTGCTGTGAATTACCCTGAAATCTCCTTAGTTCTAATGAAAACAGCCTAAGATTTTTATTACATTCCTTTCTTCCTACTTGTATTTTATCACACCGGAGATGATCTGAGCAAACCTTCAGCATACTTCTCTACTGTGTCAGTGTCCTTTCTATGGTTTGAAATCCAAACCCGTTCACAATATTTCCACTGTGGGCTTCCTGTGAGATTCCCAACTGAATCTTAATATTTATATTCTATATCTTTGGTCAAACAATCCAATACTAGTTAGCTTTCTGTAAGGCCCTATCAACTGGAAATGCTGTTTTAATGGGCTGTCAGATTGCACTCTCAAATCTCCTTACTCTTCTATTTCACCTAGCTGAGACCCGATTCAAGGCAAAATTCTTACTCTTCTTATCATCAAATTTACCAACACTGAATTCCATCTGCCATCCTTTTCCTTATTTCACAATATCACCAAAGACTCTCTGCAGCTTGCCATGGGTCTTCAGAAAGATACAACATCTCATATTTTAGATTTGGACATGAACCTCTCCAGTAGGGGTTTCTTCTGTTATCTCAGACAAAGAGATTTCATGTTCACAAAGCACTTGAGAAAACACTTGCCAAAAAATAAATAATGCTTTTAAAAATAATTCAAGAGAATAAACCAGTAGAAGATTATCCTACTTCAATTAAATGATTTCTGTGTGGACCCAAAGAATGCTTTATGCCAACCAGTCCGCATGCCTTGTCCAGAGAGGGAATTGCAACTGGTCAAATCACTACTCATGTAGTCACATAAAATTCATGCAAAAACAACAAAACAGGATGCCTTGATCCAACCATTACTCATCTCCCTGTTGTCTGCTTATAAGGCTCAGTCATGATCATTATTAATGCCTTAGGTAACCAACTAAAGCTTAAGAGCCAACCAGCTTTTATTTTTATTTCTAATTCACAAATCTCCAACAAATATGTGTGATTGATGCTTAAAGCTCCTTACAGTTATGAAAATATTCAAAATCAATTTGATTGTTTAAGAAATAGCTTTCTGTTAAGCATACATGAGCTATATCATATGCCTTTCTTGATTAATGGGCTCAAGGACAAAAATGTGTTGATTTGTTATTTTTTGCTTTAGCTTATAAAAATCCTGATCGGAGTACAGTTTATCTTAGCAAACTTATCACTCATTTATCATGTTTCAATTTTTGAAGTTGAGAATAGAGGTAGAGATTTTAATTTGCAATTAAAGCTCCTGTAGGTCTCAAACTCATTTTTTTCACTCAGTAATGCAATATTTTAAACTTTTCCATTCTTCCTTTAAGTTAATTCTCTATCTCCTTAATTACTCTAGAACAATAGAATGACATGCCACAGAAGGAGGCCATTCAGCCCACTCTGTGTGTACTAGCTATTTGAAAAGCTATCCAAAAATAGTCCCACTCACCTGCTGTTTGCTCACAGCCCTGGATCTATTTTTCCTTTTCAAATATTAATTCAGTTACCTTTTGCAAGTTGTTTGATTGACTCTGTTTTTACCACCCTTTCAGATTTCAGATCACACAATACCTTGTGTACTTTTCTCGTCATGTTGACTCTGATTTTTTTGACAAATTAACTTCTGCCATGGAAACAATTTCTCTTCATTTATTCTAATAATGTTCTTCCAGATTTTGAATGTCTCCATCAAATCTCCCAAGGAATAAAAGATCCAATCTTATAATCACCCCATAGAAATAAATTATTTAATTCCAGTACCATTCCGGTAAATCTTCACTGCACCCCTTCTAAGACATTGACAAAAATCCTAAAATATGGTGCCTAGAGTTCGTCACAATGTTCCCTTTGGGTACTGTCGTGAAAAAGATGCTGGAAAAGATTTTCCATGTTATTACCATCTTAGTTGAGTCACCTCAAACCATCACGTTGGCAAAAGAACTAGCTCCCTTCCATTATTCATCTACCCCTCAGTTGGTCACAACAGTTTAATATATAAAGGATCCCTCCCATGTGAAAGCATGTCTTGCAGACGAAATTAATTTAATTTTTAACAGGTGTCAATTTAAACAGGATTTCTTGGGTGAACAAACAGGTGAATTTATTTGTTACTAAGTGAGAGAAGAAAATTAACATATCACACATACAAGCAGATTAGAAATGTGTCTAAAAAAGGATAAACGTTAAAAGATATATGGATCCGTTTTTATGGGTAGTTTGGGAGAAGTAGACGGAGGAATGTTGTGGTTGTGAACAGGAGCATTGATGTTGGCAGCTGAGTACTCAGTTTCGAAATTCTTGCCTTTGCAGTTGATTGAAACTTTTTTGTCCAGGTTCCTTTCAACAATAGCTGACTGGCAGCACTCAGAATGAGAGAATATTTTCCCTTTCTTCACCTGCATTGCAGGTGTGTTCAATGATCGTTCTCAAAGCTAGCTCAAACACTAGGATCTCCAGCTATGAACCCAGACACGGGAAAGTAGAAGCTCACATTTAACCCTATCTTCTTGTATCTTTGAAAGGTGAGTGTGCTGAATTTTGCAAGTCCCTGAACAAAGTATGCTAAAAGACTTGAGCAACAGACACCTGAGTCTGGGTAACAATGTGCAATGCCAATAATGAGGCACCTCATTGGCCTTTTGTCAGGGATCTTAATACCCCAATGTTTGGAGGATGTTGCTCAAATGTTATGTGCTGAATGATTACTTACTATTGGAGCTGCTTTCCTTCTGATATTGCCCACTTCGGTTCATTGACACTGTCCTGAGTGCATCAAGTTGGGGTCAAGTCTGTGGTCACAGCACTAAAGGCCTGCTACATGAATGGATGAAGATCACAAGTGTCTGCAAGCTCAGGGCCAGAATCAGTATCCAATGGATTTGAAACTGTCCCCACCCAGTTTCCAGCTATAATGCAATGAGGACGCAGGAAAGTCACAGTTGTTCATTTTCTTTGGAATGGAAAGAGGGCAGTGTCCCCATAGTTTGTCCCGAGATCGAGATCAGAAAATCAGGTCATGACATCTAGCACATTTGCAATGTAACACTTAAATCCACTAGGGCAACTAATTTCCACAAGATGGTCCCTAATATCTGCTGTCCTTGTAGATTCTGTCTGAGACTCCATACTCGTACTGTGCAGATGTACTCACTCTTCAGAGATATGACACCCAGACTGCTGTTAGGAAGCTATTCATGAAGTCCAGTTACAATAGCATTAGACAGTTCATATTGCCTCTCCTCATTCTTTTTACCAAATGAATTGGTACACACTTACCTTTCATATACCGTGTTTCTGTCCAATTCACCAGTCTATGTCCCTCTGGAATGTGTTGGTAGTTTCCTCACTATTGAGTACATTTTTGAATTTCCTGTCATCTAGTAATATTGGTCATTAAGACCTATCAAAACGGGCAGTGGATTTCATAGTAACCTGTGAGAAATCACCCTGTATGTTTCACTCCAGGTTGACATACGAATAAGGAACAAGAGCAGGCCCTTCCATCCTACTCCATCATTCATTAAGATTGTGGCTAATCTGATTTTATTTTCAACTTTACATTCCTGCATATCCCTGATAATCTTATATCCCCACGGTAATCTATCTATCTCTGCCTGTGAAAGTATTTAAAGATTCTGCATCCAATGCCTTTGAGAAAGGGGATTCCAAAGACTCTGACAAAAAAAGTTCCGCATCGCTGTTTTAGTCATGCACCCCTTTATTTATAAACCATGGGCACAGTGGCTCAGTGGTTAGCCCTGCTGCCTCTCTGTGCCAGGGACTCGGGTTCAATTCTGGCCTCGGGCGACTGTCTGTGTGGAGTTTGCACATTCTCCCTGTGTCTGTGTGGATTTCTTCCCCCATTCCAAAGGATGTGCAGGTCAGGTGAATTGGCCATGCTAAATTGCCCATAGTGTTAGGTGTATTAATCAGGGGTAAAATAGGGAAATGAGTCTGGTGGGTCATCCTTTGGAGGGTCAGTTGAGAAGAAGAGCCTGTTTTCACACTGTAGATAATCTGACAAAAAAACCCTTTTTTTAGATTCTCCCACAAGAGGAAAATACACTTTCCATATCCACACAGTAGAGACTCCTTATGGTCGTCTATGTTTTAATTAAGTCACCTCTGATTTTTCTAAACTTCAACGGGCACAGGCCTAGCCTGTCTAGTGTTTCTCAAAAGGCAATCTACTCATTCCAAGTATTATTCCAATAACATTGTAAAAGGTTGTAAAAGAGTATTCACTCCTATTCTCTGCTTTCTATCCTTTATTCAATTTTAAATCCATTGGCATTACCCCTTTTCGTGGATAGGCTTCAAATTTGCCAAGTTATATTACATGGTATCATCCCTGCACTGATTGAGGTTACCATGAAGATCCTGTTTTCTCAAAGCTTGCTCTCACCTAAGGCATGGAGACCCTCACATTAAACCACCCCCAGTCATTTCTCACTATGGTTTACTGGGACTAAAGCAACTTTACTTTTACTTACTATGTGGAACATAATGAAATGACCTTTGAAGGCTTAAATACACAACCTGAGCTGGACTGATTTCACCAACTGTGTCATTGGTTCAGCAAGGAATTCACCAAGTCAGTCAAAGATTTTAATCCTCTGGCATTCATTTATAATTCCTAATTTACCAACTGCCAATTCACTTTCTCCATTTTAATTTCTCATAAAATTTCCTTTTTGTCAACATAAGGTTGATTTTTGAAATGCTTTCCTGGGATGCGAGTGTCACTGTTCATCCTTAAGTGTCCTCGAGAAGGTGCTGGTGAGCTAGTGTATGTGTTGTAGATGAAGCAAGAGTGACATTAAGGAGGAAGTTCCAAGATTTTGATCAAGCCAAAATTAAGAATTGACAACATAATTCCAAGTCAGAATGGCGTGTCTGTCAGCGGAAAGCTTGCAGGTGTTGATGTTCCCATGCTTCTGCTGCCCTTGTCCTTTTAGGGGGTAGAAGTTGTGGGTTTGGAAGGTACTATCAAAGGAGCCTCAGTGACTTGTTGCACTGCATGGTTCACACTAATACGACTATGCATCGATGATCGGGGAAGTGAATGTTGAAGTTATTAAATGGGGTGGTTTTCAAGTGGGCTGCTTTGTTTTTACTAATGTTTAGTTTCTTAAGTATCATGGGAGCTGAACCCATCCAGATAAGTGGGAAATATTGTATCACACTCCTGACTTGTGTCTTGTAGATCATGAACAGGCTTTGAGGAGTTAGGAAGTGAGCTACTGGTGATTGGAGAACAGGAGAAGAATTCACATCTGATCTGCTTTTGGAACCACAACATTTGTATGGCTGGTCCTGTTCAGTTTATGTTCAATGGTCACCCCTAGGATGTTGACAGTGAGGGATTCAGCGATGGTAATGCCACCAAATGTCAAGGGGTGACAGTTAGATTCTCTCTTGTTGGAAATGT
This sequence comes from Hemiscyllium ocellatum, assembly GCF_020745735.1. Taxonomy (NCBI): domain Eukaryota; kingdom Metazoa; phylum Chordata; class Chondrichthyes; order Orectolobiformes; family Hemiscylliidae; genus Hemiscyllium; species Hemiscyllium ocellatum. Next base: position 15,655,335 of record NC_083425.1, read on the forward strand.
TCAGTAATTTTTGGATTTACCCCTCTCCCCTATTTTGATTCTGGTTGTAACATCTGTGATCCTCCAGTCTTCTGGAACAAATGGCCACATTTAAGGAGGATTGTAAGTATTGTTAAGCTTTGGAACACTGTTCCACAAAATAGGTTGGGTCATATTCAAGGCTGAGCTACACATCTTTTTATCCACAAAGGAGTTAAGGATTATGAAGGGTTGGCAGGAAAGTGAAGTTAATGCCACACTCAGATTGGCCAATCATTAATTGAATGTCAAAGTAGTTCATTGTGCCAATTGGCCTATTTCTCTGTCTATTTTAGTACGATAATTACAAACTTGTTGGAAGATTGTATTTCAACGTCCCACTATTTCCATGCTGACTGTATTAAGTAGGAGAAAGTGAGGATTGCAGATGCTGGAGATCAGAGCTGAAAATGTGTTGCTGGAAAAGGGCAGCAGGTCAGGCAGCATCCAAGGAGCAGGAGAATCGACGTTTCGGGCATGAGCCCTTCTTCAGGAATGAGGAAAGTGTGTCCAGCAGGCTAAGATAAAAGGTAGGGAGGAGGGACTTGGGGGAGGGGCATTGGAAATGCGATATGTGGAAGGAGGTCAAGGTGAGGGTGATGGCCGGAGTGGGGTGGGGGCGGAGAGGTCAGGAAGAAGATTGCAGGTTGGGAAGGCAGTGCTGAGTTTGAGGGATTTGACTGAGACAAGGTCGGGGGAGGGGAAATGAGGAAACTAGAGAAATCTGAGTTCATCCTTTGTGGTTGGAGGGTTCCTAGGCGGAAGAGGAGGTGCTCTTCCTCCAGCCGTCGTGTTGCAATGGTCTGGCGATGGAGGAGTCCAAGGACCTGCATGTTCTTGGTGAAGTGGGAGGGGGAGTTGAAGTGTTGAGCCACGGGGTGGTTGGTCAGGGTGTCCCAAAGGTGTTCTCTGAAACGTTCCACAAGTAGGCGGCCTGTCTCTCCAATATAGAGGAGGCCACATTGGGTGCAGTGGATGCAGTAAATGATGTGTGGGGAGGTGCAGGTGAATTTGTGGCGGATATGGAAGGATCCCTTGGGGCCTTGGAGGGAAGTAAGGGGCGGGGAGGTGTGGGCGCAAGTTTTGCATTTCTTGCGGTTGCAGGGGAAGGTGCCGGGAGTGGAGGTTGGGTTGGTGGGGGGTGTGGACCTGACAAGGGAATCACAGAAGGAGTGATCTTTTCAGAATGCTGATAGGGGAGGGGAGGGAAATATATCTCTGGTGGTGGGGTCCGTTTGGAGGTGGCGGAAATGACGACGGATGATACGATGTATATGAAGGTTGGTGGGGTGGTAGGTGAGGACCAGTGGGGTTCTGTCCTGGTGGCGATTGGAGGGGCGGGGCTCAAGGGCGGAGGAGCGGAAAGTGGAGGAGATGCGGTGGAGGGCATTGTCGATCATGTCTGGGAGGAAATTGTGGTCTTTGAAGAAGGAATCCATCTGGGTTGTACTGTATTGGAACTGGTCCTCCTGGGAGCAGATGTGGCGGAGACGAAGGAATTGGGAGTATGGGATGCTGATTTTACAGGGGGCAGGGTGGGAGGAGGTGTCGTCTAGGTAGCTGTGGGAGTTGGTTGGTTTATAGTAAATGTCCGTGTTGATTCGGTCACCCGAGATAGAAATGGAAAGGTCTAGGAAGGGGAGGGAGGAGTTTGAGACAGTCCAGGTAAATTTGAGGTCGGGGTGGAAGATGTTGGTAAAGTGGATCAACTGTTCAACCTCCTCGTGGGAGCACGAGGCAGCGCTGATACAGTCATCGATGTAGCGGAGGAAAAGGTGGGGGATGGTGCCAGTGTAGTTGCGGAAGATGGACTATTCCCCATATCCTACGAAGAGGTAGGCATAGCTGGGGCCCATGCGGGTGCCCATGGCTACTCCTTGACTGTATTAAATAACCTAATATATCACCATGTTTCAATTCATGCTACTGTTACCCGATAACAAGCCTCCTTTTCCTAATCCATTTTAAATCCTATATTTTTCCCCACTGAGGAGCTTCGGATATACTTTCAATTCAACACCTCAATTATTTCTTCTTTCAAGGCTTGTAATTACAACTATTCCAAGTCATTTGGGCCAGATCCTTTCTTGAATCACAGTTAGCTCTCTTCTAGATGAATATTTAATGTTTTTCAAAATTATATTGGCAATTAAGTTTTTCTCTAGAATTATATCTGCTGTAAGTTTAACCATTCTGGGTGAAATAAACTGTTTGCTCTGGCCATGTAAGATAATAAGTGTCTTATTCAGCACAAATGACAGCCTGAGAACTGTCTACGAGTTTATCGCCAAGTTAAGGCTGCTTTTTACAGGCTTGTAAGTAATGTCAAGGCTAGTCTATTGAAAGCGTGTTTGTGTGAGATAACCAACAGCAACAATTGAAAACTCCTTGGAAAAAAATTCAGTGTTTCAGTTCTGTGGTGCCAGGGAGTCTTCTTTTGTTTTACTGATTGGAACAGAGAATATTGGAAGAGTAAATTATACACCATCAGCCTAAGCATTGATTTTTGCATGCATGAATTTATTTGTTATGCTACTTTGGCCAAAATTACTGGACTTTCAATGCAGAATGCATCTCTTCTTAAACCAAGATTCACGGGATGTGTACATTGCTAGCAAGACCAGCTTTTGTTGCCCATCGCTAGTTTCTTTTAAACTGGACGGCTTGCTCAGTCATTTCAGAGGGCAGCTAAGAGTCAATCATATCCCAGGGTCTAGAGTCACAAGTAGGCCAGAGCAGATAAGAATGGCATATTTCCTTACCTTAAGAATATATTAGTGAACAAAATGAGTTTTTATGATTAAATGGCAGTTGCTACGGTCACTGTCACTGAGATTACTTCCAGATTTATTGATAGACTTGAAATTCCAGCGATGGCCATGGTGGGATTTGAACTTGGGCCCATGGATTTTTTTTATTCATCAAATGGCACAACGTCACTGCCTGCTCCCAATCATCGCATCCATTGATAGACTGAGTAGGGGAAGGAAGAAGGATACTAACCATGAGCTGCACAAAAGTCTCCTTGTTTTCCATTTGGTCAATCTTCAATGGTCTCTGGATTAATAATTTGTAAATAGTCCAGTCTCATCCAAAGTGTAGCCTCTTCTAGAATCATAGAGCCATCGAGTTCTGCAGCGCTGTAAAAGATTTCACCCAATCACATCACCGCTATTCACAAACAACCACCTATTCTAGTCCCATTTTCCAGCACTTGGCCCATAGCCTTGTATAGAGTCATAGGGTCATTCTATATATAAAATGCATGGATCATATAACTTGAAAATTTAATTTTTACAGATGTGTGATTTATTGATGAGTTCAAAGAAAATGAGAAAAAGAAAATAGCTTTATTAGGGGCAACATGGTGGCTCAGTGGTTAACACTGCTGCCTCACAGTGTCAGAGATCCATGTTTGATTCCAGCCTTGGGTGACTGCCTCTGTGGAGTTTGCACCTTCTCCCCATGTCTGCATGGGTTTCCTCCGGGTGCTCCTGTTTCCTCCCACAATTCAAAAGATGTGTAGGTCAGATGAATTGGCCATTCTAAATTGCCCATAATGTTAGGGGTAAATATAGGGAAAGGGTCTGGGTGGGTTGCTTTTCAGTGGGTCACTGTGGACTTGTTGGGCCGAAGCTTCCACACTGTAGGGAATCTAACATTAATGCATCTCAGCATTATTTTTTCCTGATGTTTCTCACAGCAGTCCTCAGGACATTAATCTTTAACTCCTGGAGATTCCAGAACATTCCAGGAGGGGTGGAAAGCATAGCAGATGCACACAAGGAGTATTACATTTGGAAAATACATCTTTCGTTCATAGCTCTAGGGGTAACAGCATCATTCTTTAAGATATAGTTTTAAAACGTATTTGAGTCAGAAACTGGTTTTCTTGTCCTGCTTTTATGCTTCTGACACAGTTTTGTGAAAATCCCAATGAGATACCGGGGAGTTCATGCCTGGCAAAAAAAAAGCCAGAGTCATGAATTAGAGGCACATACATTAAGTTTACTTTTGAACCAGTAACTCAAAAACAGCCCGATCAAATAGATAAAGAGCATTCCTGAAAAAGTACAGAGTGTATCAGTGTACCTTTGTAGGAAAATTAAGAAATATTATGAACGGTCATAAGGCAGGGCTCTGTCTAATCCAAGAGAGGTCATAGTTCACTGAATAAACATTGAATAAATGTTTGAGTAAGCTAAAATGTCCTTAGATGTCTTGTGTGTGGTTACTGGAGCCTAGATTGGGTCTGCCAAAGTATATGTTTTCGTGGAACTATTTACAAACATCCTACTCTGTGTAGTCAGCTGAGTTAGAACTGAGACCTAACTTTTTAACATTAAAGTTACACAAAGGTGCTAAAATCTTCTGTTGTGAGAATGTTAATACGAGGCGATATGTGAAAAAAAAACTATGCTAGGTTCCAGCAGGCTGTTTCCTCGCTTGCAAATGGAAGATCCTGGAATGATTGGCTCTTTTGTACTATCTTAAGTCTTGCCAGATGACTCTACAAAGTCTACCATTGAGGAGATATTCTCAGATGGGTGTTGAGATGGTTCTTTTGCTAACACTCAGGCCTGGTCCAAACTATCTGAATTGTGTTGGCTAAGGAAATCTACTTCATCAGTAAGTAGATGAATTTAGACTTAGAAATATTTATCAGCTACGTGTTCAAAAATCATCTTCAACCTCACTCTTATTGGTCACCCAACGTCTACAGCCAAAGATCAAATGCTTACAGATCATCACTCACATTCCCTGTGACCATAATTGAGGCAGCCCTGATACTTTCATTTTCTTAGACATGTATAAGGATTAGATGGAAATACATTTTTATATTCACTCAAGAAACAGAAATTGAAAGTTGACTCTCCATCTCAAGTTCTTGTACCGAGCGGCGGTTAGTGTTAACTTGATCAAGTTTGGTATTCTCAGTTCAGGGAAAACAAGTTGCTTACTTGGGACTGAATTGCATGTTTTTTTTGGCTAAAGATCAGTTACATCATGTTGTATGGAGGATTTCTCACTATGAGGCCCAGCAACATTTCTTGTCCTACCTTACCAAATCCATCTCATTAACTGATGAAGGGCTTATGCTCGAAATGTCGAATTCTCTATTCCTGAGATGCTGCCTGGCCTGCTGTGCTTTGACCAGCAACACATTTTCAGCCCATCTCATTAACTACCAACCATGTCTCTTTCACCAAATTTTAACCTCATCTCAACATGTGTCATTCCTGTAGATATTTTCTGAAAGCTGACAGCCCTGGTGCCCATACCATCTTTAAAAGGCTGCCATGCACCTTGACAATCTAGTGTTGCCCCTCATCGGTAAGGTCATGGCACAATGCATCCAACGACACAAGTCATGGTCTAGAGTCTCTTATTCACATAAACCCATCCTCTCACATAGTCACTGAGTAACTAGCAGGACACATGATTTACTTGTCCCTAGCTATATCTGGTCTAAACCCCCTCTCTAAATCACAGCTACGCTGTTCCCAGTACTTACTGGAGACCATTGCTTGTTATTGTCCAGGAGGGGAACATCACTTACAAACATGCAAATGAACAACTCCAATCATGAGCTTTTATTTACAGTGAGCAAAAGAAAATACTGACAAGGCTCCCTTTGGCGGGACAGTGGCTCAGTGGTTAGTAAAGATGCCTCACGGTGGCAGGCATCCTTGTTCAGCGTGTTTGAAGCTGAGGGTTAATGATATGAAATATGCAGTTAATAAGGTGGCTAAGAAACAGTAATCCAGCTTAATTAGCACCTCCGTACTGCTTAGAGAGAGAAAAACACCTGACAGTTGCACAAAAAAGAACCTTTGAGGGTTAAAATGCCTGCCTCTGCATCAATAATACATCACGAGGGAAGAACAGATCATCTTCTTGCCAACATTCTTCTCTGAAACACCCAAACAAAACCAGGCTGTTTGATTATAAATTCATTTACTGTTTATGGAAATCTGCTGTTGCAAATCGGATGCTGAAATTGTCTGTATCACAGAACAGCTGTTTTTCTGAAGCAATCTACTGGCTTAAGGTATGATAAGATGCTATATAAATGCAACTTCTTTCTTTTCCCAGTTTTGATTTGTATATTCAACAGGGTTATACTATCTTCCACTGTGCTGTCTTTGGAACTATTGAATGAAGCAATAGTTAGTCATCATATGTGGCAAAAGTGAAACAGTGTAGGGGACATTATTTAAGGACACGTGATAAGAGAGCCAGCTACACCACATAACATATTTCATTAAGAAGGTGTCTCTGTTTCAACCACACCCTCTAACGTGCTGCAACAACCTCAACTTTTGTAACATCAGCAAATTTCTACATAGTGTTCCCTCCATGCAAGACCAAGCCATTCATATCGTTAAAAATAAATTGGCTGCATTGTTGAGTTGGGATAACACAACTATTGTTTTCTCATCTCAAATCTTGTCAGCCTTTTCATTGCTGTTCTATTTGTATTGTTGCCTCATAAACCCTCAGTCTTAAGATCTATAATCACAATAAACTTTCTTCCCATTCCATGAAGCATCATCAATTCTGATTCCACCATCACAAACAGCTTGATAAAAAGGCACAATATTGTGTCTACCCTGCATGACACATTGTGGAGCACTGGGAGAAAAGTGAATTCTCATTGAGTCGCATTTAATAACACGTTCAAACATCTGAGTTATGGGTTAGGCTGCTGACTATTCAGTGTTTATTTTTTGGTAAGGAACTAATTCCACACATTATCCTGAATTTCTGTTTGATTCAGTTTGTAACAATTCCACTATTATACTTTATTTGTATTCAATTAGTCACTCTTTCTTTGCTTTTCTCCATAAACTTCTAATTGTTCTTTGCTTTCACAAGCTACTTTTTGATTTCCCCTTTGCAAGGCAGTTACAGTCCATGGTCCATTTCTTCCCTTTTGACTTGTTGTTCAACAATCTCCTTTTCTATATGTTATTTTAATTACAGTAGAGAACGGGAAAGAGAAAGCACAAAAAGGCAAGGGAAAGATTTATTTGGCATGAGGAAGGTCAGAGAAAAGTCAGATCATAAGAATCAGGAAAATGTATGCAATAAGTGTGTGACATGGTGGGTCAGTGGTTATCACTGCCCCCTCTCAGTGCCAGGGACCCAGGTTTGATTCCAGCCTTGGGTGACTATATGTGTGGAGTTTGTACATTCTCCCCATTTCTACATGTGTTTCTGCTAGGTGCTGTAATTTCTTCCCTCAGTCAAAAGATTTGTAGATTAGGTGGATTGGCCATAATAAATGTGGGGAGGCTGGGTCTGGGTGGATGCTCTTTGCAGAGTTGGTGCAAAAGTGATGGGCCAAAGGGCTATTTTCTATGCTGCAGGGATTCTGAGTGAAAGACAGAATAGCTTTATACTATCAAGTATGATAATCAATGGGAGAAAAAGATGAAACATGTCAAAAAGAGTTATTGAGCTCTGGTAAATAGCAACTTCTCTTTGTAATGAAAACAAAATTGCCATTGAGTTTCATAGAGTCAGAACTTTCCATTGATTCATTCTATCTTTGGCTGAATGAATTAAATTGAATCTACACATTATTAATTGAAGTTTGGACATATTACCTGTCAATTTTTTTCTGTTACAAATTTGTGTGTCAACCATCCCATCCCAGATCTAACCTTCCGCCAAAGAGTATGCTCCAGCCAACCCCACCTTCCTATAGCCATCCATTTCAATTCCCCCTCTTACTCCCCTGATGAGTGCCCATTCTGGACCTTCTCCACAAGCCAGCCACAAACTGGAGGAAGAACACCTTAGCATCCGCCTTGGGAGTTTGCAACCACACGGCCTCAACCTGCAATTCACCAGTTTCCAAACCTCCCCTCCCCCACCCCATCTCAGATCTAACCTTCCGACTCAGCTCTGCCCTCTTGGCCTGACCTACCTGTCCATCATCCTTTCCACCAGTGCTCTCCACACTTCCCACCGACCTATCACCATCACCACCTGCCTTCGCCCATCCATCGCCATGTCACCTACCTTTCCCCTAGCCGCACCCTCTATTTATTTCTCATCTTTCTTCCCCCTCCCCAGTCCTGAAGAGGAGTTATGCCCAAAACCTCAAATCTCTTGATCCTCAGATGCTGCCTGACCTGCTGTGAACTTTCCAGCATCACACTTTATCAACTCTGACTCTCCAGCATCTGCAGTCCTCATTATCTTTCTATAGGGACCAAACTGAATTCTCAATACCCATCACGTTAAAATGGACAGGTTTAACAGGGACTGGGAAATGTAATGAGATAGAAAATGGTCTTTCATCTCGGAGACTTGGGATCAAATCAAAAACCAAACATTAAAATAAAAATCTGCTCCCTGCATGAGCAGAAAAGTCAATGAAATGCCTGGCACAGATCAGCAGCACAGCAGTGACTTGTGTTAGATATTAATTGGCACTAAAATGGCTGTTTCATCCAGACATCCAAAAATGATAATCTGGGAAATGAGAATATTGCAATAGAATAGGGATTAATGCTGGCTTCAAACAGGAAAATGTTTCATTTTCCAGCACTGTTATCACTAACTGTAATCTCGTTCTTCAGCAGCAGCTCAGGATTGAGAGTAACTTGCTTCTACTCTGCTTCGATAGAGTAACAGTTAGCATAATCATTAGGTTCTGAGGTGTCTGATAAGTTTGATGTTTTATATCTGGAGATGCAGGTATTTTAAGAGTCAGCAAATGAATAGTTCAGGGGTCACTCCTTCCAATGCTTCAAATTTTACCTCTGTACCTTCCCAGTGAATTCTCCCAATACGTTCAGTGCCTTTTCAAATGCGGCCTCGCTATTTTGGTCAGTCAGAAATCAGGGTCTCCCCTGCATTATAGAGGATGTTTGACATCTTCGGGGATGCTTTGGGAACATCCCAAAAGCAATGCCACTGAACTTGTGAAAATCTCCTACTGCGAATTTTCAGGAGTTGGTGTCAGACAAACCAGCGACATATCTCCCCAGAGGTGCTGGCTTTGAGTGACTTGTGCCTTTATAATGACAAGTGGCTTGGGAGAGGTTCCTGCTGTTGGACCTTCTATGTTACCAATTAATTTAGAGGACATTGTAAAGGCAATGCTGGCAAGATGTCTCCAGTGTTTTGAAATTCCTGTTTAAGATTGCCCAAGTCCCCAAAACATGCAGGTTTGTCGGAAATGTGGCTGTCTGGTAAACCACAGCTGTAGCTGTGTGTTTGAGATCCTGGACCTGAAAAAATAGTTCTTCAGTTGGCCAAAGTCATAGGAAACACATCAGAGATGATGACAATGAATTTTATCAATCCTGTCTGTTTTCAGTGGGAGGAATAGCTCACTGTGCAAAGAGGTTTTCGATAACACGATGGTTGTGTTCTTATGCATTGTAGAAAAATTGCCCTTGACAAACTTAAAATATTGGTGATTAATCGTGTTACAGCTAGTTCACATTTTAAAATTTGCGCTTAAGAAACAGTGTCCCCAGTTTGACAATTGCGTTAGTGAATTTGCATTAACGAAATGCGCATTATTGCAGAGCAACGTATATTTACAAACAAATATATCCATCTTAAATGGTTTGGTCCGATCATTGCTGAACTATCTGGTCACAAACCATCTCTGATGGAACCAACTAGCAATAGGATAGTTGGCTTTATTTTTGGAACTGTCTCATTTGTAATTTCTGTGAACATACTATAACACTAACTCTCAACTCTATCTGTTCATCATAATAAAAAAAATTCTTGCAATAAGGAACCATATGGAGTTTGTAAAACATTCATTATGTCTTGCCTAAATTATCTATGAAACTCTCTACTTGGCAAAAAACAGTGTTAAAATGCATTCATTAAAATATTATGAATTTGTGGCTGTACCCGACCTTGTATTCTGAAATACTGCCTGGTTGCTTGGCAAAAATCTCATGGGCAATCAATTGGCAAAAAAATGGCCTTGAACAATTATTATTCCTTTGACGGAACTGCTGCTTCTAGCTACTCCTACCAGGAGATGCTTCATGGGATATCACACTGTGCCATCCTCACATATTTACCATAGCTCATCTGCAATCTCTCAGAGTCAAAGAGATGTACAGCACAGAAACAGACCCTTTGGTCCAACTTGTCCATGCCGACCAGACATCCTAACCTAATCTTGTGCTATTTGCCAGTACTTGTCCCATATCCCTCTCAACCCTTCCAAATCATATACCCATCCAAATGCTTTTTAAATGTTGCAATTGAACCAGTCTACACCATTCCTCTGGCAGCTCATTCCATACACGCACCACTTTCAGCATGAAAATGTTGTTCCTTGCATCCCTTATATGTCTCTCCCCTCTCACCCTAAACCTGTGCCCTCTAGTTCTGGGCTCCCCCATCCGAGGAAATATACTTTATCTATTTACCCTATCCATGCCCTTCATGATTTTATAAACTTCTACGAGGTCACTCCTCAGTCTTCGACGCTCCAGGGAAAACAGCCCCAGCTTGTTCAACCTCTCCCTATAGCTCAAATCCTCCAACCCTGACAACATCCTTGTAAACATTTTCTGAACCCTTTCAAGTTTCACAACATCTTACTGATAGGAAGGAGACCAGAACTGCACACAAATTCCAAACCAATGTCCTGTACAGCCACAACATGATCTCCCAACTCCTGTACTCAATGCTCTGACCAATAAAAGAAAGCATACCAAATGCCTTCCTCACTATCCTATCAACCTGCAACTCCACTTTCAAGGAGCTATGAACCTGCACTCCAAGGTCGCTTTGTTCAATAACACCCCCTAGGAACTTACCATTAAGATTTGCTTTCCCAAAATGCAGCACCTCACATTCTTCTAAATTAAACTCCATCTGCCACTCTTCAGCCCATTGACCCATCTGATTAAGATCCTGTTGTAATCTGAGGTAATCTCCTTCGCTGTCCAGTACACCTTCAAATTTGGTGTCATCTGCAAATTTATTAACTATACCTCTTATGTTCATATCCAAATCATTTATATAGAGGGTGGTGGTGGAGGGTTGTTTTTCAGCCTGTGACCAGTGGAGTGCCACAAGGATCAGTGTTGGGTCCACCACTTCTTCAGGGCTCGAAACGTCGATTCTCCTGCTCCTTGGATGCTGCCCGACCTGCTGCGCTTTTCCAGCAACACACTTCCAGCTCTGATCTCCAGCATCTGCAGTCCTCACTTTTTCCATGATATCTAACCTTGCTAACCAGCGTCCCATGGGGAACCTTGTCGAACTCCTCACTGAAGTCCACATAGATCGCGTCCACTGCTCTGCCGTCACCAATCATCTTTGATACTTTTTCAAAAATCTCAATGAAGTTCGTGAGACATGATTTCCCACGCACAATGCCATGCTGACTATCTCTAATCAGTCTTTGCCTTTCCGAATATGTATAAGTCCTGTCCCTCAGGATTCCCTCCAAGAACATGCACACCACTGACGTCTTGCTCACCGGTCTATAGTTCCTTGGCTTGTTCTTTACCACGATTTTAAAATAACGGTACCATGTTTGCCAAACTCCAGTCTTCTGGCACCTCACCTGTGAATATTGATGATATAAATATCTCAGCAAGAGGCCCAGCAATCACTTCCCTGGCTTCCCACAGAGTTCCAGTGTACACCTGATCAGGTCCTCCCGATTTATCCACATTCATGCGTTTCAAGACATCCAACACTTCTTACTCTGGAATATGGCCATTTTTCAAGATGTCACCATATATTTCCTCACATTCTATATCTTTCATGTCCTTTTCCACAGTAAACACTGATGCAAAATACTCGTTTCGAATATCCCCCATCTCCTATGGCTCCACACAAAGGCTACCTTGCTGATCTTTGAGGGGCCCTATTGGTCCCTAGTTATCCTTTTGTCCTTAATGCATTTGTAAAAATCTTTTGGATTCTCCTTAACTCTATTTGCTAAAGCTATCTTATGTCCCCTTTTTGCCCTCCTGACTTCCCTATTAAGTATACGCCTCCTGCCTTTATACTCTAAGGATTCACTCGATCTCTCCTGTCTATACCTGACATATGCTTCCTTCTTTTTCTTAACCAAACCCTCAATTTCTGTCGTCATCCAGCATTCCCTTTATCTACCAGCCTTCCCTTTTACTCTGACAGGAATATATTGTCTCTGAACTCTTGTTATCACATTTCTGAAGGCTTCCCATTTTCCAGCCGTCCCTTTACCTGCGAACACCTGCCAACAATCAGCTTTTGAAAGTTCTTGCCTAATGCCTTCAAAATTAGCCTTCCTCCAATTTAGAACTTTAACTTTTAGATCCGGTCAATCCGCTTCCATCACTATTTAAAAACTAATAGAATTATGATCACTGGCCCCAAAGTGCTCGCCCACTGACACCTCAGTCACTTATCGTGCTTTATTTCCCAAGAGTAGGTCAAGTTTTGCATCTTCTCTAGTAGGTACATCCACATACTGAATCAGAAAATTGTCTTGTACATCCTTAAATTCCTCTCCATCTAAACCCTTAACACTATGGCAGTCCCAGTCTATGTTTGGAAAGTTGAAATCCCCGACCATAACCACCCTATTATTCTGACAGATTAGATTACTTACAGTTGGAAACAGGCCCTTCGGCCCAACAAGCCCATACTGACCTGCCGAAGCGCAACCCACCCATACCCATTCTCCTATATTTACCCCATTCACCTAACACTACCGGCAATTTAGCATGGCCAATTCACATAACCTGCACATTTTTAGATTGTGGGAGGAAACCAGAGCACCCGGAGGAAACCCATGCAGACACGGGGAGAATATGCAAACTCCACACAGAGTGTTGAACCTGGGTCTCAGGCACCGTGAGGCAGCAGTGCTCACCATTGTGCCACCATGCTGCCCACAGATAACCTAAATCTCCTGAAAATTTGTTTCTCAATTTCCCCCTGACTATTCGGGGATCTATAATACAATCCCAATAAGGTGATCATCCCTTTCTTATTACTCAGTTCAACCCAAATCACTTGCCTGGATATATTTCTGGGAATATCCTCCCTAAGTACAACAGTAATGCTATCAAAAACGCCACTCCCCCTCCTCTCTTGCCTCCCTTTCTGTCCTTCCTGTAGTATTTGTATCCTGGAACATTAAGCTGCCAGTCCTGTCCATCCCGGAGCCATGTTTCTGTAATTGTTATGGTATCCCAGTCCCATGATCCTAACCATGCCCTGAGTTCATCTGCCTTCCCTTTTAGGCCTCTTGCATTAAAATAAATGCAGTTTAATTTATCAGTCCTACCTTGTTCTCTGCTTTGTCCCTGCCTGTCCTGGCTGTTTCAATTGCTTCTTTTCTCAACTGTACCAGTCTCAGATTGATGTCTTTCCTAACCATCTCCCTGAGTCCCACTCACCCACCTTCCTAGTTTAAATCCTCCTGAGCAGCTCTAGCAAACCTCCCTGCCAGTATATTAGTCCCCTTAATTCTGGTGCAATCCATCCTTCTTGTACAAGGCATCTCCACCCCAGAAGAGATTCCAATGACCCAAAAATGTGAATCCTTTTCCCATACACCAGCTCCTCAGCCATGCATTCAGCTGCTCTATCCTCCTATTCCTACCCTCACTAGCTTGTAGCACTGGGAGTAATCCAGTTATTACTACCCTCAAGGACCTCCTTTTTAAATTCCTGCCTAATTTCCCATTATTCTTCCTTCAGAATCTTATCCTTTTCTCTTCCTGTGCGATTGGTACCAATGTGTACAATGATTTGTAGATGCCAGTGTTGGACTGGAGTATACAAAGTTAAAAATCACCCAACATCAGGTTAGAGTGCAACAGGTTTAATTGGAAGCACTAGCTTTCAGAATGCTGCTCCTTCGTCAAGTGGTTGTCTCCCCTTTGAGAACATACTGCACTCTCTGAGACATCCTTGATCCTGGCACCAGGGAGACAACACACAATTCTGACTTTTCTCTGCTGGCCACAGAAATGTCTGTCTGTGCCTCTAACTAGAGAGTCCCCGAATGCAATTGATCACTTGGACCCAATGTACTCCTCATTTCATTAGAGCCAGTCTTGATACCAGAAACTTGGCTGTTCATGCTACATTCCCCTTATCGTCCATCACCCTCTACATTTTCCAAAGCAGCATACTTGTTTGAAATGGTGAAAGCCACAGAAGACTACTGTACTACCTGCCTACCTCTCCTACATTTCTTAGAGCTAACCCATCTACCGGACTGTTTCTGCAGCTTTTCTCCCTTCCTATAACTGCCATCCATCACACCCCCTAGCTCTTGTACATTCCTCATTGCCTCTATTTGTTGCTTGAACTGATCCATTCTATCATATTTATTGCAGATATAATCCTCAGGAACCAGTAAACTCTACCAAAACTCTCATATCTGACAAGAAGAGCATATCACTCTACTAAAGGCCATTTTGCTCCTTCCAATCTACAGACTCAGAAAATAACACCATCTTATTGCTCTCCAAAACACTCCTCCAGGCTAACGTACGGCTTATATTTTTAAAATGTAATCAAGAGACAGATTCCAATAAAAAACATATAATCAAGAAAGATCCCACTCTACTCACTATTGTAGATTTACAGCAAGTGCCATACTTAAACTATTCACTTATCTGTGTCTGCTGTGACCCCTCCCAAACAGGTTCCTCTGAGATCAGTTGTAAATTTCACTGTTTGTTAGGTTTACTGAGACACACTCCAATGTCCAGCGATACATGAGTTCAAACAGCAAAGGCAGTAACTGCGCACATTCACTGCTGTGTTAGTTAGCAATATAAGTTTCTTTCTCTCTCTTCCTTACAAACCATGTGCTTGCTGCTCATGTCTGTCTTTCTCTCTTTTAAAAGTGTTGTTTTGACTTGTTTTTTTCAAAGTTCCAACACAATGCAACAGCATACAAAACAGTAATTGCTGCTCCTTGAATTTGAGGCAATCACCTCCAGCACCTAAAATACTTCCAAAAAGGAGCAGCCTGTTACAGCCAGAAATGTTTCCCTTCCCCCATCTTGGATTGCCCAGAATGATGCAGCATTTATCTAGTCCACCCTCAGTGGAGTATGTTTTGTCATGTAGTTTATACGTTTTAGATATTCTAACGCAGCTCAATTCCACTTAAATGTTATTATGTTACTCATTTCTAATGTATGAATCAAAACCATGAAATAAGCAAAGTCAAATCTTCTTGCACCAGGAACATGAATTGCTTTTGATTGACTACGGAAATATCCCAAAAGCGAGAGGAACACCACCAATAAAAAAAATGTGGTTTTCCTTTAAATGTGGTTTTCCTTCAAATGTGAAGGCCAGCTTCCAAATTACATAATTGGGGTACAATTACTATTTACTTGTGAGTCAATGAAGGCTCGTGAATTTCCCATCAGGTTCAACTGGAAAGAAGAGAATATTCTCACCAGAAGAAACCAAAAACAAAATTCTCTCACTTTTTTTGACTTCCTTTGCGAGACCAGAGGAGCTTAGGAATTATTTTTCAGTCATTGTTCTGACCTAAGACAATGATTTGTGCGTAGCAAAATCCCACAGTTGTTGAGTCTATAAAGGGAGACAGTGAAAGATAAATATTGACAGTATTAAAGAGGAACTTATCTCATTTTCTTAAAAAAAAGGTGCCGTTGGATGCTTGACCCTGTCTGAGGAAGAATCTAAGACCTTCACCCAAAAGATAGTTCAGACCTTGCTCTATAACATACAGAAACACTGCGTTAAGTTGCATTCAGTTATCATACAATGATACAGTAAAATATAGTAAACATTTGATATGGTAAAATGTCCCAAGATTATTTACAGGAAAGTAAATAGAGAAAAAAAACACCGAGTCAAAGAAGGAGACAGGATAAGTGAGCAAAAGCTAGGTTATAGAGCTCAGATCTTGAGAAGACCTTAAGGAGGAGAGAGAGCAGTGAAAATGCAAGGAGATTTGGAAGAAATTCCAAAGCTTAGGGTCCAGATGGCTGAAGGTATGGCCACCAGTGTTTAAAGCAAAATACTTTGAGGATTCACAGGAGACCAGAATTGAATGAACCAAAAATTTTCAGAAGGTTGCACAAAGTAACTCTTGGAAAAACTTACAGAAACAGGAAGGCCAAGAAAAGATCTGAACACAAAAATGAGTCAATAAGTGCTTTGAATGAACAAGCATGGAGGTTCAGATGTCAAAGCTAAGCTGACACTTAATGTACTGTGAGGATCATCAGATATACAATACACAGACCATTTTACTTGATTAAATTGACTTCAGTGAGAAAAACTAAGAAAAGTATTTTTTCCTGTTAAGGAAATGTATCAATGCTCCAGCAGCCATGGAATGTACATCAATCAGTAATTACCTATAATGCACCGATTTCTGAAATCGAACTGCCATTGCAATTAAAATAGGATGAGATTAGCTTTTCCCTTGTGTCAATGATTTCCTTCACTAAATTTGAAAAGAATTAACTGCAAGGTAAATATTCAGTCTCCAGCATTCAAAACTGTCGTTTGAGTCCCTTAAAACTGGGAACTATATTTAGGACACATGAGCATTGATGTGGTTTGGATAATTACCATCAGCTTTCTTGTCTGTTACTAAGTACTTTTGGTAATTGCGTAATACTTGGTAAAAAGAACTTTAGCTTCCCTGAGGGAAATGTCTCATAGCCTCACACCCACGTTAATGACACTGTGAAAAATTAAGAAGCCATCCAGCCTATCAGCCTATTAAAAGCTAAACACATTTTAACTCTTTGTATTATCAATCAGCTTCCTTCTAAAATCCTTAATTTATTTACTTCAGATTACATTCAAGTGTTACTCTTAGGAGCTAAAAACTAAACAAGGACCCCTTTGAATTTGTTCGGTTTTACTGATCATGCTTTTTCCAGTTCCTTTTTCAAAGTAAACTGTGAGCCTCAGGATTTCAGGAGAACTTAAAAGCAAGTTGTCCTATTTCATGATCCTAGTAAAAGAAGACTTGACCATGTTTGTTTCATATATTATAAAATGAGCAACATAATAACATTTAATGGAAGTGAGCGACATGAAAATTTTAAAAACATATGCACCAGCAGTACTCCAAAGAGGGTTGACCTAGGCATAGATAAATATTGTGTCTTACAGAAAGGTTGCAGATGAGCTCTAGTCAATGTGTGAAGATGGCACAGTGTGGCATACCATGACAGTATATCCTGGCAGGAGTAGCAAGAAGCAGCAGCTCACTCAAAAGAATAAAAATTGTTAAGGGCCATTTGGTTTTGGCCTGAAACCAATGGCATCTCCATTTGGGCGATGGTGACCTCCAGTTTTGCAGACAAAACCTAAAATAGACATTGACCACTTATGCCCAATCCTGGCCGTCAAATCAGGAATGCCTGAAAAATCTTCCAACACAATGTGGGGTATGTGAACTTTTAGGTGCTCTTTGTTTGAAAGTATTGGCATCAAATTCATACTAGGAAAGAGGCGTAATGAAGGGCAATTTCTGCCTCAATCTTTCCTGTGAATCATACCATATCTAAAGTATGGATCAACTCACTGGCTTCCAATTCTAGTTCCTCAAATTCTAATTCCAAACTCATTCTCACTGAGAGAGTTTTACAATTTCTTGGTGGGATCGAGTCATAGCGTCATAGAATCATATGGCAGAGAAACAGGCCCTTCAGCCCATAATTCCTATGCTGGCAAACAAGTAACAAACTACAATAATCCCATTTACCTCCATTTGATCCCCAGCCTATGGCACCTGGCATTTTTAGTGCTCATCTAGATGTTTCCTAAATGAAATAGACTTACTTATGGCAACCACTTCCCTTCCAATGATTCATTCTTCACCTAAGTTTGGAAACACCTGAAAGTTGTTCACTCTTGATGGATGTTTCGTCAACTGCAAAACTAATTAAGTCTGTTCCAAAAGTTGAAGTAGAATTTTTATGCTTGTGAGTGAATCAGGATTAAATCGTTTCTTATCCTCAGAGAGAGGAACCACACAGAACTGTCTCTTTTCTTCTGGTTTGAATAATGAAGCAGTCCATAATTTTGTAATATTTAAATACATGGAACTTAGCACGAGGGATATGCAGCCTTTCTTCAATCTAAAATCCTGATGATTATGATTTTCATGCCAGTCCTGAGAAAAACTGCAATAGGTTGTTCTTTAACTTGCAGAGTTGTTTCAAAAACTAATACAAAGCTCAACCAGGGTATTACCATTTCACTGCTTTTCTTTAAAATGAGCACTTACAATGATAATCAGCCAATTAAAATCAAGGATTAGCAGAATTCAACGCCATCTGCTTCCTCCTCAGCACAACCAACGTGACCAGGGAAAGGAGATTTCCTTCATGTTTATTTTAACATTACAATAAGTTCCATGTATTTAAATATTACAAAATTATGGACTGCTTCATTGTTTCAATGGCATGTTTATAATTCAATCCACAAAATCTTCACTGCTCCACCTCCTTCTGCTGCAGAGATATTTTACTGGTTTTCTGCATTGCACCAAACAAACCTCTATGTTTTGGGATGAACTTTCCAAGCCCATTGGTGGTCAGCTAGGAATTGAGAGGCCTGGCAAAATAGTGAGGGAAGGCATTTGGAGGGGAGCTGTGTCTTCCCATGTCCAACAGTATATTGCTGATGAAGTGGGTGTAGGGGGTGCGGGTAGAAACATAGCTGCTTAGGTTGCCCACTGGATGGCCAATCGAGTCACCCAAGTGGTCAACTGAGACTACTGCCTGTCTCCACAGGATTTCACTTGCATCAGGAAGGCTCACTACCAGGTGGGTTCCAGGGTGGAGTTCCTTTCTGGCCGCTCCTCCCCTTCCTCTCCCCACCACCATGGCGATGGAAAACCTTTCAGGAATTATATTGTGTTGCTCAATGACACCAACACATCCCTGTGGCTCCCATGGCCTGACATCTACCAACTACAATGACTTGTCTTCAAGGGCGCCTAGCTATTGAGGTGTTTTCTTCCTCCTGTTACAGCCACAGGTATGGACACCATTAGAAGTGATGTTGTTGGAGCTGCTAGGCCAGTAGTTCTTGAGGAATTCTGTCATTTTTAATTAAATAACAGCACCACCAGCTGCTGATGACAACATGTCAGCCAGATCTTGCCACCAAAGTGGATGTGTCTACTATTTTTGGCCCTACACTTTGCTGTCAGCCACTAACTTCAGCTAATATATTTCTTCAAACCAGCACCAAGCCTCTTACTAACTGTACATAGCTGTTGTTTTTACCCCATTCATCTCCTCCTTTAATATACTTAAGATAGGTTCCAATTTCATTGACCAGGCCTACTATAGTCAGCATCAAGATGGAGGAGGAGAAGTCCTTGACATAGACACCTTATCTTCCAAAGCACACTCTTCACAGAGACCACCTCATGGTGCATTTGTGATTTTCACTGTTTTCCAGTAGCCACAATGTTTACACATATGAGTGCAATTTATTTTGCTATCTTTTCTCATCTGAAATATTTTGTGAGTAACCATTTAAGTATCTGGAAGAGTTTTCCTTATGCCTCATTTGAAAATTGTGGAAGTGGCTGTTCTTCCTCATTATTAAAAATGAGTGTGCTGAATTTACGGAGATGGAAACCAGGTTAGAACAAACTTTGAGTTAGTACAATTATTAAAATAAATTGATTCAACAAAGCACTGCAAGAAAATCTCTCACATTAAAGGACACAGTTTATGCTTTCTCTTTGGTTTATTGACTGGTTGCCAAGAGAATGTACAGGCCATTACAGATTAACACTGTCATGACTACACATTGTCTGAGGAAAGGAAACCAATGATTAATAATACTCAACTTTAGCAAATTGCCAACATCATTTCCAAAATGGTCAATATAATGAGATGATCTTCACCTTGAATAATGATATGGAATTCACTCTTATTGTAGCCTTTCCTAACTTATATAGTAGGCAACAGTCCACTTCAATATTGAACTACCGTCTGTGTAAGAGAAAAGAACAATTTCTTGGAGGCAGGGTTGTTAATTCCACCATCAGTGATTCACTTTCGGAGTTTGATAGAACTTGACTGACTGTGTTGGGATCCCAACGGCACACAGAGTTGACAACATTGGCAAGCTTTCTGCCCTGTGTCTGCGCTAAAGTAGCTTGGCGATATAGCAGCAATATGAACCAGGTATCTTGCTGACCTAGGGGGACAAAGAACAAAAAAGCAAGACAAGGGAAACCGTAAGAATTCAGGTTGACTCACAGTCAGTGAGCCCTGACAGTGAGTGAAGAGCCCAGAAATGTAGTCCGGTCTAGTCCATGAGCTGGGTGCATGTCCCTGAGTGCGCAGTGTCCTTGCTGCAGCATTACATTGATAGCCATAGGTGCAGCTGAAGGTGCAACATTGAAGTGCAAAAGCCTCCTGTAAGTTGATTGAAGAAGTGCCATGTGCAATGCCAATGTCTGTGGACACAAGAGTGTGTGGGGCCAGTGCTGATGGAGCATGGCTTGGGACATTGGTGCCAGCTGTCTAACATGGAGATTTTTTGGAGCGAGAGATGTATTAAAGATTTTGAGGTGCAATAGGCCAACATTTTCAACTCTCATTGACCACAAAAATGTATTATAAAGTGCCTGAAGAGATTGACTAAAAAAAAAGGTACTCCCTTAGCATTGCAGTGGTAGTGTCTGTATCTATAAGCCAGGAGGTTCAGGTTCAAATGGGCTTGAGGTTTGGAGTCCATTTACAAGCTGATTTGTGCACCAGTTGGAACACGTTGCAGGTCAACATAAAGGAGCTGTACAGGAAATGTTCATGCATTTTATGTTGTGAAACTCGAAAGAGTTCAGAGAAGATTTACAAGGATATTGCCAGGGTTAGCAGATTTGAGCTATAGGGAGAGGCTGAGTAGGCTAGGGCTGTTTTCCCTGGAGCGTTGAGGCTTAGGGGTGACCTTCCAGAGGTTTATAAACTCATGAGGGACATGGATAGGATAAATATACAAAGTCTTTTCCCTGGGGTGGGGGAGTCCAGAACTAGAGGACATAGGTTTAGGGTGAGAGGGGAAAGCTACAGAAGAGACCTAAAGGGCAACTTTTTCACGCAGAAGATGGTATGTGTATGGAATGAGCTGCCAGAGGAAGTGGTGGAGGCTGAGTACAATTGCAACATTTAAAAGGGATCTGGATGGGTATGCGAGTGAAGGCAGCACGGTGGCTCAGTGGTCAGCACTGCTGCCTCACAGCACCAGGGTCCCAGGTTCTATTCCAGCCTCGGGTGACTGTCTGTGTGGAATTTGCACATTCTCCCAGCGGGTTTCCTCCAGGTGCTCCGACAATTCAAATGTTGTGCAGAATCAGGCGAGTTGGCTATGCTAAATTGCCCATGGTGTTAGGGGCAGTAGTCAGGGGAAAATGGGTCTGGTTGGGTTACTCGTCAGAGGGTTGGTGTGGACTAGTTGGGCTGAAGGGCCTGTTCCACACTGTAGGGAATCTAATCTAATCAAATCACAAAAAAAAAGGAAGGGTTTGGAGGGGCATGGGCCAGGTGGGACTAGATTGGATTGGCCTAGCTGGTTGGCATGAATGAGTTGAACTGAAGGGTCTGTTTCCATGCTCTAGGGCTCTATATTGGGTCTTTAAAATTACAAATGTGTTCTGATACAGGGGTGAGAGTTGAAAGTTCACCAATCAGGGATGTCAATAAATAACATCTCTGAACAAGTTACTTAGAAAATATCAAAGTGCTCTTGCAGTGCAGATCAGTGCAGTGCAGTGGTCATGTTCAGTCCTCTCTGCCCTTGGTATGTCACAATATATCTGAACAGGTTGATTTTAATGAATACATAAATGTGAACAGTACTTTTGAAATTAAGAGGCTGTCATTGCGACTGAGCTTGATTTATAGTCAGTGTCTGTGTTGAAAGTCAACATACACAAATGGTTCAAGAAAGAGGAAATAAATCAAATACATGGTTACTTGAGGATGAGTATGTATATTTTGGAAGGGAAATAATTATATTGCTCAAGAATTAACAATTTAAATCACGTTATTCTTGGCACATAATGCAACCCAAACATTTGTGTAATACCGATGGTCTTAATATTAAAGAATTGCTATTAGGATCATGAGTCAGTTAGATTATTATCCTAAGTTACAACTTAACAATGCTTTTGCAAATGAGCAGATCTCTCCTTTTAATCTCAAAGCAAACATTTTAGTAAAATTATCGACAATTAGTAGTGCCGTCCAAGTATCTAGTGGCTTTATTCATTTTTAAAAATTATTTGTTTTTCTATCCCATGTACAAACACAATCTCATAGACTAATGGTTGGAATTTCACTTCATTATTTGTTATATTTTCTGAATCATTTCCACTTTCTTTCAGGTTCTTTGGCAACAATCCTCAAGAGTTTTCAGGCATCTGTCAATGCCACTCCTTATATGGATAACGAGATGCACAAAGGCACCACAGATTTCCAAATATGTGCATTTTGCCTTTTCTTCTCCAACAGCTTTGCTGAAGCCCAAAAGTAAAACAACATAGATGATGGAAATCTGAACGTAAAACAGAAGAGGCTGGAAACACAGTCAGCAGTTCAAGCAACATCTGTGGGGATCAGAAGGTTGGATTAATATTTCCAGGTAGGTAAGGTAGCAAATTGAGAAGGGCTAGTGTCGATTCACATTCTATTACCTTACTGGCAGAATATTTTCCAGTGAGCAGAATGATCAACAGTGAGAAATTTGGACAATTATGGCAAGAATGGAAGAATTTTTTTTTGAATGTCAAAAATATCAAGAATTTTCCCCTTAAGGTTTTGATGACTAAGTGGGAATCTCACTGGTCAGCAGCCCTATTTCCCTACACCTGCACTTATTAATAGCTCATTTATACACATTTTACCATTCTCCCATTTGTTCTTGTGAAATTAGATAGCGCCAGCTTCCGAGTTGAAAGTCTGTGTGGTTACCTGGTGGGTATTGCTTGCCCATAGCTTTCCTTGGCCTCCATGTTGACCTCCATGGCAGAGTTCATGGACAGCAACTGCCCATAACTCTTGGTCCAGCAAAATCAGTTTGGCAAAATGTCAATTTCATGGCATCATTAATGTCTGATTTCTGACTGAAATAGAAGACACTTCAACACTTCATTACTGACCTTTGAAGCGCCAACACTTGACTTCGGAATGCTCCTGGTAGCTTATTTGACAGACAGAGATACACACTTATCTTGGGCAGTTGCACAACTGAGGTGTCCTTGCTTGCTTTCTTTGCGTGCATTCACTTTCCATTTGCAAGATGCTCACAGCGTCTCTGCTTTGTCAATCCACCATCTTGAACAGTCAAAATGGTGGTCTGGTGATGCAAGGCACGATGTTTTGTCAATGTACTGCTTACTGCAAGTACTTCAACTAAGTAACCATGTCTGAAATTTGAACTGAACTAGCCCTTAGTCATCATGTGAAAGGGACCTTGGTCAGAGGGTACATCAACACTCTGTCCAGGTCAGGGTTTGATCTCATCTGGGATGTGGCCACAGTTAGTTGGACAATGATCAAGGGTTAGGGATCCATGTCAGTTGATTTTGGGGTCCGGGCCACGGTTAGTGCTGCGGGTTAAGTCTGAGCAGTCCAGGGATTACATGTCAGTTAGCCTGCAGGATGTGGAGACAGCAGTCCAGGGTTCAAGGATCATCTTCACAAGTCAGTCTGGGGGGTTGGGCCACAGGTCACCCCTGGCAATTTGGGCAGTAAACGTCAAGGGAAAGTCACCATGGCCAGTCCATGCTATCTCTGGGAAAGCAGAAAACTCAATTCTCAGGATGGGATGTTGTGATGTGGAGGAGAAAATAGGAGTGAAGGTGAGCAACTCCAAGTATAAGGGTGAGATCTCATACAGCAAGGAGGGTGTGGGGCACAACAAGTGGAGGTTTTAATCACAAGGTACTATGACCCTGGCTTCAATGGAGGGACAGTGAACAGCAAGAGGGGGCTTGGCAATGCAGCAGGTCAGAGGTGGAGCAGGAAAACAGGAGATATTGATTGCCAAATAAAAAAAGGTTGCATCAGAACATGAAGAGTCTGAAAGCTGCTGCGGTTCACAGGGTAGACAGGCAAGAGGCTGAAAGAACACAGCAAGCCAGGCAGCACAGGAGGCTGGGAGAACACACCAAGCCTCCTGCTTCAGGACATGCAGATAAAGGGGGTGGCGAGGCAGGGTGATGAAGTGGGGATAAGTGAAGACAGGTAGAGGGTACAACCTGGTTGGTCAATGGGAGGCATGAATCCAATTGGTTGTAGGGAGCAGTGGAAGGGATGGGTATGAGCTAGGAAGGGAATTGGGGGACAGATAGGGAGGTTAACAGTTACAGAAAATGGTACCAGGAGGTGAATGGGTGTAAATAGAAATATTGACTTTCAGGTGGAGTCTGTAAGTCACTGTTACGAGCCGACATCTCATTTTGCACCAAATCTCAGCTGTGTAATCGGGATGGGAAAGTGGGACCAGCCCATTCATGGTGGTCAGTGTAAGTTTATTTTGTTCTATCTGAAGATGCCGATGCATTTTTTGGTGACCGGAGACCCTGCATTCATCAGGCATCCACAGATGATTATGTCAGAGCACAGACTCATATTCAAACAGGCATTCCCTAGGTGATTCAGTTGCCAGAAGACAAAAGGTGGGAGTGCACCTATGATAGATATAACATCCACAATATGCAGTCAGTTCTGCTCTAACGTCGCAGTTCTGTTCTCGTGCAATCCTGTTCGATCAGAAAAGTGTGTAATAGCAGCACAATTTAAACTAATGGGACTGGAATCGCGTTAAAACTAATATACATTTTAAACACGCTTTAGAAATAGTGTCCCCAATTTGTCAATCATGTCACAGCAAACTAGTGTTAACAAAACATCACAGTTCATGTTGTGTACATCTGCCTGAGGTGGAATTCGAGAGATGTCCATGTTAAGGTATTTCATGGCCCTCTTGAGGAAGCCTCCATGTCCTACCATATTGTGGCACATGATAAAGCCTCATTTCTGTTTGAGGTGACTGCTCAAGACTCATGTCAGGGAGGAGCTCTCATTACGATTAGCC
Source organism: Hemiscyllium ocellatum (assembly GCF_020745735.1). NCBI lineage: Eukaryota > Metazoa > Chordata > Chondrichthyes > Orectolobiformes > Hemiscylliidae > Hemiscyllium > Hemiscyllium ocellatum. The sequence goes on from NC_083425.1 coordinate 15,680,439, forward strand.
CCATAGAAGTTCATTGCATCTGTTTCAAATGGATCCAACAATGGCAGGTGTTATCTTCACAGTTCCCATACTGAGGCAATAAAAGAAGGACCGATGAGATACATAAGCCATTAGCAAACCCAGGAACAATAGATATCTCTAGCAGTTGCCACATGGCATCAAGATAGAGATGAATAGCAGTAGAGGATCATCTCAGGATGCAGTGGGGATTTAAGCCCAGAATTTATCATATTCACTGTCATTTCTTCCAGATGACTGAAACACAGGCACAGACTGAGCACATCCCAGGACACCAGAATGGAACCAGGTTGTCTGCTGGAGCAACACTGTTTCAAAGAACTAGGTGACTATTCCATTCTGAATGATGTCAATGTGACAGCACCACTGCATTTATGCATGGTGGATCCACTGGGGACCTTTGTGGAATTTCCCAATCCTCAACTCAAAAATGTGTCAAGGATGTAACAAAGGCAAGATATACCCAATCACACTACTTCATCTCTTTGTCCAAGGAGGAGGGCAATGTTATAGTCTGGACAGTGGAATTTCGAATTTCACTGGCATTCTGGCTGAGACTGTATATGTCAGGTCGAGAGAATTATATTGGAACTCAGCTGAAATGACAGGGATAAGTTCCACTTGATCAGTGTCCAACTCAACAGTGACTATCACTACCACATATTAGAAGACTATGTGCTTACATCCTTGATATTTCTCAAGATCCTGCCTCACCTGAAGGCCCTGACAGAAGCAAGCATTTCCACCTCTAACTGCAAAATCCAATGAGGAGGACATCTTCAAAGCCAGATGCATAACTAATGAGTGGAAAATCATCAAATCCCTACAGTGTGGAAACAGGCCCTTCTGCCCAACAAGTCCACACTGACCCACTGAAAAGCATCTCACCCTATTCCTGCAACCTTACATCTCCCATGGCTAATCCACCTAGCCTGCAAATCTCTGGATTGTGGGTAGAAACCGGAGCACCCAGAGAAAACTCATGCAGACACGGGGAGAACATGTAAATCCCCCACAGACCGAGGGTGGAATTGGACCAGCGTCCCTGGCACTGGGATACAGCAGTGCTAACTACCGTGCCACCTCACATGAGAAAATTCACCATGGCCTGTAGCAGGAAACCCTTCATAAAACTCCAAAAATAAGAAAAGGTTTAGTCCAATAGAACTTAACATATCAAGAGAATAACAGACAGCATTTTGAACAAAGCAACAAAAGAGTATGGGCAACATTACACAATTCTTCGTCAACTTTGCAGAGGTCTAGCAGGAAATATAATGTAACAATAGTTTCATAATTACCTCCAGTTTTTTTCTTATATAATATCCTTCAGAGTAACACAGACTAATCTGTAGATTATTTGTCACTGCTCAGGTTTAATCATATTTGTGACTCTGAAACATTTCTTTATGTAGGAAGATGATTTGTTCTTGGAAAAGATACATGTGACACCGGTTAATGTCAGGCTAGAGTTTTGCTATGTGTTGGGTAGCGAAAGTAAACAATAGAATTGAGAGAGAAACATTCTTAAAGACATAAAATCTAAAGCAGGTGTAGACCTTGTGACCCTGTGAGATTATCCACCATTCAACAAGATCAAATTTAACCTCAATTGACCACAATTCCAATTTCCTGCCTGATTGCTTGATTACATTCTTCTGAACTTCAGAGATTCTGTGCTCAGTCTATTCACCTCTCATTAATGTTATGCCAGGCATTAAAGATGAAAGATCGAAGTAGTCTCCAATGCAAATTGGTCCTTATTTCGATAAAAAAACAAAATTGTGCACAATACTCCCAGGGGACTAGCTAAAAGTCTTCCCTTGCCGCCAAACCACCTTGCCTATTCCCTCATGAAACCACCCCCCTCTACATCCTGCTATCCCATTATGAGTTGGGATCCAGTAAGGGTATCAGGCCTTGGCTAGGTGTCATTCCTGATGCAACAGGCTTCAGGAAACCAACCCCCCCACACCTCCTGGTCCTTGATCCAGGTTAAGAGCCAGCAGCTGCTCAGTTTAGTGATTGATTAGCACTTGATACAATGAACTTTATCTAATAGTGAGTAGGGGCTCTGGCTTGCTCTCCAGCTGACCAGCAAGACTTTTTCTGCTTTCTACCGCCCTCTGGTGGGCTGCCCATACTGGCAGAAGTTACTATGAAGGACTCTCCTTCTCAACCCTTCCCTTCGCCACGCAGGTTAAGCCACAACCAACCAGTCATCATTTCTCTCTAATGAGCGAGCAGTGCCATGGTCCACCAGGACAATGGTGACCTTACCTTTACTTCCTGGTGCATTGTCCTCCCTGCAACCCAAGCTATTCAGTTTGCCGTGATTCAAGTCCCTGCATTGTTCAAATCAGTTCATTCTTTCCAGCATCCCATAAGTTCAAACCCATCAACCTTTGAGCTAGACCTTTGTAAAAAAAATAAAAACCCACCATTTTTGGACATGATGGGACACACCGCTGGGGTAGGTGGGGTATGAACACAGACATTCTGTCCTAGATGTAGAGACACTACCATGCACAATAGCCATATCTCTTTTTTGTTGCCATGTCATAGCACACTTGTGGAGCCTTAACCCAGGTCTCTAGCAAGGAGGTTGGGACACTATCACAATACCACAAGGACCACAGTCTTTTTTATTACAAGATAAATCCACCATCAAATTATCAATTATCTTACTACTCATTCTTATTATTTTACAAAACCACCATCAAATTAACCAATCCCCAAATTAATCAAATCACAAGCAGTGTCCACCATGGTGGTTTCACAATAAGAGAAATTAGAAGGGGTGGGTGAAATCAATAAAGGGGACTAAATCAAAATGGAAGAGAAGGGTAAATAATGCATTCTCCCCCACCTCTCTTGAAAAGGCTTGAGGGTGTTACTGAATACTGTCTGCTCCTTCTCCAAGGACACCCAGATATGGACAGGTAAGCAGTCAGGAATTATAACCCCTCCTCCACAATGCCTTGCTCCACAATTGAGTCACCAGACCACTCAATTACCCAATCACCCAATTAACAAATGACAAGCAATGGCCACCAAGGGCATTTGAACAACAACACAAATCAAGAAAAGAGGACTCCATCAAATTAGAGTTGGTGAGAAACTGAAGCAGCACAAGCTCTTGTGGTGCCCAATTATCCTTAAAAGCCCAGCTCTTCTTGTTTCAATACTCAAGACCTACTGTCACATTGTCCAATTAACTAACGAAATAAGTAACAAATTACAAGCAAGGGCCATCAGGGCAGTGCATCAACAACAAAAATCAAGAAAAGCTCGGAATAGCAGAAACAGCCAAATCAAGATGGAATTAATGCAGGAAGAAATGCACCTCAGCTCCCACCCTGACCACCTCTCCCTAAATGTTCCAAACCTGGCTTCTGACATTTTCTGTTCAGAGATGTTATTACACAGTTCTGGAGCTGGGACTTGAACAAGGCCTCCTGCTCCAAAGTTCAATGAGCAGAAACTGCTCTGAATCAACTCAGGGGCTGTTCTGTTTGAGCCTTAAAGGGACCTGAATTCCTAATTCTGACACTTATGACAACAATGACTACTCATTCCTAAACTGGTGCCTTCTTTGAAGCTAGACACTTGCCAGTCAGTCAGCACAGTTTCCAGGTGGTGAACTCTTATTTCCAAAAATGCCTACCACACCCTGAAGGTCAAACACAATGACAGTCAGAGAAGCTGAACCTCCAGGATTCCTGACCGTAACTACTTCCTTGACTCCATCTTCACTCCTAGTAAACATCAGGGCTATTATGTCAGTAAGGAATGGAAGAACACGTGCAAGTAATTAGAATGTTGATTAAAAATGATATCCTAGAACTCAAGCATTAAAAAAAGTCAAAACCTTACCACATGTATTTTTGTGTAGGATTGTAATGAATACTGTAGGGGGTAAAATAGCATTGGATATTATGAAAAAGCAAAGTGAATCATTTGAGTTGGAAGTAGGAGAATGTTAGCTAAATGAGAAACATGTTGAAAATGATGAAAGAATTTAATCTGTGTGGTTATTGTTCATGAAGATACTTCTTAAGTATTGCCTCAGGGACTCAGTCATTGCATTAAGGGCAGTAACTTTAATGGTTGAAAATATACATTGAGTTTATGACATCATCATAATCGCCAAATCATGACAAGAACATTTTTTTGAAATGAGTAATAAAGGTACTTTGGGCTAACAGCAATCATTTTACAGGCTGACATTGGAAAAGCAAATTACACTGTTTAGAGACTCTAGCAATCCAGTTGCCAGACATTTGCTTCTGTAAAGTACATCTTCAATTTTCAACATGAAGAAATGCAGAGTTCTCAGAAAACTGTAAAACTGGAGGAGATTTAGGGACAGAGATGAGAGAAGGGATGTAAACATGCATGAGAATTTTAAATTGGAAGCATTTCAGATCATCTATCAGATCATTACTCATGCCAGTAATAGAAGTTAAGTTGCAACATGAACTTGTAATAAACAGTTGATTTTTTGGATGAGTAAGAGATTTCTCAGGCTGTATAACTTGACATTACAGCCTGTCAATAATTTAGAACAATCTGCTAGTTAAGAAATAGGTTAGTTGTGCTCTGGTTTGTGCATGGTTTGTGAGGAAAAATTAATGTAGAAATATTATTCTATTTACAGAATCATAAGAGTTTACACCAGAGGAGAGGACAGACTTGTTAAAGATCTTTTGATCTTATTCCCTTGCCTTTACCTCACCTTTTTTTTTCATGTACTTATCCACTTTTTAGTTTAAAAACTATTATGAGATTAATTTCTATCATTGTTCTGACATTTAGGTCATTCTATGTCCTAAAAAAGTTTCAGTTCAACTGTTTGATAGCAGCACACCAAAATAACATGTAAAACTGTAACTGATCGGGCTACTCAACTTGCTGACTATCTTTCAGCAATGACAACTTACATTTTTATAGCATCTTTAATGCATTAAAACTTCCAAAGGCTCTTCACTATAGCATTATAAAACAAAATACGACACAGACCTAAATAGACAACAGGTCAGGTGACCAAAATTGCAGTCAAAGAGGCAGATTTCAATGAATGCTTTGGAAACTGGGTAGAGAGGTGAAGAGGTGCAGAGAAGGAATTCCAGAGCTAAAGGCCTGGACAACTGAAGGTCTGGCCGTTAATGGAGGAGCCATTAAAAATAAAGGTACTTAATAGAGTGCAAATACCTCAGAGGGTTTACAGGAGAAGTTTATAGGAATAATGAGGGTGGAGGCTATAAAGGGATTTGGAGACAATGGTGAGAATTTTAAAATCAACTTGTTGCTTCACTGGAAACCGATATAGTCAAGGAATACAGGGCTGATAAAGGAGTGGGACTTGAGTTAAGATGTGGACAACAAACTTCTGGATTAACTTGATATTTATAGAAAATAGAATGGAGAAGACTATTGAAATGTATTGGTTTAGCCAAGTCTACAGTTCATGAAGGCTTGGAATGGAACTTTGACAGCAGCTCAGCTGATGTAGTAGCAAAGTTGGGTGATGTTATTAACAGTGGAAATGGCTGGTCTTAGTGCTGCTGTGAACACAGGGTTGAAAGTCACCTCAGGGTCAAATGTAACACTAAGGCTGCAAACAAACTGGGTTTATCACATACTGTTGCCAGGGAGAGGGATGACATCAGTAGCCATGGAATGGAATTTGAAATGGGGACTAGAAGTGGCTTGATCTTCCCACTGTTGAATTGGAGTAAATTTCTGTTCTTTGAGTATTGGACAAGAAGTCTGATTTTGATTATTTATCAATAGTAGAAGTGGCAAGAGAACTGACTGTGTGACCCAGCTATTTTATATATTTAACACATAAAATTATTCTCTGCTTTCTCCTTGTTCCTTTTACGATAATTGTAGATTTAATGGCTGACTAACTAACCAATGGAAACAGTTTTCCCGCTTTTTATTTATTTATGTATCAAAATCTGCACATTTGTGAACACTTCTCCCAGAACTCCTTTTGTCCTTCTCTATGTTCCAGTTAAAAAAGCCTTGCTTTCTCCAATGAGACCACACAACTGAAACTTTTTGTCGAAGGGAATTTTTCACAATTCTGTTCTGAGCTCATCTTCACTGTCTTGATCTCATTCACAAAGTGGAACTTTCAAAGATAAGGAGAATATTCTGTCACCTGATCACAACTTTGTATTTAGCATTATCTCCCCTCTTGTGCCCAGTGTCCTTATTTGTGAAACTAGGATGCCATATATACAGATATTTATGAGCTTGACATCCTATTTTTAAATATGTGTAGCTAAACCCTTAGATTTACAACCTTACTCATTCAACTACAGGACCAATTGGTCTGTTTATCTTTAACACTGGTTATTTGGCAACAGTTTCATTGACAGTTGCATCTGCCATATTATCAAAAGATACACTGAGGGAATTCATCTTGAGCTGGTGAGTGCTATCAAAATGACATGTAGGAGCTGGGTTTATGTTTATACTATTCACAAACAGCAATGTCATCCCAACGGCTTTGTGGTTATTCTTGCCCTGAGACTCCAGTTGAGGAATGACTCAGTTCCTTTAAAGATTATGTAAGATTTTCCAACAGATTTTGATGTTCATGAGTACATTGGCAAGAATTGCCAGCTATCAAGTCTGCACGAGTTGCTAGATTGATTTAAACTGCAATGAATGATTTCCGTGGAACATAAACTACTTGCACAAAATCTATACTGAACACGAAATAGTCGTTTATTTAAAGTAACAATTATAATGCATTAGTTGAAGAAATAATGATAATCAGAGATGTGTAATGTGTATTCAGTATTATTAATCTGATGAACGGCTTCAGAAAAAAGATCAGTTATTCCTACAATTATCATCCCAACTATTAGGGCCTGTGTGCTCAATAATGCAAATAGTCTTTCATAGTCATAAACTGCGCATCATTTGGAAGTTAGAATCAACAAATCTTCTGCAATGAATGTCTATTTCCTGTCCCTTAAAGGAAAAAAAACACAAAGATGTATGTGAATCTCCCCAATGGAGGGATTCTGAAAGCACACTTACATATTTGTAGATGGCCACTTGAGGTGTTGATGGGTAGCAGTGAGGCAAAACAGGATGGTCCTGACTGCGTCCTCAGCAAAGGAGATCTCCTGAATCTGAGTAGAAAGATAATGATCATAAGTTTGATCACTAGTAATAAGTTTGCATTTACCTAGTAGGCATGGTATAAATATGCTCACCAAAATATGTCTTCAGAATGTATTACATCGACACAGTTCATCCAACATGCAATCTTCCAAGACTTGGCATGGTTAATGTGTGAGGACATACAGCAGCTCTGCATCTGTCATATCAAGCTACTAACACACCAAAATGGTCACATTGCAAATCTAACCGATGTAAGGCATATGGGGGCTACATGGGCTCCATTAACTTCCCTCATCTTGAAAAATCCAGTGGTGCTACAATTTAGCAGCAGTGCCACGTAACTTGCTGTTCAGTGAGTAAGGAGAATGCTAAGGTGAATGACTTGTTGGTTAGATCAGCCATTTATTTGGCAAGCCTTTGGGTAGTGAGTTGACAAGTGCTCTGCAGGACCCTTATGCAAGCCTGCAAAGAAGCATAGATCAAGATCTCTGTTGGCAAAGCCACTTCTGCCTAACAGAACTTACAAGCCAAGAACTGGTCCGGCAAGTTCTGAGAAAAGATTCAAGAACAAATGGTCAATGTAAAGATCGAGGTTTACAAAATTATGAGGGGCATGGATAGGGTAACTAGGCAAAGTCTTTTCCCTGGGTCAGGGAGTCCAGAACTAGAGGGCATAGGTTTAGGGTGAGAGGGGAAAGATACAAAAGAGACAGAGGGTGGTACGTGTATGGAATGAGCTGCCAGAGGAAGTAGTGGAGGCTGGTACAATTGGATGGGTATATGAATAGGAAGGGTTTGGAGGGATATGGGCCGGGTGCTGGCAGATGGGACTAGATTGGGTTGGGATATCTGGTTGGCATGGACAGATTGGATCGAAGGGTCTATTTCCATGCTGTACATCTCTATGATTCTATGACTCTATTTCAATATTACCTCTCATATTGATATCTGTGTCTTCCATCAACATGTTGAAGCATATGATTTGTTTTGTTTGTATAGAACTTAATTAGAAATTCAACACTCTAGTTAACTCTGGAGTTTCTTTTCTCTTATACTGGCTTAACTATACACTCTCAGTGACATCACAATGTCAAATATGTAGCGCAACTCAACAAATATCTTTTAATTTATCGCTCTTCTTGAAGCGAATATATTTATTTTCACTCACAGAATTTAAACACTGCACCTTCTGTCCAAAGCACACACCACCGCCTTCTCAGTCTCTCTTACGTGACCCATGCAGACATGTGAATTAGGAGTCGGAGTAGGCCACTTGGCTCCTCAAACTAATTCCACTATATAATTACATCACAGCTGATGTGGTCATGACATGTTCCCACCTACCTCTGTTATGGCATGGGGTAAACCCTCCTGCTTAAGTTAAAACCAGCAACATCAAAAAGATTAATCCCGTGCAAAGATTCGAGTGGCCAAGCACAATTTAAAGTAAAAATTAACAACTTTATTTCTTAAAATAGAACAGAGAATAATTAACTAACAACTATTCACAAGTCCTTACACTAATCTATCTTTTACCTTACCTTCTATAATACTAGCTGAAAATGTGTTGCTGGTTAAAGCACAGCAGGTCAGGCAGCATCCAAGGAACAGGAGATTCGACGTTCTGGGCTGGAGCCCTTCATCAGGAATTTCCTGATGAAGGGCTCCGGCCCGGAACGTCGAATCTCCTGTTCCTTGGATGCTGCCTGACCTGCTGTGCTTTAACCAGCAACACATTTTCAGCTCTGATCTCCAGCATCTGCAAACCTCACTTTTTACCCTTCTATAATACTAGTCTGACAAGGGTGGCATGGTGGCTCAGTGGCTAGCACTGCTGCCTCATAGTACCAGGGTCCCAGGTTTGATTCCAGCCTTGGGTGACTGTCTATGTGGAGTTTGCACATTCTCCCTGTGTCTGTGTGGGCTTCCTCGTGCAGACCAGGTGACTTGGCCATGTTAAATTGCCCATCGTCTTATGTGCGTTAGTCAGAGGGAAAACGGGTATGGATGGGTTACTCTTTGGAGGGTTGGGTTGGGCTGAAGGGCCTGTTTCCACATTGTAGGGAACCTAATCTATAAAACTACCAATTAAGATTTACAAAACAAAACTTCTTATTTCAAAACCAGCCAGCTTTCAGTTCCTCAATTTGGATCTTCCTGTGTCTTCTTTTCTTCTTCTTAGGGATTTCTGCTTCACAGGTTACTGATCAATGTATTTCTAACAGAGCTATTTTTTAGGCAGTCTTTTACATGCTGGTAGCTTGGCAGTTCTCCTCTCAACTGTTAAATACCCCAGAGCATTGGATTGTGTCATTGGCCTTTAAGAATGTCAATATACTCAATTCAAACTTGATTGGAATTTGGTATTTTCTGGGGTATCATTTAAACAGATTGGCCTAATTCAAATTTGTTGTTTCCAGGCAACCAGCTACTCCAGAAGCTGGAGCACATGTTACATTGTGTCTTATTGAGAATGCTTAATGTTGTGACTGCTAGCTTTTAACTCTCTTAAATGATATAGTTCACTCACACCTTCATAATACCCCCATTAACCCAAATCCCTTGCTATCCACTTCTGCCTTAAAAATATTCAATGATTCAACTTCCACCATCTATTGAGACTGAGAGTTCTAAAGATGTATGACCCTGTGGGAGGAAATATTTCTCCCTAACTCTGTCTTAAATGAGCACTCCCTTATTTTTAGACAAATACATTGGAAATGGTGAAGAGGCGATTTACTGGACTAATATCTGAAGTGGCAGGTCTCCTTTTGAGGAAAGATTGGACACGCTGGGCTTTTTTTTGAAGAGTGACCTCTAATTCAAGGTTACACCATAAGAGGAGGGATCCACTCCATATCCAGCCTGGGATCACCTGTCTGGATCTTAAATGTTTCAATCAAACAACCTCTTAGTCTTCTGAACTCCACTAGATACAAGCCTAGCATGCCCAACCTTTCCTCAGGATATCTGTCATAATGGACTAAGAGGAAAAGCTTCTTCATGCAAAGGGTATTGAATCTTTAGGTTGAGACTGACGGAATTCTCAGGAATTAGGGGATACAGGGACTAGATGGGAAAATGAAGTTCAAGTAAGAGATCAGCCATGATCATATTGAACACAAGTATGAATATGAAACTTGTCTAAGTTCACTTCTTGCTTCTAATCCTCGTGTTTTTTTTTTGTGTTGTTCATAGAGTCATAGAGATGTACAGCTTGGAAACAGACCTTTTGGTCCAACCCATCCATGCCAACCAGATATCCCAACCCAGTCTAGTCCCACCTGCCAGCACCTGGCCCATATCCCTCCAAACCCTTCCTATTCATATACCCATCCAAATGCCTTTTGAATGTTGCAATTGTACCAGCCTCCACCACTTCATTTGTTACCTCACAGCAAAAAGGAAAATAAATAATAAAATAAATAAAAACTCAGGCTTCATAGATTTGTATTTTATCATCTACAAAAGGTCACAAAGGTCACCAACCTTAGGTCACCAAAGGTCACCTATTTCCTTCCTCTAAGAAAAAGAACCGGCCTACACCCCTGTATGGGCAGAGGAAAAATGTAGTGATTGGAATAAGGGTGGCTCTCATTCAGCAAGGGTTCCCTGATTGGGAATCAATCAGGGAGTCCTGGCTGACAGATAGGAATGGGAGTCTCAGAGATTCTCCTCACTCTAGGGACTGGCTCTGAGCTAACTGGTCAGAGCTCGTGTACTGCGTGAATTTGAATAAAGGGTGATTTGGTGACGGGATACCGGCCTCGGTGAGTTATTTCACTTCCACGCCAATTTTGTTTCAATTCTTCATTAAGGTCTCAGGATATTAGCATTACTGGTAAAGTATGAATTTATTGCTCAATCTTCCAAGGTGTGGGAGGGCCTTCTTGATCAGAGAAGCCCTGATTGTGAATTTATTCTGAAAATGTTGCCATGTAGGGGGATTAGAGAATTTGGCCCAGAGGCAATGAAGGAATGCCAATATATTTATTTCAAGTCAGGGTGCGGTGTGACTTGAAGGGCATAGCGTAGTCAGGGGCCTATGTTCCTTGTCCCTCTTGGTAGTAAAACCATGGATTTCAGAGGCACAACTGAAAAAAAAACCTTGTTGAATTGTTGCAGTATGTCTTGTGAATGGTACACACTGCTCAAGAGTGTGGTGCTGGAAAAGCACAGCTGGTCAGGCAGCATCTGAGGATCAGGAGAGTCAACGTTTCGGACATAAGCATTTTATAAGCCTTATGAAGGGCTTTTGCCCAAAACATCAACTCTCCTGTTTCTCGGATGCTGCCTGACCAGCTGTGCTTTTCCAGCACCACACTCTCGACTCTAATCTCCAGCATCTGCAGTCCTCACTTTCTCCTGGTACACATTGCTGTCAATGTGAATGATGATGGAGGGAATGTATATAATGTGAGTCAGAGCATTTAACGTAACACAGTAATCAAAATTTTTAACGTAAATAGTTTATTTTGCTTGAATACAGCTCACACTTGAAAATATCATTAAAATTAATAGATTTTACCGAAGACATGGGATTGACGATTTCTTCTCTCCTAGAGTGATGACTATGAACTACCAAAAATTTATTAATTCTGGTGAATTGAAACCTTTAATCAGGATCAATACATATGGAGGAAGTAGATTAAGAGTTCTGCAGTTATTAATGAATGTATTTGATTTACATGGGAGGCTTTTTTGACATTCAAATCGGCTTATGGTAATGTTGCTTTTTATAGAACAATGCAATTTTTGACAGTGGAAAACAGGACTCTTACTTTGAGACTGGAGTGTAGGCTCCTTTGGAATTGTATCATTACAAACTCCCAGCTGTGCTAACTCACGTGAAAGTTAAATGTGTACTATTTCTTTGTGTTTTAACTGGCTAGCCAAAATTTACATCATTGTGACTGGATGGTGGTGTGAGATAGGATTAAGATCAGATTGACTCAAACAATTCAGTTTACTGGTGTAGTCAGATGTCAATGCAGCATTGCCAACAACTGATGTTAATTTAGAAGAACTGTAGCAAAATACTGTGAGTTTACTGTGAGATATGATTCATGAGGCATGTGACAGATTCAATTACTCAGGATTTGTTATTAGTATCAAGAAGACAACATCTATGTTTGAGATGTGGATAGACCATGGGATATCAACCAAAAGAATAAGACAATGGATCAAAGTTCAGAAAGGTGATATTGTGTAAAGATTTGTTCTCTTGGGGCGGCATGATGGCTCAGTGGTTAGCAGTGCTGCCTTACAGCACCAGAGACTCCGGCTAAATTCCACTCCCACATGACTGTTGCTGAGGAATTTGCATATTTCCCCCCACATCTCCTTTGGGTGCTCCAGTTTCCTACCACCATCCAAAGGTGTGCAGGTTAGGTGGATCGGTCAATGAAATGCAGGGATAGGGTAGTGGGCTGGGTCTGCGTGAGCTGCTCTTTGGACGATCAGTGTGAACTAGATGGATTGAATGGCCTGCTTCCATACTATAGGGATTGTATGATTGAGACCCCTCTGAAATATGGCAGCCCTTCCTCTGTGATACAATTAGAGGGTCAACCTGGTATATGCTCAAACCTCTGGAATGGAGCTTGAAGTCACAACCTACTCACTCAGAAAACAATACCATCGCTCAACACTGAAGTCCTGTCTCTAAAACAATGAGAAAATTCCAAAAAAAGGGCTAAACTTTGTATTTGCAATAATATTCCAACTCATCTTCTTTTCCTGCCACTTCCAGTTCTCCTCTTGTCCAGTTGCACTCCAGGGAATTGAACGTGCTCTTTTAGGTGCTTGGTCCAATCAGGGGGTTGGGGACCTGAGTCCTTGCAGTTCAGAGATTCGGGCATGGTTGGTCCTGGGAGTTCGCTAAAGATTCCCAGGGGGCTTTTCGGGAGCAACCCATGGAATCCTTTGGCAATTATCAACTGAAATTACGGAATGGGATTCATTTACTGGGTTGTTGAGGGAATAAAATAAGTAAAAGGCAGCAATTCTAGGTAAAAGAGTGGGACCTCAGAGAGGAGGGGCTGGGAGCTCTGGGAGGAGGGAATCTCCCATGTCCCAGGAACACCTCAAATGAGGTTGGAATCCCTCGTACATTTCTCACCTTGCTTTGATTATGAGCAACTATAGTTACAACAACTGATTGTAGGACCATGCACCTATCAGGCAGACTCTGAAGGTGTTGAACGTGGCTCTCCACTGTATCGTCAGATGCCAGAGACTGGGGCATTTCTTCCACAACCACCCGATCATGTGTGTGTACTGGACGACTGTGCTCCCAAGTATGATCTAGATCAAGACCCCACTCAGCTGGAAGTCCCTGAGCTGGTGAAAGGTGCGCGTGAAAGGTTTTGCTGGTGCACCCTTAGAGTGTTTAGTGTCTCCTTCCTCAGAAGTGTGGGTGGAGATGGAGATGGAGATGGAGCTAATGGCACTGACTTCTTCTTAGTGGAAGTTCACTGAGTGCTACAAGTGCTTGCCTAATGAGAAAGAGGGAATGAGTTGTCTCAGAGGGATAAAGGATTGTCTGGATTAAGAATGAGTTTGCACTGGTGTTAATGTGAGGGCAGCGCAGTACAGTAAAATTAAGCTTATTGGGATTATTGGCCACTGAGGCCTCCCATTTTGACAGGAGCCTCTCTGTTTTCTGACTAATTCTAGCAATTTGTCCCTGTAAAAGGTGAAGAGGAATGGCTGCTTTACCCTGATCACCGTTGTGCTTCTCTCAACCTGGCTTTGCTTTGTCTTTCATGGGAAATGGCCACCACAGTCTTGGTCAGCAATCATTGCTCATTCCTAACTGCTTGTGAAATGGATGGCTTGCCGGGGCCATTTCAGAGCACAGTTAAGAGATCATTTACATTGTTGTTGATCTGGAGTTACGGGTAGGCTCGACCAGTTAAAAACAGCATATTTCCTACTTGGGCTTTTTACGACAATCAATGATCGTCATCATGGTCACCATTACTTAGACTAGCTTTTCAATTCCAGGTTTTATAGATTGAATTTAAATTCCACTAGCAGCCACAGTGGGATATGAATTTGCATTCCCAGAACATTATAGTCCAGGCGGCTGGATTACAAGTTCAGTGATATTGTTATTATGCCACCAGCCTCCCTATTCTTCCTGCAATGAAGCAAAGGGAGGGAGTGCATGTGATGCAAGTGGATGGAAGAACGATTAGTGTGTAGGAAGTGCAGAGGGCAAAAAAAAGTTTGTAGTTTGGGTGGTTGAAATGTGTAAGACCTATTGAATGGACTTCAATGATTAATTGATTTGATTTATTGTTACGTGTTCCTAAGTCCAGTGAAAAGCTTTGTTTGCAAGCAGTGCAGGCAGATCATTGTAAGCAAGGACATACAGATCATCATGCAGGCGTTAGAGAGAATGTGCTCATGATCATTGGTGAGATTAGTGTGCAGTGGCAAAGTTAGAGGGCGTGAGGGACCCTATGACGGTGAGGGAGCAGAGAGAAAATGATGGCTCCTACCATGGGCTGAGTGCAGAAGATCATTGATCACTGCCACTGCTGGGCATCCCACTTCATTCTGATTACTGTTTGGGTCCCTGCTTGGACTGTGGCCTCCTGCAGAGTCAGATGAAAAAGGGAGCACTATTCTCTCTCCCACCTCATCCACAAAGACTCCCAGAGCCATGTCATTGAATCCCTATAGTGTGGAAGCAGGTTATTCAGCCCATCAAGACCACACCATCCCTCTGAAGAGCATCCTACCCAGACCCAGCCCCTACCCTCTAACTCTGCATTTCCCATGACGGATCCACCTAATGTGCACATCTCTAAACACTATGGGCAATTTAGCATGGCCAATCCACCTAACCTACATATCTTTGGACTGTGGAAGGAAACCACCACGCCCAGAAGAAATCCAAGCAGACACGGGGACAATGTGCAAACTCCACACAGTCACCCAAGACCGGAATCGAACCCGGGTCCTTGGCGCTGTGAGGCAGCAATGCTAAACATTGTGCCACCGCACTGCCACTGTCTGCAAAGTGGAAGTGAGTTTTCACTGCAAGTGCCACAGAGCACCACAGAATAAGGGGCTGTTCTTGTCTTGCAGCATCTGAAGTGGGGTGCAGCTGAGCGTTACATATGGTGCCAGTCCCAGGAATGACTGGAAGCCCCGGCAGGGGTCGAGGTGTCTGTCTTAGCTGCTGCACGAGAGAGTACAGTTCCATACTAAACGAGTTGAGGAGCAGAAGGCTGTGTGAGAAAAGTTGTTTGTAGACAGGGTGGACAGGGTACCATGAACCTCACTAGACAAAACACTCAATCTGAAAATGGAAAGATTCTGCCCTCAGACTTCAATAACATTGAAGGAAATGTTTGACCCATTGCACCTGTACAGCTCTCAGAGAGAGCTATTGACTTAATCACAATTCCCTTCCCTTTTCCTATACCCTTTAAATTACTGCACCTTTTCCAAATATTAATCCAATTATCGTTTGAAATCTATTTTGATTCTGCTATTTCTCTCCTGGCTTTCCATGACCTAACCACTTTCTGAATAAATAAAAAAATTCTCTTAACCACACCCTTTGCTCTGTTGGCCGTGGTCCTAAATTTCTGCTTTCATCTCACTGACTCAGTGACCAAAAGAAAATAAGTTTTCCTGATGTGTTTGACAAAACTCCTCATAATTTGGAACACCTCATCAGATTCTTTCTCATCTTTCTTTGTTCTCATAAAAAGTGCAGCCAGTTTTTCTCGTCTTATTTTCTCACTGAACAGAGCCTTCCAGTTTTCTTTATTTGGTTGAAGTTCCTAAAGTTCAACACAGCAGAAGCCAGAAAATGATTCCCTCAATCTTCAAAACAGCAAGACTTAAAAGTGTTATTAACAGCTTTGAAGAGTTACAGAGTGATTTCAGAGCACGTAATGGACCTAGAAGATACATAGACATTTAGTGGATCTGTGTGCTCACTCAGTCTCAACTTGTGCAAAAGGTAGCATTCCATTATTCTCAAAAGTTAATAGATTTCATGATGTTTCTCATTTCATTCATGTTTAATGAATGATGACATTTTTAAAAGATGTTAATATTTATTCACTCTATATTGACTCCATTTATATGAGAAAGAATAGTATCACAAAAGAATTTAAAGTAGATGACTGAAATTGGACAATTAATTTAATCAACCATGAGAAATGGGAGAAAGAAATGAAGGAATGGCCTTGGCACTGCGGCTCAGTTCAGTTTGATCCAAATCCAGCCAAGTACCATAGAATCCAAATGAAATTTGAGCTGCTAACACTCTTACTCTCTAATCCAGCTCAATGACTAAGTGAAAACTTGATTCAGCTCCAAGTTTCCATCTTATGACTGTAAACAAATTCAAATTTACCCAAGCATGCTGAACTGACTGGGTACTGATAAGTTCAAGTTTCCTAACAAGTTTTGTTCCCAACCTTACAAAGGAGATTCAACTTTGAGGAAACAAATCAGGTTGAACTGCAGATGGCTTGAGACTGCAGCATATTGAACTAAATTGATTTTCATTTGTCACAAAGATTTGTCAAACAAAATCTGCGAGGGCCAGAAATTAATGAATGCAAATTGTTCCAGTCTTTTGATGCTTGAGCTTTGAACATATTTATGGTCATATATCTGTACTAGGTGCACAAAGAAGATTTTAAGTTGCATTTGAGATATTCAAGCAGAAGGGGGGGAGGTATTGCCACCCTCAGTCACAGTACATTACCCTGCCAACAATATATCCAGTTATGTGGCAATCTGTTGGTCAACAGTGTCAAAAAACCTATTGAGGGGCAGTGGAAGAATTACCAGGATGACAAAGTTATTGTACAGAATCTACAGTTATTTTATACTCTTTGTCATTGGAACATAGTACTTGCAATCAAAAAACATTATACCTTCACGATCATCAATCTTTTGAATATTTTTCTAACCAATGCCTCATTACAAGTTTTGTTCTGGGCATTTAATATTACACATTTCTTCTTCACTGAAGCCAACATCAATGGCTTCTCCACTCTATGCCTGTTCTGAGTTGTTGAAGAATCAAATACACAGTGAGGTGAGTTGAGTGAAGTAAATCCAGCGACAGGGAAGATGGGGCAAGGAGGAGGAAGAAGAGGAGAAGGAGAGTGGACGAGTAAAAGGGAGGAAAGAGTGTGGCGAATGTTGGAAATGTGGAACAACCCAAAATGAATCAGCTAGCCGTCTTGAAAGGGTCAAGATCACATCGTTATAAACATATAGTTTCCTGTGACAAGTGAATATGAATGCAAAATTTTCATCTAATTTCTACTACATTTTCTGTCATAGCTCCATAGTGCAATTTAACTGAACACTACTGTTTTCCTGGGTAATAATTTCTTGATGTGAATAAACACTCAGTGTGAGCCAGTTACATGGTTAAGAAGAAGAAGAAATAATGGGTTAACTTCACTTGCAATAAAAAGAAGAATGCATTTTTAGAAATGCCTGATCTTGCATTGATTTACAGATTGCACCATTATATCAGAATAAACTGATTCATAGCTTTATTAAAAATGTCTTGTAATATACTATATACACACTCTGCAAGATGACTTACATTTTCTTGGCATTAGCAAGTTTTTTATTTTTTACCTAGTCATTTATTTCCACTCTACACTTAGGATTTTGTCCTATTAATGCACATTTCTCCATTTAAAAAAAAATCTGCTTGTTTTGGCTTTGACAAGCCAGCAGCAAAAGCCTGATTTCAACCGTAAAAGGAACTAAAATTCTCGACACAGTGAACAGTATTATCTACAGCTGCAACTTATTACAGGGATTGGAGATGGGGGGGGGGGGGGGGTGCAGGGTTAGAGTAATTGCTTTGTGTCAGGCTGCATTATGTTCATCAATGCTGGAACTACTTTATTGTAACAGAAACAATTGGGTCTGCAGAAAAACAGTGAGCATTAAAAGCTCAGAGCTACTAGTCAGTAAGCTGGGCAAAAGAACAGTTACTGCAATAGGGGGAAAATAAAGTCTCTGTGGCACCCAGTCCAACCATGTGATCTTTACAAAGTATTCTGCCAAACTGAAGTTATCGTAGCTCATTTGCACAAACGTTTTCCAAAATTTAAGAAGGGATTATTCTCAATGTCCACTGTTCTTTCAGCTGACTCACTTGAAATGGTTTATTTTCATTTGCTTGCTTATATGTTTGTAAACTTGCAGAACTCACATATGTAAGTAACAACATCCCGTAACATTTTCAGTAGACGATAAGATTAAAAATTAATCATATAACTGGCTCACTTAAGAACTGTGCTGCCCTAGTGTATTGCTTTTGCTAATTTGGATGGTTATTGTTGAACTATGAGTGTTGTGTCATTTTATCTTAAGGATGTTGGAGTGGAAGAGAGTGGTTAGATCCCTGTTCAGTGGACTACACCTCAGATAAGATGGAGTTCCAGTACAAAATCTTTGAAATGATACCAGGTCTTTAGGGTGCTAATTGACTTTGATTGTACAGACTAGACTATGAGAACAAGGAGGTAAAAACAATGACTGCAGATGCTGGAAACCAGGTTCTGGATTAGTGGTGTTGGAAGAGCAGAGCAGTTCAGGCAGCATCCAAGGAGCAGCGAAATCAACATTTCGGGCAAAAGCCCTTCATCAGGAATAAAGGCAGAGAGCCTGAAGGGTGGAGAGATAAGCTAGAGGAGGGTGGGGGTGGGAGAAAGTAGCATAGAGTACAATAGGTGAATAGGGGAGGGGATGAAGGTGATAGGTCAGGGAGGAGTGTGGAGTGGATAGGTGGAAAAGAAGATAGGCAGGTAGGACAAGTCATAGGGACAGTGCTGAGCTGGAAGTTTGGAACTAGGGTGAGGTGGGGGAAGGGGAAATGAGGAAATTGTTGAAGTCCACATTGATGCCCTGGGGTTGAAGTGTTCCAAGGCGGAAGATGAGGCGTTCTTCCTCCAGGCGTCCAGTGGACACCCGCACCAATCAACCACACCACCCCCTGGCCCAACATTTCAACTCCCCCTCCCACTCTGCCGAGGACATGGAGGTCCTGGGTCTCCTTCTCCGCCACTCCCTCACCACCAGACACCTGGAGGAACAACTGCTGTGCTCTTCCAGCACCACTAATCCACAATTATAGAACAAGGACTTCAGTAAGGTGTCTGACACGGTTCCTCTTGGGAGACTGGTTAGCAAGGTTAGATCTTATGGAATACAGGGACAACTAGCCATTTGGATACAGAATTCGCTCAAAATAGAGGACAGCGGGTGGTGGTGGAGGGTTAGTTTTTCAGACTGGAGGCCTGTGACCAGTGGAGTGCCACAAGGATCGGTGCTGGGTCCACTACTTTTCATCAATTACATCAATGATTTGGATGTGAATATAAGAGGTACAGTTAGTAAGTTTGCAGATGACACCAAAATTGGAAGTGTAGTGGACAGCGAAGAAGGTTACCTCAGATTACAACAGGATCATGATCAGATGGACCAATGGGCTAAGACGTGGCAGATGGAGTTTAACTTGGATAAATGCGAGGTTCTGTGTTTTGGGAAAGTAAATCTTAGCAGGACTTATATACTTAATGTTAAGTTCCTAGGGAGTGTTTCTGAACAAAGAGACCTTGGAGTGCAGGTTCATAGCTCCTTGAAAGAGGAGTCGCAGGTCAATAGGATAGTGAAGAAAGCATTTAGTATGCTTTTCTTTATTGATTTGGAGATGCTGGTGTTGGGCTGGGGTGTACAAAGTTAAAAATCACCCAACACCAGGTTATAGTCCAACAGGTTTAATTGGAAGCACACTAGCTTTCGGAGCGACGCTCCTTCATCAGGTGATTGGCCTGATCACAATCACCTGATGAAGGAGCGTCACTCCGAAAGCTAGTGTGCTTCCAATTAAACCTGTTGGACTATAACCTGGTGTTGGGTGATTTTTAACTTCCTTTATTGGTTAGAGTATTGAGTACAGGAGTTGGGATATCATGTTGCGGCTGTACAGAACATTGGTTAGGCCACTGTTGGAATATTGCATGCAATTCTGGTCTCCTTCCTATCGGAATGATGTTGTGAAACTTGAAAGGGTTCAGAAAATATTTGCAAGGATGATGCCAGGGTTGGAGAATTTGAGCTATAGGGAGAGGTTGAAAAAGCTGGGGCTGTTTTCCCTGGAGCGTTGGAGGCTGAGGTTTATGGAATCATGAGAGGCATGGATAGGATAAATAAACAAAGTCTTTTCCCTGGGTTGGGGGGAGTCCAGAATTAGAGGGCATAGGTTTATGGTGAGAGGGGAAAGATATAAAAGAGACCTAAGGGGCAACTTTTTCACGCAGAGGGTGATACGTGTATGGAATGAGCTGCCAGAGGAAGTGGTGGAAGCTGGTACAATTGCAACATTTAAAAGGCATCTGGATGGGTATATGAATAGGAAGGGTTTGGAGGGATATGGGCCAAGTGCTGGCAGATGGGACTAAATTGAGTTGGGATATCTGGTCGGCATGGACAAGTTGGACTGAAGGGTCTGTTTCCATGTTGGACATCTCTCTGACTCTATGACTGATCAAATTGAAACATTTCAATTGATTAAGAGGAATTATTTTGGTAGGTACAGATAGAGGGCTGATCATTAGTCTATGCCTGAATCATAAAATAAGGTTGTAGTTAATTGGCAATTGGTCTTCTTTGTACTGAAGTTCATGAACAACTGTTCAAACACTTTTTTGCAGAATCATTTCCTGTTCTTGGTGATCCTTTTATTTACTTTTTAACTAAACATGTTGGCTAAAAGATTCATGTCAATGGAAATCAAAACTGGTGAAGTTTTCTGCTAATTTGTTATAGAATCATTGCCAACATAGCCTGACTTCACATCTCCCAAACTGGCCCAGGTCAAAGAGGTATAAGCTTAAAATTAAGGTTAATTCAATCAGGGTCATATCAGGAAGCAACTCTTAACACAGGGTAGTGAGATGCTGGAACTTTCATCCTCCAAAAATATCTTGAAAAGGCCAACTGAAAAATTTTAAGCTTGATGATAGATTTTTTTATTAGGCAAGGGCATTAAGGGTTTTGAAATCAGAGCAGGTCTACAGTTACGGTATTGATATCTTCAAAATTGTCTCTCTTGCTTAAAGTAGGCCTTTGGACAGCATTGGCATTCCTGCTGCTGTTTCACCCTCCTCTCCAGGTTTAACCTGGTGCGGAGTCTTCTCCCCATCAGTAACTCTGCTGGAGCTATCTTTGTGTGGTTCTGAATCACTAACCTTCCGGTTAAAAGCCGAATAAAACTGATATTGTCTCAGAATTAGAGGAGGTTTGGGGGTTGGAAAATTCCTAAACTAAATCCATCAATTGTTGAGGTTTTAGCTAGTGCCTCAGAGAACGTTAAGCTCCTGATAACTAAAAATTCTGTGGGTCCATAAGCAGTATGAAAGATTGCTTGTTGCTTTTCATCTGCTCCACTGTCATTTTCCCAGAAAAAGCAACATTTTCTTTCCACGTACTGCGAGTCTGACAGCAGGATTGGATGAGTCAAGCTTCCCAAATAATGGCACAGTGACATAAATGTTTCCCCCAACTCAAGGATGAATGTTGGAAGCAAATTTTCTTCAGCCACATAGTGGTTTCTTTTTTTGCCACTGACATAGCTGCACAGAGATCGGTATCCCGTCACCCTTTACTTATATGTGCCCAGTCCTTAAGCTCTGACCAGTCAGCTCAGAGCCAGTCTGTAGACTGAGGAGACTCTCTGAATCTTCCATTTATGTATATTTTTTTCCCCCAGTTCTCAGAGTGAACAGAATGTATGGCACTCCATCTCTTATTTGTTTTTTTTCCTCTTTGTTTCTTTTTAAACACCCCCCCCCCCCCCCCGCCCCACGCACTAGCACCTAACAGCAGCAGTGCTTCTTTTTCCCATATTGTGTGTGCAGGTGTAGGACACAGTCAATGAACAATGAATGCATAAAACTTTAGTCATTTTCCAACACCAGGAAGAAAGAAAACACCCGAGTAGCCCGTGACAAGCGATGCCCTTCTCAAATGGCAATGCTGCGTGATCAAAAAGTGAAAGGGGAGGGCAGGGACTAAATCAAAATAAAGTCAGAAGGGGAAATAAAACATTCAATCTTCTGTTTATATCTGTCAGCCAGGGCTCCTTAACTGGCCCAGGTTAACAAGCCCAATCAGAGATCTTATAGCCAATGTGATCCACTTGGCCCTGGTTCCAATCACTACTGGTATACAGCAGCCATGATCTTATTTAATGATAGATCAGACTTGAGGGATTAAGGGCATGTATTCCTATAGCAAGATTTGTAATGTATTCTGTAAGGCATTAGACGTTAACATCTACTTTTAGGATTGGATTGTCTAGATTCTCAGTGTGCAGTAAGCGGGATGATGTAGATAGTCGTAATGTCACTGGGCTCGTGACCCAGAATCCCTAGCTAATGATCATTCCACATGGAAGCTGGTGGAATTTAAAACCAATTCATAAAAATCTGGGTTGTAAAACTCATCTCAATCATGGCAAAGTGAGAGCTGATACCAATTGTTGTAAAAGCCTATCTGGATTGGTAATGTCCTTAAGGAAGGAAATCTGCCTTCCTTACCCAGTCTGGACTCTGCCTGTCTCCAGTTCCACAGCAATGCCATTGACTCTTAACAGACCTCTGAAATGGCCCAGCATGTCACTGAATCAGTCCACTTCTCCTGAAAAGTGCAATAATCTAGGATACTTCCGCATTTTACCACTTAAATGTTAAAGCAGTATCTGGGACAAACACTGAGGAAACCCAGAGACAAAAACAGAAATCGCTGGAGAAGCTCAGCAGGAGACAAAGCAGAATTAACATTTTGCATCCAGCCACCCTTCTTCAGAAGGGAAAATCAGATTGCCCACTTACATAAAACCAGTCTGCCTGATCTAAGCAGATTCAGTTGTCTATTTCAAAAGAGAATCAGAAATGTATTTGTATAGGAATGATTTGGAAGGCGGGTCAGTGAGGAAGAAGCAGACGGTTGTGCTAACTGGATGGATTTTTAAACGATCTGCAAAGAATCTGCTGAGCAAAAGGCAAATAGGGTCATCCAGCTGATTGTAAGTGCTGAGTAAGTTCATCTGACGCATTGTCAGTTTTGGTATGAGACAAGTCAAAGTAAACATTAGCCAGCCTCTTAGGGAAAGGATGCATCTTTTATGATTTTTCTTAATTACATAGCAAGGCTTGAAGTGAAGTGAAGTGAGTGAGATTTAATTGTAATTCTGAGTGCATTCACTTGCAGCTGGTAAAATAAAAGTATTTAGTGATTCATATCTGTGCTCATCTCATATAATGTTGTCGGTCAAAAGGTTGGCGGATTGTGTAGAAAAGATGCAATTTCTAGTTCAAATCACAAGGAGATACTATGGTTATAGTCATCTCGAATTATAGCCTGACATGATTCGACGTTGGAATTCCAGTCAACTTCCTGAGCAAAGGATGAGGGGTTTGCTTAGTGGAGTAGCCAACAGCCTCAGTGGAATATCTAAGGAGACCTGAAATGTTTTAACACAGAAATAGAAAAAAATAATAGGCCAAGGTAATGTTAGGTTATTAGATTATATCATATTTTAATAATTAACAATTGTATTTCTTTCATATTAGAACATAGTGAACATAGAACAGTGCAGCACAGTACAGACCCTTCGGCCCTCAATGTTGTACTTGCCTTTTATCCTACTCTTACACCAGACTAACCTATACACCCCTCATCTTACTATCCTCAACTAATTTGCTAATACTTATCTTTGTCCATGGTCAAAGTCAGAAGTCACATGACACCAGGTTATAATCCAACATGTTTATTTGAAATCACAAGCTTTCGGAGCGCTGCCCCTTCGTCAGATGAAGTCACTTCAAAAGCTTGTAATTTCAAATAAACCTGTTCAAATATAATCTGGTGTCATGTGACTTCTAATTTTGTCCACCCCAATCCAACACTGGCATCTCCACATCTTGCCCATTTAAAACATTTTTTTATTTTCCTGAGCTGATCCCTTATGCCCTGAATGATGCAATCTTTCTGTTTTCTGTCTCCTGTGCATCTTTTGAATCTCCCATAGTATAGAACATTACGTTTTGTCCCTGTGGTATTCAGTATATTTTGTTCTCTGAATATGTAGAATTTCATTCTTGCATTTCTGGACCCTGGTATCTTGCACCAGACTTAGAGTCATGGAGTCAGAGAGATGTAGAGCATGAAAACAGAGCCTTCGGTCCAACCTGTCCAGTCCGACCAATATCCCAACACAATCTAGTCCCACCTGCCAGCATCCGCCCCATATCCCCCCAAACCCTTCACATTCATATACCCATCCAAATGCCTCTTAAATGTTGTAATTGTGCCAGCCTCCACCACTTCCTCTGGCAGCTCATTCCATACCTGTACCACCATCTGTGTGAAAACGTTGTCCCTTAGGTCTCTTTCATATCTTTTCGCTCTCACTCTAAACCTATGCCCTCTAGTTCTGGACTCCCCGACCCCAGGGAAAATACTTTGACTATTTACCCTATCCATGCCCCTCATAATTTTGTAAACCTCTATAAGGTCACCCCTCAGCCTCCGATGCTCCAGGGAAAACAGCCCCAGCCTCTCCCTATAGCTCAAATCCTCCAACCCTGGTCGCATCCTTGTAAATCTTTTCTGAACCCTTTCAAGTTTCACAACATCTTTTCGATAGGAAGGAGACCAGAATTGCATGCAATATTTCAACAGTGGCCTAACCAATGTCCTGTACAGCCGCAACATGACCTCCCAACTCCTGTACTCAATACTCTGACCAATAAAAGAAAGCATGCCAAACACCTTCTTCACTATCCTATTTCCCTGCAACTCCACTTTCAAGGAGCTGTGAACCTGCACTCCAAGGTCTCCGTGTTCAGCAACACTCCCTTGGCCCTTACCTTTAAGTATATAAGTCCTGCTAAGATTTACTTTCCCAAAATGCAGCACCTCGCATTTATCTGAATTAAACTCCATCTGCCACTTCTCAGCCCATTGGCCATTTGCTTGTATACTTCCTTAAACTAAGTTAGCTAAATTACAAAATGCTATGCTTGTTGAATTTCTTTGTTGAAAATCCCTCTCAAATTTCTTTCAATTTAACAATTATTTTTGAGTGATCAAGATTTTTTCCTTTCATAAATAATATCTTAAATTAATATATTAAATGTTGCTGGCATTCTCCTTTGCAATGTGGGGATTTGGGATTAAGGTCTGCCCTAAACATAAATTATAATTTGAATAGATTATGACACACTAATCTTCAAAAGTCACAGCTTGCCTCACCTAATTGGATCCACCACTGACAATTGACATAATTACTATTTTTACTCCAGCAACAGTCCAGCCATGTTAACTCTGTCAGTATCTGTCAGAGGATGAAATATGAATCCTGCTAGATTGCCATTCTGCTCAGTAAAGCAAAGAGGGGAAGTGGTTAGAAGGGTAATCCCTCTGATTCCCTTAATCTTTTTGGAAAAGTGCACAGTCTCAGCTCGTTCCCCCAGGTTAAACCACTACCACATCTGCCCAAATGGATGCAAAAGTTCCATGCCACTTTCTGAAGAAGAAAAAAACAATCTCCTTCTTGATTTCCTTGGAAATATTTACTCTTCGACCAACATGTTAAACATATCAGATTATCTGCTCATTGTCACATTCTTGTTTATGGCATCTCACAATATATCATTCAATCTTTTGCTGTGGATAGTGGGGTGTATTGTTCATTGCGTGGGTGAACTATCTTATCAGTTGGTCCAGGATGTAAGTTTTGGCTATTTTCATGAAATACTGATATATGCTATTTGACCAAGTATGAGTGAATTGGAAATAAATTGACCTCACAATGCCTTTAGGTTTCAAACAGCTCTGGAGATCTTTTGTTTGCTTCTTTCTTTACCTTAGCAGTGATATTTAAAATTGTACTTCAAGTTGCAATGACTTCAATTGCATTTGTGCATGGAATCATGCAAAACAAAAAGAAAACCAGCTTTTCATCTCATTCCCACACTGTTACATCTGATATTGTCAAATCCCCATCTTTAGCTCCCTCCTGGTTCTTATCTACGTTCTTCTGCTCTGTGATATCATTCAATTACAGCACGATAGTTTCCATATACATTTTCATGACCTCCAGCTTTACCTTACTCTCACCTCCCTCAACTCCTCAAGTGTCACTAACTTGTCAAGCTGCATATCTGACAACCTTACTGGATGAATAGAAACTTCCTTTAACTAAATATTACTGGTAAAGTCCTCGGGAGTGTTGCTGAACAAAGAGACCATGGCGTGCAGGTTCATAGCTCCTTGAAAGTAGAATCGCAGGTAGACAGCATAGTGAAGAAGGCATTTGGTATGATTGACCTTATAGGCCAGTGCATTGTGTATGGGAGTTGGGAGGTCATGTTGCAGCTGTACAGGACATTGGTTAGGCCACTTTTGGTATATGGTGTTCAATTCTGGTTTCTCTGTTATAGGAAGGTTGTGGTGAAACTTGAAAGGGTTCAGAAAAGATTTATAAGGATATTGCCAGGGTTGAAGGGTTTGAGCTTTGGGGAGATGCTGAATAGGCTGGGGCTATTTTCCCTGGAGCATTGGAGGCTAAGGGATGATTTTATAGAGGTTTATAAAATCATACAGGACATGGGTAAGGTGAATAATCAAGGTCTTTTTTCCCAGGGGAGTGGAGTCCAAAACTGGAGGGCATAGGTTTAAGATGAGAAGGGAAAGATTTAAAAGGGACCTAAGGGGCAACTTTTTCACACAGAAGGTGATGCATGTATAGAATGAGCTGCCAGAGGAAGTGGTGGAAGCTGGTACAACTACAACAGTTAAAAGGCATCTGGATGGGTATATGACGAGGAAGGGTTTAGAGGGATATGGAACAAATTCTGGCAAATGGGAGTAGATTCATTTAGGATAGCTGGTCAGCATGGATTATCTGGACTGAAGGGTCTGTTTCCATGCTGTACAGCTCTATGACTCTATGACTTTATTGCTGAGTTTAAAATAATTGTCTTCAATTTCCCACTACTCTATTCCCTTGCTGCCAACTTTAGTACTCTCAGTGCCAAATATCTGAGGCTGAACCACACTGATCACAACCTTGGTGTCCTATTTGATATTAAAATGAATTTCTGACCACACATCCACACCGTTTCTAAGATCATCTACACGCGCCTCTGTAACGTCAAACTACTTCCTTTCTACATCAGCTTATCTGCTGCCTTTGTTATATTTGAACTTGATTATTTCAATGCACTCATGACTGGCCTTTTACAGTCTACCTTTCATAAGCCTCAGAGCATCTGAATCTTTGTTGTCTATATCCAAACTGCTGCAAGTTCTTTAACCCCATCACATGTACTTAATGACTTCCATTGTGTCCCAGCTAAGCAACACTTCGACTTTTTGAAATTGTCATCCTTACTTTTCAGGTCCATCCATGGCTTCATCCCTCCCTTTATCTGTAATCTACTACTGCCCCAGAACTCTGAGATATCTGTGTTCCTTAAATTTTAGCTTTTTGTGCATCCCTAACTTTATTCACTCCAGAATTGTTGACATAGCCTTCAGCTACCTGTGGGATTCCCTGTCTAGATTTCTCCACCCCAAAATTCTCCTTAAATACCCTTACAACCTTCCTCTTTGACGAAGCTTTTAGTCATCTGCCCCAATAGTTCCTGAAGTTTTGTGTCAATATGTGCTTTGTAACACTCCTCTGATGCACTTTGGGGAGTTTCATTACATATTAAGTGCCATATAGATACAAGTTGTTGTTGGTGATATTAAAATTGCTCAATGACACAAGCCGTTGAGAGCTGTGCCTAATCTGTTCAGTGTTCTGAATAACTCAGGAAACTCATGATGTCTGAATAGTTTCTGGGTATAATGGGGTCTGTTGAGAGATGATGATGAAAAACAGAATGCCATTTAATGAAAAGCAAAACATATGCGGTTTTAACAAATTCATAGAGTGCAGCTCATGTAGCCCAACCAGGAGATATATAAGTAATGTAGCATGCTCAATAGTTAATGAGAGCATTGTTGTAAAGTTCAGATGACACATGGTTCTAGTTAGTCCATCACATGTTGACTGGCTGGCTCAGCAATTTAGGCCAGCTGCTTTATTCTGTTGAAATATGCATTCTCATACAGATTTTCTCTTGGTCAGCTGAGTTTTGGAGCTGTAACAGTTATGCCCTTTTTTTTATCCTTGTTAGTTTTCTAGCTTATAGACTTAATCCTGCTCCAAGTTCACGTGTCTTAGCCTTTCCTCCTTTCTCTTTCAGTTCCATGAATGTTGACCACTCACATCTGGCATCATAACTCAAAAAGATTCCATGGGTTAAATTACAAGGAGGATTACACAAACTAGTGTTATATTTCTGAGACTTTAGGGTAGGTTGTGATTTGAAAGCAGTAACATTCAGAAGGGGAATTAGACAAATATTTGTAACGAGAAACAATTACGGGGCTTTGGGAAAAGAGCAGAAAAATGGGAATAATTAAATCCAAGAAGCACCGGATCAATGGATGAATGGCCTCATTCTGTGCTGTATAACTCCATGACTTAAAAAAAACCTTTGCTTGACATAAACCATAAACTCTTTTTCCAGTATGTGAGTTACTTCCAGTTACGAATGGCGTTACCATCACTGAATCCCCACTGTCAACATTCTTGGGGCTTACCATTAACTTGCTCAACTGGATTTACCACATAAATACAGTAGCTGCAAGAGTAGGTGAGAGGCTAGGAATATTGTGGCGGGTAACTCCCCAAAGCCTGTCCACCATTTGCAAGACGCAAGTCAGGAGTTTGATGGGTGCACCACCAACAACACTCAAGAAGCTTGACACCAGCCAGGACAAAACAGCCTGCTTGATTGGTATCACATTCACAAGCATCCACACCCTCCACCACGGACGCTTAGTAACAGCGGTGTGTACTGTCTGCAAAATGCAAGGCAGAAATTCGCCACAGGTCCTAAGATAGCAACCTCTAACTCCATGACCACTCCCATTTAGAAGGTCAAAAATCATACAATACCAGGTTATATATAGTCCAATGGGCTTATCTGAAAGCACTAATTTTCAGAGGGCTGCTCCTTCATCGGGTGGACTATAACCTGGTATCAAGTGACGTTTGACCTTGTCCAACACAGTCCAACACCAGTACCTCCACATCCATTAAAAAAGATCAAGGGCAGCAGATACATGGGGAGATCATCATCTACAAGTTGCCCTCCAAGCCACTCACTGCCCTGACTTAGAAATATATCTCTGTTCCTTCAGTGTCACTGGGTCAAAATCCTGGAGTTTCCTCCTTAAGAGCATTGTGGGTCAACCAACAGCAGTTAGACTGTATCGGTTCAAAAAGGCAGCTCACCGCTACCTTCTCATGGGCAGCTATGATGGACTATAAGTGCAATATATATGTCCTATGAGTAAATAAAAATGACTCAGGTCTCTATTTCTTTGACAGAATACTGTGTTTTCTTAGATTGTGTTATCTCCATGAGAGAATGTGGTCAAAATTTCAAATTCAATGCCAGACTTGAGGGAGTCTTTGATTTCATCAAATAAAAACACAAATAGAACTATAATGATAACAGCTTTTGAGGTAAATGTGATCATGTTCGAAGGAAATATTTCATTGTGTTAAAGTGCTTACCCTTGAAATTACAAGGTTGTCTTTTCAACAGACTGGGAGCAAAGGAGACAAGAATTTTGTTGAAATTTCTGTCTGATTTCAGAATTAAAAAACAATTGGTGTTTTTGATGAGCTGAAATAAAAACAAGAAGTTTTAGTTTCTATTTCATATTTCCAGCACCTGCACTATTTTTCTTTTATTTTTATGGCAGGATGAACAGTCTGGGTTTCCTGAAAAATTTGTTATTTCAACCCATTGTGTGGCAATTGCATGGAGGAAGCATACTTACATTTATAGGTGATAAGGCAACCTTAGGGCCACATAGAGAGTTGGTTTCCTGAATTGGCTGGATATCTAATTTGTGATCCAGAGTGATGCTAGCAGTGTGGGTTCAATTTCTGTACCAGCTGATGTAACTATGAAGGTCCTTCCATCTCAATGTCTCCCCTTGTCCAAGGGTAAACCACCACCATTCATCTCTCTCTAATGCGACTCTAGGCCTATGCTCACTAGAATTTTGACAACTTTACTTTTGCCATAAGGGAATGTCAAAATACCGTGTCCAAATGAAATGGAAATACTGCTGGTGCTGTAAGGCACCCACAATATGATCTCATTGATCCTGTACCAAGGACTTGGATGATATTTGAAAGAGCAGAAGTAAGCAATTCAAATTGTTAAATCTGCTCTGCAGTTCAATCAATTCACACTAATTTTAAAACCCTGTAATCGACTTACTTGCCTTATCACTATAACTCCTGATTCCCCTATGATTAAAAATCTTCCATCTTAGTTTTGATTATATTTAATGACCAAACCTCAACAGCCCTCTGTGGGAAAGAGCTTGACAGATTGTCTACTATGTGAGAAAAAAAAATCCTCCTCATCTCTCTCCGAAATGTGCAATCCCATATTTTGAGATTATGCCCTCTGGTCCTCAATGCTCCCACAAGGGGAAACAACCATCAAGCATATACCCTGTCAAGTCCCCGAAGAATTTTGTATTTTTCAACAACGTCACCTCACATTCCTCTACAATCCAGCATATTACAAACTCAATCTACTCAACATCTCCTCATGAGACAGTCTGTCTATACCTGGTATCAGCCGAGTGAACCCTCTCTGGAATCCTTCCAATGCCAGGAAGGCAATGCTTCTATTCTCTTTTATACATGGATGGAATTTGACAGATTTGATAGTTTTGCCTTTGACTTTAATTACAATGTTTGTCCAGTTGGTCATTCAGGACTGGTTGTTTTGAGCAGACTTTAGCAGCTTCTGTTTGGCAATTTTCCAGCTGGTGTTCTCACCAGTTGGGTTTTTACATTTCCTCAATTAATTAGTTTAAAGTAAAACAACAGCCGATGAAAAAACTTTGCTGAAAACTTCATGATAGGAAAGAAGTATTATCCTGAGGAGAATGCACAGTATAACAGGACTTGTAATTTATTAAACCAAATAGGTAAAAACATAACATTCATATTCCTAAATAGTGAATCAACAGCCTCATAATATAGTTTCGTAAAGAGCTGATGTCTTTTCAGAAATTAAATACATTTTTTAAAATGCATTCATGGCACATGAGTACTGCTTACTGGGCCAGCATTCCTTGTCCATTCCTAATTGTCTTTCAGAAAGTGGTGATGAGCTGTTTGCTTGAACTGCTGCAGACAATGTGCTGTGGGTAGACCCACAATGCTGTTGAAGAGGGATTTTGAGTTTAACCCAGTGACAGTGAAGGAATAGTGACATATTTCCGAGTCAGGATGGTGAGTGGTTTGGAGGGGATCTTGCAGGTGGTGGTGTTCCCCTGTATCTGCTGCCCTTATCACTCGAGATGGAAGTAGTCATGAGTTTTCAAGATGTTGTCTAAGGTGTCTTGATGCAGCTCTGCTGTGCATCTTGCAGATAATACATACCGCTGCTACTGCGTGTGATGATGGAGAGACTTTGGGGAGTCAGGAAGTGAAGTACTTACTGCAAAACTCCAAGACTGTGCCCTAGTTCTGTAGCCACTGTATTTATGGGACAAATCCAGTTCAGTTTCTGGTTAATACTAATCCTCAGAGGATGATAATGTGGGTTTGCCATTGAATGTCAAGGGATGATGGTTATATTCTCTCTTGTTGGAGATAGTCATTGCCTGACATTTGTATGGCATGACTATTACTTGCCATATTTGCCACATTTCAGCCCAGGCCTGCATATTATCCAAGCCCTGCTGAATTTGGACATGGACTGCTTCAGAATATGAGGAATCACAAATGGTGCTGAACATCGTGCAATATTCAACAACCATCTCCACTTCTGACCATATAATGGAGGGAATGTCAATTGTAAAACAACTGAAGATGCTTGGGCCAAGGATACTACCCTGATGAACTCCCATAGAGATATCCTGGAGATGAGATGACTGACCTCCAACAACCACAACCATCTTCCCGTGTGCCAGGCATGACACCAACCAATGGAAAACTTACCCCATTGTCTCCAGTTTTGGCAGGATTCCTTGGTGCCACACTTGGTCAAATATGACATCAATGCCAAGGTCTATCATTGTCAACTCATCTATGAAATTCAGCTCTTCTGTCCATCTTTGAACCAAGGCTTAATGAGATCAGGAGCTCAGTGGCCCTGGCAGAATAAAACTGAATGTAACTGAGCAGGTTATTGCTGACCAGGTGCTACTTGATAGCACTGTTGATGTCACCTTCCAGTATTTTATTGATGATTGAGAGTAGACTGATAGGGTGGTAATTGGCTGGGTTGGATTTGTTCTACTTTTTGTGTCGAGGTCATAATTGGATAATTTTCCACATTGTCAGGCAGATGCCAATATTATAAATGTACTGGAACAGCTTGGCTATGGGAGTAGCACGTTCTGGAGAACAAGTCTTCAGTGTTGTTCTTGGAATGTTGTCAGAGCCCAGAGTCAATATCCAGTGCCTTCAGTCTTTTCTTTGGTATCATGTGGAGTGGCTGATGACTGAGGATCTCTGGAGGAGACCAAGATGGATCATTTATTCATCACTTCTTTCTGAAGACGGTTGCCGTGCTGGGCTCTTCTATCATTGAGGATGGTGGTATTAGTGGAGCCTCGTCCTCTAGTCAGTTGTGCTGCCAGTAGGGCACATCTAGGGATAGCGATGGTCGTGTCTGTGTAAATAAGATATGATTCCATGAGTATGACTCTGTCAGTTTTGATACTAGCTCCAAGATATTTGTAAGCAAAACATTGCAGGGTAAACAGGCCTGTATTTGACAGGTCAATGCCAGGTACTCTGTCTAGTTACATTCCTTCTTTCCCTTCTAGCAGGTGGTACAACCATTTCAGAGGGAAGCTAAGAGGCAAATATGTATTGTTGTAGGCCTGAAGTTACATGTTGGTCAGGAAAGGACAGCAATTTCCTTCCATAAAGGACTTTAGTGAACCAACAGTTGGCAATGGTTTCATGGTCATCATTAAATTCTCAATTCCAGATTTTTTAATGTTGTACTCATATTCCACTATCTGCTACAGTGAGGTTCAAACTGGGGTCCCCAGAACTTTACAGAAAATTCCAACAATAATACCACTAGGTTAGTCAAGTCACTAATCACAACCCCTCATCCAAGAACAGCAGAGGATGGTTTTGAACCATCAACCTCTGGGACCAGTACACTCTTGATGTACTACTTTGTTCCTTCCTTTTTCTGATGTAACTTTCTGAAGATATTTTCCTTCCACATTGTTGCGATGTATTACTAGTTCGATGTGTGCATGCTCATTCAGATGAATTTGAACCTATTCAACATATATTTGTTCATATTTATAATTTCCACTTTTAACATTTTTTAAGGGTTTATCAACCTTACATTGTATCTTCAGCTCGCCAGCAGGATGAAACAAATTTTATTTACAATATTACTGAGGTTTGTTCCTTATGCAACTCTGTTGTCTGTGGCAGTTGTGGGCTTTGTGGATGGGGTAGAATCTTTTGTCAATTCCTTTCATCCTCTGGAGATTAAGCATCAGAGTGCAAAGTACACTTTATCAAGAACTTCAGCTAAATATCATTGAAATTTGCATGGAGTTATCCAAATTTAAATGTTAACCAAACTAGGGTTCAAACAGTGGTACAATAGATTTTAATTTAAAGTACTTGGGTTTAATTCATTGAACATTCAGATTCAACAGGACAAAAATATGAACAGCATTGAGGTAAAATACATCAACTCAAAAGTAATATAAAGCCTCTCGTGAAAATTCGAATGAAGCAGCAAAAATGCAAGACAGAACAAATGTGGGATGAAATAATTATGAAATAATCTGAGAATTATAATCTCCAGATTTATATTCTGAAAATTTGACTTTAGTCATTCAATAGAATTATTTCCATTCTTCTAATGTGATGTGGATCTTGCAATAAAGAACCACTCAATTTGTTTCATAATTTCACTTTTACAAAATAAATCACCTCCCTTAGCTTCTTCAAGGTTGGTGATTGGAATTGAATTTTAAATTTTTAATTTTTTTTGTACCGTACTGTTTTGTAGGCTATGGTTATCATTGGCATAGCCAGCATTTGTTTCTGATTGCACATTGCCCTTGAAATGAGTGGTGTGCTTGGCTAATTCAGAAGGTATTTAAGAGTCAATCACATTACTGTGGATCTGGTGTCACATGTGCAGCACAAGATATGGATGGCAGATTCACTTCCCTAATGGACATTAGTGACCAAGATGGGTTTTCATGAAAATCATTGATAGTTTCATGGTCATCATCACTGCGATTGCCTTTAATATTCCCAATTTATGAATTAACTTTAAGTTCCACCAGCTACTGTAATGTGACTTGAACCCATGTTCCCAGAACATTCGTCTGAGATTCTGGATTATTTGTCTTACAATGTTACCATCATGCTCCCACCCCCATCAATAAAGAATGTGATTAATTGAAATGTTTTGCCATTTCGATTAATTTAAACATTTTTAATTTTCAGTGATCAACATTACTTATGAATGTTTAAAAATCCATGCAATGTGTAATTTATAAACTGCTAAATGCATTTGTGTGCTTTTTGACAAGCACACATTTGAAACTGATGCCATCTGCAGTTCAAACTGGGAATTGTTTTGGTCCTTCAGTAAGTTGTACTGCTTTGTTAGAATTTTCACAAGATAGGCATTATACTACTTTTTACTTGATGTATTTCCATCTTATTATTGTTCATATTATTGTTGTGTTGTCTCTGATGCTGGTTGTGAAGCAGTGAGATGGCATATGTCATCCCTGAATGGTGACTGTGGTAATTGGAACAAGGTCAGCCAGGTGGACCTCATAAAATTTGAGTTCCCTGATTGGGGCTGTTAACCTGGTCCAATTAGGGAGTCCTGCCTGACAGATGGCAGGGAGTCTGCTAACTCTAGGAGCCAGCTCTGAGCTAGCTGGGTCAGTGTCTTATACTTTGCACATATAAACAAAGGATGACTTGGTGAAGGGATACGTACTTCTGTGGAGTTGCAGTTTCTTAGGGTCTGCCTTGCAACTGTATATTGCAGCCTAGACTCTGCCCTGGGCTCCGTGTAAAAAAGAAAAAAACGCAGGATTATGGGATTCTGTTCATTCTGAGAGCTGGCTCTGAGCTAGCTGCGTCAGTGTCATGTACTATGCACATGTAAATGAAGGGTGACTTGGTAACAGGATACATGAAGTTATTTCAGGGATGAGTAAGATTAGAGAAATATCCATAAATATAATAGTGGGGATTAATTTCAGCTTGAAGAGATCATGCAAAGTGAGTGATATTCATTTATTCATAATACAAGTTGTTCTACTATAATGTGCGTTTCATCAATGCAAATTCGCTATAACGTGATTAACAAACTAGGGATGCTGTTTCTAAACCATAAACTTTTAAAATGTGTGCTAGCTGAAATGTGATTACAGTACTAACAATGGAAGTGCTGTTTCTAAACTGTAATTTTCCTGTAACACGGCGTGCCATCGAAGAACTGACTGCCCATCTCTGCACAGATTTACCTCCATCTCTCTAATTCTGTATTCCCTTGTTAAACTCTACTCAAAACTTACTGCCAAGTCTTAGGGACTGCCCTCTTTGACTTGAAGCCCAGTTTTAACTGATATTTTGCAAAACCAATTGTACTATTTTTGTTTGTTTAACACTTCAATGTAAGTTTGCAAACGCGCAAAATTCAATCTTAGAAAGGTTTCTTAGAAAGAAATATTGGAATCCAACCTTCTGAATAAAAATGGAGCACATGTATATTTGCTGAAACTCCACACATTCTCATTTTGCAAATGGAGCACTTTTCAAGTTGCCCAGAAGTGTGCCTGATTTCTGCACTGTAAAATAGGTTCTGTGATCAACAATCTCATGGGGATAAAAACTTAACATGTGCACTTTAGAACGGCAAAATAGCAGGTGCTAATGTATCAGCTTTAGTTGCTGTAACAAAAACTATTTCCTGAAATAAATACACTCCCTGTGCATGCAAACTGTTGTTGAGAAATCAGATACTGTACTGGGTTCATTTTACAGTACACTGAATGTAGAGCCATCTGGTGCCAAAACAATGAAGTGAAGGCGGTTGAGAATTTGCTTTGGTAATTGAAGAAAATCAGGCTCATTTCCTACAACTGTAATCCTTGTATTGAAACTACTTTTTTCTTCCGGATTGAGGAATTTAAGGATCCGATGCATGCAAAAGACTTATGATCATTTGTTACAATATTAGAAATCCTGGGCACCAATCATTTGTGATTGGGGTTGACAGCTGCCACAATCCTTTGTTCTGTGGCAGCCCGGAGGTTGGTAGCAGCTTGGCATAAAGTATGAACCATACTTGTACATCTCATCAGAAAGTATACTCATTCAAGGTAACACACTGCAATTTAATACATTCCATAGGCATTTTAACTATTTTTAACAAGTAGGTAAGACACATGGGTCTCAGTGAGAACATTGACCAGCCTGCAATTCTGTCAACTTGACCTGTCCAAAGATCCATCATCATGTGGTGTATGTCAGTGTGGGTGGAGCTTGAGCTCAGCTCAGATTAACTCTGTCATGTCCATTACCTTATGCAACAATATTTAATGGCTTCCAAACAAAAAGAAATGATCTAGAAATCGAAATCAGAAGCAAAATCTTGTGAATGGTGCACGTCTGAACGAAAAATGTAGCAAGTGATGGAGGAACTCAATAGGCCTGGCAATATCTGGGGAGAGAGAAACAGAGTTCACATTTCCAACCCAATATGACATCTCAGTCGGATTGGACTCAAAATGTTGGCCGAGATTTATACTCATTGCATTAAGTATGTGGTCAGGTTTATCAGGGGACTGACTCCCTACCCTGACCAATGGAGAAAGTTGCATCTAGGTCCAATCAGCTACTTAAGAGCTGACCGGTGAGCTTCTCAAATCATGAGCCTTGATTCTGAAGATGGGGAAATGCCTGATTGACAGAGGTTGGCAGCTTCAAAGACTATGAGATTGTTGTTGGAGGCACAAGCTTTAGGGCTTAACTTGCAATACTGTAAGAGTTTTTCTTTAGGGTCTTGTGGGCTATGGGGATGATTGGCCAGGGGTGGGACAGGTGGTCCAGTGGTTAGAGACAAGGACAAAGAGTGGCCTTAGTGAGCACCCTTTTGCCCATACCTTTGCCCTTGACTGGCACAGATAGAGACTCCACAACCCAGCAGCCATACTTTACTTGCCTGGGAGAGTGTGTAGTTGGACCGGTGGCAAGTTGAGGCATTTCAGTGACCATTAAGTGACCACGTGAAGGCTTTAAGCACTGCTGAGTGAAGATGTTCCCTCATGGATCCTCTTGAGTGGCACTTCATTCTGAGGTGGCAGCAAGGGAGCCAGTATCTCTCTCTGGGGCCATCTTCCTTCCCATTTCCAGGGAAGGTATAATTGAGTCCTTAACCCTGTTTCTCTCTTTACAGAGACTTTCTCCAGCACTTTCAGATTTCACCAAGACATTTACCCTTATCGAATATCTCACAGCTGAATACACAGTGCACGTACTTGTGATGTGTAAATTACCATAAGTTACCTTTAATTCAGCAACTTATTAAGAAATTAAATACTGAAATAAGTGCTTAAACGTTGCCTGTAGCAACCCAAATTAAACCCCTCAAGTGAACAAGTCAAATCTCACAACTCAACTTAGTTATTACTTGATTTAATGGTGGAATTTAGCACACTTCCAGCCAACAGTATCTGTCTCTGGAAATCCAGGGTTTGATCCTTGCGTCCTGTTCTTCTCTGGGATTCTGGACAGACAGAATCCTGAAGTGGAATTCTTATAAGATTTTCCATCTTGTGAAGTATTTGATGTGGCATGATTGATTATCTTTTAGATCTGTTCATCCACAATATGCATTATACTTCTGGAGTCATCAAGTCTGGAGCTTGCCTTCTTATCAGGAGTAGCCTCCCTGTTCCTTGTTACATTCAGCATTAACTGTTGTCTGAAAGCACAACCTTTCCTGCAATTAACCCCTTTACCTCTAGACATTCCTTCTGCAGGCAGTCTTAATTGCTTGTTGTCACAAGGCAGCAGGTTATCCAGCAGCTTGTTTATGCTGCTTTGGCATTTTCTTTCCAGGGAGAGTTAATCAACATATTGTTTTTAATTCCTTTTATATCTGTTTTTCCTCTTCCCTTTCACCTCAGGAAACAATTTATTCTGGAAAGAGTTCTTGCTGATTCTTTCAATCCCTGAACAGTTATTAAAGTTTTGAAGTTGACACTTGTCTCATTAATCTGTACTCCTTTGGAAGAAGCTTTGAGGCTAGCATTGTCACAGAATACGCTCTGAATGGGGGATATTTCAGTATCCATCAATAAGATGATTAAGCTAACAGAGTTCTGGAAGATTAGGATTTATGGCACGTATTCAGGGAACAAATTCATCATTCCATTGCTGATGCATCCGTATATATTTTAATAGGAGAGACCAGAACATAAACCTCATTAAGAACACTTCCTTTTTCATTCACAAAATGGGGGTGTTACTGGCTGGGCCAGCGATTAATGTTACTCTTTAATTACCCAGAGGGCAGTTAGAGCTAACCACATTGTGGATCTGGTCACATGCATCAGGTCTGATAACAATGGCAGATTTCTTCCTTACTGGACATTAGTGAACCAGGTGGCTTTATAATATAATTGATAATGGACACATGGTCACCTCTAGGCTTGCTTTTTATCCCAGAATTGTTTTAAGTTTAATCCTGTGTTCACACTGAGGTGTGCTCCATTGTGTTCTGTGGACATACCACTGTACTAAATGAGAGAGGTTCAGAAACAGAATTTTAGCACTTCAAATTGAATGTCTATGGAACCTGTTGGTTGATGTATTCCACCTCAATTGTAACCTCATGATCTGGCAGAGATCTGTGTTCACTGGGGAAGACACAAGCAATCTTCCTGAGGTAACAGTGACTGAAGGACCTGAACTTGAGGGAATCTATATTTGCCGGGATTTGGTGTTGGAGAGACTGTTAGGTCTAAAGGTTGATAAGTCCCCGGGGCCTGATGGTCTACATCCCAGGGTACTGAAGGAGGTGGCTCGGGAAATCGTGGATGGGTTGGTGATGATTTTCCAGAATTCGATAGTTTCGGGATCGGTACCTGAGGTTTGGAGAGTGGCTAATGTTATACCACTTTTTAAGAAAGGTGGGAGAGAGAAAGCAGGAAATTATAGACCAGTTAGTCTGACCTCAGTGGTGGGAAAGATGCTGGCGTCTATAATAAAGGATGAAATTACGGCACATCTGGATAGTAGTAACAGGATAGGACAGAATCAGCATGGATTTATGAAGGGGAAATCGTGCTTGACTCATCTTCTGGAGTTTTTTGAGGATGTAACTCTGAAGATGGACGAGGTAGATCCAGTAGCTGTAGTGTACCTGGACTTTCAGAAAGCTTTTGATAAAGTTCCACATAGGAGGTTAGTGAGTAAACTTAGGGCGCATGGTATTGGGGGCAAAGTACTAGATTGGATTGAAAATTAGTTGGTTGATAGGAAACAAAGGGTAGTGATAAACAGCTCCATTTCGGAATGGCAGGCGGTGACCAGTGGGGTACCGCAGGGATCCGTGCTGGGACTGCAGCTTTTTACAATATATGCTAATGATATAGAAGATGGTATCAGCAATAACATTAGCAAATTTGCAGATGATACAAAGCTGGGTGGCAGGGTGAAATGTGATGAGGATGTTAGGAGATTACAGGGTGACCTGGACAAGTTAGGTGAGTAGGCAGATGCATGGCAGATGCAGTTTAATGTGGATAAATGTATGGTTATCCACTTTGGTGGCAAGAACAGGAAGGCAGATTACTACCTCAATGGAATTAATTTAGGTAAAGGGGCAGTACAGAGAGATCTGGGTGTTCTTGTACACTAGTCAATGAAGGCAAGCATGCAGGTACAGCAGGTAGTGAAGAAGGCTAATAGCATGCTGGCCTTCATAACAAGAGGGATTGAGTATAGAAGCAAAGAGGTGCTTCTGCAGCTGAACAGGGCCCTGGTGAGACCACACCTGGAGTACTGTGTGCAGTTCAGGTCGCCAAATTTGAGGAAAGACATTCTGGCTATTGAGGGAATGCAGCATAGGTTCACGAGGTCAATTCCTGGAATGGAGGGATTCCCTTACACTGAAAGACTGAAGCGACTGGGTTTGTATACCCTTGAATTTAGAAGACTGAGAGGGGATCTGATTGAGACGTATAAGATTATGAAAGGATTGGACACTCTGGAGGCAGGAAACATGTTCCTGCTGATGGGTGAGTGCCGAACCAGAGGACACAGCTTAAAAATACGGGGTAGACCATTTAGGACAGAGATGAGGAGAAACTTCTTCACCCAGAGAGTGGTGGCTGTGTGGAATGCTCTGCACCAGAGGACAGTGGAGGCCCAGTCTCTGGATTCATTTAAGAAAGAGTTGGATAGAGCTCTCAAAGATAGTGGAATAAAAGATTATGGAGATAAGGCAGGGAGCGGATACTGATTAGGAATGATCAGCCATGACCATATTGAATGGCGGTGCAGGCTCGAAGGGCTGAATGGCCTACTCCTGCACCTATTGTCTATTGTCTATTACTATCCAGCCAGGTAACCAGTAATGGTTCAGTGAGGAGTGTGGAAGAGCATGGTCAGTGGCAAGTTTTGAAAAGGGTGCTTCCCAGTCAATGGCACTGCTAGATAGGAGCACCATAGGAAGGCAAAAATATCCACCTGTTAAATGGAAATACGCACTTGTAGCAGAATCTGTACATTTAGATATTTCAAGCTTTGCTGTATTCATAAATTGTTTTCGGTGAAAATGCAGATGGCATATTCATGTTATTTTCTGTTGGGCTACATCAGAATGTAGAACCCAGATGTAAACCTAAGGAGAAAAATCACTTTGGAATTAAAACATTAACTTTGTCTCTGTCCTGCAGATGTTGCCAAATTCATTGAGTATCCCCGGCACTTTCTGTTTTTATTTCAGATCTCCAGCA
This sequence comes from Hemiscyllium ocellatum, assembly GCF_020745735.1. Classification (NCBI taxonomy): domain Eukaryota; kingdom Metazoa; phylum Chordata; class Chondrichthyes; order Orectolobiformes; family Hemiscylliidae; genus Hemiscyllium; species Hemiscyllium ocellatum. Next base: position 15,721,827 of record NC_083425.1, read on the forward strand.
TATGTAGCATTCACTTGTATTTATGTAAACTGGTACAGGCACACAAACTGTGCAAATTCTTAGCATTAATCTTCCCAATAATAATAGGCAGAAGCAAAGATGGCAAATGATTTAGAATCTTTTCGATTTTCTTTTGATTCTCACCTACCTATATTGAAAACAAAGAGCAACTCACATCAGTGTTGTAAGCCAGGTGCGACTATTGCACATATGGATTATGTTGACCATTTTAATGGCTGTATCTAGTTATACATGGTATTGGGAGAGGAGGAGGAGGCGCCATCAGCATACACATCCCTAACAACAACAAAAAGTAACACTGAAGTGTTTGAAACCATATTCACCCAGAGGTGTCAGTTGGACAATCTATTCTGGATTCCTTTGGAGGGCCTAAGCATCACAGATGTCAGTCTTTAGATTAAATTACTTACAGTGTGGAAACAGGCCCTTCAGCCCAACACGTCCACCCAGACCCATTCCCCTACATTTACCCCTTCACCTAACACTATGGGCAAATCAGCATGACCAATTCACCTAACCTGCACATTTTTGGATTGCGGGAGGAAACTGGAGTACCCGGAGGAATCCCATGCAGACACGGGGAGAATGTGCAAACTCCACACCGAGAGTTGCCTGAGGCAGAAATTGAACCCAGGTCTCTGGCGCTGTGAGGCAGCAGTGCTAATCACTGTGCCACCGTGCCACCAGTACAAATCACACCAAATGATATCAAGAAACTACCTTGTGCACTTGGTAAGCAAAACTTACGGGACTCAGATAACATCCTGACTGAAGTGTGACGATGTAATCCGAAACTGGCAGCATCTAGGCTGTTCCGTTATTGTATAATGTGACATCAGGTGACAAGATGGAAAACTGCTCACACACATCTTGCCAACAGAAAGCAGAATAAAATCCAATCTGGTCAATTAGCATCCCATTGACCTACTGTCAATCATCAGCAAACATGGACGAAACTGCTGAATGACAAAGGTAAGATTTGAACATATGGGGCATCTTGAAACCCTTGTAAAACCTGACTAAACTCTGCACTCCCTGGAGTCATAACCAGAGCAAGATGATTGTGTTCATTGAAAACCAATCATTTTGCTCCACGTAAGAAAGTATAAGATTAACACTCCTACTCCTAGATCTACTCCTGCAAAAACATGTCAGCTGCTTTTAACGTAGTAATGTAATGTAATGTAATATACATGATCAGAGAAAAATTGCATGACATGAAAAAGAAAAACACATTCAAAAGGGTGACTAAAATTTGATTAAAGAGATCAATTTTCCCAAAGGTTTGAGGCAAGAAATTCCAGAGATTGAGGCCTGGACAGCTAAAAGCCTAGTGGAGTGAGCAGAAGGGGAAATATATAAAAGGTTAGTTAGCAGCATTTAAAAAAGGATGATAAATTTAAATTTGAAATATTGAGATTGAGAGCTAGTGTTTGACAGAAATAACAGTGAGATGATTTAATGGAAATTGAAGTAGCATTGGATATAGGTACAAAATTTTGATAAACTGAAATTTCCAGAAGATCAAAAAATTATATTAGCCCAAGAGCATAGGAATAGACGAGCTTGGAGAAAACAACTCCGAAAAAGATTCCATGACTGCCTCACCAAATTCCAGACTAATGCCATTTACACCACCAATAGATGATGAAACAGATTACAGATGAGAGGTGGAAGACCTGGAAAAGTGGTGTAATGAGAACAACCTAGCCGTCAATGCTGCAAAACCAAGGAACTCATTATTGACTTCTGGCGGGATGTTACTCATTCCCTCCTGTGCACAGAGGTGGAACGAGTGGAGAGTATCAAGCTCCTGGGAATGGTCATCCATAACAAGCTCTCTTGGACTCTTCATGTGGATGCGCTGGTTACAAAGGCCTAACAACGTCTCTTCTTCCTCAGGCAGCTGAGTAAATTTGGCATCACGGCAAATACCCTTGCCAACTTTTATAGGTGCGCCATCGAGAGCATTCTGTCTGGATGCATCACTATCTGGTATGGTGACTGTACCGTTCAAGATCGGAGACAGTTACAGAGAAAGGGGAACTCAGCTCAGACAATCACAAAGGCCAACCTCCCATCTATAGAATCCATCTACCAGGTCCGCTGTCAAGGAAAGGCCGCCAGCATTCTCAAAGATCCATCCCACCCTGGCAATGTTTTCTACAAACTGTACTATCAAGGAGAAGATACAGAAGCCTGAACACATGCACCAGCCGGTTTAATAACAGTTTCTACCCTGCTATTGTTAGAATAGTGAATGGACTCACAAACTCTTAAACATTTGCCTGTACCTGTGTTTTTGCTTTTGCCACTGTTTACCTATTACATTGGTGCCTCGGAATCTGACTTTAATTTGTTCCAGGAGGCTGTTCTGATTGTGAAAAGTTCGGATTCCGAAACTATTTTCCCCAGAAGAAATAATGGAAAGTGAATTAATCCATTTCTGGAGGCAAAAAAAACATTTTCAAGACACTTTTAGCTGCTAAATACACATGGTTAAGGTAAAATAAGATGAGTAAATGCTTAGCGGTAAGTTCTTTCTTCAACTCGATTGTCGTTCTCACGGACTTTCTGTTACTCTTATTTGCTTCACTGCTCTTCTTGGGTACCATAGTGAATGCACAAGGGTGATAATTAAAAAAAACAGCACAAATCAAGGTGAAAACATGAGGTAAACTAGTGATGGACACACAAGAGATGCTTTCACGACTACTTCCCAGGACAAACTGAACAAACAATGTGCGACCTGAACGGTACGTGGTGTTCGGATTCTGAAAATGTGTTTGGATTTTAGGGTAAAAGTTCCTCGAAATAATTGTTCGGACTCCAATTTGTTTGAACAATAGGGCATTCGGATTCCGGGGTCAGCACTGTATTTACTTATCTATGCTACTTAACTCTGTGATCTGCCTGTAATGCTCACAAGACAAAGCTTTTAACTGTGCCTCGGAACATGTTCCATTCCATTCAACTCAACTCAATTCAATTCCTTGATTCCCTAAGAACAACACAATTAGAGCATGGATGAAAGTTAAGAGTTCTTACCACATTATATTGCACTTAACTATGTATAGACTTTAGTGATAAAATGAGACACATTTATAACAACAAATTTCAGGCAGGCAATCACATAATTAGAGCATTTACTAATATATAAAGAAATACAGCTCCTAAAACATTAGTTCCATAGAGTTTTAAATGATTAAAGATGGACTCACAACAACAGACTCAGCTCTAATACAGTAATGTTTAAAACAAAATATTCAAGATCAACATGAAGAACTTTGTGAAAGCAAGTGCCAGGTCATCTGATTGCTCTAAAACATGGACCACAGAGGAAACATAATGATACTGAGGAAGAGAGCAAATCGAGATGCAGCATCACAGGAACTCTAAGAAAATATTGTAAAATTACAGTTCAAAGTAAATAGCAATTTTGTGTAATGATAAACACCTCAATTTAAAACTTAAGATTTTTGAACATGCAGTCAAAATTCTCATAATGCATCTTGTGTGTCAGAAAATAGGTTGAAACTAGAAAATCTGGTATTCTTATGTGTCAATTACATTGTCCAAAAGTATGTATATATTTCTAAAGTGATAGTTTCCTTAGTGCCAATGAAGGACAGGATGGTTGTGTCACTAATGTGTGATTTGGTTTGATACACTCCAATATTCCAGTCAATTTTTAAGTGAGAGAGTAAAAGTTTTGGGCATCTTGCAATCTACAAAATTGTGTGGCATTCTAAGATGTAGGCAGATCATAGAGTCATAGAGATGTACAGCATGGAAACAGACCCATCAGTCCAACCTGTCCATGCCGACCAGATATCCCAATGCAATCTAGTCCCACCTGCCAGCACCCAGCCCATATCCCTCCAAACCCTTCCTATTCATATACCCATCCAAATGCCTCTTAAATGTTGCAATTGTACCAGCCTCCACCACATCCTCTGGCATCTCATTCCATACACGTATCACCCTCTGCGTGAAAAAGTAGTCCCTTAGGTGTCTTTTATATCTTTCCCCTCTCACCCTAAACCTATGCCCTCTAGTTTTGGACTCCCCGATCCCAGGGAAAAGACTTTGCCTATTTATCATATCCATGCCTCTTATAATTTTGTAAACCTCTATAAGGTCACCTCTCAGCCTCCGACGCTCCAGGGAAAACAACCCCAGCCTGTTCAGCCTCTCCCTGTAGCTCAGATCCTCCAACACTGGCAACATCCTTGTAAATCTTTTCTGAACCCTTTCAAATTTCACAACATTTTTCTGATAGGAAGGAGACCAGAATTGCACGCAATATTCCAACAGTGGCCTAACCAATGTCCTGTACAGCTGCAACATGACCTCCCAACTCCTGTACTCAATACTCTGACCAATAAAGGAAAGCATACCAAACGCCTTCTTCACTATCCTATCTACCTGCGACTCCACTTTCAAGGAGCTATGAACTTGCACTCCAAGGTGTCTTTGTTCAGCAACACTCCCTAGGACCTTACCATTAAGTGTATAAGTCCTGCTAAGATTTGCTTTCCCAAAATGCAGAACCTCGCATTTATCTGAATTAAATTCCATCTGCCACTTCTCAGTGAATTGGTTCATCTGGTCAAGATCCTGTTGTAATCTGAGGTAACCTTCTTCACTGTCCACTACACCTCCAATTTTGGTGTCATCTGCAAACTTATTAACTGTACCTCTTATGCTTGCATGTAAATGACAAAAAGTAGAGGGCCCAGCACCGATCCTTGTGGCACTCCACTGGTCACAGGCCTCCAGTCTGAAAAACAACCATCCACCACCACCCTCTGTCTTCTACCTTTGAGCCAGTCCTGTATCCAAATGGCTAGTTCTTCCTGTATTCCATGAGATCTAACCTTGCTAATCAGTCTCCCATGGGGAACCATGTTGAACACCTTTGTTTACATGTTATCATTCATGGGAGTGAAATAGATCTTACAAGATCCAATATCTGAAGTTGAGAACCTATATCCCCTGAAATTTGAAAATCTACTGGACATACCATTTCCAAAGCCTGAATTCACACATATATCTCAGTTGAATTTGGACTAAAATCCAACTTTGTTTCCTCATAACTATGACTTTTGTTTCTTATTTGGGTATGTCTCTTTTTCAACACAACCTCAGCACTTGAGCATTTGTCATTTATCCTTACTAACTAGAATTGGGCACGATTCTCAAGGTGTGAGCTACTTAGTTCAGATGACTGCAATTCAATCTGCATTTCTTTTGATTTATATTCTGTACATGCTTTATAATCTAATATTCTGTTTGTATTGTTGATCATGGCTGTAGATTGTGTTGACACACACTCAAACAGTTGGGTTTCTTTGTCAATGTTAGTGTCTGTCAACCCAAAGTCATTGAGATTAGACAGGCAGGATTTTCCAATAGATTGTTATTGTTCTCGACATCCTCAATGCACCCCTGATAATCAATTGTTATTTTGACAATGTGAATCAAAAATGATTTGAGAGAATTGTCAGTCAGGTTCAAGTCTATAATTTGCATTCAGATAGGGCTGGTACGTTGCTTGAGTACTTTGTGTATGAGTTGCGACATAAAAACCATAGAAACATGGCTTAAGGTTTGGTCAGTTCATCAGAGACTGTCTGGGGATGAAACTAGCCCACATCAGCAGCATATACCAGGTTCTTGGAGAAGCACCAGCCTGTTACAGTATTTTAATCAATATGTTTTATGACACACATTCGAGCAGGTGGATCTTGAACATGGGTTTCCTGGCTCAGAATTCAGGGCACTACCAAATTGCCACAAGAATCTAGCAGCTTGTGCTTTTTTTAAACTGATGTGCAGCCTGTTATATATTGGGCTAATTTATATTATGCTGGAAAAGCGCAGCAGGTCAGGCAGCATCCAAGGAACAGGAGATTCGACGTTTCGGGCATAAGCCCTTCTTCAGGAATGCTTTGCCCGAAACGTCGAATCTCCTGTTCCTTGGATGCTGCCTGACCTGCTGCGCTTTTCCAGCAACATATTTTCAGCTCTGATCTCCAGCATCTGCAGACCTCACTTTCTCCTCCAATTTATATTATCTATTGATTTGCTGTTCTTTCACATTTGCAAGAATCTTGAATGGCAAGACAATTTGGCCAGCGTTCTCTTGCACTGAAGTGAAAGTGGCAATATTTGACCGTAATGGCCAGGATGTTCATGAGACATGGGAGTAAAGGTAAGCCATTCAGCCCATCGAGTCTGTTGTGCCATTCTGAATCTGGTGTAGGGGTGGACATCTTTAGGAAAAGGTCACCTCCACCCTACTAGTGTGAAAGCCTGGCAAATCAATTGCTAATCAGGCACCAGAATGCTTACCTGACAGGCTTCGTGGCCAATCAGTCCTTGGTACAGCAATGTCTTGCATGACTGCTGCCTTGCTTGAAACTACTCGCTGATTAGAGACGGCAGAACTGCACTGAAGGCCATGGAGACAGGCCAAAACAGGAATGTGGCTTGCAATGGGCTCCCCTCCGATTTAGTAATATCAAACCAACCTGCCTCCTCTCAGTTAAAACTAGGGAAGGCTACCACTTTTCTCACCTTTTGGCAACAAAGTTAATTGGGCTGGTGCTTTTGCCAAGGCTCTGATGTGGTCATTTATCGACTTGTGAAAGATGCTGAATTGATAAAAGGTTGGGAAGTAGGTCATGGGCCTACCCACTCAGAACTTAATTCCTCAAGTGTCAGGAACCTTCCTAGTGTCAGCTGCTCAATTTTTTGCCTTACCTGTCACCTTCCCTGCCACTTCTTTGGAGGGAAAAAGTCCAATTTCATGAAGCCAACTTAGGATTTTGTTAATCATCTTTAATTAAATAGTATCAACTCAAAACAAATGCACACTTAATACACACATTATTTATTAATATTATGGTGTTGTTCACATTTTATTGATTTTCATTAAAGGGAATGGACAGATTTAGAGCCAGTATCAAAAATATGAAGACAGTGTAAGATTTTACTGGTATTTGAAGTTAGCCTTTTGATACGGAACCTGACCAATGGAACTGGCACGTGACTTACAGATACATCCCACGTGAAAGCAGCGAATCAAATTTTAACACAGCTTGAGAACATAGTACTACACTGACTGTGACAATTCCAAACATCTTGGTTCAGACCTTGTACTTCATGGCAATTATAAACATCAAAAGAGCTGATTTTATAAGTAAAAACACTCCATTTATGAATTTGAGCTGTTTTAACACATGAAAAATGCCATTTAATAGAAACAGTTACTGCAATTAATACAAGTTTGAGAAAATTCTGCAATCATGTCCAACATAAAATACACCAAAATGCACTTATGAACACTGCATAAGCTTTACCTAATATACTGAATGTTAAGGTACCCATGTTCGTGCACCGTTTGTTCAATCCTACTGCCTAATTGGGTCCCGAATTGTGATACCAAAGTTACCGACAGCTGTTAATATAACGCCATTAAAAATTAAGCAGAGATACTCTATCCAAAAAACTTAATTTCCAAAAATCTAACAAGGGGCATTAATTACATAACTGATTGGTTGGGATCTTAATATTCAGCCAAATTGACAGTGTGATGCATAAAGAGATAGGTGCAAAACAGCAAAGAAAATTCAGTTGAGTCAAGATACTTAAGACAAAAATTATACAAGGAAAAATAGACTTGTTCATGTCACTTCTGATTACTGGCTGGATATCTCAATAATGTATGAAATGTAACAGCCAGTTTACACACATTCCCACAGAAAAGAGTGTAATATTGTGATATATTTTTTGTGACTTTAATTGAAGGATAAATTTGGCTAAGAAATCAGCTACAACTTCCTTTTGCACTGTGCCATGGTTTCATTTACATCCTCCAGAACAGAGAGCTGCTTTCAACTTTGGTTTAAAGGATCACCCAAAAGACAGCATCTGCAAAAGGGCAGCACTTCTTCTGCTATGCACTGAAATGTCAGTCAGGGATCTTGTCCTTAAACACTGGAACCCAGAACCTCTGAACGAATCTTACTCGTGACACTGTGGAAAAAGTCTTCAGGCCTCAGTTCCTAATATAATGTGGCACGGTGACTCAATGGCTCGCACTGCTGCCTCACAGTGCTAGGGATCTGGGTTTGATTCCACCCTCAGATGATTGTGTTGAGTTTGCACCTTCTCCCTGTGTGTTTGTGTGGATTTCCAGTTGTGTGTGTGCTCCAGTTTCTTCCCACAGTCCAAAGATGTGCAACTTAGGTAGATTACCCATACTGTTCAGGGATTTTGTAGGTTAGGTGTGTTAGCCATGAGAAATGCAGAGTTACAGGGTAGGAGGATGGGTCTGTGTGGGATGCACTTTGGAAGGCTAGTGTGGGCTCGTTGGGATGAAGGGCCTGTTTCCACACTGTAGAGAGCCTGTGTATAGGTTACTGGTCTTTCTCTATAAGTTCCCACAGGTAAAGGTTGTTTGCTGTTTGAAAATACTTATTCAAGTGATTGTTTAGAAACAAATCTGTTATTAAATTGACTTTTGATTGCTTAAGTCTTAACTTGATTCAACAAGGTCAAATTGAACTTGTTCTGCCTGTCTGGATAGAAAAGTAATCAAGGATGCATATGACTGTCATAAATAGCAAGTGCTGTCTTCATAAGTTTTATTTATCCAAAAGTCAACAAAGAAAGCTATTGAAAGCTATCAAAAGAAACAGAGAAGAAAATATAGCTGGGTGTAAAATGAGTCAAAATTCTTCATTGCCCATTTAATGCTATTGTCAAATTTACTGCATCCTTAATGAGTCACTGTAAACACACCTCAGTAGAGAAAAGTACAGCAACGTGCAATGACATCGTCAGACACTTTGGAGAGGTTTTGGGTATGGGTTTTCTGCTGTCACCAAGACAACACAATGCAATAGATCTACCAATGATGTACTGACTTAGAACTCACAAGGAACAGTACAGATTAACTTTTCTAATATTACATTGATATCATTAACAGGTGTAACCTGTTTAATGCCACGCATTACGATTAAATTATTGTAATATATATGGATTCTGAAAATCATCAGAATCCAAATCACTGACAAAAATCACTGCAAAAACAGGGCTGACTTTAACCATATTTGTTATGACAAGAGCTGGCAATCGGACAATAATGGGCCTCAAAGTCATCCAAATTGTCACGAGTCACCAAGTTCCTTCCAGGCAGATCTTGTCTGCTCCGTGCTGACTATCCACCTGGATGAGCCAGTGGAATTTAAATGAGGCCCCAGAATTGAGATAACTTGGGTTTTAATGCTGGAGCAGTGGGTGTTTCTAATTTAGAATACTACCCACTCGGACAAAATTTCACAGTGTTACGATGGCATGTATACATCCTTACAATTTAGGTAATATGACAATCCTTGGAAGCTTTGGTAGGAGCAGAGTCATAGTTAGGTCAGTCCTAGGCTGTAATCCTGCTGTTAACAAATTTTGATTTGGTCAGTAATTGGTACTCTCATGCTGGATTATGTAGCAATCTAAAGAGAGCTAAATAGTTAATTCTTAGCTGTGGATATATTGTCAGATGGAGGAGTACATGCTAGATGCTCTTCTGCTACTAAGGGCAACAATGCATGGGCCCCAAACTCTGGATTTTACTCCCTCCACGTCTCTGCGTCGCTGCCTCAGTTTTCTTAAGTCAAACTGTAAAACCTCTCTCTTTGACTGAGCACTTTGGTCATCTGATTTAATATTTTCTGTTAATGGCTGGATGTTATACTTTGTAACGCTTTTGTGAAATGTCATGGGACATTTCATTCCTTTAAAAAGGTATAGATGAGCTGTTATTATTAGGGGTTTGCTCTGACAACACTACGAAACTGTACATTTTACAAACTGAATCAGGACAGGTACTTTTTGATGCCCAAAGGGATGTTTAGTCGAATCATGAAGAATAATCTTAACGAGAAGTGCTGCAAGGCTATTGTTCTCGTCAGTAGGAAGCACAAGCCACTTAAAAGGAAAGGCACAGTGTGCACTCTGCAGCGACCAGCTGATAGCACCCCTCAGGGAACATGGGAAATTAGCTCGCACCAAAACAGGCTGGTTGCCAGAGCCTGGCAGGGTAGACTAGTTCCTTCGAAAGGCTGACAACTTTTTAATTTTGTTTTTGTTCATCCAGGAGAACATTTTCTGAGCAGTCCTGTAAGGGCTGTTGGTTAGGCTGCTTGCTACCCCGTTATAATGGGGGATCCTAGATAGTTAAATCTCTACCCAGTTGTAGCAAGCAGCCTAACCACCAGCCCTTATAGGACTGCTCAGAAATTGTAAGCAGGATTCTGTGTAGGTCATGCAGCTGGACAACTAGTCTAGCACCACAGTCACTAATAGTACTATGCTCATTTTAGTAGGTGATTCTATAATAAACAGAATCATTCCAAATCTGGAATAGTTATCCTTAGAAGAAAGGAGATTAAAAAGAGCACTACTTTTGAATTTTAATTTGGGATTTCTAGCATCTGTATTTTTAGTTTTTCTCTTTCAAAGAGAGTTTTAAGAGAGTGTTCAAAATTATCATTGTTTCCAGTAAGGAAGGAGAAACATTTTCAATTAGTCAGTAGTGTGTGGTTACAATAGACAAAAGAAAGATGAGATTTTTTTTTGATGCAGCAGCTTCTGATCTGAAATGCACAATCAGAAGCAAATTCAATAAACTTAAAAGATAGGATTGCATATATTCTTGAAAATGACTATGTAAGGCTATGGTTTAAGAGAATAATAGTTCTGTTGATCGGCTGACAGAGGAATAATGGCTGAATGACCTCTGTGTTCTGTAAGATTCTGGCATAACTATGCTCAGTACAGTAGATGAATGTTCAAGCTTCTAACACCATATGGTACTTGCAAAAGACAAACACACCAACCAGTATATCTTTTCGGTTCTCTACAAGTACATGAAAGACTGTAAAAAGGAATAACCCAGACAACAGAAGTTGCTTGGTCTGCCTGTAATTACAGGCTATTCAAACTAAATCAAGAAAAGCAACAATATATGGACTTCAGTAAGGCATTTGACAAGGTTCCCCATGGAAGACTGGTTAGCAAGGTTAGATCTCATGGAATACAGGGAGAACTAGCCATTTGGATACAGAACTGGCTCAAAGGTAGAAGACAGAGGGTGGTGGTGGAGGGTTGTTTTTCTGATTGGAGGCCTGTGACCAGTGGATCAGTGCTGAGTCCACTACTTTTCATCATTTACATAAATGATTTGGATGTGGACATAGGAGGTATTGTTAATAAGTATGCAGATGACACCAAATTTGGAGGTGTAGCAGACAGCAAAGAAGATTACCTCAGATTACAACAGGATCTTGATCAGATGGGCCAATGGGCTGAGGAGTGGCAGATGGAGTTTAATTTAGATAAATGCGAGGTGCTGCATTTTGGGAAAGCAAATCTTAGCAGGATCTATCCACTTAATGGTAAGATCCTAGGGAGTGTTGCTGAACAAAGAGACCTTGGAATGCAGGTTCATAACTCCTTGAGAAGTTCAAATGAGCTTGACAGAGACAGGTGTCACAGGGAACAGAACTAAGGATCTCCTGTTTACCAGGGAGGTGTTTTAACCAACTAAGCCACAGCAGCACAGAGTTGCAGGTAGATAGGATAGTGAAGGTGGTGTTTGGTATGCTTTCCTTTATTGGTCAGAGCATTGAGTGGCAGAGTTGGGAGGTCATGTTGCAGGTGTATAGGACATTGGTTAGGCCACTGTTGGAATATTGCATGCAATTCTGGTCTCCTTCCTATCGGAAAGATGTTGTGAAACTTGAAAGGGTTCAGAAAAGATTTACAAGGATGTTGCTAGGGTTGGAGGATTTGAGCTATACGGAGAGGCTGAATAGGTGGGGCTGTTTTTCCTGGAGCGTCGAAGGCTGAGGGGTGACCTCATAGAGGCTTATAAAATAATGAGGGGCATTGGTAGGATAAATAGACAAAGTATTTTCCCTGGGGTTAGGGAGTCCAGAACTAGAGAACATAGGTTTAGGGTGAAAGGGAAAAGATATAAAAGGGACCTAAGGGGCAACGTTTTCACCCAGAGCGTGATGCGTGTCAGGAATGAGCTGCCAGAAGAAGTGGTGGAGGCTGATACAATTACAACATTTAAAAGGAATCTGGATGGATATATGAATAGGAAGGGTTTAAAAAGAGATATGGGCCACGTGCTGGCAAACGGGACTAGATTAGGTTGGGATATCTGGTCGGCATGGACGAGTTGGATCGAAGGGTCTGTTTCCGTGCTGTATATCTCTATAACTCTATAATAAATAAGTATTTTAAAATAAATTATTTACAATATTAAAGACATAAGATTTAATTTCCTATGACCAAAACCATTATCCAGATCACAAAGGTGAAAATGAAAATGGAGCAGGAAAGTAAATTTCAAAAGATATGGAAGTCAAGATACAGAAGTAAGATTCAATCTTGTTTCTCGTGAATGGAACTGGTACACTACAGATCATATATCTGGTGTAATTACTTAACTAGACCAAAACTAATCTCCAACAACTCCATGTAAATTCTGGATTATGGGACAAGGAGTTACAAAGGCAAAATCCTTTGCAAGCTTCCTGGTTAAATGAACAACGTACAAAATCTTGAAGCCGTTGCAGTTCTGTTGAAGGTTTTAGATATCCATGATTTTCAGAAGTATTGTCTATACATTTGAGTGATGTCATTGACTAAATGCTTATTTTATTGTCCTTAGTACATTCTTCTTCCACTACTTCCAATTTAGCACTAGAACAACCTGCAGATGATACCAGACATCAGAATTTCTTTTAAAAATCTAGTTTCTATGTGCCTTTTTCTGCCCCATGGTGATTAATCTTTTCCCAAAAGATATGCAAAAGATGATTCTACATGGATATGGTTTACACTGTGTGTATAATCAATAATCCAGATGCAAATTTCACTCAAAATTGCATTATTTTCCAAAGTGAAGCTAAGTTCAAGTGTCCACTCCTTTGTTGCAAAATCAAAAATATAACCTTGCATTTTAAACAAATCCTTTATATATCGGAGTAGTAACCTAGTGCAGTTTGATTAACATGATTGAAAATGTCCTCATCACAAAAAAACATTTTAAATACATTTTTACTTCACCATCTGTAAATAAAACACATTGTAGTAGATGAAAATGGCTTAAAAAAAACCTAGTCAGATCCATATACCAGCTTCATTGGCACACTCTAGAAAATTAACAATTTAATCTTTAAAATCTTTTTATAATCATGTACATTACTACCCCGTGCCGAGAAAATAAATGTTTTATACGGCTTCCTCACAGGGCTGAAAATGGACACAGTTCACAGAAACTTGTCACTGTGATTAATTTGAACCTGGACTCATACCAGCTTTGTGGTCAGGGATGGCTTCCAATGCGATTTACTTTAGTCAGGGCAAAGTCATGGAAATTCAATTCATGCTGAATGCAACTTTTGCTTGAAGTTCAGCAATCCTTTGCACAAGTTTGTCCAATTTTTAATGAATTGAGCCAGAAAAACCAGAGCAACCCAGCAGGAATTGCACACCACAGTCCTTGGCAATTGTCTGTTCCCTCAAAACAAAGCTCTACAATTGCACCTCTGAGGAAGAAGTACTCACGCATGCAGCACAATTAATTGATGCTTAAAGACCACTTGTGCCAGTCGAGTTTGAGATATCTTTTTTAAAAAATCAGTGATGTCGACCAAATTCTTTCCTGGTAATGACTTGAATATCCTATCGCTGTGAGATGGCCAGTTTCCAACTGTCAAGTTCTAAGCTATGCAAATTCAGTAATTACAAAGTCAACAAGTTCACAAACTGAACCAGTATTGATTTAATTTAAAAAAAAGACATGCACATTTTCTTGATTGATTGCAGACTTTACACCACATAAGCATGAATCAACATCCCAAGTAAATGTTCAGCAATTCCAGCAAAATTAGCTTTTGAAGAAAAAAGCAGAGGAAAGTGAGATTCTTGCAATACCTTGTATTCAGTTTTTGACATGTAAACATAGAAGAGGGTATTACAAAAAAAACACTACTTCAGATTAATGGCAACGAAGAACCATTTTAAGTGATATACCAATTTGGGAATCTGCCCTTCTAAAAATTCTTGAAAACAGTAGTACTTAAATTCAGGTCTGTGCATTGACCGTGACATGACTTATATAAATTCTATCCCTTCGTATTTTATATCCCCAACTTTTGTTTCATCTAAAAGAAAGCGTCCGTCTAAAGTAAAAGCCATTATATAAGTTGCTATTTTCCCATTATCTTCCTCCGATTTCAGCGACACAATGATTTGATCGTCTGTATCTGGAATAAACTTAAAGGAAGAGAATCCATGAGTCGGATTAACCACTCCAATCTTGCTCACCAAGATCTCCTTAAAATCTTGAGTACATTTAAGAATGAGATTTGTTCCTTTGTGCTCATCGTCTTTTTCATTGTATCGCTCACTGCTTGCTCGCCGTGGCAGGAAGAACCAGCGCTGCAGTCGATCACTCCAGGCCGCAGATTCATGAATGAGGTATCCTAAGTAATAACACAAAGGTTTAATTTTCAGACATGGTAATTCATATCAAAAATACTTAGTTAAAAAATCACATAACACCAGGTTATAGTCCAACAGGTTTAATTGTAAGCACTAGCTTTCAGAGCGCTGCTGATGAAGGAACAGCACTCCAAAAGCTAGTGCTTCCAATTAAACCTGTTGGACTACAACCTGGCGTTGTGTGATTTTTACCTATGTATACCCCAATCCAACACCGGCATTTCCATATCACAAATACTTAATAATATTCAAGCAATCTCCCTGCCACAGGAAACATGTTGTGAAACTTGAAAGGAATCAGAAAAGATTTACAAGGATGTTCCTGACATTGGAATGTTTGAGTTGGAAGAGAGGCTGAATAGCCTGGGATTCTTTTCCCGGTGCATTAGAGGCTGAAGGATGGCCTTATGGAGGTTTATAAAATCATAACAGGAATGGAAAGGGTGACTAGGTAAGGATTTTCCCCAGGGTAAGGGAGTCCAAAAATAAAGAGGGCATGGGTTTAACGTGAGAGGGGAAAGATTTAAAAGGGACTTAAAGGGCAACAAATTCACACAGAAAATGGTGCGTGTATGGAATGAGCTGCCAGAGAAAGTGGTGGAGGTTGGTACAATTACAACATTTAAAAGGAATCTGGATGGGAATATGAATAGGAATGGTTTAGAGGGATGTGGCCAAATGCTGGCAAATGGGACTCGGTCAAATTGGGATGTGTGGGTGGCGTGGATAAGTTGGACCAAAGGGTCTGTTTCCATGCTGTACGTCTCCATGACTCCCATAAAGAACTTGCTGAACTGTACTTGACATGGTAAATAAAAATGTTTCTCTTATTAATAAGATGGCACATGGAACTCTTAAAAAGCAAAGGTATCATGCTATAAGGCAACCAGTTTTTTGAAAGCACTCTCGTGACTTCAGATATGTGATAATAGCCCAAAAATAACAAAACTACCAAGAATTCTATTTTCAAATCTTGGTTAGCCAAAGGAAAAAAAAACATAAATTACATTGTAATTCTAATTAATAGTGTTTATTTGGAATGCTGTGGATATGTAATGCTGGTGACAAAGGCAGCATCAAGTATAGTGTAAGTGACCCTTTGGAGATGGTCTGAAGCTATAATTTTGATAGTTTAAATTAAAACTATGGCGTTAATCTGCTCCTGTAGCATACCCTTCCCTGATGAATATACAACATGATCACAAATGAATGGCATTGACAAGGTGCATTTGACAACATGAAAGGTGATAACCACCACCAGTATTAGTTGTTGGCTCTTAATTGCAATAGTTGAAGCTATTTAAAGTAATGTAGTAATCAGTAAAACAAATTGTTTTCACTTATTCAGTTCACTGGTGTAATTTCAAAGTGGTCAATCAACTAATTGATACAATTACGAGTTGGTTATCCTCTTCTGTTAACTGTATTAACCAGTTCCAGGAGTATTGTATCATACAACTTTAAATTGCACATTTCAGTATGAAACAGTAAAGCCAAGGCATTTAGTTTTCAAAGTATATGTGACAATAATTCCAAGGCAAGTAATGCCAATGGCTTTACTTGACAAAACAAACTGCAGTGAATGTTATAATTTGCGAAAATCATAATCTGATTCTGAAGTACAATCAAAGAGAGGTAATGTGTTGTTAGTGATAGGATTTACTAATATTTCATCAAACAAAACAAATTGCTGTGATGAAAACCAGTAGCCCTGGCAACCTAGGATGCCAGAGATCTAAAGATGGAAGTTATAATCTTGAGGGCTCCAGTGAAAATTTCTATCAATGTGGTGAAATAGAAGTTTGACAATATTACAAAAAAAAATGAAATGTAACTAAGATTTTTTGGAAAATAAAGACGTGAACAATAAATCATCACATTTTTACACTTACTTTTCCTCCTGACTTTGAGAGCCTTGGAATAATAATAGGTTTTAAAGGAAGCTTTCAAAAAGGAACATTTAGTAAATACTAATCATTATATTATAAAGTTGAACAATCCAGCATATGGAAGTATTTACAGGGGGAGGAGATGATCTCAACAGAGCCAAAATGGAGCTGGACTGCAGAGACTATTGCCAGTGAACAATGAGCTATCTTCAGAGATAGTTCAGGGACTAGATTGGGTTGGGATATCTGGTCAGCATGGACGAGTTGGACCGCAGGATCTGTTTCCATGCTGTACATCTTTGTGATTCTATTCCAACTACATTTCCTCAAATGATCATGCAAAGCAACCTAATCCAGAGCTCCCTGGATAAAGAGGAGATAGAAATTAAGCTGAGGAAAAAAATATGCAAATGACAGCTGTCAGGTAAAAAAATACAACTGATCCAAACTGAATACAAAGTTCTCAGAAAGCAATTGAAAAAGCAAATAAGAAACACAAAGAGTAAATACAGAAAAAGAATGGCAGCTAATGTAACGGGGAATCCTAAAGTCTTCAACAGACACAAATGGTAAAACGGTGGTAAAAGGGATAGAGTAGGGCTGATTAGGGACCAAATATTTACACATGGAGAAAGAGGAAATGGATATTTATCGATAATAGAAATTTTCCTCATGTAAAAGCAGTTATTCATTTTTCTTACTTCAGACGTTTCTTACCTGGGGCTTTAATTCCAGCAGCTGTGCGGAGTGCATTGTAGTGAGACACCCAATTTTCATGATTTACATCACCTTTGTAACCAATAACTTTCACCCACTCTGGATTTTCATTGACTACCTCTCCTGTGGTGGTAGTCCATTCCTTACCGAGTCCACCCACATAAAGGTGCTCGTCTTTTACTGCCAACCATTCAGCTTTGAAACCTTAAGGAACAGCAGAACAAATGTAGAATCATAGCAAAGGTACTCCACAAGTAATGTTCTGGATTAAGAGTATACATCTGAAGCATCAGCTAACTCCTTTGCTTTACAGATTCTTGTGAATATTCTGTTTTTGTTTAAGATATATACATGGCTGCACTGAGATAATTCAGTAAAACAGAATTTAATTAAAAATATAACTTCTATTATCCAGGGGTGGTATCCTGAGTTCGAAGATACACTCATGTTATCTGCCTGAAGCAGCTGTGGAGTTCTGCAATCCTTGAAGCTCCCACCACTGATCCCACAGTATTATTGTTACACAACTGCAGATTTTCTTTCAATATTTTTAACCGATCTACCTCTAACAGTGGTATATTAAAATACCCAAGGAGGAATAACTCCTCTTTCCTCCATATTACTTTCATGTTGTATGAGAAATAATTTTGGTCCCAATGGTATGTATACAACTTCAATATGTTGTGGAAGTAATTCTAGGAGACAACCAGAGTATGAGAGGAAAAAAAAAGCACCTCCATACACTCATGGTAACATTTCAAAGTCCAGGGCTAGTTGTATCGGCAATGTCAATAAACTGGGACCAGATCATCTTCCCATCCTCTCAGAAGGAACTAAACTGTCAATAATTTTAGTTCAACACACAGGAAATAAAAACCTATGTTAAATAGTACAGCAGTAAGTTCTTCATTTCTCCACCATCATATCTCAATATGTTTGTTAAGACTCCATGTTAAGTGAGATTCATAGCAATTGACAAATTATAACAATCCATAAGACTAGCAGAAATTATTAGTGCAAATTATTGATAAAATAAATTACTTTGGTACCTTTCTCAACAGTTCCATCTCCATCTGATAGAATTACCCAAGGGACTGCCTTATCACCATCAATATCATATACGACACCTGTCCTATCATCCACAGTGTAAAGCTTTCCATTAAATGCTATGAGTTCCGACAATTCCATGCCACGTCCTTTTTCTGACAAATGTGTTTTGAGAATGGATTCATTTTTGTCCCATTCGAGAGTTACTTTGTCACCACTGTTTGATAATATCAAGTAGCCTTTCTTTAAGTAACTAAACCAAGTGTCACTGTTCAATTTCTTCTTTGAGTTAGTGTCAAGGTCAGCAATCAGCCCAATACGGTATCGGATGCCTTCCAGGGTCTTCTGTGGGGGTGAAAGTGGGTACGTGTCATTGTATCTGTCCTTTGGAAAATTATCAATCGGCCAGTTGTGGGTATTTCGTGGATAAGGGCTATTTGGGGAACCTTTGTGAAAATACAGCATGTAGAATATGAAAAGAACTATGATTGCTGCAAGTATAGTCTTCCATTTCAGGTGAAAACGTGAATCTCTTGAATTTGTCATGGACGCTATAACCGGAAGACCACCAATGGATATGTGAAGGGAGTTCATAGAATCATTTCCATTGGATAAACCATATAGATATACCGACATGAAGCTAGAGCAGAAGCAGAAACCTGTATGAAGGAAAAATAAGGTTAAGCAAAATTCAGAAAAACTTCTTAATCACATAATGAAAGACAATCAAAAGTACAAAGAATTTCTGCATAATGGTTATAAAAGGTGATAATTCTATATCATTTCTTCACATGTATGGTATCAAGCAAAAACAGATGACTTTGATTTGATAATTATTGTAACTTCAATGTTAATATACTACTTGTACAATAATTAGCATGACTCAACACCACAAAGTGCAGATCTTTACCACTTAAAGCAAGTCAACAACGAAACATAATGTTTACCCAAAGAGAAGCAACTCTTCAGTGACTTACAAATAACCTAAAAAGCTTCAAAGTTTTTTTGAAATAGAAGCAAAGCCCAAAAAAATCTACTTAAATGGAAACGTTGTCTTGAGTTTTAGCTCTGACCTTTCACAAATTTTCTCAAAAGTTTGATTGATAAGATTAGTTAAACATTCTTCTTTTTTTGTTCCACTTATTCCTTCTCCCACGGTAATTGATTTAGCACAACAAAAATAAAATTGAGTGCATCACTTCAGTGGTTTGCACAATTTATGTTGATTTCATGCAACGTGGGCATTGCTGCCTGGTCAGCATTTATTGCCTATCCCTTGCTGCCCTTGAGAAGGTGCTGATGAGCTATCTTCTTGAAATGTTGAAGTCATTTTTGATATTTGATGAGAGAATCCCAGCACTTAGTTTAAGTGACACTGAAGGAACAGTGATGGAGTGTAGCTTGGAGGGGAGTACAGAGGTAATGGTATTCAGATGAATCTGTTGACCGTGACCTTCCAAAGGGCAGTGGGCATGGGTTTGGAAGGTGCTATCTAAGGTGTTGAAATTCTGTACTGTATCTTGTAAATGATAACACAAATACTACTAAACATTAGTGGTGGAGGAAGTGGATGTGGTGACAACCAAATTGTCTGTTTTGTCCTTGATGATGTCAAGCTTCTTGAATGTTGTTGGAGCTGCACTCATCTAGCCAGGTTGGGATTAATCCATCACATTCCTGAATAGTGCCTTCATACTCCTGACATGAGCCTTGTAGATGGTGGATAGGCATCAGGAGAGAAGTTACCACAGTATTTCCAGTCTCTGACCTGCTCTTGTAGCCATAGTATTTATATGGTCAGTCCGGTTCAGTTTCTCATAGAATCCCTACAGTGCAAAAAACAAGCTCATCGACTCTGTATTGATCCCCCGAAGAGCATCCCACCCAGACCCACCTCCCAACCTTCCTCATAACTCTGCATTTCACCATGGTTAATCCACCTAACCTGCACATCCCTGGACACCATGGGGCAATTTAGCATGGCCAATCTCCCTAACTTGCACAATTTGTACTGTGGGAGGAAACTGGAGCACCTGGCAGAAATCCATGCTGACAACGTGCAAACTCAAACACATTCACCCAAGGTTGGAATCGCAGGCTGTGACGCAATAGTGCTAACCAGTGCTCTGATCAATGGTAACTCCAGAATGTTGAATACTAGGGAGTCATCAATGGTGATGTCATTGAATGTCAAGGGGTGAAAGTGAGATTTTCTCTTGTCGGACTTGGTCATTGCCTGGCATTTGAGTGGCGTGAGAGTTGTTTGCCATTGACTGTCCAAGACTGAATATTATTAAGGTCTTGCCGTATTTGAGCACTGACTGCTTCAGTCATGAATAGTGAACATTGCACAATCATCCACAAACATCCCCACTTCTGACCTTATGGAAGAGGGAAGGCCATTGATGGGCCATCTGAAGATACTTGGGCCAAGGATACTGCCCTGAGGAACATCTCATAGATGCACAGTTTTGATTTGTTGAAAGTTATCCCATTTAGCATGGTGATAGTGCTACATTAACATGATGCCTCATATCCTCTATGTGAAGATGGGACTTTACCTCCACAGTTTTGGTGTGGTCGTCACTCTTACTGATACTGACATGGAAGGTTGAAGTTAACTGTCCTTTCCCCTTGTTGGGTCTTTTGCGAGCTGCCACAGACCAGGTCTCACAGTCAGCTCAAGGTATCGATGAGCTAAATCAATACTAGTACTGCCATATCGTTCTTGGTGATGGACATTGAAGTCACTAACTTAAGAGAAGAATCTGCATCCTGACCAACCAGAGGGGAGATAGTCAATGAAAATCAGCAGGATGTTTCCTTTCCTTTGCTTGACCTAATGCCATGAAATGTAATGGGGTCTAGAGTCAATGTTGAGAACTCCCGGGTTGGAGGTGTAGTGGACAGCGAAGAAGGTTACGTCAGATCACAACAGGATCTTGATCAGATGGGCCAATGGGTTGAGAAGTGGCAGATGGACTTTAATTTAGATAAATGTGAGGTTGGGACAGCAAACACAAAGTCCTAGGGAGTGTTGCTGAACAAAGACACCTTGGAGTGCAGGTTCATAGCTCCTTCAAAGTGGAGTCGCAGGTAGATAGGATAGTGAAGAAGGCATTTGATATGCTTTCTTTTATTGGTCAGAGTGTTGAGTAAAGGAGTTGGGAGGTCATGTTGCAGCTGTACAGGACATTGGTTAGGCCACTGTTGGAATACTGTGTGCAATTCTGGTCTCCTCCTATCAGAAAGATGTTGTGAAACTTGAAAGGGTTCAAAAAAGATTTGCAAAGATATTGCCAGGGTCAGAGGATTTGAGATATAGGGAGAAGTTGAATAGGCTAGGGCTGTTTTCCCTGGAGCGTCGGAGGCTGAGGGGTGACCTTTAAGAGGTTTACAAAATTATGAGGGACATGGATAGGATAAATAGACAAAGTCTTTTCCCTGGGATTGGGGAGTCCAGAACTAGAGGGCATAGGTTTAGGGTGAGAGGGGAAAGATATAAAAGAGACCTACGGGGCAATTTTTCCACTCAGAGTGTATGAAATGAGCTGCCAGAAGAAGTGGTGGAGGCTAGTACAATTGCAATATTTAAAAGGCATTTGGATAGGTATATGAATAGGAAGGGTTTGGAGGGATACGGGCCGGGTGCTGGCAGGTGAGACTAGATTGGTTTGGGATATATGGTCGGCATGGATGAGTTGGACCGAAGGGTCTGTTTCCGTGCTGTACATCTTTATGACTGTATGATTGCTCCTTTCCAAATGATCACACAGTGTTGTCACCTTTTGTCTGGCCAGTGGGGCAGGACATATCCGGAGATGGTGATGGGGTTATCTGGGGCATTGAGTGTAAAGCTATGATTCCCTGAGTTTGGCTATATCAGGTTGTTGCTAGACTAATCTATGAGCGAGTTGCCAATTTTGGTACCAGCCCCTGATGTTGCCAAGGAAGACATTACAGGGCTTAGTTTGCATCGTCATTTCTGGTGCCTTAGTTGGTGCCAGGCAATCTGTCTGATTTCATTCCTTTGTTGAGATTTATTAGCGATTGATACAACTAAACTTTCCTTCTCTAAAGGACGTAAATGAACCAGATGGGTTTTTACGATAATCAATTATTTCATGCACATCATTTAAGACTAGATTTTTTAAAAATTTGAATATAAGTCTTCAGAACAATACCTGGATTACTTTTCAATGACAATAGCATCCCTTTGTGTACATTTCACATATAAATGATAATGGTCATGAAACTGAACTCTGGGGCAGGCAGAGGACACCACTTCACTCTGACCGCTTTGTGACATTAACCCACTGATCAGTTCTTTCCTCTAATCTTTCATTCATAACCAATTTTGCCCTGAGTACCTAGAGTTTTAAATTTAAAGATATAGAGGAAAAACTATTAAGTTATTTTAGGTACTTTTATTATAAATGTATTGTTTACAGCAGTGAACTGGAATTCATAGTGTCTTGGGTCATACACCATGGAACAGATCTATTGGTCCAAATTGTCTGCGTCGACTAGACATATGATCTGGTCCCATTTGCCAGTATTTGGCCCATATCCTTCTAAACCCTTCCTGTTTATGTACCCATCCAGATACCTCTCAAATGTTGGAATTGTACCCACCTCCACAACTTCCTCTGATAGTTCATTCCATACACACACCACCCTCTGCATGAAAATGTTTCCCCTCAGATCCTTTTTAAATCCTTCCCCTCTCACCGTAAACCTATGCCATCTAGTTTTGGACTCCCACCTGAGGAAAAATACCTTGTCTTTACTCCCTATCCATGTCCTTGTGATTTTATAAACCTCGATAAGGACACCCCTCAATCTCAATTGCTCCAGGTAAAAAGCGTCAGCATATTGAGCCTCTTCCTATAACTCCACCCCTCCAGTCCCAGCAACATGCTTATCAATCTTTTCTGCACCCTCTCAAATTTATCAACATCCTTCCTATAGAAGGGTGACCAGAATTGTACGCAGCAATCTAAAAGTGGCCCATCAATGTCCTGTACAGCCGCAATATGATGCCTCAACTGCTGTGCCTTTCCAGCACCACTCTAATCTTGTTATACTCAATGTTCTGATGAATGAAGGCAAGCTTTCTTCACCACCTCATCTACCTGTAACTCACTTCCAAGTAACTACACACCTTCACCCCTTTCTACGGCAATACTTTCTCAGTCCCTAAGTTGTCATTTAATGAAATCTAGTGAGTTGGGATAGCTGTTTACTAAGTTGTTGTTTGGATAATCCTGAATATTGCATTCAATAATCTCCAAATCATTCCTGCAAAAAGTTTCAGTTATTTTGCATGGAAAATTATTAGGTTACATGCATTTGTTTTGTCACTCTTTTTTTGAATATGGCCATTGTGATAGCCTGATTATAATCTACTAGCACTTTCGTAGTGGTAACTGAGTTCATCATAATGATTATCAGTATATTCTAAATTTTCATTATAGTCTCAATATTTTCATTTAAATTCCATGTAAAGATATATAATGTGTATGTTGAGACACACTCTTTTCAGCAAACTGTTATTCATAGCATCTCCAATGAATACTTGAGAAAGCAGTCCATTCAGAATACTCATTATCAGTTACTTACCAGATTCAAATCAAATTGCATCTTTTAGAACTTTTACTTCCATTCTTGCTACTGTGGAACTGTCAGCTTTTACTGTTTCGTTCTACATTTACAGTTTTTTCAGTGTCTTAATTCTTATGATCAAGTTTTTTTTATACATTTCTACATATTTTTATATTCATCCCAGTGTGTCTCTTCTTATTTTTCACTCAAGGATTTGTAGAGGTGACTTTTTCCACTATTTCATTTTTGATTTGCTTGTCACCCATTTGGGATCATACTTATTTCATCTCAGCTTAATTGATGTATACTTGCGCTAAATGTGAAGTATTATTTCATTAAAAAGTGTCCCATTGCTTTATACTTAAATATTGACAATTTGTCCCCTCAACTCCAATTACCTCAATTACCTACTCACCCAAACTAATTTATACTCGTAAAATAACAAACTTGGATCCCAGTTTCTGACATAATTGGGTCCCAGATTATATCAAAATCGATTGCTCTGAGGCTCATGTCACAGGGTGCTATTATATCCACTTTGGTTCTGAACCATGATCAGTGTCATTTAGAAATGGGTTAAAGATGGATAGTCATTGCATTGATCAGCATCCACTGGCGTCGACCCACTTAGGTTTCCCAACGTTTCCATATTAAATAAGACTTTTTCATAACAATTAACTAGCCTGTTCCACATTCAAAATGGAGATCTCAAGCTAATGACAGTAATTCTTTCCGTTGCTTATTTCATTCTAATCAGACCAACTTCATTTACCTCCTGGTTGTTGTTGAGATATGGTCAGTTGCTTTTGTTTCCTTCTGAGCATTCAATTTCCCCAAATGGTGTAACAGATTCTATCCTACGGGCTCGTCTATATATGGAGATGTTGCCATCATATTCATAAATGTTGTGCAATGGCTTTTAGTTATTTTGTCCTATTTCTACTACTTCGACTGTTCATATAAAAATGTTGATTCGTGGAGAACTAAGGATATATTTCTGTTCCTTTCAAGTATAAACAGAATTCTTTGAAGTAGTAATTTATTCTCAAATGATCATAGCGATGCCCTATTTTCATTTCCAATAATTAGGTAAATGGTTTTATTTATCTTTGAAGTTTTCGTGCATTAGACTGTTGGAAACCTTAAGCTTACACAAGTTGTGGAATAACCAATTGAAGCTCAGTCACTCAAACAAAACGTTATTAAGTTTCAGATTCAAAACTGAGTTTTGCAATGAAACCTGATGGAGGTTTTTATCGGAAGTAATTATTCTTCAAGACATTCTTTGTCACTTACAAAGTCTACTTGTTTCTTTGAAATATTCCTTAAATTCATTCAATATTGTGCAATGATTTGGAGATGCTGGAGTTGGACTGGTGTTGGGTGATTTGTAATATTCTGCAAGTTCGCCTCTGGATCCACATTCATGTCAGAAAATTAAACTAGAGATTTTTTCCTATCAGTCCAGCGCAGTGACTTCCTCACCTGCAGTACCTTAAACTTTAATATTCTCACTCTTGTGTTTAAATTTGACCAAGCCCCACCTCTCTCAATCACTTCCTGGAGCTCTACAAACATCTCACACCCATTCAACATTCTTTAGAATCTGGACCATTGTGCATCCATCCAACTCTTTGTCCCCTTCATTATTGATTGTACCTATTGCCACTTTGACCCAAAGGAGCAGTATTGACTGTCACTACTTTATGAAAGGCATTATTTTAATCTAATTACAATACTCAAATCAGTCATAAAAAAAGATTGCTATAGTTGACGCAATTTTCCGTGAACAGGACATAGGTCATCAATTGCACAATGAGTAGAACCTATCAAACTTGTCCAGCTGCTTCTTCAACATGCCAATATAAATACAGTTCATATTCCACTGGGTGGGGTTCCCGCAATAAATTTAACTTTTTCCAAGTGTGATTAAAGTCACGGATCTCATTGTAGGCTACATTAGGAAATATTAATGTGCTCCATTGTTTTGAATAACAAGGATAACAAAATTTTCATAAATGTTTTAGAATTCCTGGACATGTACTTTCTACTTCTGCTTGGGGGCTGAAGAACAGGGAATGGAAAATGTTGAGGTCAAAAGGCACTGGTATGGTGCTGCTGTTCAAAAATCAGAATTGTCCAACAAAATTACCATAACAACTAACTTTGGTCCTCACTCTGAAAACTGATGATTACAAACAATATTTAATCATTGCAACTCAAATTCATGTAAAACTTGCTATGCTGCTACTTTTTCACAATGTATTCTTTGTGATCCTGTGTTAGCACACTGAGATCCCAGTATACTTCAAAATGTTTCCATTATACACGTAAATTTAGGAAAAGTTCTGTAGAACATGGAGTAACTTATAACCCTAACCAGCATTTACAATGAAGACAACACTAAAATATGTTCAAATACTTTAATGTAAAAATATGGTATTCAATGATTGTATAATTTAATCAAAATATTGCTTTGCAATATTTAATTTTATCTCGCAATCACAAAGGGTTTAGATCTGGCATACAGAAAAGACTTTGCCTTTTTGAGCTGGTGTCAAGTTTCCATTCTTTTATAAGCCAAGCTTATCAGATTCTTGTTCTGTTTTCTAATTTATGGTGTAATTAGAAAAATGAAACAACTTTAAGGATTAGATACCCAAGAGAACCTCACCAAAGCCCCACCATTTATTTAGGATAAATTAGTTTTATGATAGTTTTACATAAATTTGCAATTAAAGGAAATATTACAATAATTACTATGTATGGCTGTTCAGGGCCACAGGATATCATGACTCAACTTAGATTGATTAGTCTTGGCATCAGAGGATTAATATATGAAAAACGGTATTTAAGATGATGTGTTCCTGATAAACTCAAGACCTTAGTTTCTAAAAACTTAAAGGTGCTTGAGAATCAGAGGCACATACGCTTAGACAAGCAGTGCCTTGAGATCTAAACAAACTAACTACAGATCGAACCCATATGTGGCTGTTTGCCAGAGGGGTATCAACTTATTGAAAAACGCACTTCAGCAGACTGCATCTGCCTACAAATAAGACACAGATTTCTCAAACACCACATTTACCCAAAAACAAGTAATAAAAGAGCCCATTATTCAGTACTCCTGCAGGATTTCAGCTTCAGCAGCTGAAACTTGCTTTACATTGATGTTATTTCTTTTCCCAAATAAATGCTTTAGTTGTAAGGTCTATGCTTCTCCCTCTACCTTAAGTTTGATCAGAAACTTACTTTGCAAAGTTCACATAAGCAAATCTTCAGTCTAACTGTCCCTGTTCACAAGGCATTTTATATGCTATATTGTACAGATATATCTTTATATCAATTGAATTTTAGAATTTACAGTTGTACATATTTACTAAAATATATTTATTCAGAGAAAACCAACTAATGAATGATTCATTTACTGGTTACACTATTGGTTCAATTATACAACATATAGGACAGAAAATTACAGCTAGTTTCATCTTTAGGTGCTGCACTGTCACCATTCTGCTAGTATTATGTAGTAAAATATAAGCAAAGTAAGCCTTATCAAATAGAAATAGAAAATGTTAGAAAAACTCAGAAGATTACGCAGCATCTGCATAGGAGACAGGAATGGAGTTAATGCTTTGTTTCCATGATGTTTCACCGAAATATTAACTCTCTTTCTCCCTCTACATATTATTTTCTGTGCTGATTTCAGATTTCCAGCATCAACAGTTTCTGCACGCCAATTCAGACTTTTTAAAAAAGTCATCAATTGAGGGTCCTGATTTGAACCAAAAGCTTGCAATATGGTTGCTTGATATTACTGATTGACAGCACTCTGGAGAAAAGGCATTACTGAAACCATAGCCTGAAAGTCACTAAGAGTAGTGTTACTGCATAATATTCCAACAGAAGACACACTATCATGAGAAGCATTAACACTTTATTTTCAAGGGACTGATGTCTCCACTAAATTGACATAAAAAGGCTAAGCATTCACAAAGTAACTTACTTCACTGCAGATTCTTAAATTACGGAATACAATTTTCAAAGCAATTAATTAATTTCTCAATGAAATGTTGCAAACTTCTAACCATGGGATTAAACGTAGAAAAAAGAAACCTTTTGATAGTCCTTAGCTACAGATAAATTAAAACAATGAGAGAGGTCTCATGGAATGATTATGTAGTGAAGAACAGACGTCATAATGCAGCATTCCATCAAGCCTTTCACAGTAATGATACATTAAACATCAGCAGCAACCAATCTCCTTAGATGAAACTAAGTTGACAAACTCCATTTCCTGCAAACAATGCCTCCAAATAAACCAACTGGACTATAACCTGATGTTGTGCTTTTAACTTTGTCCTGCAAATAGAGATTTTTCTTGTAAACGTTCACTCCTACACTGCCTGACTGATTAGGATCACGTGCAGGTTTTGCAATACTTACTAATCTTCTAGATTAGAGTGGTGCTGGAAAAGCACAGCAGTTCAGGCAGCATCCGAGGAGCAGGAAAATTGATGTTTCGGGCAAAAGCCCTTCATCAGGAATAGACATTCCGGATGAAGGGCTTTTGCCCGAAACGTTAATTTTCCTGCTCCTCGGATGCTGCCTGAACTGCTGTGCTTTTTCAGCACCACTCTAATCTAGAATCTGGTTTCCAGCATCTGCAGTCCTTGTTTTTACCTGGTCTAATCTTCCAGCTTGACTGGCATCCTACCCATCACCAATGAAATCTAGCAGCAATGTAAGACATCTATAAGATATAGTGCAGCATCTTGCCAAGGCTTTTTTGACAGCAATTTCCAAACATCCAACACTGATAAAAATAAGGTCTGCTGGCACACCATCACCTGCAAATCCTCCTCCAAGTCATATAACATTATAATATTAAAATACATTATAATTTCTGCACTGTCACCGGGTTACAGTTTTAGAACTCCTTCCCTAATATTTGGACCAGAGCAATTCATGGTAGCAGCTCTATATCACCTTCTCAAGGACAATAAATGCTGGCTTTACCAGCGAAGCTCACGTTCTATGAAAGAACCAAAATAATTTCCATCATCCTGCTTATTCAGTCTGGATTCTCCCAGTTTGGTTTACACGTCTAATTTTCTGCAGCAGTCACTATCTCCTATTTGCCTAATTACTTAGATGGCATTGAGCTAGCAAAAAAAAATACAAAAACGGATGTTTCTATCCATTTGTTTGTCTGTCACCTGCCAAAGGTGTCCACTTTGAGTAAAAGGTTCACATATCTGCAGCCATTCCCAGTCTTCACAAAAAGCAAAGGAAGTCAGTAGTTTTGAATTGGGGCCTGACTCTGTACTTTTGCATAAAGTCATGGGTTATATCGGTGGTTGCAAAAAATTGGATTTGTTCTGGTTGGATCCGACCAATAAATTGTCATAGCTAACTGTGGAGGAACAAGTTTGTAAAAATACTTGTCAGAGGACTTGTCAGTTCTTTACATTCCACAGTTGCCACTCCACAAAACTATAACTAAAAACATTGTACGCTGGGAAAAGATTGATTAGCATTAAATTATTAAGAATCAAATAAATCAAACAATAAGTAGTACATAAAAGGAAGAGAGTAGCCAAAGTAAACATTGATCGCTTAGCGGATGAGTGTATGGAATTAAAATTGGAATACAGGGAATAGCAGAGAAGTTAAACAAACATTTTGCAAATGTGTGTTGAGGGTGCTAATAATAGCAGAATATCTGCACAAAAGGGAGAAACTTAAAACAATTTTCAGTGGAGAAAACGTACTCGACAAACTAATACAGCAGAACCTCGATTATCCAAAGGACATGGACGGAGAGTATTTTGTTCAGTTAATTGAATTCAGGATAATCGAATAACATAGTTTAGCCAAGCATCGGGGTCTTGCGATCTTGTCAGGTAATCCGACATTTCGATAATCGAATGCCGGATCATTGAGGTTCCAAAATATCGGGTTGCTAGGATCTCAAAAGAGTAGCTGTAGAGACAATGGATTCCTAGGTTGCAATCTTCCAAAAGTCCCTAGATCCTAGAAAGGTCCCAGTATTTTGGTAAATAGAAAATAATGTTGTTATTTAAGTAAGGATGGAGACAGAAAGCAAAAATACGATAGGCCAACAGACTATCGTTCAATTTTTTGAATCTTTTATTAAATAATAGGACATATTAAAAAAGTATAATCTAATCAAGTTGAGTCTATGCATTTTATGAAAAGGAGACGGTGTTTGAAAAATTGACCAAGGTTCTTTCAGGATGCAACAAGTAGGATGGATAAAGTGGAAGCAGTAGGTGGGCACTTGGACTTCCAAAAAGTATTCAAAAAAGGTGTCACAGAAAGTTACTATTTAACATAAGAGCTCATGCTCTTGGGGTGATATATTAATATAGGCTAAGAATCAGTTAACTAACAGGAAACAGGAAGTCAGGCTAACTGGACAATTTTCAAGCTGGCCAATTGCAAATAGTGGGTGCAAAAGCAACCAGTACTGGAAACTGGGTTATTTAGAATCTGCATTGACAATCTAAAGAGACCAACCTACCAAAGTACAAAGATAGGTGGTAATGCAAGTTGTGTGGAGGACACAAAGAATTTGATAGGATTGGTAAGCAGGTGAATGAGTGGAAAAATTGGCAACCCTTTGGCAATAATACACATCCCCTACCCCCAAAGTCAGGCTTCAAGGACCTCAACTCAGCTATGTCTCTACTGGTAGCACTCTGGCCTCTGAATCACTCAATGCTACATTGAAGTCCTACTCCAGACACAAAAATCAAAGCAGACATTCCAGTGCAGTGTTGAGGGAGTGCTGCACTGTTAAATGTAGTATGTGGAGAAGCTTTAGTGGTACATTGGTAGTGTCCCTACCTTTGAGCCAGGAAGCCTGGGTTCAAGTTCCACCTGCTCTACAGGTACGTAATAACATGTCAAAGCAGATCTCAAAGATTAGAAAATATCTATAAATCAATTGGTTAAGCACTATTAAATTACAATCATATCAAAATCTTGTTTTAATTCCCTCTTATAAAATGAATTACAATCACCTTTTTCCTAATGGATATCAGTAGACATTTAAACTGCAATAGAAAAACTGATGAAACTTTAGCAAGAAATTTGGCAATCACTGTTAATATGCACTTATATCTACCCCAAAGCTGGGTGGAGAAAGGCAGGATTAGTTGTTCATCAACATAATCATTTTATAATTGGTAGGTATTGAAAAATGTTCACATTTCAGAATCCTCATAGAAGCAGAGTTAAAGTTACAATATTTTACAATAGTGACATAAATAATGATCATAGCCTAATTATAGTACTACTCATGCAATCCTCTCAATCAGTTTTTCATTTTGCTCTGCTGCAGATTTTGATTCAAGTCCTGAACCAACTTAAACATCAGTAAGCAATGTGTAACCTCTCTTAGCTATCTAAAATTCAGGTTTTGCATTGCATACAGCAGGCGGAGCTGCTTATCAAGCTTACTTAAAATGTCAAGGGATAGGCTGGCTTAGTAAATTTAAATAAATGAATGATGGTGAACAAAACAGATTAGAACAGAAGCCCTGTTGAAGAGAAGAGCAGAACTCCTTCAAGAAAGAGATATGTTTGGTTAAACACTAAACAATAAAAAAAACTGTGGATGCTGGAAATTAGAAACAAATATCAGAACTCAATTGAAGAAGAGTCACTAGATCTGAAACATTAAATTTGCTTTCTCTCCACAGATGCTGCCAGACCTGAGTTTTTCCAGCACTTTTTTTGGTTCAAACATAGCAATATTTCTGCTGGAGTTCAAATTTATCTTGGTTAGCATTGTAGACCAGAGAATATTTGACTGACTGCCCGTTATGGATATTTTTAAATCAACTTGTTCAGGCATGTTATGACACACCTCTAGAGCAGGTGAATCTTGAACTCAGGTCTTCTGACATCTGACCCAAAGGTTGGGACACTACCATAAAAGCGATGGACAACCTATTATACAGTACTAATGATTCATTCCACAGCATGCAATGAAATCGAAGACTGCTTGTTTTGTGCCCCCTCCTAGGACTAATTTTGATCTGTCAAAATTTATTGGTACTGAATTTTAATTCTATATTTGGTGTGCACCTGCCTGATTGGGGAGGAGGGGTAGGGAACAATGAATACAAAAATGAATAGAGTTATCAAGTTTCATTCCAGACAGCCCAAGGCTGCTGTCAGTGAAGGAAATCAACAATTACCAGGCTAAAACAGCCACTAACACTCCCACAGGCCACAAGAGGTTGGCAAAAAAAAAATTGTCAGTGGCACCCACAATCCAAAACTATAAACCAGTAAGTTTATCAATTAAATAGCCACGAGTCATTGTCATCATCAGTTTTAATTTTATTTTTGTTTGGTGTAAATTTCTGTATATTTAAATATATGTAAACTTGTGGAGCTATGACCACAGAACCACAATATGAACGATTTTAAATTTGCAAACACACGTCCAAGTCTTGCACCACAGTCCTGACTATTCTAGTCGGAGGACATACCTGTGGTAATGTTCAATTGAAAAAAAAACAGGTTTAATAACTAAACGAAATCCTACTCTCAATAAATGCCAAAGAACACGGATTGCAGAAAGACTGCAGGTTATTGGGGATGAGTGGGAAGTTTATGTCAAACAGTATAAGATTGGGTACAGCTCCATGGCACAAATTTGCAGGAACTGAGGGATATAAAAACAATTGACCATCACATTGCCTCAGCTTTGATAGATCACCTCATATTCCTGTGATTTCGCATATTTCGCCCTGCAAGCAGGGACAGTTTTAATTTGCAGCTGAACTTCCTGATTAATGCAGCAGCCCTGTGCCACTGGCAGGGCATGCCCTGGGTGCCCAGGGGGGACGGGTGCTCCTCACTCCCATTGCCCTTGGCAACGCCGGCCTGGGCAAAGGGGAGTAGGTGCCGTGATCCCCAATCTTTACCCTGTTGTTCCCCGCCGATTACAGGAAGAAGGGAGGGAAACGAGAAAGCTGAGTGAAACTCACCGATCTGGCGTCGTCGCTTCAACCCCTTCGCTCCCGCATTCCGGTACGGTAACTGACACACCAGGCGATCACTCACCTGTGAACTTCCGCCGGGAGACAGCAACCCCGCCCCCCTCCCCAGCCAGCGAAGAGCGCAGGCGCCGCCAGATCGCAGCCGAATACGCAGGCGCCAGCCAACTGGCCGCTCCGTTTTTCCTTCTTCCCCCAAAGTGAGCCAAGGCCAGCCCCTCCTCTCGACCACATGCGCTTGCGTCACTTGATCTGAATACGCATGCGTTCGCTCTCCCGGACTGACGCGCATGCGCTGGGGGTGTTTGGTGGTTTGCGCCGCCCTCCGGCGCTTGCGCAGTATTGCCCTCCGGGAGGGCCACGTCTGTTTACGGGTAGCGCTGCTCTGGAGGGACAGAGCCGCGGCTCGAGGTTTTCCAAGCGGTAGGCTCGACAGCTTGAGGCCTAGGTTTGGGCCTGGCGACGGCTCTTGGCGTAGGAGGGAGTGTGCCACCTTCACTTGTCCCCTGGGAGGGGTGAGGGAGGTACCATGGCGGTGGCCGCCAGGAACCTGCGGGTGAGCGACATCCAGGACCCCGGCTCCCTGTTCGAGCGCTACGGCACCGAGGAGATCCGGCAGGTGGAGCGGAGGGTCCGCGCTGAGATCGAGCACAAGAAGGAGGAGCTGCGCCAGATGGTGGGCGAGAGGTACCGCGACCTGATCGAGGCGGCCGACACCATCACCGACATGAGGCTGTGCTCCGAGAAGGTGGTCAGCTCGGTGCGGGACATGTACGAGTACTGCGCCCGCATCAAACCATCCGGGCCCGGCAGGGCACCTCCTGCTCTCCCAGCCAAGCGCAGTCAGGTGTGTGTGCCTCGCCTCGCCTCTGCACAGTACCCAGAGGAACAACCTCCACAACAGGGGACAAAGCTATTCCTGCAACAGTGCCAACACCTTCCAGCAGCTGGTTTCCCCTCGTTGGAGTTTAGGCCCTGGGGCTCTTTCCCCTCTTGCCTCAGCCCTGGCTGCAGAAATTAAGAGCTAAAGGCAAAACGCTGCGGAGGCTAGAAATCTGAAGTGAAGACAAACTGCTTTGCTGGTCCAGCTGCATCACTCAGAGGAGATGGGCAGAGTTCGTTTCAGGCTTTCAAAGTCAATACTTTGGGGACACAGTGTCAAGAGTAGGGCCCGATCGCTTTGGACTGCCAACAGGTCATATCTGGAATCAAAAGGGTTGTGAACTTTTGGAAATCCCTACCCCAGAGAGCTGATGGACTTTTGTTTATTAAGTATAATTTTAGATGCTTGGGGAGTTGAGAGGTAGGAAATAGAGTGGGAGAATGATAATGAGATCAAAAATAAAATAATTTTGTTGTAGGTTGGAGCAAGCTCAAGGATTTGTCAGGCTTACTCTTGCTACTATTTATTTTCTCCATGGTTTTGTTTATTTAAAAAAAAGTTATCTAAAACAGTGCTAAGCTTATAATTGTTTGTATGGGGTATAACATCAATACTTGCTATTAGTTGTCAGAGAAAGTAACTTAAACTAATTTCTTTGGCAATGCATCAGGTAGAGTCATTGAGATGTACAGCATGGAAACAGATGCTTCCATCCAACCTGTCCATGCCGACCAGATATCCCAACCCAAACTAGTCCCACCTGCCAGCACCCGGCCCATATCCCTCCAGTTGGGATATTTTGGAAAGTCAGTAAGACATATCAATGAGAGTGGAGTTCAGGGATATTTAGATTATTTATATAAAGAATGCTGACATAAATGACATAAATGCTTGAGAGTTAGTGTGAATTAGAATGTGGATAGCAGTCTTTGGCTGAGTTTGAATTTGTGGTAAATCATCCTGAAAGGTTTCACAAAGTTGATTTGAGTGATCTCACAAATATTGATGTGGATTTGAGCA
This sequence comes from Hemiscyllium ocellatum, assembly GCF_020745735.1. Lineage (NCBI taxonomy): Eukaryota > Metazoa > Chordata > Chondrichthyes > Orectolobiformes > Hemiscylliidae > Hemiscyllium > Hemiscyllium ocellatum. Next base: position 15,756,635 of record NC_083425.1, read on the forward strand.
GCTGCTATTGGCAGAGAAAAATGATGTTTCAAATGGAAAATGTTGACAGTACACAAGCTTGTATTTATATGACATCTCTAACGTAGAAAATTTCAAGCAATGTAATTTTTTAATAAATAGATTCTGTACTAAAAGTGTTAAGAATACACTTTGCTAAAGAAATGGAAATATTTATGAGCAGATTTCCATTGTATTGCTTAGGTAGGGGCTGAAGACAGAGACAACAATAGAAGATCGGAGAGAAGATCAAGGCATGTGTGGAACTGTCATCGAAGGAAGAGGTGTTGCCTGAAGAGCTAGAAAGTGTAAGAGTTTGAAAGTAGTGAGGCCATGGAAGCATTTAAACCTGGAAAGGCTACGCAGTAGCTGGGTTGAAGTTAATTTATGGGTTGAATGGAAAACTAACAAAGAAAGTTTTGAAATATTTGAGTCTAGAAACAATGGAGGCAAGGATGATGGTTTTAAAACCAGGTGGCATGAGCTTGCAGCAGAAATGCAGAAACATATTATGTACTTTTTATGGGAGCGATTATAATGGGGTCAGATGTTCGACTTCAACAAATGGGGGTGTTGACAGAACCAAATTGCAAAAGAGAGAGACCTAGAAGTAAACATCTAGTTAGGGAGCCATCTTGCATTGTATTCTATACGATTTGAAGTTTGCTTATGAATTAGGTCATCAATATTGCTTTCTTTGAGTTCATTAGTAAACCTTGTGGAAAGGATGGACTTCAGACCAAAGAGGTATGTGTCATGTCTGGAGGTATAAAGACCTGCGTCCATTTGATTGTATTTAATTGGAGAAAACTCTGGCAAATTAAAACTGATTTCATCATCATAATTAGTTCTGTTGAGGACAGCATATCTCTAGGACTGGGAAAGGAGGTAGAGCAGCGATAGCACCTTGAGACATAAGGAGTATCAAACTTTGATGAAATGTGATTGCAGGGGATGTTCTGATGGTGGATGAAATCTGGTTAAAAGCAAGAATAAGAAAAAGATCAGTCAACATTTCTAATGATAAAGGTCTTCTGATCCTGTCTGACTTGATCTTTAATCTATGTTACTGAGGTGTGAGCACCAGTGATGTAAAATACAGAGTGATTTTATATTTCTACTTCAGGCACAGCAACAATCTCAGGAGAAATTCTACAGTATGGCAGCACAGATCAAGCTCCTTCTAAATATGCCTGAAAAAATTTGGAGTGCGTTAGAATCATCGCAATATCTCCATGCTGCTCAAATGTATCTGCTGTGTTGCCACATCCATTGTATCCTTCATTTGGACTCCTCTGGTTCCTACTACAGTCCTGTCCTGGCCCGCTTTCCCATCCTTGTTCGACAAGTAGCAGCAGCAGGTCATTTCAGGTTAGTCATAAGTAACAATTTCTGTATCAATTTATGTTTAAAATCAATTTTGGTGACTTGAGTAAGAGTGCTTGTGGCTGAGCTTTACACATGGTTTCCAATTTTGGCTCGACACGAGTGAAATTGTTTCCCTTTATAGATTATCATGATTTTAAAATCAGGTTTGATAAATGAAAAAAGCTCATTATGGCATAACATAACAGAAGATAAGGGAATATTTAGAGGTATGACAGCAAGCTTTCCAGTTCCAACATTTCCCACAGGTGAACATTTAGTTCCAATGATCGTATTGAGAAATAGTGAGAAACTCTGAGCTTGAACTTCATTGATCAAGAGGCAGAGTTGCAGTCCTGGCATAAACAAAGCTTTCATAAAACAGGAGATGTGATTATTTGCTAGTATTTAATTTGTAGAGAAATGGAAATGTAGTTTTGTGTCTGGAATATATTTGTGAATACAAATTGAAGAACTACAAGCAAATCTGATGTAATTGAGCTCTTGTTATGATCTCAAAGGAGAGTGTTTGACTTTCAATTGTTAAACATGTCTTGAGTCACGACATTTTTTTTGGGTGGGGGGGAATGTGCTGAACCTACTTTTTGGTAATGAAGCTGGGCAAGTGGTAGATATGTCAGTGGGGGTGCATTACAGTTACTTTCACAGAAATTAATAAGATTTAAGCTAATTAGAGATAATGGTAAAGCTGGACCAGAAATGTTCCGAACTGGGGAAGGCCAGCTTTAGTATGCTAAGCCAGCACCTGGTCAGAGTGGATTGGGAGCAGCTATTTGAAGGAAATTCCACATCAGGTTAGTGGAAGTCATTCTGTAAAGTAATAGTTAGACTGCAGGATCAACATGTTCCCAAAAAGGTGAAGGGTGGGATCAATAACTTCAGAGGACCTTGGATGTCAGGGGATGTACAGGATTGGATAAGGAAGAAAAGGTTTATAAAAACAAATTACTGCGGATGCTGGAATCTGAAACCAAAAGAGAAAAGGCTGGAAAATCTCAGCAGGTCTGGCAGCATCTGTAAGGAGAGAATAGAGCTGACTTTTCGAGTCTAACTGACCCTTTGTCAAAGAAAAAATTTATGGCAGATATTGCAGGGTCGGTCTGCAATAGTTTTGGACGAGATGTATGCTTGGCTGCTGTGAGAGGTAAGGAAGGAGATTTCGGGGGCTCAGCCATTAATTTTCAAATCCTCCTGGGCCACAGGAGTGGTACCATTACTCAAGAAGAAATAAACCAGTAAACAATGAGGCCAGACCACTGGGTCTAACATCAGTGATAAGGGAGCTATTGGGGGGAAAATAGTTCTGAGAGACCGAATTAATCTCCAGTTGGAGATCATGATTTTGTCATTTTGGGTGATTTTTTTTCAAGAAAGAAATTGGGTGTGTAGTTGACAGTACTGTAGTTGACATGGTTCCATAGAATATCTATTCTGTAGAAAGAGGCTTTTTGGCTCTTGGATTCCACACTGACCACTCAGACCCAGTCCCTCCCACTGTCTCCCTGTAACTCTACATTTACAGTGGCTAATCCACCGAACCTTCACATCCCTGGAAAGTAGAGGGAAATTTAGCATGGCCAGTCGACCTAAACTGTACACCTTTAGACTCTGGGAGGAAATCAGAGAACCCAGAAGAAATCTATGTGTAGAGGGTGAGAATATGCAAATTTCGCACAGTCACTCAAGCTGAAATCGAACCTGGGTGTCTGGCACTGTGACGCTGCAGTGGCAATCATTAAGCCATTACTGTAGATGTTAGTAAGATTTCATAAGCAGGCTGGTTGGGGAACTAAGAGTCCATGGTGATTTTGGTAATTGAATTTAAAATTGATTTAGTGAAAGGAAGCAGAAGGTGGTAGTTGAAGGGTGTTTTTGTGTCTGTTCAGTGCAGGGTCTCTTGCATTTATGGTGTGTAAAAAATTAATGTTGTGGTGAAAGGCGAGGAGGAAAGCCTTAGATTACTTGATGATATAGATGGGCTAGTCAGATGGGCTAGTCAGATGGGCTAGTCAGATGGGCTAGTCAGATGGGCTAGTCAGATGGGCTAGTCAGATGGGCTAGTCAGATGGGCTAGTCAGATGGGCTAGTCAGATGGGCTAGTCAGATGGGCTGAACAGTGGCAAATGAGATTTAATGGTGGAAGATGTGAGATGATGCATTTTGGAAGGACTAACGAGGTAGGACAATGTACGTTTTATAAGATCTTTTTAAAGTACCAAGGATGAGAGGGATCTTGGTGTGCACGTCCATCGATTCTTGGGTCACAAGAGGACAGGTGGTAAAGAAAACATTGGTTTCCTAACCTTTATTAGTAAAGGTATTGAATACAAGAGCAAAGAGATTTGGTTGGAGCGACAGATAAACAGTTCGGCTACAACTGGAATAAAGTTCTGGTTGCTACACTAAAGGAAGGATATGATTGCACGTGAGCGCATGCAAAGGAGATCCTTGGCCTAAAGTGATTCAGCTATGAAGAAAGCATAGAGGGGTTGTTTTCCTTCAATTACACAAGGCTGAGGAGGGTACCTGGTTGAGGTACACAAAGTACTGAGGGGTGCAAATGGGGTGAAATATTTCCCTTTCGAGGGGTAAATAACAGGGGCCATATTTTAAAGGTAAGGAGCAGGAGGTTTGGAGGTGATTTGTTTTCATCAAGAAGTTATTGGGTATGTGGAACTTCCTGCCTAACAGAGTGGTAGTGGTATGTGCCATTAAGAAGTTTAAATCTATTTAAATAAATACTTGAAATAGCATTACACAGTAGGCTTTGGGCCAAATGTTAGACATGAAATTAGAATAGATAGATGCCTAATGTCTGGTGTGGACATGATGAGCCAAAGGGTTTTCTTCCTGCTGTAAAAACTCTGTGACTCAATGTCTCAAATATTGAGCTTTTTCTTTGATGGCTAACTTAAGTCACAGCGTCATTTTTCAGCTGGAATGATTTTATTTCAGACTCCTTATCAAACATTATCAAGCATTTAATATTTGCCACTGAAAAGAGCAGGTACTTTTGTGGACAGGTGTGCAATGTTATCATAGTTCTCAACTATTATTTAACATTAATTTTTCCACTGCTAATTTCTAAATATACTTGTAATATTTGTATACTTGTAATTGAAAACAATACAATACTACCTTTGCATATGTTGATCACACTAAAGGCCCTATACCATTTTGTTCCTCTTGGTGTTATTACCAACTACTCCGTCATGTGACACTTTTCCTGCCGACTGTCATAATTTTACATTAAAAAGTCATCAAGGTTTTTCCATCTCCTTGGTCATCCACATTTACTGAAGCATTATGCTTATTTGCCAACTCTACAAGAAATCAAGACTGTAAGACAGAGCCCAGCTGTAACCTGTTTGAGAAGATGTAGTGCTTTTCTCCATGCGATAGGATCTAGCGATTCTGAGCTCAGATTTGACTTTATATTGGTTCTGCTGAGTGATCGATGGGGTACCAGCCAGAGGTAGCAGTTTGGGATATTCCTTTTTGTATTACAGCCAAACGTCATGCTTGGTAAACTTGGTTACTGCATGGATGTCGGTCAGATATGCCAGATACTTTGCATGCTTTCAGGATGTTGGGAAACCTAGCCAACCTTGGATCTAAGATTTTACTTCTGATTTGAAAATGAACTAGCATAATGTTTTACAGCAGAATGTACAACTCTGGTTTATTCCTCTATGGTTCTCAGTTCCTCAGTAAAGAATTATTTATCTTGGTGGAAATGATCTGATTTATTGCTGGATTTTATAGTTGGGTGGAAGAAAAAACCTTTCAGCCACACTCAGTGAATAATTGTCCAGAAAGTTTTCTTTTCTTCAATTCTTTGGGTCCAGCTAGCCTCAAAACACTTGATTGAAAGTGCCAGGTATTTTTCTAAAGAACTAGCCTAAGCTTGAGGTTTGCTCCAAGTTTCCACAGAAATAGCTCTTAATCGGTGTGCCTGCACTCATTTCCTAGCCTTCTGACATTTTTGTTTAAGATTTCCCAGGCTTTTTTTCTTTCATGGAATGTGTGTGCTACTGGCAAGACTGCCATTTGATCGATTGCCTTTAAACAGTGTGACTTGCTCAATGATTTCAGAAGGCACTAGAGAATCAAACATGTGATTATGGCTCTGAAGTCACCTGTAGGCCAGACCAGGTGAGGATAGCAGATTTTCCTTCCTGAAAGAACATGAATGAATTAAATGAGTTTAAAGATGAGGGTTTCTGATTACCATTATTCTAGTTTTTATGATTCGAGAATTATTAATTGAAATCAAATTTCATCATTTGCCATGTTTATTCCGTGTCCCCCTATTATTAAGATGGGGCTATGGGTTACTAGTCCATTGGAAATACCATTACACCATCACCACCTCCTGAATGGAAAAATAACAGAATCCAGGAATATAGTTATACTGTAAATACTCAGTCTATATGCAACAATTATACTGGGGCTAACAGCTATAACTATTTGTTTTGATGCCAAATCATGGAATAAATTACTCCAATTGTACATAAATAACTTAAATTCTATCAGGTTCTTTGGATAAACAGAAGCATGCGTGTTCTCATTCTTAGATACTTTCTATTCACCCAGTTCTTGGAGGTTACAGTACATCTGGAGCAGACAGGGCTTGAATCTGGGGCCTCTTGGCCCAGACTTTGGGACACTTCCCTACTGTACCACAAGAGCCTACATTCTCATTGTTAGATATTTTCTAATCAGCCTGTTAGAGATGTTATTACACACCTCTGGAGCAGGTGGGATTTGAACCCCGGTCTCCTGACTCAGGTAGGGACATCACCTCTATGGTTAAAGTATTTGGGCTCTTGTGGCAACCTGTTCAGATGTGCTATGACACACCTCTGGAGCAGGTGGGATTTGAATCCAGGCTTACTACAGGTATTTACCTTTTACTGCTCTTAATTATTCAGCTCTTTGTCTTTATTGGGAGAATTAGATCTTGATTTTTTTCAACAAGTCATGAAGGTTGAAATATCTGCTTGAGGCCTGGCATTAATGATCTGTGAAATTAAAAAAAAAGTTGTGAAGTTTCTAAATATGTTTGATTTTATTTTCCCCCACCAGAGCATCTATTTTACAAGAGAGTAAAACACTCCTGAAGGGTCGAGCAATATCAGATCAAGCTATTGCAGAAGCTCTGTGTGCCATAATGCTACTGGAAGATAGTTCACCGCGCCAAGCTCTCGCTGATTTTCTTTTAGCTAGGAAATCAGCAATTCAGCAGTTACTTAACCAACCACACCATGGTGAGCACCAAGCTGAGACCTAATTTTTGGAGAAAAAGGAGGAAGTGCTTGAATCTAGTCTTTATAAAAGTTAAAATGGAAACCTGTAATGAAAATTAATTATACAGTAACCAGTTATTTGATTCTAATGCATTGAGGAGTCTGTTGTATCTCACTGGTGCGCTTAAGGATTCAAAAGCTAATTCATGTTTTGAAATGTGCCCAAGTGAATTTTTTCCAATGTCTTTAGGTGCTGGTATTAAAGCACAGGTATGCTCACTGGTTGAACTGTTAGCCACCACGTTGTATCAGGCTCAAGCTGTGTTTTATACGTCAACTGAAGGAAAGGTGCCAGACACCAAACTGACTTGTGGCCTTCTCTTCACTACTTTGGCATCCATCACAAGTGAGTCTCCAGCAGGTATGTATGGGTTTATTGATGTTGGCTGCTATTACGAGCTTGTAAAATGTTCACAAAAATTATTCCAGAACTTTTATATTTGTTGTCTTAATGAAAAGACAACTGTCATAAGTTAATGACAAATGAAATAAATTCTGGTTTGAGAGTGGTGAGCAGCATTCGCTGTTCGGCTTTATACTACACGACAACTCTTTACATGTTTAAATAATATTGAAGAGTGCTTCTTTTAATGGAAATTTCCCTCAATGTGTTTAGCTGTCTGGCCAAATAATGTGTATGAATGTTTTCCCAGTGAAGTAGACGTATATGTAACATTGAGTCGAATGAATTATACTGGCTGGATCATGTTCTAAGCTGAATTAGTTGATCTTGGCAGATTGGTAGATGTGAGGATGAAAGTGAGTTGTATTATTTGTCCTTGGAAAGAGAAATATGAATTTGATTGTAGCTCCTCATTACAATCTAACACTCTCTTTATGAAAAAGCGTGCCTGTGGATCATTGCTTAAGACAGGTGTCACAACTCAATGGAGTAGTGCATTGGAAGTCAAGGCCCATCAATTCTGGAATGTCCCAAATGTGAAAACTTGATTAAACCACAGATTTGCCTCATTTGGCATATCTCTAATTCTCTGTTTTTAACTAATGGCAGAAAAGCAACATGCTAACACAACTTAAGAAGTTAAACTCTCCCACTTTTTAAAAATAACACTGACATGCAGACTCACAAAGAGACAAGACAAATATTAAGGGTGGGAAACAATCAAGGAGAACCAGTTTGCTGGCTCCAATTTGGACCACGTGAATTGTTTTTTGCTTCTTTCTGTTAGTTCTCAGTAATTTGTTAATGAGATGAGATTGTTTGCACACTGATGCTGTCTTGCACTGTTTGAGAATTTGCCTCTTTCAGAAAGCTTGTCCCCTTTTCTTTCTTTCAATTGACAATTTGTATAGAGAACACTTACAGGGGGAATGGTGTGTGAGAACAGCTACTGAGAGATTATCTGTCACATCTCCACACAGGAAAGGGAGAGAAAGATTGTGGTGTTTTCTCTTTGCAGGCTAGATGATTCTGCTCTAATGTCCATGTAAAGGTTGTAACCACTATCCAGGAATGAATCACGTTGCTCAGTGTGCAATGACAAGTCAATTAAAACATCAAAGGACTGTCTCTGGGGAAAGACTACCCTAAATGAAAGAACACGCACAACTGATGCATCAAGTGTTCTTCTCATCTCGCCTCCTCCTCCTCCTCCTCCTCTTCCACCACCACTACTGCCCAACACTGCTTGAATAAGGCAACATTGATGGTGTAACTCTCAATGAGTTCCAATGAACTCATTTTAAAGACTGCACCAACTTCCAAGTTTCTCTTGATTTAAGGCAGTGCCTTTTACTTTATTTTTTAGTCTGCATGCCAATAAAATAAAATCATCTTTACATGGGTTGCATTCTGGCATTGTGCCTCTTGTAATCCACTTGTCTTGTTTCTGTCTCAATTTACATGAAAAAGTGATTGCTTCTATCCCTCGAATTCTAGTATCTCATGCAAAGTGAGGAAACTTCAGATTGAGTTTGTGCTCATGAGTACATCAGAATTTAGAAGTGTCTGCAGTATAATTTGAAACTGTGATCTTGCTACATTTTTAAAAAAAAACAGATCCAAGATGGCAGCAGTCTGAGTGGTCTGCTGTGCTGAGCTCTGTGCCATACCCCTGGGTAAGGTGAACGTTTATACACACACGCACCACACGCACTCACCCCCTTAGCAACTACCCAAGGGGGAAAATGTCTTAATTTAAACTTGCTGACTATTTGGAGTTGCTGAAATCGTGTGGGACACCATAAGGGCCAGGATGAAGTTGAATAAAGGAAAGGGGCCTAAAGGAGTTCAGGGGTGTCTGCAGCCAGTGCTGAAACTCCCGGGGCAGCCCCGTTAGATCCAACAGGACAGCGATTACTCTAGGTGTTTGCCAAACTTGAGAGTGGATTCGAGCAGCAGTTGAGCCACTATCTACCATGTTAAAAAAGCATGAATAGGAAATCCAGCTGCTGGATTGAAGAATGGAGGCACTGGAGGAGAGGACTGCGGCATTTGAGACCGTAGCAGAGGTCTGGAGAGGAAGAATCCAAACGTTGGAAGACTAGATTCGGGTCCTTCAGGATCAAGTTGATGACCTGGAAAATAAACAGAAAAGGAAAAACTAACGGATCGTGGGTTTCCCGGAAGGCGAGGACCGCGTCGGCATTTTGCAGGGGTGGCTCCCGAAGTTCCTGGAGTTAGAATTGGAGTTGGGCCTGGTTAAGCGTGGAGTGGGCCCATCGGATTGCAATGCACAGGTCCGGGCCGGACCCACGCCCCCGCATGGTCTAGTGCCGTTTGTGTATTATAAAGAAAAACAATTAATAATTGAAACAGCAAGAAGACTGGGAAGGAATTCACAAGCTTTCATGTACAAAGGCTCCAAGGTAATGCTTTTTTCAAGACTTTTCAGCAGTTCTAATTAAGAAGAGAAGGACATTTGATGATGTCAAGAAAAAATTAAGGGACCTGACATTCAATACTCCTTGATGTATCCGGCCGTGTTGCGTTTCGCCCAATGGGGGAACGATATATAACTTTGACTCTGCAGAAGAGGCTTTGTGAAGTCTTTGAATTGAAGGACTTGATTCGGGGTGGGAGAGGAGGGGGCATCGTTGTGGACAATGGTATTGGTTTTTTTATTGTCTCCTTTTTTTGTTAAACTTCTCTCTTACCTTTTTTGTAGTTATTGGTTTTCTATATACAGTTTTGTTGTAAAAAAATGTAAAATTTGAATTATTTTAGATATCGGTTGGTTGGGTATTATCGAGGGTTCTTTTTTTTTACTGTTGTCCTTTTGATTTTGTATTGGGGGTGGCTATATCTGTGGTTAAGGTGAGTTGGGTGGGCACCCATTGTTAGCTTTCAGAATTTAAGTAACAGGTTTTCTTCATTTGTGAATTGCCTGGGGCTAGGGCACGGCCTCAGCTAGAGGGAGTTAAGATGATAGTGAGGGGGAAGATCTCATGCGAATTTGGGATTATTTGGGTGTTTGCTTCAGTTAAATGTAATGCTTTATTTTAGTTGTAGTTGTTTTTATAGGAATGGTTGTTAGATCTCAGTGTTAATATCTTTGTCGCTCGCCACATCTCAGATCAGCTCCTTCCTCCTGGAAATAACAGTCTGCCCTAGATGACCACAGCTAGTGATTTGTTCAGATGATGCACCTGGAATATAAAGGGGAGCCATTCTCCTATTAAACCAAAGCGGATCTTATCAAACCTTAGGAAGGAAAGAGTGGACGTTGCCCTGCTGCATCTAACTGATAAGGAACATCTGAAACTGCAGCACCGGCGTTACGACAGTACTTTTCTCATCCTTCAGCCCTAAGAGTAGAGGAGTAGAGTACTGATAAGAAGGAACCTCCCTTTCCAGGTAACGGAGCAGATTAAGGATGAACATGGACAGTTTATCATTCTTAAAGCCCTAATACAAGGAGATGAGTATGGCGTTTTGAATGTATATTGTTTCTCAGCACACCCTCTTAAATTTCTAATCGCAGTGGCTAAATTAATGAATCTTGGGATATGCTGTACGATTATAGAAGATTTTAATCGCCTAATAGATCCAGAGATCGACAGGGTACCTGCGCCTGGCAGGTACACCCATGCATCCTAACATGGTGGACATGTGTGACGAGCCGGGACTAGTGGATGTGTGGAGGTACCTCCACCTTAATGGAAAAGACTTCATGTTCTATTCTAACCCATACAAGTTCCTTACACGAATTGACATGTTTTTTATGCCAACTGATGGTTTGGACAGAACATAGGTATATTCCCAATTTTGCATGCCAGTTTTGGATCATGCGCCAGTGTATATAGATGTTAAAATTGAGGGTAGTGGAATGGGTGCGCATCACTGGCACGTGGATCCATTTTTGTTAGGGGGGTAACAAATTTGTTGAGTATATTACAAGAGAGTTCAGGACCTTGTGGGATATCAACTCAGGTGAACCTAGTATTCTGGCCATATTTTGGGAGGCCACTACGGCTTACTTATGAGGCCTGATTGTTTCATATTCGGCGACTAGAAAGAGGTAGAGGGAGGAGCTGCAACGGATGCTGGAGGCCTGGCTGAAGATAGCTGAGAAAATATTATAATGGGCTGTCATTGGTTAAGCTGCAGCGGGTCACAGCTCTCCGAACTTCTTTCGACTCATTGCACACATGAGGCTAAAAAGAGAGGTCTCCTTTGCCAAACAAAGATTGTTTGAATTTGTAGATAAGCCTGGTAGATATTTGGCTTATTTGACTAGGAGGGAAAAAAGCTTCTCAATCTATTACATCTGTTAGGGAGAAGGCTGGTGCGATTACCTGTGAATTTAAGAAGATCAAAGTTAGGATTAGGGAATACTTTAGAGTTATATCGGTTGGAGGGGGTTGAACACGCTTTTGAATGCGCCTCTAATGATACAGGAAATGCAGGAAGCAATAAGGCACCAGGGCCAGATGGATTCCCAATTGAATTCTATAAGGAATTCATACACATGTTCATGGAGCCACTTCTTATTCTACTATTGTTATACACAGGATTGTCTGCTGCCCTCTCTTACGGAGGCTAATATCTCCCTTGTTTTAAAAAAGGGGAATGACCCCGAACAACGTGCTTCATACAGACTAATTTTGCTGTTGAATGTAGATTTTAAAATTCTATCCAAGATGCTAGCTATGAGGTTGGACATCGTCCTGCCCCATATTGTAAAAGGAGATCAGATGGGTTTTGGTAAGAGCTGCAGCTCCTCCAACAATATCAGGAGAATACTGAACACAGTACAGGTATGCCAGCAAAGATTGTTTCTGGGTTTGGTCTCCCTAGACACAGAAAAGGCGTTTGATTGGAAAGAATGGCCGTATCTATTTGAGGTCCTAGAGCGCTTTGTTTTGGGGGGAATCCTTTACCAGATGAGTAGCTGTACTATATAATGATCCTAAGGTAACAGTCATTACAAACGGTATTAAGCCAAATAACTTTTAATATTGGAAGAGATACTCGACTGGGGTGTCCTTTATCACCGCTGTTGTTTACCTTGGCGATTGAATCGTTAGCCGAAGCTATCGAGATGGAATCCTGCAATAGTAGCACCACAGGTGGGAATAGGGGAGCATAAGATCACCCTATATGCCGATGGCCAAAAATAAAAGGACACCAATCAGGAGAAGTCTGTTCCTTGACTGGTTCAAACAATTAATTCATGTGGTGGTTTCTTGGCTTACAGGATCAATTTTATAAAATTGGAAGCCATGTCGGTAGGGGGATTAGTGGAGGTGCCTAATCTGAAGGATGGAATGCAATTCCCGTTTAGATGGTTGTCAAAAGGTTTTTTTTGTATCTGGGAATTTTAATTATCCCCTTCTTCCACCAGCTGTATTAAGCTAACTGTGTAAAACTACCAGAGAGGAGAAAACAGGATTTGCAGCGGTGGGAGCAGTTAATCAGGGCCGAATACCCTGATTAAAATGAATGTTCTTCCTTGACTGCCACACCCCATGAAAATGTTCCTGTTGTTGTTACCGAGACAAGTGTTACCGAGGCTCAATGGTTGGCTAGCATCCTTTATTTCATGCCACAGACGTCCTCTAAATAATTCACTAAATTGCAGCTTTCGTAGGGTGGGGGGGATCTTCCGGATTTGAAGAAATACCAAATTAGTGCCCTGTTGGTGACTGAGTACAGGGTATTTTGGAGTCGATTTGGCTTGATGTTGAAGCCCGCAGTTGAGATGTCTTTTACTTAATTTATTAGTCATGGACGAGATGAAATCCGTGACGCAGCAGTGTAAAAGTCCAATTATTTTGAATGTAGTGAAAGCCTGGAGGATAATGAGGCAAGACGAGGGCAATTGGTCTAAGACTTGATGGGAGCCCAAGGGTTTAAACGTGGGGCAAAGGACTCCAGCCTTAAGGCGTGGGAGAATAAGGGAATCCTCTGTCTGGGAGACTTATTCAAGGGGGAAGTCCTCATGTCATTTACTTAAGTCAGAAATATGGATTGTCTAATAGGAACCTTTTTTGATATTTCCAGATAAGGAATTATATTCAGAGGAAGACCATGCTCCTTGTTCAGTGTTACACATCAGATGTGAAGGAAAAAAAAAGAGTGCTCCAGTGTACGGGTGCTCTTTCACTCAGTACTTTATATCATTTACAGAAAGGTTGCGCCCTGGGGGTCATGGAAGGACTGTGTTGGACATGGAGTGAAGAGTTAGGAGAGGATATTTCATTGGAGGTATGGGAAGACATCAGAGGGAATGTAAAGAAAATCTCAGTATGTAACAGAGCACAGGCCATGTAATTGAAAGTCTTACACAGGCCTCACATGGCGCAAGAGAGGAGTGTCACCGCAGTGTCCCAAACTAGTATAGGCACTCTCACACACTGCTCCTGGTTATGTTGTAAGATCCAGAGATACTGGAGTGCTATAGTAAGGGAGCTGAAGGACATCCTGGGGATTGAAATTAACGTGGATCTGCTAATTCTTCTTATGGAGTTGCCAGATTTGCCCCCTCTGGGGGAACACTGGAACAGATTGTGTAACGTTCTTACCCATTGTTCAAGAAAGAATTGTGCAAGAGTGAATTGGACGCAGAAAAAGGACCAGGTCTTATAGAGTGGCTTAGGCTGGTGATGGAGCATCTTCCCCAAGACGACTAACAAATATGGTGCACCACCAAACGGAACAGTTTTACAAGACATGGCAGCCCTTTGTAAATTATATTAAAGCTGTCTTATCAGCAATATTAATTAGGGCAGTGGCATAGCTGTGGGAATCAGTATGGGTGCCCATGGGGCCTGGAGGAAGAGACTGGGTGGAAAAAGAATACGGGTACTATAGATGGTGTGCCTGGCGACGGGAGCCTCAGTGAAGCTGTGATGAGTGAGACAGAATAAAGTAGTGAGATATTATTTAATTTTAAGTTATTTGAATTTAGTTTAAGTTAGTATTTATTTAATATGTTTGTAGTTTAGTTTAAGCCGATATGGTTGTTCTGGTAGAATAGTAAGTAGTTCATTAACAATAGTACAACAAAGCCATAACACAGTACTATCTTTTTTCTGTTTTAATGGTGTTTTTGCTACATAAATGTTTTGTGAAAGATGTTAAAGTTTTCAATAAAAATATTTATTAAAAAAAGCATTCTAGCAATAGCATTGGATTCTGTCATGTCAAAAGTCACTGCTGTGTGAGAGCAGTAGTCTTAAATGCAGTTTTCTGAGATCAAAGTCATTGCTCTTAGCTTCACTGGGCATTTGGAAATATTGGTGAGAATCTTTGGTTGTATTCACAGGCAATAAGACATAACTTTGTCTTTCACCTTTATAGATAAAGGAATCACCGTGTTGAAAGAAGAGATGAAATCCGAGATGTGGTTCAAATACTTACCACCGTCTATAGTGGATTTTCAGCCATCCCTGCGGACTCTTGCTCATCCAATAAATCATGACTACTTGAGAGACACACTTCAGCAATGGATCAGCATGTAAGCTAGTGAATTTTATTTGCATGTTATCGAACACTAAAGAGCAGAAAACTAGTAGGATTAGAAAAAAAACATTTGTATATTAATTGTAAATTAAAGTAAACGTAAAAGTAAATCGAAAGAGCACGTAGATTTTTTTCAATCTGAAAGTAAGGCTATTAGGATGTTTTTACTTTTTCCTATTTACTTCATTCCCATTTCCCCTTTTATGTGCTAGTTTCTCCAAGTGGAGGTAAACTATATTTGGTTCTGAATATGATCCAAGATTGAACTGCATTTATTTATGAAAGGAAATTGGCGTTTAGCTCATTTCACTGGATTGATATGACACACATATGGAGTACATTCAAATTGAAAACTGAGACTTTTCTCCCCTCAAGGTCCATTTGATGCACACAATATTGTCCTTTTATCTAACTTGACCCGATGACATCTGACACATAATATGAAGTGTATTGCCATTGAAACAAACTCATGTAAACTAAAGCTGTTGTAAGAGAGAAATGTACACAGCATGAAAGTTGATTGGATAATTTTATTTACAGATACACTTTGTTACAATCTGACACTAGTAATTAATGACCTGCTTAGCTGGTTCTTGCTATCTGCTTTCGCACACATCTTGGATAAGAACCTTACTTTAATTATTACAAATTTCTGTGACATTGGTGTTATATGTAAATATAAACTGGTGTATGTACAAGTTGATAATGGAATGGTAAGGAGTTTAGAATTTTGCTGCACAGAGCAATCTTAGTTCAAGCTTTTGCATTATGATAGTCAATATAGAAAAATGTTGCCATTCACTGATGTTAAGTTCTTCTACAGAAGATAAAGGACAATAAAACAGTACTTTCTAAAAAAAATCATGTTGAAATTAACTTGAAGAAAAATCAAATTTGTTACATTTGCCCATATCAAATTACAAATGAAATTGCTGTAACAATGAGAAAGTACGTAAAGTTGCCATAGCTCTAAACCAAAGGACTTCTAAGTGGCAGGTGAGTGGTGATGATTTAACCTGAAGGTTGCCACACCTCAGGCAAGGGGAGAGCTTGAAAAAGTGAGACTTTCATAGTATCCTCAGCAGGTATTGCAATTAAACCGGTGTGCTGGAGTCACTCTATGTTGCAAACCAGTAGTCCCTCAAACTGAGCGAACCAACCCCATGACATACAAACGCACTCAAATAATCAACATTACAGACAATGCACATGCATTATGTATTTTATAGTCCAAGAAATATGCCATGCATATCTTCAATTTCTTAGTTTTGTTACATTCATTTCAATATTTTGTTGTTTTCTGCAAGGTTTTTTCCTACGAAAACAACGTTTAAACAAACATTGACTGTGATGAAATGGTGTACAAAATGTCTTGTGTGGGTAAGCAAATTTATAAATTGCAAAGACACAGCAAACCAGAGTGGAGGATATCAGTATTGCAGTTTCAAATGCCAGTTGTTAACAGAATTACATAAATTAAGATCATGCAAACAGAAGGTAGATTTTAGAAACAAAATGTTTGTTCTATATGCTATGGTTAATAATATTTATGTGCAATTAACTTTCTAAGCCTGATCTAAACTTTCATTTTTTTTAATGTATAAAGGTGTAAGGATGATATAAAGATGGGAATTGGGAACCTTCTGATCTATGTGAAAAGTCTAAAGGGTCTTGCTGGAATTCGCGATGCAGTGTGGGAACTTCTAACTAGTGAATCAATAAGTCAGAACTGGGAAACTGTGTGCTACCGGCTATTGGAGAAGCCTTTCTCCTTCTGGGATGACTTCCTTCAGCAGCTGTTCCTTGACAGGTTACAGGTAGGTAATATTCAAGATGTCTCCTATCAAATGCAAGCTATCGTTGTGCTTTTTAGGGGTTTAGGTTCTTTCTCAAATCGAGTCTGAGCAGAAATTATATTGACTGCCTGTGTTCACTGAAATTCAGAAGAATGGGAGAAGATCTCATCAAAATTTATAAAATCTTGTCAGTGCTGGATAGTCTCTGTCTGAGCAGGCCTAGAACAAGGGATCGCTGTCTCAAGTTACTAGATATGCCATTCAGTGTTACATACAGAAGAGCCTGAGAAATTCTTTACCACAAGGTTTTGAAGGCCAAGTCACTGAATTTAAGAAAAAGATTTCTAGCCAGTAAAGGTATCGGATTATGGGGAGAGTGGAAGTATGCCGTTGAGGTTGAGTTGGAGGGTCAGTCATGATCCTATGGAATGTCGATGCAGACTCAATGGGCTTTAATGTCTGGCTGCTATTATTTTGTAATAATGTTACTGTATTTTCACTGTCCAACTCACTCACGTGCTTTGTTGGCACGTGATAAATGTATGTTTTGATCTGTGGATTTAAGACAGTACAGATCAGCCATTCAGGTCTGCATCGATCCTCCCTGGTGCTGTGAGGCAACAGTGCCACTGTGCTGCCTTATTTAGCATAACAAAGATGTTAGGTATCTAAATCATCAAGGGACTGCTCTTCAAATGTTCTGAAGTTAATGAACAAACCTACTTAGGATTTAAAATGGGGGCAACACTCGTTATCTTTATTTCTGCAATGTCACTTTCTTAGGCTTATCCAGATTGTTTGTAGCATTGGTGTCATACTTGAGATTAGGCTGTGCTTCCAGTCTTGAATCCTCTTCGTGATGACTAACAAGTGCATCCACAACTCTAACATTGACCATTTCTGTTTCAACCCATCCACTGCTGAATGCAGCCAAGTCTCTTCCTTCCAATCCCCAAATTCCAACCTCCTATTGCAAAGTTTTCCCACCCACCCATTATAACTTCCCTTGTATAAAATTTACTTCATCTGTAACTCTGCTGATTGCATCTTTTGCACCGGGGCTTGCTCTTCCCTCACCTCTGTCTGCACTAATCTAACTTGGCTTCCAGTCCTTTCAAGGCTCAAATTTAAAATTCTTTTCCTTGTGCTAAACTTTCATGCATGGGCTGACACTACCCAATCACTTTTTTTCCCTCTCCTTTAATGTTGAAACTCTCCTCCAACCTCTGTCTTTCTCAGGTACTCTTCTTCAGGAACTGCTGTTTTATGAACCCCCTGCCATTGTCTTGTCAGCAGTACCTGTGTCTGCCACATCCAAGTCCCGTAACCTGGAAATCTGTTTAAATTCTGTCTCTTTAACTTTCTGTCTTCTGTGAAGATCACTTGTGAAACCTACATCTTTATCAGACTTTAGGTGGCTGCTGCAATATCATCCTTCTTTGGTTTGGTATTCACGTAAGGCCTAAATGTGTAAGTTTGTTTAAAATTATTATAAAAATGCTTAGTGCCAAGTGAGATCAAAATCGAGGAATACTGTAACTTAGTTTGTTAAATTTTATATTTAAATATAGCGTATTAACAAACAGGTCATGAGTGGTATTGATAATCTTGGTTCTACTAGACATATAATGAAACCCTTTCTTTTTTATAGGCGTTGACAAAAGAAGGTCTGGAATCCATCTCAAACAGTTCCAAGCAGCTCTTAGTTTCAGCTCTGCAGGATCTTCACGTTAAGAACTCCAGTGCTCTTCCTAATAAACCTATTGAGTTTGAGTATAATGTTACTGCATTTCTTTGGTCAGAGAGCAGTAATGACCTTTTATCGGACACTGCCTGGGTCAGCATCGCAAATCGTAGCCAGTTTGTAAAGAGTGGACTCTCCATGAAGGCCCAAGCTCTCACACTTTGCGTTCAAAGTTTCTGTTCTGCACTTGACTCCAAATTAAAAGTTAAATTGGATGATTTAATCATGTACCTTCCACCAGATGCTTCTACCATTAAGGACAATTTGAATGACCACTCACCCTCGCAGCTACAGAGTTCAGCATTTGATAGGTATGCTGATACAGCTAAAGTCGAAGAAATGCTACGGGCACATTGCCTTTCTTGTGTACAATATATCCTGGACTGTGTGAAAGCGGAGCTTAAAACTGCAGAAGAAAGATTACAAAATTGCACATTCTCTCCGAATGATTGCAATCTCAATGCTGTTCTTTTCATGGCACGGTTATGTCAATCTATAGGAGAGCTCTGCCCTCACTTAAAGCAGTGTATTAGGGGCAGGTCAAGTAGTAATGATCTGCTTGTACGTGAACCCCGTCCTGTCAAGAAGCTGGGCAAGGCTAAGGTACAAGAAGTGAAACCAGCACAGGCCAAGTGGCAGGAAGTAAAGGATCAGCTGTTGCAACAGAGCACTAGTGCTTACAGGATTTGGAATGTTACCGTATCAAAGGTAAGTGACTACTTTTGCTTTTTTTTTGATAGTGTTTTTGCTTTTATACTTGAATTGAGATTTTCAAATTTTTGCTCAAAAAGGTAACCAACGTTTAGAAAGACTGGCGCAGAAAAGCAGTGTGTGTACTTCAGTCAGCAGTTGTGCTCTGATTCTCCCCCCCACCCCCCCCCCCCCCCCCCACCCCCACTCCAGTTTAGTCCTGTTCTACTGATATTCAATCGCCTTGTCCTTTGTGTCTTTCTGGGCGAGCTCCACTTTTGAGTTGGTTGCAGGACTCAGTTAAAGTTGGGATAAAGAAGTAGTTGCAGCTCTGCACTCTAGGAGGTTTCTATCATTTGTTGCACCACTTCTCTGGGGTTGCATTGTTTACTTAACACCATAAGATGTAGGAGCAGAATGAGGCTATTCGGTCCATCAAATCTGCTCCATCCTTCAATCGTGTTTGATAGCTTTCTCAACTTCGTTCTCCTGCCTTCTCCGTGTAACCCTTGATCTCCTTACTAATTAAGAACCTATTGATCTCTGTCTTAAATACACGTGATGACTTAGCCTCCACAGTCCTCTGCAGCAATGAGCACCATAGGTTAACTACTGTCTAGCTGAAGAAATTCTTCCTTGCCTCAGTTCTAAAGGATTGTTCCTTCGCTGTGAAGTTGAGCCCTCCGGGTTCTAGTTTCTCATACTATTGGAAATATTTCTCTAAGCCCACTCTATTCAGGCCTCTCATTCTGAAAGTTCCAATCAGATCCCCTCCCTCATCCTTCTAAATGCCATTGAGTACAGATCCAACATCCTCAAGCTCGTACAACAAGCTCTTCATCCCCTGGATCATTCTTGTAAACCTTTACTGGACACCGGCCGAGGCCAGCGCATCCTTTTTGAGGTATGGGGCCCAAAACTGCTTGCAGTATTCCTAATGTGGTCTGCCCAGAGCCATATGCAGCTTCAACATTTCATTTCTGCTGTTGTACTCTAGCCCTCTTAAATGAATGCTAATATTGCATTTGCCTTCCTAACATCCAATTGAACTGTGTTTACCTTGAGAGAATCCTGAGTGAGGACCCCTAAGTCCCTTTGTGGTTCAGATATCTGAAACGTTTTGCTATTTAGAAAATAGCATATACTTCTACTCTCAAAGTGCATAGTCTTACCTTTTGTCACATTGTATTCCATCTGTCACTAGTTTGTCCATTCTGCTAACCTGTCCAAGTCCTTCTGCAGCCTCCCCACTTTCTCAACACTCCCTTTCCGTCCACCTATCTTTTTGTCATCTGCAAGCTTAGCAACAATGCCCTCAAATCCTTCATCCAGATCATTAATGTCCGGCATGAATAGTTGTGCTTCCAATACAAACTCCTGTGGAACTCCACCATTCGCTGTGTGCCATCCTGAAAAAGATCCCTTTATCCCCACTCTGCCTTTTTCCAGTACTAGCTAATCCTCTATCTATGCCAGTACTTTGCCACTCATACCATGGGCTCTTCTTTAGCAGCCTCTTGTTCAGCACCTTGGCAGAGGCCTTCTGCAAATCCAAATAGATCATGTCCACTAGTTCTCCTTTGTCTTACATGCTTGTTACCTTCATAAAGAAGGAGAAAGGAGAAAGTGAGGACTGCAGATGCTGGAGGTCAGAGCTGAAAATGTGTTGCTGGAAAAGCGCAGCAGGTCAGGCAGCATCCAAGGAACAGGAGAATCGATGTTTCGGGCATAAGCCCTGAAGAAGGGCTTATGCCCAAAACGTCGATTCTCCTGTTCCTTGGATGCTGCCTGACTTGCTGCGCTTTTCCAGCAACACATTTTCAGCACCTTCATAAAGAATTCTAACAGATTTGTCAGGTGTCTACTCCACAATACCGTCCTTCATGCTGGACTGTCAAATCTTACCAATGATCGAGGTTAGGCTAGCCAGTCTATAATATCCTGTCTTTTGCCTCCCTCCCTCCTTAAACAGGACTGTTAAATTAGCCATCTTTCAGTCCTCTCCAATCCTCCATGTCACTAGTGAATCCTGAAAACCCCCATGACTGCCCTATACAATCCTCTGCTATTTCCGTCAGAAGTCTGGGAGTAATATGTCTGATCTGAGTGATTTGTCCACATTCAACCCTTTCACCTTCCCCAGCCCATTCTCCTTAATGATGGCCACTACACTTGGCTCTGCCCCTGACTCTCTTGAAGTTCTGGTATGCTGCTGTGAAAACTGATGCAAAGTGCCTATTTGTGTCCTTTGCCATTTCTTTGTTCCCTCTTATTATTTCTGCAGCCTTGTTTACAGTTGTCCAGTGTCCACCCAGGCCCCTCTTACCTTTCAGATGTCTGAAAAATAAACCCTCACAATCTTTCTCTATATTACAAGCTAGCTTGTTATCATACTTGATCTTCTCCCTCATTATTGCTTTTTATTTAGTTATCCAGTGCTGGTTTTTAATGGCTTCCCAATCTTCTGACTTGCCACTAATCTTCACTATGCTGTATGCTTTTTCTCTTGCTTTTATGCTATCCCTGACTTTCCTTGTCAGCCATGAATATCTTATCCTCCCTTTAGTATATTTCATCTTCCTTGGGATGAACTTCTGCTGTGCATCCCCAGAAACTCGAGCCACTGCTGCTCCACTGTCTTCCTTGCGAGGCACCCCTTCTAATGAACTCTGGTCAGCTCCTTCCTCATGTCTTTGTTACCTTTATTCAAATATAATACCATTACATTTGATTCCAGTTTCTCCCTGTCAAACTGCAGGTTTAAATCAATGATATAACGGTTACCGACCCCATGGGGTTCTTTCACCATAAGCTCCCTAATCAGGTCAAACTCATTGCATATCGCCAAATCTTAAATGACCTGTTCCCTAGTGGGCTATACCACAAGGTACTCCAAAAATACATCTTGTACGCGTTCCACAAATTCCTTTCCTTGCAACCTGCTACCAACCTGATTTTCCCAGTCCACCTGCATATTGACATCCCTGTAATTATTTTAATCATGCCTTTGTTGCCTTTTACTATCTCCTGATTTTATTTTCTTCACCCATCCTAACTACTGCTGGGAGGCTTGTAAACAACTCCCGTGAGGTTCTTCTCTCCCTTTGGGTTCCTGAACTCTACCCACAGATTCTGCACCTCCTGACTCTATATCACTTCTTGTTGTTGATTTAATTTCATTTCTTGCTAACAAGGCAACCCCATCACCTTTGCCCATCTACCTGTCCTTTCGATAGAATGTGTCCCTTTGATACTGTTTCCTCCTTCCTTCAGCCCAGGCTGCAGTTGGTGATTTTGAATTGTGTACCCAGAAAAGTAGATGCAGTGGAAGCCTCAGATTGGAGATTGAGTCAAAAGTTCTACAGAGC
The DNA here is from genome assembly GCF_020745735.1 of Hemiscyllium ocellatum. Taxonomy (NCBI): domain Eukaryota; kingdom Metazoa; phylum Chordata; class Chondrichthyes; order Orectolobiformes; family Hemiscylliidae; genus Hemiscyllium; species Hemiscyllium ocellatum. The sequence continues at coordinate 15,778,852 of NC_083425.1, forward strand.
CCAGGTTAGATCACACTTGGAATATTGTGTTGCCTCATTGTAGGAAAGTTGTGGAAGCTTTAGAGAGGGTGCAGAGGAGATTTACCAGGATGCTGCCTGGACTGGAGGGCATGTTTAATGAAGAAAGGTTGAGGGATTAGGGCTTTTTTCATTGGCGTGAAGAAGAATGGGAGGTGACTTGATAGAGGTGTAGAAGATGTTGAGAGGCATAGATAGAATGGATAGCCAGAGACTTTCTCCCATGGAGGAAATGTCTATCACGAGGGTGCATCATTTTAGGATGATTGAAGGCAGATTTGGGGGAGATGTCAGAGGTAGATGCTTTACACAGAGTGGTGGGTGTGTGGAATGCACTGTCAGCAGTGGGAGTCAAGTCAGATACATTTGGGACTTTAAGCAACGATTGGAGAGGCACATGGAAGATAGTACAGTGAAGGGTGTGTAAGTTAGTCTGATCTTACAGTAGGATTAAAAGGCCAGCCCAACATTGAGGGCCAAAGGGCCTGTACTGCTCTGTCTTCTAAAAGTTGACAATTAGATGTTAACTGGTGGAATGGATTGCATATAATGTATTTTTTAAAAAAATTATAAACCATTCTGTTAAATTTATGGTTGTGCAAATCTCAGACAAAAATGGGCAATTTCTTTAGTCTGATTTTAAATAAACATATATATTGGTGGTTTTTGTTCGCTTTGATCAATTCCACCAGTACCTAATCTCTTGTACTTGTTACCTCGTTGGAGGAAGAGATACTGTTAATTCTTTCTGGATTCTGTCTGGGCAACTATTCCTCACAGCAGAAAGTATGTTTTATTGCCCATGGTAACAGATCTGTGACTGTCTCGCTGTGATGGATCTATATTAGAAATATGGTGGCTTTATTGCTACTAACTTCATTTGGCTTTTATAACATTGCAAATCAATTGTGAAGTTCATGGCTTCACTATATAAATGAACCAGTGATTGCCTTTGGGAGAATTTTTATTTTAAAAAAGCCCTCAAACACTGATCCAGTCACTTCCCATTACTGAGGAATCTCTGTAATTGAATGCTGCTTGAGAGGAAAAACAAAAGGAGGGAGGTTTCCGCCTTACGGGCTGGCAGCTGCCTGCTTTCCTTTTGTAGTATCTTCCATCTTGTTTATCAAAATCATATTGAAATATAAAAGATAATTTTAACAGGAATATGGGAATTCAAAACTTCCAAACACCTTCATAATGTGTTTTATTCACATAATATACCCATCAACATTTACACAGATAATAAAATTAAGCTTTACATGAAGGAATCCTATTCAAATGATAAAGTTTAATCCTATTTTCTTTTAAGTCTTGTATCATAATGAAAAGGGTAGTATAATTAGGTGCCTTTCGAGAATCATAATGTTAACTTGCAACTTTCAAGACTGTCAAATAATTGAATAATTTATTGACGTTTGAAAACTAAGCACTACTGAGAGCAATGATAGTATCACTCAAGGGAAACTTTGCTTTCGTTTGTGAATGTTGAGTAAGATAAGGAAAAGTTCTGCTGAGTGATTGGTTTAGAATCAGTGTGGTCCTGCAATTGCAGGTCATGCAGTTATGACCCTCGTTTCGTTAACGCAAATGAAGAATTAAGGACACTGTGTTTCTAAAGCATGAACTTTTAAAATATGTTGGCTATAATGTGATTACATCGCCAACGCTTTAAGCACTGTTTCTAAAGTGTGATTTTTTTTCAATATTGCGGATTTGCACAAGAATGCAGCCATTGCATTATTGAAGAACTACCTGTAATATGCTATGAAAAACATCTGGTTTCTACAGTCTTCACTTAATTTAAAGTGATCAGCTTGTTTTGACATGGTTTAATAATCATGCAGGAGAATTAGTTGTTTCGAAGAGTTCTGACATATAGGAGTGTTGATTAATTATAGTTCAGCCTGAGCAACGTTTATGAAATAAACTGACACAAGAGGTGTTAGTGGCTTGGCTGTAAATGTTTATAATAACTGAAGGCCACATGCCCTGAATGGGAGGGTTTTAAATATAGGTGTCTGCAAAATGTTTGGTTTTATGAAAACGGTATTCTGTTATTGGATTAGGAATATATTGAGAAGTGTGAAGATTGTAGAATTAACTCGTTTTTAAATAGTGAAATTCTAGAATTATGGCATTTAATGTTGTGTTTTACAATCTTTGTATCAATTGCAACAATCAAAATGCACAAACACCAGTTTACTTTAAGGTTGATGTAACAATGAGTCACTGTCCTTCACGGTTTTCTTGTTCTTTTTATAACCACTTAAATTTGATTTCTTTCTTTAAGGCTCTTGTTTACAGTTTCACTCGAACGTTGCTCTCTCATACAGCTGGAGCCATTTTATCTACAGCCACCAACTGGGATGAAATAGAAATTCAGGAGGAAACAGAAGCTGGAAATAGTGTTACATCCAAAATTCGTCTTCCTGTACAGGTTTGTATAATTTTTTTACTTTTCTGTGTTGGAAGTCTTTTTAGGTCGTTTTTTTTCTACATTTAAAACACAGCAGTTACTTAACGGTCTTCCTTAAAAGCTGCATGTTCTGATTCAACTCCCCTGAAATTGATGGATCTTGGTGTGGTTAGTTTACTTTGATTTGGCAGCCATGGATTAGACTAAAGTAGTAATCTGGCTTGATCTTTTGCCATATCCTTAACAATCTTATCCATGTTTTATGATTACTTGCCTCCTAATCTGGATACATGTTCAAAATTCAATCTGTATTCTGGCTCTATGTCTCACCATCCTTTTGGCTTTATTTTGATGAAGCCTTCATTTAATTTTTCTGATAGCTTTAGCAGTAAGATTGAGATTTTAGTTTGTAAATGTTGACTTCTCTTGTGGCTCGAGACTAATTTATTTGCTCTCTCATTCTCTCCCATGCTGCTTCCTCCCTTCCTCCCTCTTGTCTTGTCTTGTCTTGTCTTCTGTCTGTCTTTTTCTTTTTCTTTCTTTCATTCCCCCCACCCCCCAGATTTCATGCTGCAAGGGTAATTTCAAAATTACTTGAGTTTGTTGCCACCGTGGGCCCAGAGGTTGGTTGATGACAGTAGCCACAGTAACTGGAGTGAAGAATTATAATTTTCTCATTAGGATTTTGCTGTATGTGTGATTAATTAAATTTCAACCTTTTCACAAGAAGGATCGAAACTGACTCCACTTTCTAATACTGTTGTTTCCGATCTTCTTCATCCATTGTTCTTTGACTCAACTCAATAGTATTGGAATAAAACATTCATCTTTGTAAAGTGGAGAGCAGCATGAAGCATGGAATGTTCATTAGTTCACATAATGATCCCTACTGTTATTTATAGTCAAGTACAACTGTTGCTTGACTGGTGCTGGAATTTGCTGGGCTATTTCTGAGGCAATAAAAGTAGTGCTCAAAGTAATGTGAAACCACAGATGTCTGTAATCTAATCTATCAGTACCATAGATGAACGAGAACATAAATCCTGACTATATACCATGCAGGATTGAAATGTAAAATTGTATAGATAATTATGACAGTAAGATTGACATTTCAATCTGATTATGAATTGGGCATTACATTTAACAAGGCACCTTTTGCACCTTTTGCTGATTCCAATGCTGGGTGCAAATAGGGTCTTGATATGAAGAAGATGGATGATAAATATGAGTTATTTTAGGATACATGACATGATTTTTTTTAAACCTTGCTTGAAAACATTCCTTGCTGATGGACAACAGTTCCATTCAGCCTGTTTTTTTTCTCTCTCTTCCTTCTGTGAGACTTGATCAGTTCCATTGTGATTTTTTTTTATTAAGTAATCAGAGTTGGAGAAGAAAATAAGAGCATGTGAATGCTTGGTCTTCTAATTCATTCACCAACTTTTGAATGTTCAGGTCTGTATAGAAAGGTTAATCATGTCTCCATATGTGAGGAGGCCTTTCTAACACAGGATATATCCACAGATGAATACAGTTTAAAGGTTGTTATTCTTTACACAGTGTGCAGTTGAGGTCGCTCTGGTATGCAATCCCAAGACAATGAATTGACTCCATTTTAATGATGATGCAATAAAAACCTATGAAAAAAATATAAACTTCATTAAATGGAATCTAACTGGGTTGTTAATGTATTACTAGTTCATAATTATGGTTTTAAACTCATTGTTTTGGAGAAAAGCTGATTTTATACTTGTTATATTCCTTCGTAATAACTTTTAACGTTACATTATTCAAAATTTTCAGTTTTTTAAATCTGACCTTAATCCAATCATTTATTTCACTATTTGAAAATGTAAATTAAAAGTGATGGATTGTCAATGTATTTTAACTGCCCCCCTTTTACTTTCTGAAAGAATATTGGTGTTTAAATGTGACTGCTTATTCCATGCTGACTTCCCAGCTGTTAACTGCTTGAAGGTACCTTTGGTGGTCTAAACTGCCATTGAGAAAATGAACTTCCCCTGAAATTGATGGATCTTGGTGTGGTTAGTTTACTTTGATTTGGCAGCCATGGATTAAACTAAAGTAGTAATCTGGCTTGATTTTTTGCCATATCCTTAACAATCTTATCCATGTTTTATGATTACTTGCCTCCTAATCTGGATGCATGTTCAAAATTCAATCTGTCTGGCTCTATGCCTCACCATCCTTTTGGCTTTGTTGACTGTTCAGTGTTAATAGGGCATAGTTAACGTCAAGTCTGTTCAGATTCCTAGTTTATTTCCACTTCATCTATACTTACTTGTGAGATAAATTTCATCCATATTTATTTGTGAGATATGCACATTGTATTTTTCCTTTCTACTTGCAAGATTCCATAATTGTCTACATTAAGTGATTTACCTTTGTTTTGCCTATATGTATATTTCATTTTTTATTTACTGAGTTGTTGCCTCCAGTTGCACTGCTCCAACTGATTTGTATTCAGGTTGGCATTAACAGCAATTCAGTCTTGGTGGATTTGCCTCCAGCAGCTGGAAGAAGTAAAGATCAGTGTCTTAAGCAACAGTACCACTCAATCTCTTTATTGGAACACCATTTTTAAAAATCAGATTATATCAAAGAATTGTGATTTATTTTGACATTTGTGTCTATGTTTCCAAGTACTTAAATGCTGCTGAGCTTTTAGTGAAAATTCCAGCTGTTGCAAGTGTTATCTAAAGGAACAAAATTAATTATAACTGATATGACAGTATTGTTAAGACACCTCAGATCAGACTACTGTTATTCAGGTTCACTTAACTTCCTCCTAACAATCTTAGTAACTTCTCTGAGCCACTTTCCTCAATGATAAAACTGCTCCAAGTAATAATTGTTTTCTGAAAGCTTATTTGGAAAGTTTATTCTAAATGATCTGTCAAAACGACAGTTCTTTGCAGTTTGTTTTGTGTGTAAAATTGCAAACTATATCTAAATGTTATTTTCTTGCATTCTATTTTAAATAAATGTGCTGAGAGGTGAGAAGTGAACATTTTTGGTTAGCAGGTTCACTTTGCCAATAATTATTATACCACATGGGATGTTGATTATGTTCAGTAATTGAATTTTTCAAGAACAGCCGATTATTATTCTGACATTTAATTAGCTTTGTGTCTTTGGTTTTTGTTTGACAGCCATCTTGGTATGTACAGTCGCTGCTTTTTGAGTTATGCCAAGAGGTAAACCGAGTTGGAGGTCATGCTCTTCCTAAGATCACACTTCAGGAGTTGCTGAAGACTTGTTTGCATGAGGTGCTTACTGGTTATGAAACATTATGTTCTGCAAAATTAGATAAGGTGCGTACTTTTTCAAAAAAAAACTTCACAGGCCATTGTTGGTATTGCTGTGTTTCATATTTTAACTGCAGTGTGACCTACAGAGTATTTGGGCAAAATCCTAAGAGGTAAAATACACTTCATTGAGATTTGCAATTGCTAATTTTTTGAACTCCAGTATGTAATTCCTTTTTTGTCCATCCTTTGCTTTTTATTCAGATCAGTTTGAGTCACCCTTGGCCAACTGTGAAGTTTGCACATTCTCCCTGTGTCTGCATGGATTCCTCCCACAGTCCAAAGATGTGCAGGTTAGGTGCATTGGCCTAAATTGCCCCATAGTGTCCAGGGATGTGTAGGTTAGACAGATTAGCATGGGAAATGCAGATTTACAGGGATAGGATAGGATAGAGGGCTCTTCAGTGGGGTCACTGTGGACTTGATGGGTGGAATGGTCTGTTTTGACACTAGTGATTCTGAGAGCAAACATGAAGAATTGGTGGAATTTTAAATTCAGTTAATAAGATTTAAAATGGAAATAATCTTAAATAATCATCAGTTATCCTTTTTTAAAAAATATGATGCATGCATGTCCTTTAGAGATGGAAATCTGCTATCCAACCCAGTCTGACCACTGTGGCTAGCACACAGTTGACTAGTAGCTGCCCTCTGAAATTAATTAACAAGCTCCCCAGTTCATGGACAGTTAGGGAGGGCCAGTCTCCTTGTCAGCAACATCCACATCCCATGAAAATATATTTAAAAACAGGCTAATTTTACTTTGCTGATCATGCATCCACACAACTAATCATTGTCTTTATTGTGTCATTTAAATTCAAAAATAAGCATTTGTAATGTTGACCATTTTTCTACTGGTATTATTTTTGGTAAAGTCAGATCAGTGGTGTGGGTGCAACTCTGAAGAAAAATGTTCAGTAATTTACTGCAACAAAAGATTATACTTATGATACTTCAAATGCCATCTGAAATAACTCCATAGCGGCCAGTATACTGATCCGCCTCTTTCAGAGCCAGCTATCAGAGTGAACAGAACCTCTAACACTCAGGGGACTCTTCTGTGAGTCCTTGTTACAATAACAACACCACCCTACTAATCTCCAATTTTTATGATAAAGTATATAATCCTGACGCAGAATCAGAATAGCTTAAACTCCCTACTGATGTTGTGCTTCTTTTTCTCTAAACCTTTATCCAGTCCACTCCAAGCCCCTCAAAATGTATGGATCATGTTCAAAAGTGTTTTGAAGGGATGTGGGTATGGTTACTAGATATTGCAGTGAGGTTTCGATTCTCCAGACCCATTGCTGTGAAAGTACAAAACTTGACATGTATTCCTAAAAGTAGAAACTGACTAATTTTTATTCACAACACAGATCGATATTTCCTCAGACCAGAGAGTCAATTAATGTTCTTCATTAAGAAAGAGAAATGTCAAATTAAGTTTGCACTGAAATGCAAAAGTAGATTGAATCATTTGATTGGCTCCTCCTTCAGTGTTTTAGGAGGCTACTGCAATCATTATGTATTTAGGCAATAATTTTGTGCCTTTCCCCACAGCACTTGTGACAGTTCGTTACTTTGCCTTTCCATCTGTTTCTTTAGTCAAGAAAATGACTTATAAAGTGCAACATACTTTTGTGAACCATTTTACAACCCCAAATCATGGTTTTTTTTTGTTTGATTTACAGTCAGGTGAATGTTATTTCAAAATTGCTAGTTCCTGCTTACACTGTAAATCCTGTTTACTTTGGCAGCACTGACTCACTTTCTCTAAATATTATTGGATCTCTGGGTATTTAGAAGATCCTAAAGTCAATAATGTGTTGTTCATGGGTCATTGACAACATTAGGAGAAAGTGAGGACTGCAGATGCTGGAGTCTCTCTTGATCCACACCCTGCCAATGTTGTCAATGAGCTGAAAACGTGTTGCTGGAAAAGCGCAGCAGGTCAGGCAGGAATCTCATGCCCGAAACGTTGATTCTCCTGCTCCTTGGATGCTGCCTGACCTGCTGCGCTTTTCCAGCAACACATTTTCAGCTCATTGACAACATTGGCAGGGTATGGATCAAGAGAGAAATTTGAGGCTGCTTTATTATTGCTTTAAACTTCTCTTTCAGGTCTTGGTTGTTTCACATTATTTTTTGTTCAAGTGGATAGGTTGGTGACCTCTGACAAAATTGCAATACTCAATAATAAATAAATTGTTGCTTGATATCTTTCATTTGGAGAAAAATGGGCATCCTTCTACCTATGGGAGGTGACAGGTATACAACCTTAAATCTTTTAAGTGAGATTCTCTACTACATTTCTTTAAATGAATGAGCCAACCAGTCCTGAAAATAGAAAGTCTGCTGCCAGCACAGCATGTGGAATTGTCCTTTGTGTGTAGCGTAGGATGATCTGCTCTGGTACAAGGCTGGTGACTGCTTTGAAACATCTGTAACCACGTTTTGTGGTAGTAGCGAAGTTCTACCCAGAGCTGGTTCACCATTTGTATTGGTTATCAGTTTGAGATTTACATTTGCCTTACTCTATTTAATACTGAAGGCTTTTGTGTCTTTTTTGATAGTATCCTTGAATTAGAGCTTTGGTTGTCATATTGGTCATTTGGTACAGACTAATTCTCCGATAGCATAAACTTGGGATGTGAACATTTTCCATCCTCTGCTCATGATCAAGCCACTAAGAACCTTCTTTCCTTGATTAATCTAAAATGCTTGTCAGCTTTTTGCCATAGAAGGGGGTGCTTTATCTTGTCACATGATGTCAGGGATGCACAACAAATGCTGGTTGTGAGCATTTTCTCTTAGCACGTGTAGGTTGTCCAGACTCCTCAGCATTACTGCAGTATTGTGAGATTACAAGCTTGCTATAGGAGCTTCTTGCTCCTGTGGATCAGGTTTGTTGCTTTGCCTTTTTTTTTATTGGCCAGAATTGGTGGTTGTCTTTCTGATTAGTGTGTTAAACTGTCTGTTTTTTAAAAAAAACTGCCCAATCACCATAGATTCAAGGTAGTAACTTTGAACAGCTCTGATGTGTGTTATAAATTTAGGGAATCATTGGAACTCTGCCATTTTCACTGAAGATTTATAGAGTTTGTAGTAAATGCACTATAATTAAAGATCAGAACTTAGAGTCATAGAGATATACAACATGGAAACAGACCCTTCAGTCCAACCCATCCATGCCGACCAGATATCCCAACCCAATCTAGTCCCACCTGCCAGCACTTGGTCCATATCCCTCCAAACCCTTCCTATTCATATACCCATCCAGTTGCCTTTTAAATGTTGCAATTGTACTAGCCTCCACCACTTCCTCTGGCAGCTCGTTCCATACACATACCCCCTCTGTATGAAAAGGTTGCCCCGTAGGTTTCTTTTATATCTTTCCCCTCTCACCCTCAACTTATGCCCTCTAGTTCTGGACTCCCTGACCCCAAGGAAAAGACTTTGTCTGTTTATCCTATCCACGTCCCTCACGATTTTGTTAACCTCTATAAGGTCACCCCTCAACCTCCAACGCTCCAGGGAAAACAGCCCTAGCCTGTTTAGCCTCTCCCTACAGCTCAAATCCTCCAACCCTGGCAACGTCCTTGTAAATCTTTGCTGAATCCTTTCAAGTTTCGCAACATCTTTCCGATAGAAAGGAGAAATACTCTCTTTTCTTTCTACTCATAAGCATCATAAACGAAGCATTATTGAACTAACTTTCTTGGAATGTATTTGCTAAATATAGCACTTATGTTTTGCTCCTCTTCAATTTATGTTCCGTTTCAGAGTGATTCTGCATTCCCTTTAACCCAGAATAGAGCTCTGCAGCTGCTTTTTGATCTTCGGTATCTTGGTTCAATTTTAACTTCCAGAAATGAAGAGGTAAAAAGCAGTAGGATCCAGCAGGACCCAAGGTACCGAATCTCTTTTTAAGCAGCAAAGTTATTCTATTTAATATTCTTATTTTTATGTACTTGCGATATTGGAGAATTCAAGTATTAAAGTTGATATTATTCTTTGTTTTCTGAATCAGGGTTCAGAAAGTGGCAGACACATTGGAAAGCTATATTGATCCATTTGATTTGGACGTTTTCACTCCACACCTTAACAACAATCTGAACAAACTTTCGCAAAGAACCTCAGTAAGTAGAGAGTGGCCAGTTCAGAAAAAAATGTCTTGTCTTTTTCAAATTTGAACCTTGGCTGGACTACTGGATCAATTTCTTAAATAAAACTGGTTGAGTGTATGTGAGGAAGGGTGAGTTCATTGTTATGCCAGTGCTGTAGTTTATGTTTGATTAGTCCCAAAACCACAAAGTTGTCTATATGATAAAGAAATGGAGTTACATGCTTTTGTTTCCCTTCTGAGTTACAATATAGAAAATAGAATTAAAATACATAATTTACCAGAAAATATACTTGGATGCTATTACAAGTGGAAAGGCTATTGTAATTGCTCATTTAGCTTCAAGTTTTGTACTATAATTAACACTGCCTGATTGAAATTTTGCAATGTTATTATTTGTACTCTACCACTACTTTTCTGAGAGAGACTCTGGACAAGGCTGGGACTTTTTTCCCTGCAGTGTAGAAACTTTGTGGAGATTTGCAAAATCATTGGAAGGGTAAATAGCCTAGGTTAGGGGAGGTCAAAACTAGAGAGCATATGTTCATGGTGAGAGGGGAAAAGTTTGAAAGGGACCTGAGGGGCTATTTTCACAGTAGGTGGTGTGTTTATGGAATGAGTTGCCAGCGGAAGTGGTAGAGACAAGTGCAAATACAACATTTAAAAGACACTTGGACAGCTATATAAATAGGTAAAAACAAGGACTGCAGATGCTGGAAACCAAAGTCTAGATTAGAGTGGTGCTGGAAAAGCACAGCAGGTCAGGTAACATCCGAGGAGCAGGAAAATCAACATTTTGGGCAAAAGCCCGTCATCAGGAATAGAGGCAGGGTGCCTGCAGAGTGGAGAGATAAATGAGAGGGGGTTGAGGGTGGGGAGAAGGTAGCAGAGAGTACAATAGGTGAATGGGGGTGGGGATGGAGATGATGGGTCAGAGAGGAGGGTCAAATAGGAAAGGTTTAGAGGGATATGGGCAAATGTAGGTAAGTGGTATTAGTAAAGTTTAGGAAACCTAGTTGGTGTGGACAAATTGGACCAAAGGGTCTGTTTCCATGTCGTATGACTCTCAAACATAGTTGTTGATTAAACGACTGTATATCAAATCTTTCTTCTGCATCACCCCCATCTCATTGATTGAAGTTGGCAACTTGTTCTTCAGTATATTAAGGGTCCTCTTAGATCCCTAATTGCAGAAAATCTTTTATTAGCTAGAAGTGTTTTCCCAGAATTGCATACCCAAGTTCTGCAGCCATGTCAGACTTTCAAATATGAAACTTTCCAAAGCAATATTCTAATGCATCAAAATTTCTCAGTGACATCGCATGCCTGACATGAAGATGTTGTATTGATGTGGAAATATACTGTGTAAATAGACATTTTTCTGTTCTTTAGGTGTTGTTTGGGTTATTAACTGGCACAGAGAAACAATACACCAATAGAAGTGCACCCTTTAATTCCCATGAGCCTCATAACATCTTACCACTGGCTTCTAGTCAGATCAGGTAAATGAATTCTCATTGCATTTGTGCAGCATGGTTAAATGGATTTTTTGTGTATGTTCTCTGCCGAGAATTGGAATAAAGTTTAAGCCTAATATTTTATATGATTGGTCTGCTTTCTATCCACACGGCGAAAAGGTGAAGCTATATTGCTCTATTTATAAGAGTATCAATTTACTTTGATAATAATAGTTGAACAATTTGGAAGTTAGAAGACCTCTGCCCTGAAGGATTGCTGATTAGATTTTGTTTGATAGCACATCTATCAAATGCTTTTGGGATATTTTGCATTGTTAAATGTGACATGTAAATGCAAGATCTTTGTCTAACTCAATTTTGCTTGATTTTTCAAATTATTTTTCAGCACTCCACAGGCATCATATTGATCATTTATGGTGTAAACTGAAGTTTTCAAATTAAATCGTCCCGACACATGAGAAGAGTGCTCCTTTTTTAAGTGGTCCAGTAGGACGAAAACATGAACATTTGATGAATAATGCTTCTTGTACACATAGACTACTGGGTTTCTAGTTTACATTGTGGTTTTGCTGAGAAATTCTATCCCCTATGTGCCTGCTTCCAACTGACTTTGGTAAAAGTGAAATATATAGCTGAAACAAAAAAAAACTCTTCCTGCTTTGACAGCAAACTCATTGGCATGCCAGCAATTCGGTTAAGTTAATGCATATTAATTTTCTCACTTGCTCTGATCAATAATCGTCTGTAGAGATTAACGAATTTATAACACAGATTTCAATACTGTCAATCTTTGTTTCCAGATTTGGCTTGTTACCACTTAGTATGGCAAGTTCACGGAAGCCTAAATCAGCTGTTCAGGGAAATGAATCTAAGAATCAGGTCAGTTTTTAATTTTGTTTCTTTTGATATAATATGTTATTTATAAATATACATAAAAGTTTACATATAGACTTGTGGTTCAAAGTATTACTCTGTGTCCTCACTTTTCTAAAATACGTTTGAATGCCTCTTTGAGGATTGTTTGTGTTTAGTAGCTTGACCTGCTTTTCACCAAAAGGATAAGAAGCTGTTATTCTGACACATTCTTAGCATTCTTCCATCTTGGAAGATGATGGTTTGCCCCCTGATGTTTAACTCCTTTAACCATGGCCTTGTGTGGAGCTCAGGAGCTGCATTTTGTCAAGGCAGAATCTGCAGATTGTTTGCAGATACAGACAGTTTGGCCAGGACCGTGCAGGATTTGCTCACCTCTATTTCCCAGGGTCCTCTTATCTACCTGAGCTTTCTGACCTGAAGCTTTGGCAAAGCGTGTATTGTCTTCAGCACCAAATGACAGATTGCTGATTGGAGATCCTAGATATGTGAAACTGTACTGTCAACAACTGTTGTAATGTCAGTGTTGATTTGGTAGTAAGTACAGGCATAGAGATTTTGATTTGCCCATTGGTATGAGGAAATGTCATGGTTTATGATGCTGCCTGACCATATTGTTATGGGCGATAACAAACCCCTTCAAAATATATTTAGAAGATAGCCGAGATCCTTATCTAAAGGTAAATGTAAAATATTGTGTTCTAGAAGCAATTGGATTGGCCAAACTACCAGATTTAAAGCAGAACACACTTCATCCATTATAGTTAAAACACAACAGAAGAAAGAAAGAATTGGAATAACTTAATCCTATGGGAAAGTTTAACAGAACAATGGAAGTAGTAGCTATTACTAATTATTTAATTCAATATAGACACATCCTTGACAAAAGGCAAATTCAGAAAACAGACTGTTTCTCGTGTAATTCCCACTGCAGAAGGAGAAACCCCAGCTTTTGGCTGTAACTGAGAGAGGGCAAAAACAGCTTCTGTTTATTTCAAGACCCAACCAGCAACTGCTAAAAACTAAAACGGAGAGTGTGTGACTGCACCCATCAGACTGCTATTGTTCCAACTTTTTAAAAACCCCAATGTCTCACACACTGTTTACTCCAGTGCTCATGACCTCTGTCTTAAAACCTCTCTTGAATTTTAAAAAAAAGGACAAAATAATGTCTTAAAGCCATAGTATTTTCACAATGTACTGATGTTTAAATTGATATTCAGAAAAAGTGGCAAACCATTTTCTGTACATATCTGTCACTGGTTTATTGGCAAAGTGTGTCATATTAATGGATGCAAACTTTGGTTGTTCTCTTGTTCAGCTTAAGAAGTGGACAATTTTGATTACTAAATTGTTATGTATTTATTTTTATTGTTCATCCTACACTACATAGCCTTACAATTATGACAGTTAAGTAAAAATTATACTTTGTAAAGTGAATGTTCTTTAATTTAATGCCTTTTTGTAAATTCAGTTTCAGTTGACATGTTGAGCTGTCACAGCTGCAACCTTCTTGAAGCTTCATTGGGTATTTAATTATCCTGTGTGCAGTGTACTTGGCTTTGCATTGCAACTTCAGTAACTATACAGTAGTCAGTATTATGATCAGGTAACAATCAATGGCAGTGTATTTGTGGTGAGTGATTGCATAGCATTAGTATGAAGTTGTAAAAATAAAAGCCTGTTCAGAGTAAATTTGCTAAATCAAAACTGTCATACTTTGAATTAATTTTTCTTTGAAATTAACTAAGAAATCTAATTTCTTCCAGTCAACCAAAGTATAAGTTTCAATAATTTTAAATCCAGAGATTCCGGTTTCTTTAATAGACAAACATTGAGTTTTCAGCTAAAAGCTTAACAAGAAGTGAATGTAATATTTCAAGTAACAAGACTAATTCCCTTGGTATAGCAATAATCCTGAATTGCTTATTTAAACTGTTAAATGTTGTTTCAAAACAGGTTCTGCTTGCTATTTGTTCTTTAACCTAATTTTCACTTTTTATATTTTTTCTTCTATCATTTCTAAAAAAAATTCTAGTCATTTCCTAACCTGAAAACTCATATCTCTATATATATCATTATTATTTATCTTTGTTTCCACAATGTGTTTGGGTAAGCTGGAGAAAGATGATCCCAATATTTCCTAATGTAAAAAACTGTCACAGAGCCTGATTTTATGGATCTCTTTTAATCCTCGATTAGCTGTGCAGATATTGTGATTGACAAAAACCTCCTTCAAAATTAAATCAGAGGCTACACCAAATTGGACAAAAACATATAAATATTTTGTCTTCGCTTATTATTCGATTCCACGAACACAATTTAGAGTTGAGAAACACAAGTGCCGTGGATTTAAATGCAATCTAATTATTCTGCCATGCATAATAAATCCAAGAAAATACCATTCAATCTGACAGTTAGCTATGAGCACAATGAAGGCATCATAAACTGAGCTTTGAGACTTTTTCATTTTTGGACAAACTGAAGGCTATGTTCTGCTAAATTTAAATGCACTGGTGTTGTAGTTACCTGACTATAATAATGTAACCTTGGTGATGTTTCTCTGCTACTTGTTTAGTACTATTTTAGTGTGTATCAATTGAGCTCTTCAGCTGAATTCGTGAATAATTAACTGATACTGCAAGATTAACTTGTTGTCATCAATTGATTACTCATATGTTTTATAGAATTAGGCGCAGTGCAAGGAGCCATTTTTTTTTCTTTCTCTTGAAGGCATTGAGACTTTATATTTGTCCGTGATTGAGTGTGCTAAATCCTTTTGAGGAGTGAATTTGTAACTAGTTTACAAATTGCAAGTCTCTTATGCAGCATTGAATATAAAAACAAAGAAACATCTGGTATTGAGTGCCAAAAGTCACATTTCAGGAACCACCAAACTACTGCTTTTGTCATAAAGTTGATATTCAGTTGAACATTCTGGTGTAAAATATGATCTTCACTGTACAGCCTAGATGTTTCTGATCTAAATTAATTAGTTTAATTTACACCTGCGGAAAATATGTACTGGAGTGTATTTGTTCTTTTAAAAGTTGGCTGCTATTTTGCCAAGTTTGTTTCAGTGCATGCGAGAGGTATGAAAGTGATTTCAAACTGAAAACAAACAAGAATCCGTGTTGATATCACGCAAAACCATTCTATCAAAGCATGTTGTTAGTTGGGAAATCTATTCAGCTGTTGGCTGTGCAATGGGAAGATGTAGATGAGAACATAAGAACAAGGAGTTGAGTAGGCGATTCACTCCATGTGGATTGCTTTGCCATTTAATCTGATCATGGCTAATCTTACCTATGCCTCAACTGCACTTAGCTACCTGCGCTTCATAACCCTTCAATCCATTATTAATTAAAAAGCTGACTACGTCCTTCTTAAATTTACTCAATGAACTGGAATCTTCCACGTTCTGGAGTAGAGAATTTCAAGAGATTCACAACGCTTTTGAGAAGTAATTTCTTCTCATCTTTATTTTAAATCTACAATCCTTTAGCCTGAAGCTATAGTCTCTTTCTCTAGATTATCACACACGAGGAAATACCCTTTCTACATCTCCTTAATCAATCCCTTTGGAACTTTTGTATCTTAATTTGATTTCCCCTTATTCTTCTGAACTTGAATGAACAGTTTAGGCATGTGCTCTCGCTCTCTCTTCATAAGGCTTTATCCCTGGAATCAATAGTGAACCTTGGTAAGGGCTATACTAAGTTCAAATCTTCTTACTGCTATCAGTTCTCTGAGATGAAAATGAGCTCTCAATATTGTGCATTCCTAATTACATCTGCTACTGAAGTTGGGTGGAGGTACTCTTTTCACCTAGTATGCCCGTAGATAGCATATCTCAAAAAGAGGGACAGATTTCAACAAAATTTGGTATTCACTCTGATTCATATTCTGGAATTTATTAAAGGATCTGTCGATTTTTAAAATAAAAATGTTGCTTGCTTTATAATGTTATGGCTTGTCTCAGCTGCTATAATGGAATTTGTTAAAGTTGTTAAAATGCGAGCAAAGGTTCTAGATCATGTTTTCTGTGGATTGGTCTGACTCATCCTTGATGAGATGGAACTCGTTTGTTTAAAAGATTTTCCTCGTCTAATTCCAATGCACCAACCAGACAGGGAATAGCCTCATGAAAATGCTGTGTAATTAATATTATGCTAGTTAGTTAATGCAGTGTAGGTAACTATTACACTCTATTGAGTGCCCTATTAACTTGTTATTCTTACTACTGAACTCATGATGCACACAAGACAAGTAGAATGTGTTTATGATGTGAACTGTTAACTAACACAGTCACAATTTTGATGAATTGAATGATATTTGTCACAACAGATTACTTCATATTTGTTTCCAGTCTGGTATACCCCAGTAAGTTACTCTTGCACTGTTGAAAAAGGGAGCACATTATGTGGCTATTACTGTTACAAATTCTGTGTGTCTCACTTTTTGTGGACTTGCTTGGAAGGAGAGGATGTTGGGGAAATTAATTTGAACTTGTTGAGTGACAATAAATCCCAACGTAGGAAAGAGTTTGGCTCCAAAGATGAGCTATTCTCTGTTCAGTACCCTGAGCCAATGGAAATTTTAGTTGGAGCCAAAAGTGGTCCCAGAGATCTAGTTTGCTCTGCTGGGTGAACAGCTATGTAGCTGACCAGAACTAATCTGATGTTATTAGTACTTGAAGTCTTTCACTCTCGCGTTCTGGAAATGATATCATTTTGTTGCAATTAATAGAAGGAACTGTCTCATTGATGTCATCTATTTATTTCCATGATTTATATTACTCCAAAAATGATGGTACTGAATCGTGACAAATCAACTTCTGATTTGCAAATTAGTGACATTACATTACTTAATCTTCTGGTTCACAAAGGGAAGTGTGCGTAGGATAATGAGTTTTGAAACATACAAGCCATTTGAACTTGAAACAAATCATTTGTAGTTTACAGATAATATGCTCTGAGATGAGTCTGCATCCTTTCTGCAAGGGTAGAAAGGGAGTACGTTAGAAATACTGAATTTCTTCTTTGGTTCTTGGTGACTGAGGAGTGAGGGTGGATGGTTGAATATTCTTGCAGTTGCTAATTGAGCTACTTGATTTGATAAGGTGACCATGATGTTCTTAGATTTATAAATGTATAATTATTATAACTACATTGTTGCTTAGCTGCAAATAACCTAACAGCTCTGCTATGTTGCTATAATGTGCATGTTGAACAGTAAATATATCCAGGTTATACTGCTGAAACCTCTTTGTCTTTTATGATACAGATTCTTCCCTCGTCTGTCATAGAAGATGCAAATCAGGGGCCCGGCTCCTTATTCCGACAACTGGCAGCTTTTCAAGATGATGATGTCTCATCGACGTCTACATCATCCCTCTTTAAACTAGGGTGGCTTTCAAGTATGACAAAGTGATGATGCCTGTTATTAAAACTAGAAGTAACGCGCTAAGTGTGATGATACAAATTAATAAATATAAAAATTTCATCTACCATCTAATGTAAATATTATTTTTTATTTCAGAAATACTAATGTATTTCTAACCATGGACAGCTGCTTTAACTTATCATCAGTTGCCATTATTGGGATTTTCTTTGTAGAAAATACATCAGTATCATATGGCTCACAGAATGTTAACTTGGATCTTTATTGACATGAAATATGGATGAATTCATAATGACATTGAATTGGTTAATCAGGTTGGTAATATGAGCATGTCTCCAGAGTATAGGAGCAGCATTTAATGAATGAATTCTTCAGCTGTTCATATATGCAGCCATTCTCTCTTTCAACATGAAACTTTTGTCCATGTGTCTCCACCAAAAAACAAATATCTATGTCATTAGCACTACAGAGTATGTGGTCCTATTTTGATTGAATGCGAACGATATTTCTGAATGTTTACATCTTCCATTAATAGGGCATAGCTGCAAATAAATAAAATGGAGCTCAGCGAAAGATTTTCTCCTCTTTGTTGCAAAATCTTGAGACGTTTTTCATGTTCCAGTTTAAAATTTAATTCCAAACTCAAACACATTGCCTTCTTTACAAATAATAGAAAATTGCAGTCAACACTAATAGTTTGCTGACTAGTTCCTTCAGCTGGTTCAAAGCATTGTTTATTTTGTTATCATTTTTATAAATGGATAGAATATTGCTCTATGATTTTTATTGACAATAGTATGTTCAAAGCAACATTGTTAGCAGAGCAAGAGGTAAAACACTCTGTCTCCCAAGTGAAGTTGCATGTACAAGTGCAGCAGTTAGTAATTTTCCCTAATCCTTATGTTTCACTGGTATTTCATATTTGCAAATATTTTAGCACTTGAGGTTAGTGTCCCTTTTTGATGGACAGACCAATGTTCCAGATGTTTCCTTTTAAGAAGGTGCTGTAAAATTGTAATTGAAATCTTGTTTGAAAGATAATTTACTTTCAATGATAGTAAAGCCTTTTCTGATTATGGCATTAAGGTTTGACATTGATATCTGCTGTATTTTGAGATAGAAGCTTTCAGTGTATTCTACTGATTTTAGTTTTAAGATATGTAACATTGAGGAGTTTTCCTAACTTTGATTTTTAACTCTTATTAAATGTAGCTCAAAATATAATCAGGGATAATGTACTTATTGATGTGTGTTTCTCATTTGGTACCAAACAAGTACGTGTATTTTCGGCCATTATTCAAATATCTGACATTTGGCCTAATCTTGTGTGGGTCTGTGTGATGTGCTCTATGGTGAGATTTGTGGCGGAATCAGACAAAGTCCAGCAAAGAATATTTCTTGTCTGGAACATGTGGCCCCATCTTTTTTGCTTTTCAGAAATGGAGTGGCAAGGTTCATGGTAAGCAGTGATCATTTGCCAATTGGTGATTGAAGCCTGTTAACCACTTCTTTAACACCACAATCTGCCTCATTAATGTACAGCTTTCTATCTTATCAGATAAACTAGACATTGAAAACATTCGACATGGAAACCAGAGCAAGTACCTGGCAAATTCAGCTTGTTGTTTTCTCTCAAGGGGCTCCACATTAGACACCACCATCCTCTGGCATGATCCATGGACAGTAGCCATACATCCTTATATCTGCCAGCCTCTAACCTTCCTGGCACATCCCTGATCTACACAATGCTTCTGCAGTTCATTGCAGCATGTCCATATTTGCCAGTTCATAGACTGGACCAGGCTGTACCTCCGGGATATTTGCTCACTGTCATAGCATTTAGTCACTCAGCCTACTTTTGTACACAGCATTCCAGTCTTGCCGTGTTGTTTCATGCTGGCACACAGCTGTCAGCAAGCCTCAGTCAAACGAATGTGAGTAACCTTCGTTCAGAAGACCCTGGTGCACGAAGTCAAGGGCAGCCTTTGATTTCAATTCAGGGGCTTGGAAATAGTCAGCCACTCACAGCAGTCAGTCAGCCACTCACAGCAGTCAGTCAAGATTCTCTTCACATCAGGGTGAGGATCTGAATGTCGAGCAGCCACCACCAACCTTGGCTCTTTCTGCTTTTACTGGAAGCGGGGGATGAAAGTGGGTGACAGCTGGGTCCAGGTGGAGAGGTGTCCCGAGTGAATGATTAAGTAGCACACTAAGCAAGATATTGCAGGCATTACTGAGAGTGGTTGAGCAAGCTGAGTAGTTCTAGACTGATGCTGCAGATCTGGTTGCACAGCAGCCTTTTAAAGATAGCGTGTACACAACATGCTGGTGAATTCTGGATATACTGGTGAGTTGTTCTGAGAACAGCTTGTGGTATATTGGACCAGAATTGTACAAGGAATACAATATGGGCAGACCTGTAGCAATGGGGCAAGGTAAAAACTTAGTTAGAAAACTTGCTTTTCTTTGTGGTGGAAATCCCTCTCAAAAAAAAAATCAATTTAGACAAAGCCAATAAAACACATTTCAGCCCTTGGTAAATTTTGTTTCTGGATCATAACTAACCCTTTTGACCTTTTCTGGTAACTGAGTCTGTTGGATAAATGTGAACTTTGAGTGGCATCAAATTCAAACGTAGAATTGATTTTCTTGAGTCAGTGGAGATTTTAGTTTGAACCTAAACAAATACCAGTCTGTATTTTTTTCCTGTATGGGAACAGCTGTGTTATTGGCCAGAACTAATTCAAATAGTGCTATCAAGCTGTCACTCAGAAGCTAAAGCCTTTGTTATTTATCATGGTCATTAAAATGTACCATTAAAAATTATGTTTTGATCTCAATGATTATCAAATATGGCTTATTAAATGACAATCTATTATCTTTTTGCACAATAACAAATATGGGTAAGGAGTAGTGTGGGGGATACTTGAAGCATGAACATGTTTGTCTCTAAGGGCTCTTTTGGTACAGTGACAGTGTCTTAGCTTTTGAGCCAGGGAGCCCAGATTCATGTCCTACTACTCCAGAGGTCAGTGATAACATCCGTGAACAGGTTGCTTGGAAAATACCTAAATTTGTCTATACCTAGCTTTGGGGGAGTGTGGTCACAATGCATGCCTCATCTCAGGAGCCTGGGGCTAGTCTGAAATTCTCCAATATATTATTGTAAACTTTATTCATTAGTATTCTTATGGAGATCCTGATTACACCATCTTTCATTAAGAACAGAACATCTTTGATGTACAGTATGGGGCATCTGGACAGGAACACTCTGCTCTCTATGGAACAAAAATTGCTCAAACTGCCCACCGTAAGCATGGTCTTTAAAGAGGACTACAGTTTTCCCATTGGTCAGCTGGAGAAAATTCAAGTTTATCAATACATTGATGTCAGGCAATATGCCAACACAAGTGATGGAAGGGTAATACAGTTATTATCAGCAAATAAAACATGATCTTGTGATTAATATTATCTGCTGGGAATAGCATTGAAAGATTTTTGACAATACTATGAACTTTTAGGAGTCTATGTTCATTTGGAGTATTATTTTTAATTTTTAAACTTAAACATTTTTAAAAGTAGCTCAGTTTGAATTTCTGTTTGCTGAGTGTGACAATTAACACTTAAAACAGTCTGGGAAGAGTGACAGCAGCTGTCTAGGTGTGAGTTCAACTAGTTTAAAACATTTGTTTTAATGACAGTGTGACTTTTCTTTGTCACCTTTAAAGAAATAGAGGAAAGGTTTGTAATCAGCAGCTGGAACCTTGTATCGAGAGAACCATCATGTTTTTGAGTTTGAATGACCCACTAATACCTTTGATCTGTTAATCACATCTGTAGAATAGATCATCTGTTTTTCGAGACACATTCGACTAGGAATTACTACTAAATTTCTACTTGATTACATGAATATCCTTGGGATTAGGCTAACATTTTGTGATTTTTCTCAATTTTTATTATTGATATGAAACATTATACAATTGCTCTGAATTGAGGAAGATGTGTTGATTGTTCACAAAGTATGCTAACTTGTGGAGTCTAAAGGAAATAAAAATTGACTTAGTTGTTCCAATTACAAAGGTTTGGCAACATCAGGTGATTCCTCACTCTCAGATTTGAAGAAGGGAAATTCAGCCAAAGTTGGGTATAAACTTGTTTAACTTTCCATTACTGATTCTGCTTCTCCAGGCTCACAGTTATTGCATTGCTCTGCAAGAAATCTATTAATAAGCTCTTCATCAGCTTCAATTGCTGTTGCAATTGTGAGGTTAATCTCTTTAAATTTAGGTTAAAGTTAAGGGAGTCAAATGACTCTTCCAAATCCAGCCTGACAACATGTTTGGCCAAGTCAAGGTTGTTGCTGACCAAGGCGTGACGTTATCACAACTGGCAACGAAAGGCAAATGCAGTCGTGCGAACAGTAAATAAATTTGCTGGCTTCAGGTGAGAAAGAGAGGAAAGGAAAAGCAGATGGTGTGCTCCAACAGAGAGACTGCAGGTTTTTTGCAAGCTGCCCAAGCTAGATCAGGGAGGAAGGCATCTTTTAGTCAAGATGACTGGAACATGTACCTTGGTGTGCCTGGAAGAATCATCAGGCTGGGCTTTACCACTGAGTGCATTTGAGGAAACTCCAAAAACTGAGTGAAGTGCCTGGAGACAGTCACTCAAAGTTAGAACTCGGTGAAACAAGAAAGCAAGAACTCACTGGAAGTTACTGTGACATATCTATGAAAGACTGTAATTCTACAGAGAATGCATTTTGTGATCTGTACAAAGAGGAATCTTCCTTTCTTCAGTATTAATATAAAAGCCTTTATGTAAATTTTGATCATTTCTTGTAATAAAAACTGCAAGCTTTCATCTTTTTTACATATTGATTGGAACTTCTGTCCTTTCAACAAATTAGGAGAGCTATTCTTTGTCATCTATTCCAAATTAGTGTTGCGTGCTTGTATTTTGACATATTAATGATATCTAGCTTCATCTCCTTGCCTCTTTCATCAATCCAGAGGTTATTGCTATAATCTTCAACTGCTAAACTGATGTTCAGATCTAAATGAGTGAAAATGTCCTGCAGGCAAACCTCAACTTATTATTTTGGAATCCCACATAAAATTTACTTGTTGCTGACTTTGACCTTCTCGCTGGCATTGCAAGGCTACTGTTCGACTTAAACCTTATTTTCTTATTGCAGACCTCTTATTAAGATCACATTTTCATTTTATTTTCCACAGGATGTGGGAGTCACAGGATTAGCCAATTTTTATTGCCTGTCCCTAGTTGCCCTTAAGATGGTAGTGGGTTGCTACCTTGAACCACTGCAGCCTATTGGGAGAGAATGGTGATGTACATACACCTGTGCTTCTGTGAGGGATTTCCATGACTTTGACTCTGATAAGGAAGGAAAACAATAAAATTACAATCAAGTCAGGATCGGGTCTTGCTTAGAGGGGAATTTCAGGTGGTGGTATTTCTGTGAATCTTCCAGGTACTCGAGGTCATGGTTTCGAAGGTGCTGACTAAAGCTTGTTGTAAGTTGATGGCTTATTTGTCCCTCTCCCTTTATGACAAAACCTTACCATCTTCTAAGGGCTTTATTTCGTGAGTATATTCTTTGCATATTTCCCTGAATCAGTATTGTCTCAATTCATTCAAAATATCACAGCCCATATCAACGCCCATACTTTCTGATGCCTACTATCACTAATCTCCTTTACTGTCTTTAGAATATGAGATACACTTAGGAAAGAGACAACATTATACCTGTGACATAGTAATTCACTGATTTCCTGCCTATCATATGTGCTTCTAGCAATATGCCTCTCATCCTGATTCTATCATTGCTGATGAAGGGGTCTTGCCTGAAATGTTGATTCTCCTGCTCCTCGAATGCTGCTGGACCTTCCTGCTGTGCTTTTCCAGCACCACACTCTCCAGTCTGATTCTGTCATTGGCAACCCGGAGTAGATCTATTACCTATTCCTTACCCCTACCTCTTCATTCACTGTGCCGGCAAATCTAAGTAAAATCTTTTCGTGGTTTCATTTTCCATTTCTCCTTCTCAATGATAGTACGGACAACACACTAACTAGTCCATCTCCTGCTCAAATGCTGTGAAGCCCTGTTCAGTTCTGAAGAAGAGTCACGGGACTCAAAACATTAACTCTGTTTTGCTCTCCACCAATACTGCCAGATCTGAGAATCTCCAGCTTTCTGTTTTTATTTCAGACCTGCTGAACTTGCAGTATTTTGCATTCATTATCGTCACGTTGGTGTGTGTTGAATGTTGCACTTCAATATTTTTTTATTT
Source organism: Hemiscyllium ocellatum (assembly GCF_020745735.1). Taxonomy (NCBI): domain Eukaryota; kingdom Metazoa; phylum Chordata; class Chondrichthyes; order Orectolobiformes; family Hemiscylliidae; genus Hemiscyllium; species Hemiscyllium ocellatum. The sequence continues at coordinate 15,802,805 of NC_083425.1, forward strand.
GCAGTAACAAATCCTCTCACTTAAACACAATGCTTAGAATTGGCACTTTTGGTTTAATTCAGTTAACTGCAGTTCAATAGAGGCACCAAAGCCATGTACAAAAATAAATGTATTGTGACTATCAAGAAAGGGAGATCGTTTCCCCTCCTCACCTGGTTGTGACATGATGAGCAGGAAAAACAAATCAAGCTCCAATAAAATCAAAGAGCCGTAGATCCTGGCAATCTGAAGCAAAACGTGCTGGAGAAACTCATCAGGGCTGGTGGCATGTGTAAACAGAAAAACAGTTAATGTTCTGAGTCTGGGGCTGCTATGTCCAAAAATCTCTCAGTTGATCATTTTTAAAAATAATTCAAATTTATATTTGTCACAGGCAGGAAGTTTAAGCCTCTTCTTTTACATTTGCATCAGGTGCCATCTCAATGCAAACTGCAATACCCAACATTTGCCTTTGTAAAGTTAATCTTGCTGTACAAAAATGAAAAATGTCTCCCTCTTGTGCTTCTCTGAATATAGTGCACGATTCCCCCTTCTCCCCCCCAAGATTACTGCCTCAATATGTTATAAACTCATTCATGGATTGTGGGCATTGCTGGCTGGACCAGCATTTATTATCCATTCCTAATTGCCCTTCAGAAGGTAGTGAAGAGCAGAAAATGGGTGCTGTGTAAAGTCCTGTCAGGAAGGAAATTCCAGGAGCTAGTGACAATGAAGGAACAATATATTTCCAAATCAAACTGTTATGTGGTTGGTGGGACTCTCATGCACCTGATACCCTTACCCTTCTAGGTGCCATTAGTCTCACACAGGTTGTGATGGAAGATACTGTCGAGGAGTTGGGTGAGTTACTGCAATATATCTTGGAGATGTTATATACTGCCACTTTGTGTCAGTGATGAGGGAATAAATGTTGAAGGTGGTAGATAGGGACCAATTAAATGGGCTGCTATTTCCTGGATTGTGTCAAGCTTCTTGAGTGTTGTTAGAGCTGTATTCATGCAGACAAATGAATAATATTTCATCACAGTCCTGGTTGATGCATTTTGGTTGTTGAATAAGCTTTTGGAAGTCATAGAGTCAGACAGATGTACAGCATGGAAACAGACCCTTTGGTCCAACCCATCCATGCCGACTAGATAGCCTAACCCAATCTAGTCCCACTTGCCAGCACCCGGCCCATATCCCTCCAAACCCTTCCTATTCATATACCCATCCAAATGCCTCTTAAATGTTGCAATTGGACCAGCCTCCACCACTTCTTCCTCTGGCAGCTCATTCCATACAGATACCACCCTCTGCGTGAAAATGTTGCCCCTTAGGTCCCTTTTATATCTTTCCCCTCTCAAATCCTCCAATCCTGGCAACATCTTTGTAAACCTTTTCTGAATCCTTTCACATTTCACAACATCATTCCGATAGGAAGGAGACCAGAATTGTACACAATATTCCAACAGTGGCCTAACCAATGTCCTGCACAGCCGCAACATGACCTCCCAACTCCTGTACTCAATATTTTGACCAATAAAAGAAAGAATACTAAATGCCTCCTTGACTTTCCTATCTACCTGCGACTCCACTTTCAAGGAGCTATGAACATGCACTCCAAGATCTCTTTGTTCAGCAACACTCCCTAGCACCTTACCATTACGTGTATAAGTCCTGCTAAGATTTGCAGCACCTCACATTTATCTGAATTAAACTCCATCTGCCACTTCTCGGCCCATTGGCCCATCTGATCAAGATCCTGTTGTAATCTGAGGTAACCCTCTTCGCTGTCCACTACACACCCAATTTTGGTGTAATCTGCAAACTTACTAACTGTACCTCTTATGCTCGCATCCAAATCATTTATGTGAATGACAAAAAGTAGAGGGCCTAGTACCGATCCTTGTGGCACTCCACTGGTCACAGGCCTCCAGTCTGAAAAACAACCCACCACCATCACTCTCTGTCATCTACCTTTGAGTCAATTCTGTATCCAAATGGTTAGTTCTCCCTGTATTCCGTGAAATCTAACCTTGCTAATCGGTCTCCCATAGGAAACTTTGTCGAATGCCTTACTGAAGTCCATAGAGATCATATCTACGGCTCGGCCCTCATCAATCCTCTTTGTTACTTCTTCAAAAAATTCAATCGAGTTTGTGAGACATGATTTCCCACGCACAAAGCCATGTTGACTATCCCTAATCACTCCTTGCCTTTCCAAATACATGTACATCCTGTCTCTCAGGATTCCCTCCAACAATTTGCCCACAACTAACGTCAGGCTCACTGGTCTATAGTTCCCTGGCTAGTCCTTCCCACCTTTCTTAAACAGTGGCACCACGTTAGCCAACCTCCAGTCTTCCGGCACCTCACCTGTGACTATCAATGATACAAATATTTTAGCAAGAGGCCCAGCAATCACTTCTCTAGCTTCCCACAGAGTTCTCGGGTACACCTGATCAGGTCCTGGGAATTTATTCATTTTTATGCGTTTCAAGACATCCAGCATCCCCTCCTCTGTAATACGGACATTTTGCAAGATGACCCCATCTATTTCTCTAGAGTCTATATCTTCCATATCCTTTTCCACAGTAAATACTGATGCAAAATACTCGTTTAGTATCTCCCCCATTTTCTGCGGCTCCACACAAAGACTACCTTGTAGATCTTTGAGGGGCCCTATTCTCTCCCTCGTTATCCTTTTGTTCTTAATGTATTTGTAAAAACCCTTTGGATTCTCCTTAACTCTATTTGCCAAAGATATTTAATGTCCACTTTTTGCCCTCCTGATTTCCCTCTTAAGAATACTCCTACTGCCTTTATACTCTTCTAAGGATTCACTCAATTTATCCTGTCTATACCTTACATAGGCTTCCTTCTTTTTCTTAACCAAACCCTCAATTTCTTTAGTCATCCAGCATTCCCTATACCTACCAGCCTTTCCTTTCACCATAACAAGAATATACTTTCTCTGGATTCTCGTCATCTCATTTCTGAAGGTTTCCCATTTTCTAGCCGTCCCTTTACCTGCGAACATCTGCCCTCAATCAGCTTTTGAAAGTTCTTGCCTAATGGAGGTGATTTACTTGTCACAGAATTCCCAGCCTCTGATTTGTCTTGTAGCCACAGTAGTTATGTTGCTAGTCAATGGTAAACTCCAAAATGTTGATAGTTGGGGAATACATTGGTGATAATATCATTGAATGCCTAGCAGTGATGGCTAAGTTCTGCCCTGTTAGTGATGGTCAAGTCCTGGGACTTGAGTGATGTGAATGTTAATTGCTATTTATCAGTCTAGTACAGAATATTGTTCAGGACTTGGTCTATTTGGGAATGGACTATTTTAGTATCTTGAGGAACTGAACATTATGCAATCAGAAAACATTCCCAACTCTGATCTAATGATGAGGGAATGGGCGTTGACAAAGCAGCTGAAGATGGCTGGGCCTAGGATTCTATCTTGAAGAACTCTTCCTCTACTTGTGTCCTGGAGCTGAGACGACTGATCTCCAACGATCACAATCTTTGCTTGTGTTAGAAATAACTCTAATCAATGGAGAGGTTTCTCCCTCAATTCCCTCAACTCTGGTTTTGTTAAGTCTCCTTCATGGTGCACTTAGTTAAATGCTACCTTGAAGTCAAAAGCAAGCATCCTCATTTCCCCTTCTGTTTTGCTCTTTTCTCCATGTTTGGGCCAAGTAATGAGGTCAGAAGCTGAGTGGGCCTTGTGAAACCCAAATTGAGAATTAGCAAGCAGGTTATTGTTGAGGAAGTGTACTTTGATAATGCCATTAACCAAACCTTTCATTGTGTTGCGAATGATTGAGAGTAGACCAATGTTACAACAATTGGCTGAATGATATTTGTCTCGTTTTTGTGCCCAGGTATATCCTATTCAATGTTCCACATTGCTGAGTGGATGGAAATATTCTAACTGTACTGGAACGTTTGTCTAGGGACATAGCTAGGAACGGGGCACAAGTCTTTAGAACTGTTATTAGAATGTTATCTGGTTCTGTAGCCTTTGCAATATCTCAGCTTTCAGCTGTTTGTTAATATATGTAGAATGAATCAAATTGGCTAAAGGCTTGTATCTACAATGCTGGGATCTTCAAGAGATGGATTATCTACTTGACATTGCTGGCAGAAGGTGCTTGTAGATGCTTCATGCTTATCTTTTGGACTGATGTGCTTGTCTTCCCCCATTATTGATGATGGGGATAATTATGGAGCCTCTTTCTACATTGAATTAGTTATCTACCATGTTTGGATGTGGCAGGACTGCAGAGATGAAATCAAATCTTTTTGTTGTGGGTTCACTTCGACTTACTGCTTGCTTTGCTTGGTATGCAAGTAGTCCTGCATTGTAGCTTTACCGGGTTGATGTCTCATTTTTAGGTATGTCTGGTGCTGCTCCTTGTATGCCCTCAATTCTTCATTTAACAAGGATCGACCTTCTGAATTAATGGTAATGGTTAAGTGGGGGATATACCAGGCCATGAGGTTAGAGATGGTGGTTGAATATAATTGTGCTGCTGTTCATGGTCCATTATGGCTCGTGGATGGCCAGTCTTGAGTTGTTAAATCTGTTTGAAATTTCTCCCATTCAGCACAATGATAGGGCCATACAATAAAATGTAACCTCAATATGATAGTAGGACTTTGTCTTCACAATGACTGTTCGGTGCTCACTGCAACTTATGCCATGGATGGATGCATCAACAACAGTCACACTGGAGAAGATGAGGTCATGTATATTTTTCTCTCTTGTCTATTCCCTTACCACCTGCAGGTCCAGTGTGGCAGCTATGTCTTTGAGGACTCAGCCAGCTTAGTCAGCAGCAGTGGTCAGAACATCTCCCACTTTGCCTTTACCATCATTTCAGGGGATTAATCCTAGTTCATTGAACAGTGCAGGAGGGCATAACAAGAACAGCACTAGTGGCCATTGAAGTCCTTCATCCAGAGTACATCTGTGCTATTTCCACCCTCAATGTTTCTTCTCATCAGTGTTCAACACGGAGGAACATTGAGTCATCAGTGAGGGAGAATGGTACATGATAATCAATCAATAGTTTCCTTGCCTATGTTTGACCTGATGCCATGTGACTTCATTTTATCCAAAGTCTATGTCAAAGACTCCCAGGGCAACTCTTTCTGACCATATAATTCTGTACTGTCACCTGTGCTGCAGTGACGGTGATGACTGGAATACTGTAAGTTATGATTCCATGAGAATGGCTCTGTCAAACGTTTTTTTTGACAAGTTTGTGAAACACCACTCCCAATCTTGGCACAAGTCCCGAGATTTTGGTGAAGAGGATTTTGCAGAGTTGACAATATGGTGTGTGGCATTGTCAATTCTGGTGCCTTGGTCAATGTCAGATGGTCTGTCTGGTCTCATTCCTTTTGTCAGACTTGGTAGCTATCAGATACAACTGAGTGACTGACTAGGCTACTTAAGAGTCAACCACATTGCTGCGGGCCTGGAGTCACAAGCAGACCAGACCAATCAGGATGGCAGATGTTTCCTTTCTACAGGGGATGAGGATTTTCACAATTGTATGGTCACTATTGTAGTAGCTTACAATTCCAGATTGATTAATTCAACTCAAATTTCGCCATTTGCCATGGTGGGATTAGAATTAGAATTAGAATCCCTACAGTGTGGAATCAGGCCATTCGGCCCAACAAGTCCACACCAACCCTCTGAAGAGTAACCCACCCAGATCCATTCCCCTACCCGATATTTACCCCTGACTAATGGACCTAGCCTACACATCCCTAAACATTATGGGCAATTTAGCACAGTCAATTCAGCAAACCTGCACGTCTTTGGATTGCGGGAGGAAACCAGAGCAGCTCGAGGAAACCCACGCAGACACAGGGAGAATGTGCAAACTCCACACAGATAGTCGCTCAAGGCTGCAATCAAATCTGGGTCCCTGGACCTGTGAGGCAACAGTACTAATCACTGAGCCACCGTGCTGTCTCTATTTAAACCATTTTCTGGGTTACTCAAATGTGTCAGTACTTTACCCCATGAGTTATTTTGACAATGAAAGAGGATTATCTAATAGCATTGCTTTAAATTAAATCTGGTTTATAGCTTTGTCAGATAAATTTGGTCTCTCTCTTATTGAGCTTTGCTCTTTTGCAGCATGACATGTTGAGGGAAGTACATCTGTGTTACGTAGCTTGAATCCAGACAGACAAGTGTTTGTGATTGTACTATATGTATGTATATAACAGAACTGAATTGAAGAACTGCATTTTAGGAAAGCAAATCTTAGCAGGACTTGTGCACTTAATGGTAAGGTCCTCGGGAGTGTTGCTGAACAAAGAGACCTTGGAGTGCAGGTTCATAGCTCCTTGAAAGTGGAGACACAAGTAGATAGGATAGTGAAGAAGGCGTTTGGTATTCTTTCCTTTGTTGGTCAGAGTATTGAGTACAGGAGTCGGGAGGTCATGTTGGTTAGGCCACTGTTGGAATATTGCATGCAACTCTGGTCTTCTTCCTATCGGAAAGATGTTGTGAAACTTGAAAGGGTTCAGAAAAGATTTACAAGGATATTTCCAGGATTGGAGGATTTGAGCAATAGGGAGAGGCTGAACAGGCTAGGGCTGTTTTCCCTGGAGCATCGGAGGCTGAGGGGTGACCTTATAAAGGTTTACAAAATTATGAGGGGCATGGATAGGATAAATAGACAAAGTTTTTTCCTGGGGTGGGGAGTCCAAAACTAGAGGGTATAGGTTTAGGGCGAGAGGGGAAAGATATAAAAGGGACCTAAGGGACAACTTTTTCACACAGAGGGTGGTACGTGTACGGAATGAGCTGCCAGAGGAAGTGGTGGAGGCTGGTACAATTGCAACATTTAAGAGACATTTGGATGGGTATATGAATAGGAAGGGTTTGGAGGGATATGGGCCGGGTGCTAGCAGATGGGACGACATTGGGTTGGGATATCTGGTCGGCATGGATGGGTTGGACCGAAGGGTCTGTTTCCATGCTGTACATCTCTATGGCTCTATCTGTACTTCTATACCAGCCTTTACCAATTTATTCATTCCCGTTCCCATTTTGTGTTCTTTTATTTCCCATTATTGCTTAAATTACTTCACAGTAAAAAATTACTCATTTATACTTGCCAACATGAATTGGGCGATACGGTGGCACAGTGGTCAGCACTGCTGCCTCACAGCACCTGAGACCCGGGTTCAATTCCCGACTCAGGCGACTGACTGTGTGGAGTTTGCACGTTCTCCCCATGTCTGCGTGGGTTTCCTCCCAGTCCAAAGATGTGCGAGTCAGGTGAATTGGCCATGCTAAATTGCCCGTAGTGTTAGGTAAGGGGTAAATGTAGGGGTATGGGTGGGTTGCACTTCGGCGGGTCGGTGTGGACTTGTTGGGCCGAAGGGCCTGTTTCCACACTGTAAATAATCTAATCTAAAAAAGTAATCTAAAAAACATTTATCTGGTATATGTTTGCTTCCTAAACACATCTGTTTTACATGGAGTGGCTTGACAGTATTGGTTTCTCTTCTATGCAGTTTGTTTTGAGTAGGCAAAATGTTGTTCTTCTTTATTACTTCACTGTAAACAAATTTCTTCAGCAAAAATTTTAAGTTGCCAATAGTGCTGCTTGGCAACAATGCTGTTGCTACTGTTCCCATTTTGGTCCCCATGACCTTCTGTTTTTGAGAAGTATTCCCAGCAGGTGAGGGGCTGACAAAAACAATTACTGCCAGTTCTCCAAACGTTATTCTTGGTTTTACCACTTTGTGACCTGATCCTGATACATTCCCCCACCTTTTCTGATGCAGGCCCAAACCTACTGAACAATCACATTCCAGTCAACCACAGTATCCAAGATCAGAAATATTAAGTTACTCATTGAAAGAATAAACTGAATAGAACAAAATCCAGCTTTATCTGCATTGTGTTGAACTAAAAATCATGTCTGCACTTGCTGCATTTCTTTCCTGCGGATAGAACAGTGTTTTGAGCTAATGACCGCCTTCTATGTCTACAATATGAGTTACTGGAGGACAATACCGGGTAAGTTATGTAGCCTTAATCAGCAGGCTGCACCATTCAATAAGGTCATGACTCACCTGCTTAAATTTCCAAGGCGAAAGTGAAGACTGCAGATGCTGGAGATCAGAGTCAAGATTAGAATGGTGCTGGAAAAGCACAGCAGGTCAGGCAGCATCCGAGGAGCAGGAAATTGACGTTTCGGGCAAAAGCCCTTCATTTTCCACCTTTCCTGAACTTGCCTCTGTTTATATGTGTGGGGCACATGGTCAACAAGGACTCCCAAAATCATATGGCACAGGAGAGGGCCATTTGGACCATCATGTTTGTGCTGGTCAGCCAAGAGCTACCCAGCTGATTCCTATCTTCCTGTATGAGACACAGCCTTGCAGGTCATGGCTCTTCAAGTAGATGTCCATGATGTGAGTCTATGGGGTGACAGCTGATCTATGCCTATCACACTTATGTTAGCTCCCAGAGCATAAATATGAGGTGTTAGTCATACAGTGCTGAGGAATGCAATGCATTTTTACTTCAGATCCTGGTACTTGCATATGTATAGCACAATGACACATATTTGTGTGTTTGAACTCAACATAAGCAACTTGGGAGGTACTGTGGCATGCTTCCCTTAATATGTCATGCTGCAAGGGTCCAGTGCTCAGTAAGATCAAGACTGTGAGAATTATAGTTATTTTTAATTAATCTGTTCAAAGGTATTAACTCAGACTTCTAGATCAGATGGGACTTGAACCTAGGCCTCTTTGTCCAGAGACAGGGACACTTTCACTGCACCATAAGAGCCCACAGAACAGTTCCAAATCCTGACAAAGACCATCTAAATCTTCTCATCAATATTTTCAAATCAAATATGTTCAGAAATGTTACAACACACCTCTGGAGCAGGTGAGATGAACTCAAACCTTCTACCTCAGAGGTAGGAACACTACAATAGGTCTTCAGCAGCCCAGCTTCCCAGCAGATCTCTCAACCTGGTCCAGTGCGTTATACTGCTAGGTCATGACCCATGATACACTGGTTTTATCGTGAGCATGTTCCTTAAAGGCATATCACACATATTTGCTGAAAGACATAATACAACAATCCAAGTATTTTACAAAAAATGTCTTGAGAGTTTCTGCCTCTACCAACCCTCTCAGAAGTGAGCTGATGTTCCTCAGGATCAGGTCCCTACTACCTTCTGGGTGAAAAATGTGACCGCAGTCTCATTACCCAATGCTGTCACACAGTACACTGCCAGTGGTCTGTCCTGAAAAACATTCAAAAATAGCCAAATGGAGAAACAAATGAAAAGTTACCACACTTTGTAAATCTGGGAGTGGACCTTTTATTTCTGAATGACTATGTGGCATTTTCAGATTGTGATTTCCTGAGGATAAATCTGCAAACACAGCCTTCGACATTTTTTGTGGTTACTGTCACGAGTTGCCCATGTTGAGTTACATTTCGAATACAGGAAAAAAACTATCGAATTAAATCCAACTAAATGACAGCACTTTAATTTTTTTAGATAACATTTCAACTGGGAACAGAATTCAATAGCCTTTCATTTTCCGCAGTCCAGGTTTAATAATGATTGTGTTTTACTTTGCAATGCCTGTACTTATGTAAACGTTTCCAAAATGAATCTCTTGCAAGAGAATTTTTTGCTGAGGTTTGTTTAAAAATTGTTTTATTTCTCAGCTATAGCAGTGTGACACCACTGTGTGGTGATAGCTCACAGCCTCTTTAGATAGTAAGTAGTTGCATTGAAGTGGAGCAATTCACTTGTAACTTTATTTTCCTGTGCGCATGGAAATATGATAATAAGTCAATGTAGGTAAGCATTAGTGCAGTTTTCGGTATTAAATTTAATTGGGAAAATAAGATTTTCTGAGATGCTGCATAAATCTTACTTCGAGTCAGGTACAAGGTCTGCTAATACTGTGACTATGGATAACTGGGATATTTCATAGCTACTGTACCTACCCATACTAAATAAATTGCTAAATTATGCAAGTGGAGATTGATCTAGCGTTGTCCATTATTTGACACTATTAACACATTTAATAATTACTGTAATTAAACTTTTAATGAAAATAATATATTGGTTCAAAAGGTTACCTCTTCTCATACCTCAGTTTCCCAGATTGGTTCCTGGACGCCGTGAGATTCAGAACAAACCCTCTAATTTCAGAATCGTGAACAGATTTGTTGAGAACTTCGTGTGCCAGACCAATCAGTGGAAAACTCTCAAATAAAATGTTATTTTAATGACATAATTAAAATACATTTGTACCACTAAATTGACTAGTTTAATAAAAATCTTAATGGAATAAAATGGTATGTCATGACAAGAGCTGCAAATGTGTTGCTGGTCAAAGCACAGCAGGTTAGGCAGCATCTCAGGAATAGAGAATTCGACGTTTCGAGCATAAGCCCTTCATCAGGAATAACTTATGTCATGACAAGAGTTCTTTTCCAATCTTAATTTTGCTTATAAAGTAGGCAAGTCAGTGAATGTGTTTAATTGTGGTTATTAGTCAGCTACTATGTCACTACACAAGCGCCAGATTGGAGATTTATTGAAAATCATTTTAGTTTCACTCTTCTGGTGGTTGAAAAGGTGCAGTGTGTGTGTAAAAGCTCTAATATTGGCTTTGATTTAACTAGACCATTGTCATGGCAACAACTTAGGTTGTGCTGTTTTCTTCTTTACTGGTTCTTTGGAATTTTGCTTTTTAAATGCAATCTGTAAATGGGGACAAATAGCTACCATGCTGGCCCGGCGGAATATTAGCTACAACCAGTTTTCAGATTTTCAGCAATGTTGGAAAAAACAAACACGCAACAGCAAAATGAGAATAATCGCATGTTTTAACCCTTGCTGCATGGATGATTCCAAAAATTCATTTTTGCAATGGATTGGAATTACATCGCCAGCAGACCCGATAACATCGCACATTAAATTCACGGAAAAATAGCTCACTTCTGCCTCACCCTTCAGATCTTGCAAAAAAAAGTGATCTATCAAGCGTTTTCTTGTGTCAAGCTCTGTTTAGTAAGAGACCCTGACACCACATCGGAGAATTTGCAATTATTTTTTAAATGCACTTTTCCATGTAAAATGCAATACTAAGCAGTGCAACAAAGAAATACAGTACTCAACGGCCACTGAAATAATAAATGAGTAAACAGGAACATGTGCAGGCCTGGGCACCCTGTCCCGAACTGCACGGTACGAAACCAAACCCTGCACAAGTGTCTGTGCAAAGTAACAAAACGCACGGGATTTAAATAACACTAGCAATTGAAATGAGTACAGTTGACATTTATGAACTCCTTATGCCTCTGTGCTGAGGTCTGAACTCTGGACTGGATTGTGTTTGGCATCTCCTCCATTCCCAGGCAACAACACTATATTGAAATGTTAACTGGTGCATTTTTTTTATTTAAAGAACATTTTGCAAAGTAACGTGCAACTGCTCCAAGTATATTGCATGAAAGATTCTTCCCCGGTTTGAAATAAAGTTCCTTCAAAATGTAGACTACAATTCCCACAATGCTTTCTTCTCCAGCAGGAAGAACGTGATGACACGCTGAGAAGTTTGGAGCTGGTGAACTCAGCTCCGGCCGATCATGTAGCTGCAGCTCCGTAATTACCGAACAGCTTTTTGCATTTGCAAATCTTCCGCTGCTTGCAGCTTGCTTCCGAGTTATGCAAACGGCCATTCCCTCTGCATAGCTCGCAGCTGCAAAAAAATCGCTCAGGATTCCCAGGTGGATGAAAATTGGGAAGCAGCAAGCTTTTGCATCTTTGTTGCAAAGCTGAAAAGGCAAAGTCTTTTGTGATCCCCTCCCCCTCCCCTCCCAGCAGGGGGAAAAAAAAGAAAAAAATGTCGCTGTCAAAAGGAGGTAAGGTTTGCACAGATATATGGAGAGATATTTGGGTAGAATGCAAAAAGACCTGTGCTTAATGCAAAATGCATTGGTGCACCTTGAGCTTTGCAATGTCAGTGCTAAGTTTCAAGGCTTGCAGAGCTGATTGCATTTCCTGTTTTAGCTGAACACACTGAATTTGCATTTTGCAGACAGAGGATCCTAAGGCTGGGTTTTGCTGTTCAGCTGGTCACTGACGTATTTGCATTCCGATTACTAAGCTCAGGGTGCTTTTTTGCAAACAGATCGAGGTGCTAATATATTACGTAAAGGGGGTCAGCGTTTAAATGCGTTGAATCCATGAGAAACTGCACGCCACCGTAATTTGCATTGAAAGCGTTTCTTTTAAACACCATTTAAATGTATTAACTTCTTACAAACATGCAGTCCGTCGAAACAAAAAGTCGAAATGCATGAGTCAAACACAAAATTGCAATTAAAGTAATTTACTAATTTGCAAAAAAAAGACCAACACTTACGTTTCAGTTGAAATATATAACGCTATCAATAATATATTTGCATATCGAATTCTAAACTGGGCTAGAAGTGTTTCTTTATCGATTGTATTAATACTAGTGATTATTCGTCACTTGCAACACTCTAGCATGGATGTTGTAGAGAAACAATCACATTTTAAAAAACAAGATTCTAATATTAGAGTTCGGCTCTCAAACATGGAAAAATTGTCTTATGTCTCTGTGAATTGACCATTTATCGCCTGCAACTCACAAAGGCTGGAGGCATCTGTCGCCGCCAGCAATTCAATGACACAACCCCCTTCCATGGCTAGCGCTGGAACTCTGTTGGTGGCCCATTCAGCCCCTGGACACCTTTCAGTGACTCTTTTATTGAGGAAAAAAAGAAACCTTTTAGTCACAAGTCATCTTTGGAAGGAGCGCTTGCTTTGAATAATTACCCGCATCCATAAACAAATCCCACCACCTCTTTATTCATTTGTGCTTAGGATGTTAGTGAGGGGAGTGAACAAGGTTCTATTGTTTTTATTTGAAATGTTCGCTGAAAACTCCAAATGAGAGGTGGGATACAGCACTTTTTACACAAGCAATGTCGTATTTAGCCCATGTCCAGACTGTAATAGTCTGATCGTCTTCGTTGGCAACTTGTGCATTATCTTTCAATTGAAGTTCAGTGCCAGATTTTACCAGCTTCGGCATTTATGGGACTTTTGCTTCAAGTCCATGTGAACCCATGGAAAAGATGATGATGACGACATATTTCCTAGTTACTGTTTTACGTATTTTAGTGAGGGTTATGTCCCCCGCCTCTTTCTATTTACTTCAATTCCCTTTTGGATTCCATTTATTACTACGTGACTGAACCTATTGTGTTGACAGTCTATGACTTTTGATCATTCGAAGTCGGCAGTCCTGTCCCAATTGGAGTAAACTCAACACCATGTCCTAGACTTAAAGACGGAATTATCAATACTGGGAAATGTTTATGATCATTAGGAATGACATTTTCAGAACTATCTAAGATATTAAATTGTTTATTAAAACGATCGTGAAATTTGTAACACGACCAGAGTCCTATCTATTTGCACCTGCGTTTTTCACATCCACAGGATGTCCTAATCCATCACACAGCCAACTAGACAATGTGGAAGTGTAGTCAGTGTTGTTCAGGTAGGCAAAAGGAATTTGCTGTGCAAAACTGGCTGAACTATGACAACAGCAGGATAAATGATCAGATAATTGGTTTTGATGATCTTGGTTGAGGAATTAACTTTGACGAGTAAGTTTTGTTTTAATAGTTTTTTTTGAATTGGGTAATTTAGGTGATTGCATTTTCCAATCATGTAATTTGTAGTGACATCATTGACACAAAAGGAATTGGAAGGTGTGAGCTGTAGGGAAAGGCTGAGTGGGCTATTTTCTCAGGATTGTTGGAGGCTGAGGGGTGACCTTATAGAGGTTTATACAATCATGAGGGGCATGAATAGGGGAATAGTCAAGATTTTTTCCCTGGGATGGGGGAGTCCAAACCTAGAAGACATAGGTTTAACGTGAGAAGGGAAAAATTTTAAAGGGTCCTAAGGGGCAACGTTTTCATACAGAGGGTGGTGTGTGTATGGAATGAGCTGCCATAGGTAGTGGTGGAGGCTAGTACAATGACAACATTTAAAAGGCATCTGGATGGGTATATGAATAGGAAGGGTTCAGAGGGATATGGGCCAGGTGCTGACAAATGCGACTAACTTAATTTAGGATATCTGGTTGGCATGAATAAGTTGGACAGAAAGGTCTGTTTCCATGCTGTACAACTCTATGACTTGAAACATAGAAAATGCTGGAGAAACTCAGCAGGTCTGGTGGCATCTATGAGGGAGAGAGAGAGACATGCATAGACACCGTGTTCATATTTCAAGTCTGGTCTGACTCTTCAGGTTTTCAGCATCAACTGTATTTTTCCTTTATTTAAGTGACATCTTTGAGCCTGATGCATACCCCCCAGTGGGGAATGGATCCAGGTGTTGTGCACATTCAGTGAAGTAGTTGATGGAAATGAGTTTGTAACATAATATAATGAGGAAACAGAATACATTTAAACATGGTTGAATAATTCTAGGTTTTACTAAAAATTCTAATTAACATGAATAACATTTTTATTTCTATGCCACATTAACCTTATATTTTAGCCAAAGACTGCAGCATTAGGAAAATGAATGGCTTATTAAATTATATTTAGTTAAGGAAAGTGATGATTGACACTAATTTGGTTTTCTCAATTAGCAAAACCACTGAGGATATTTGTACTTCAGATCTAATGTAAAATAACTACAAACAGCTTGTGTTAATTATAATTTTTGTCACACTATATTTGAAGGGGTCCTAATGATGAGTTCCTGGAAACGATTATTTAATTTCTTTTCTGTGCATATGAGGCAATTTTTGCACCAAAATGAGCTAAAGCTGAAATCTATTTGTCATGTACTGCTCAGTCATTGGCTCTCTTCTGCCCTCTGTAGTAGCACTTGAAGGAATATTCTCCCAGTAAAATGTTTTGTTTCATAATTTATAATTGTACTGAATACAATGATTGAAATATTGGAAAATTTCATAAGTTGGACTTTATTTCTATAAAGATTAAGATGAGAACTAAAATCCTTCAGGCAAATCTTATGGAAATGAGCTGTCAATAAGAGGCCGTGTTGTGTGTATCCATGGTGAGGGAACATGCAACTTAATGGTGCAGGCAGTGGGTGGTTGTAGCCGTTATCATGTAAGAGCTCCTTCAGATGTTAGTACTGTACTCCTTTCAGTCCTCTTATTTAAACACCGGTTTATGTTTGAAGGTCTTAACATGGCTTTTTAAAAAAATTAACTGAGTTTTCAATGATCAAGTCGCATCAAGCCTGTGCATGTGGTTATGATAATGAAGACTTTGGAAAGTTGAGATTGCTTAGCATTGGACTAATAGCCAGAAAGTTTTAAGACTTGTGTACATTCAGTGATCTGAGCTTGCTTAAAATGAGGCGGTCCTTTCTGCTGTGTTTGGTAACACAAACTAGTTAATATAATCAAAATTAATCCAATGAAACTCCCACTATTTTTGGACATCTCTTTTAAGTTTCAGTTTCAAATCCTCAGTAAACTAGAGGTGTTCATTTTTACCTTTTGATATTTAGGCTCTTTGATTATACATGAAACAATCCCATTTAGTGGTCGATATGTTTTCTAGTTCCTCTAAGTTCAGAACATTTAGAAATACATTTTTTAGGTTCATACTTCCAAAAGCTCCAAGCTTTAATTTCCTGCCACAAAATCAGAAGTTGCTGGAGAAACTGAGGAGGTCAAGCAGCATCTGTGGAGAGAAAGTGGAGTTAACGTTTCTGGTTAGAGCTGGAGAAAAGTCAGTGGACCCGAAACGTTAACTCCACTTTCTCTCCACAGGTGCTGCCTGACCTGCTCAGTTTCGCCAGCAATTTCTGATTTTTGTTTTTGATTCTCAGTATTCACAGTTCTTTGGTTTATTTTGGTTTAATTTCCTGCTGCTGTTTATTTGGCTGATGCATGATGCCTGAATACAATTGACAGTGAACGAGGATACCATTTTCATAAGGATGTACAGTATGGAAACAGACCCTTCGGTCCAACCCGTCCATGCCGACCAGATATCCCAACCCAATCTAGTTGCACCTGCCAGCACCTGGCCCATATCCTTCCAAACCCTTCCTATTCATATACCCATCCAAATGCCTTTTAAATGTTGCAATTGTACTAGCCGCAACCACTTCTGCTGGCAGCTCATTCCATACATGTACCACCCTCTGTGTGAAAATGTTGCCCCTTAGGTCTCTTTTATATCTTTCCCCTCTCACCTAAACCTATGCCCTTTAGTTCTGCATTCCCCAACCCCAGGGAAGAAAGACTTTGTCTATTTACCCTATCTATGCCCCTCATGATTTTATAAATCTCTATAAGGTTACCCTTCATCCTCCGACGCTCCAGGGAAAGCAGCCCTAGCCTATTCAACCTCTCAAATCCTCCAACCTTGGCAATACCCTTGTAAATCTTTTCTGAACCCTTTCAAGTTTCACAACATCCTTCCAATAGGAAGGAGACCAGAATTGCACACGATATTCCAAAAGTGGACAAACCAATGCCTTGTACAGCTGCAACATGACCTCCCAACTCTTTTACTTAGTGCTCTGACCAAGAGAGGAAAGCAAATGCCTTCTTCGCTATCCTATCTACCTGCGACTCCACTTTCAAGGAGCTATGAATTTCCACACCAAGGTCTCTTTGTTCAGCAACACTCCCTGGGACCTTACCATTACCATTAAGTGTATAAGTCCTGCTAAGATTTGCTTTCCTAATATGCAGCACTTCACATTTATTTAAATTAAATGCCATCTGCCACTCCTCAGCCCATTGGCCAATCTGATCAAGATCCTGTTGTAATCTGAGATAACCTTCTTCGCTGTCCACTACACCTCCAATTTCGGTGTCATCTGCAAACTTAGTAACTGTACCTGTTATGCTCACATCCAAATCATTTTATAAACGATGAAAAGTAGAGGACCCAGCACCAATCCTTGTGGCACTCCACTGGTCACAGGCCTTCAGTCTGAAAAACAACTCTCCACCACCGCCTCTGTCTTCTACCTTTGAGCCAGTTCAGGGGTCTGAGTAGTCTGGCAGCCATTTCCGGGATGTTTGGAGAGAGTGGCCCAGGTTTCTGGACATGTTTTGTCTGATTGTTGGATTTGTTGCTCAGAAATGGGTGGACTGTGTTCGTTGAGGTAGTAGCCCACAATCCTACCAACACACTAAAACAGCAGCTAATAAACTTGAAAGACCCTATATAGACAACAAGCAAAACTAATGTCATTTACAAAATACCTTGCAAGAAGTATAACAAATACAACATTGGACAAACAGGCAGAAAGCTAGCCACCAGGGCACACTCACTAGTATCCTTACATACAGATGAGCAAGGACACCACTTCGACTGGGACAACACAACCATCCTAGGACAAGGCAAACAGAGACACACACAAGAATTCCTAGAAGCATGGCATTCCAACTGGAACTCTTATCAACAAACACATTGACTTGGATCCCATTTACCACCCCATGAGAAAAGAACAGGAAATGACATCACAATAGGAAACTATGCCGCCCCAGGAAATGACATTACCAACCCTAGGAAACTCAAACATAAAAATAGAAAGTGGGATACACCACCTGTGCTTCATTCGGAGGCTCACTGAAGATGTTACTTGTAGGGTTATGAAACATCGGAAAATGAACCTTCCAGCTTAGCGAGCAAACCTACATCCAGAATATCAACAATTTACAAGCAGCTGAGTTATGAACCTTGTCCTTAAAGAATAGCTTCCCATGCAGGGGTGTATTCAGTTTAATTTTCATGATCTGACCTGCAAACATGTATCATTTTATTTTATTGTGTTACCACTTGCGTACAAGTTGGTTGAGGAGTGTACTTATGGATGGAACCCGTTAGCAACCTGGAGACCACCTGCATATGACTTAAAAGCAGATATCTTCAATATAGGCAAGGAGAAGTGGTCAAATTGAATATTTAGAATGCAAATTGAATACGTAGACTATATAATTGCAGCACTCTGACCCACCACAATGTTGCTGTTCTCTTTCCTAATGTCCTGCAGTGATTGTGTGGTCTTATTGTTTCTACTAACTGCTGTACTGTCCAGGTTGTATTATTGCATAGAAAATTTGGGCCTTACTACTTGTTTAAAAATTGGCACTATAAGACAACACAGCGAAACTTTTCAACTGGTTCAGTCAATTTAAAACTGAATACAAGTATAATGCGCACTGTTATGATGTAAAATAAAATGATTACAAGTGAGCTAATGTTTTCCTGTACAGTGGAAATGAAATGATGGCAATGTGCACAATATCACAAACGTAATGGTGTTCATTAGAATCACAGTGACAGTACTGTAACATTTAACATGTTTTAAACTAGAGACCAGATTATGTCATACTAACATTTTCTGACTGTCAAATCAGTGACACTTTTTGTCCATTATTAAAAAGGAAGTCCATTAGCCCAGCCAGCCTTTTCATTTAGTTTCGTATAAAATCTAGCCATCCTGAACTTTGTTTGCTGACAGAAATTTGTGTAGTTCCTTTTTGAATCATGTTGTATTTGTCTGTCTGCCTCACTGGTTCAGGTGACCTGTGCGATTATCATCCTCATCCTAAAATAACATTGCCTGACTTTGTTTTCTACACCCCCCCTCAATTTGAAACAATGACTTGAATTTTTGTGAAATGATGTGAACGTGTCTTTGAAACCTGAATAATCTGAAATACGTCCAATAAATTGATGCGACAACATCTTAATCACAGCAGTTCAATTACAATTTCTATATAAATCAGTTTTTGCTATTGACTTTTAAAATACAGATTTGAATGTGTCAGAATTAAATCTGGAACTCATCCTTTGTAAAGTTAAATGAACTTTACATTTCTAGTAACATTCTCAAAAATTGAATGGAATTGTTCATTGTTTATCCCCAGATAAGAGTCAATGGTAATGTGGTGGGTTTGAAGTTACATGTGTGTCAGGATAGCAGATTTCCTTCTAAGAGCATTAATGAACTAGATGGATTTCTACAACATTTGACACATTATGTGGTTTCCATTAGGCTAGCTTTTCATTTCATCTTTTTTCTTGAATTCACATTCAAAGCTATATTCCCCTGGACATTAGCCTGTGGGTGAGGAGTATGAATCCAGTGATATTATCACTCCATCACCCACTTGATGCTCATTATAGAATTGATTTAAACACAGTGTCTAATATTTGGAATGTTAGACAGTGAAATATTTGGAACCTCATAACATTGAGTTTAATAATATGTGCATTCATTTAGTTCTCGATTTGTATGTTTACCAAATCAGCCAAGTGTGTTGGTGGTTCTAGGTTCATGTAGAGGTGACACTACTATTTTCGGGGTTTTTTGGGTGTTGTAACTGTTCCCAGTCATGCAGGCTGAAACTTGAATGTCCTCATTTGAACTTGTCCAATGTAACCTGCGATAGAAAGTGTAAATTATGTCATATTTTTGCATTGGGTTCTGAAATAGAGGTTGATTCAGGTTGATTATGAAAAGTCCTTTTTTTTAAAGGATGAAAGGTTGATTTGGAACAATGACCTGAATAGTTCAGAAAACAGGTGGTTGCATTCGAATGTTAATATAGTGTTATTTAACTAACTATTGATAAAATGTTTTTCCTGTTGGGTTTCTTGCAGATCGACTGAGCACATTAAGGCAGTTAGTTTAGTTTGATTTTAGAAGGTTCAAAGTGTTGATTCTGAACTGAACTCCCAGTTTCTGAAGAGAACAGTTTTTCTCTTAATGGGTGAGCAACCTTTTTTGTCCAGATTAGAGTGGTGCTGGAAAAGCACAGCAGGTCAGGTAGCATCCGAGGAGCAGGAAAGCCGACGTTTTGGGCACAAACCCTTCATCGATTTTCCTGCTCCTCGGATGCTGCCTGACCTGCTGTGCTTTTCCAGCACCACTCTAATCTTGGCTCTGATCTCCAGCATCTGCAGGCCTCACTTTCACCTAACCTTTTTTTATCCCTCAGTTCTGTTTTGAGGAACCGGCTAGCTCACCAAGAGTGTTCTAGTCTGTGGAACTTCCAAGCCTGGAGAGTTTATAGAGAAATCTTCAAATAGTAAGAATTGAAAATATTAGATCTTCAGAACTGTGAAATATTCATGCTAACAGATGCAGAAAGAATTGTAAATAAAAAAAAAATCAACAGTGCAAGGGGAAGAAAATCAGAAAGCATCAATTAAATAAGGATTTTAAAAATCTGATATAGGAATGATATTTCCTTGGCATCAGATCTCTGTTACAGAGCTGTTGGGAAATGGGTTGAAACTTTGTTTTCATGTTTATGTTAAGATTTCTCTACTTGCTGTAATGTTATGTTCTGTTGTTAAAGAACATTTTCAGCCTGGTGTGAATATATTTCAGGAATTAACTGTCACTGTAACCAGCAGCAAAGATTCAACGTATGATCCAGTGATCCACAATCGTACTGGGGTCTGATGTCCATTATTGCCATCAACTGATGTGGGGAGGTTGGGGTGGGGTAGATGGAATTATAATAACCTTTCATTTAAAGTCACGTGACTACCATCATGCTTGGCTTTTTGTCTCAAACCGTACTTCATATTTTTCTTATAGCAATGTTTTTGAAAGCTTTGTTTCCTGCTGGGTCATGTGACCTGTTACGGCATCCTTCACTGTGAATCTGGAAAGTGAGTTCTATTCTGTCCTTGCCTGATATTCATACTGACATGCTTTCAGCTCTGGGACTGGACAAATAGGAGCAGGAATTTGGCTTTTCCAAACCCAGGGACGCTAAGCCCACAGGTAGAGCTGCTTGCATTACCATTTTCGCCCTAACAATTAGTCCCCCTCCCATAGGCTAACTCCGCATAGCTAGGGAATTGTCTCTGCCAGACGTCTGGCTATGAGGCTCAGTTTAAAGAGAAATTGGGTCATGCATTAGTCAAAAAGTACATCTTTGTAATAAAATATAAATGGTCTGAAAAGATCCCATAAAATGTGTGCTATAAAATGACAATGATACTCGGTGCAATTACACTCCAGAGGAAGCTGTTCTTGGCTATTTTAGCTATTAAGTCTGTCTGAATACTCTTCTTCCTTTCATGACTTCTTTCATCTGTACAAACAGTCTATAATTTTAACCTCTTCCTACTATGATCTGAAGTCCCCTGTTTCAAAAAGACCACCATCATCCCAGTGCCAAAGAAAAAACATGCAGCGTGCCTGAATGACTACTGCCCAACAATGACACTGTTGACTCTGATCTCCATAATTATGGAGTTCTTTAAGAAGTTAGCCATGGCTCTCATCAACTCCAGTCTCCCAGATTGACTTGATACCTTGCAATTCGTCTACGAGTGCAACAGGTCCACAGCAAATACTATCTTTCTGGCCCTGCACTCATCCCTGGAACATGTGGGTAACAAGGATACCTATATCAGACTCCTATGTCTTGACTACTGCTTCACCTTCAACACCATAATTCCGGTCAAAGTGTGGCGCTAGAAAAGCGCAGCAGGTCAGGCAACATCCAAGGAGCAGGAGAGTTGACGTTTCAGGGCATAATGTGGGGCTTGTGTCTGAAGCATTGACTCTCCTGCTCCTCGGATGTTGTCTGATCTGCTGTGCTTTTCCAGCGCAACACTTTTTGAGTCTGATCTCCAGCATCTGCAGTCCTCACTTTCTCTCACATCTAATTCCAAACAACCCATCTCTAAATTCTGAGACCTAGGTCTTGGCATCCCCCCCTCTGTAACTGGGTCAGAAAGTTGAGGATCTATACACCACAATCTGTGAGAGCAGGCGACAACACCTCTTCCATGATCATCTCAACACCGGTGCCTCACAAAGCTGTGTACTCAGCCCCCTACTATGCACTGTGTATACACTCACAATTGTGTGGCTAAATTCAGCTCCATCTCCACTTACAAGTTTGCTGATGATATCACTGTTGTAGATTGGATCTCAAACAATGCTGAGCCAAAATACAGGTAAGAGATAGAGTGCTTAGAGGCATGATGTAAGGATAATAATGTCCCTCAACATCAGCAAAACGAGGGAACTGGTCATTGACCTCAGGAAGCGGAGTAGAGGGCACTCTCCTCTCTCCATCGTTGGTGCTGAGGTGGAGATGGTTGAAAAATGGTCAGGTTCCTGGGAGTGGCAATCACCAGCAATCTGTCCCGGTCCACTCGCGTCGATGCGATGGTCAAGAAAGCACAACAATACCGCTATTTCCTCAGAAGGCTAAGGAAATTTGGCAATTCCACCAAGATTCCTATAATTTTTTATAGATGCACCATAGAAAGCATCCTGTCTGTTTGCATCACACTCCAGTATGGCAACTGCTCTTCCCAACACTGTAAGAAACTACAGAGAGTTGCGAACACAGCCCGGTCCATCATACAAAGCGGCCTTCCATCCATGGACTCCATCTATACTTCTCAGTGCCTCAGGAAAGCAACCAATATAATCAAAGACTCCTCCCACTCCAGTTATACACACTTCTACCGTCTTCCATTGGGCACAAGATATAAAAGTGTGAATACACTTATGAATAGATTCAAGTATATCTTCTTCCCTGCTGTTATCAGACTTTGAATGGACCTCTCAAATGTTAATGAGCCTAAGGATTGCCTAAGGAAGGGCTCATGCCCGAAACGTTGATTCTCCTGCTCCTTGGCTGCTGCCTGACCTGCTGCGCTTTTCCAGCAACACATTTTCAGCTCTGATCTCCAGCATCTGCAGTCCTCACTTTCTCCTGTCAAATGTTAATGCTGACCTCTCTGTCTCTCTTTTTTTCATCTTCTCTGCAACTGTCACACTGTATTATGCACTCTGTTCTGCTACCCTGATGCAATTTATATGGTATGATCTATCTGTATATCATGCAAAACAACAATTTTCACTGTATCTCAGTACACGTGATAACAATAAATCAAATAAACTAACTTACTCGGACCTCAGTTTTAGCTTGTTAATTCGATCGACAAAGGCTACAATCTGTCCTTTCCAGGTTTAGGATGATAGAATGGTTCAGATCATGCCCGTTATCTTGGTCATGCCAATTGCTGGTTCACTGAAACCTAATTTCTTGAATGATATGGGCAAGGAATTTTACTGAGCTTTCTCTGGGTCATTTTTAGCTTTCTCCATTATATTCTTGCGAAGGAAACAAAATATTGCCAGTGCTCTTTTTTTTACATGAATAACATCCACTGGCAAAAGTCTCCTACCTTTCAAAGCAACTTAAGAGTCCTAGTAGAGGATTCTTTTACGCAGGTTCAGTTGGCATTTAGGAAGGCAAATACAATGTTAGCATTCATTTTTAGAGGGCTAGAGTACGAAAACAGGGATGGAATGCTGAGACTGTATAAGGCTCTGGTCAGAGTGCATTTGGAATATTATGAGCAGTTTTGGGCCGTGTATTTAAGGAAGGATGTGCTGGCCTTGGAGGAGATCCAGAGGAGGTTCACAATAATGATCCCAGAAATGAACGGTTTATCATATGAGGAGCAGTTGAGGACTCTGCCTATGTACTCAGTGGAGTTTAGAAGGATGAAGGAGGATCTCATTGAAACTTACTGAATACTGAGAAGCCTAGATAGAGTGAATGTGGAGAAAATATTACAACTAGTGGGAGAGATGAGTACTGGAGGATACAGCCTCAGAGTGAATGGCCAACCCTTTAGAGCGGGCGGCACGGTGGCACAGTGGTTAGCACTGCTGCCTCACAGCGCCTGTAGACCTGGGTTCAATTCCCGACTCAGGCGACTGACTGTGTGGAGTTTGCACGTTCTCCCCGTGTCTGCGTGGGTTTCCTCCGGGTGCTCCGGTTTCCTCCCACAGTCACAAAGATGTGCGGGTCAGGTGAATTGGCCAAGCTAAATTGCCCGTAGTGTTAGGTAAGGGGTAAATGTAGGGGTATGGGTGGGTTGCGCTTCGGCGGGTCGGTGTGGACTTGTTGGGCCGAAGGGCCTGTTTCCACACTGTAAATCTAATCTAATCTAAACTGAGATGAGGAAGAATTTCCTCAGGAGGAGGGTGGTGAATCTGTGCAACTTATTGCCACAGAAGCAAATCATTAAGTGTCTTTCAGACGGTGCTCAGATTAATAAGGAGATTAAGGCTTATGAGGAGAAGGCAAGAGAATGATATTGAGAAAAATATTATCAATGATTGAATGGTGGAGCAGACTAGGAATTTGAATTGAATGAAAATCTGGCATTAAGAGTGTAATGATGACCAAGAAACCATTGTTGAATGGCAGGAAAGACCCATCTGATCACTAATGCCCTTTTAGGGAAGGAAACTACCATCCTAACCTGGTCTTGGCTGCATGTGACTCCAGACCCACAGCAAGTGGTTGATCTTAAATGCCCTCTGGGATGGGCAATAAATGTTGGCCTAGCCAGTAATGGACTCTTCCTGTGAATAAATAAAGTCCTGTATGCTACTGGATCTTCCACTGTGAAGATTGACGCAAAGTATCTATTTTATTCTTCCACCATTTCTTTGTTTCCCATTTCAGGTCGTTCTTCTGTAATGCGATGGTTGCATTCTTGTGCAACTCTGCATTATAGAAAAGTCATGCCTTAGAAATCATGTTTAAAGTGTTGGTACTGTAATCACATTACAGCCAACACATTTTAAAAGTTCACGCTTAAGAAACTGTGTCCCCAATTTGTTAATGGTGTTACAGCAAATTTGGATAATGAAACACGCATTATGGCAGAGCAACCTGTCTGACTTCTCCCGCCTCATTTTCCAGTGGCCCACTCTTCCCTCTCTCCTATCTCTTTTATATATCGAGAAAAAAACACTTGCAATCTTCTTTTAGGTTACTAGCTAGCTCCCTCATATTTCATCCTCTTCCCCCTTTATTACTTTTTTGGTCATCCTCTGCTGGCTTTTAAAGGATTCCAATCCTTTGGCTTCCCACTAATCTGAACCACACTGTATGCTTTTTCTTTTGCTTTAATGCTGTCCCTGAATTCCCTCATTAGCCACGGTTGCTTAATCCTCCCCTTAGTTTGTTTCTTTTTCCTTGGGATGCATTTCTGCTGTGGTTCTTGAATTACTCCCAGAACCTTCAGCCAATGCTGCTCCACCATCTTCCCTGCCAGGCTGCCCTTCCAATCAACTCCAGCTAGCTCCTTCCTCATGCCTTTGTTGTTATCGTGACTCAATAGTAATGCCGTTGCATCTGATTCTAGCTTCTTCTCCTCAAACTGCAGGGTGAATTCTGTCATATTATGGTCACTGCTGCCTAAGATTTCCTTCATTTGAAGGTCCAGTTTGGCTCCACACCAAATACAGAATTGCCCCGAGTGGGCTGTACCACCAGCTGCTCCAAAAAACAAGTCTTGTCAGTATTTCATGAATTCCTTCCCTTGGGATCTGCTACCAATCTGATTTTTCCCAATCCACCTGCCTATTGAGGATCCCCCATGATTATTGTAATAGTGCCTTTCTTACGCACCTTTTTCTATCTCCCGATTTATTTTCTGCCCCAGCTGGATCAGAGTAAAAAGTGAGGTCTGCAGATGCTGGAGATCAGAGCTGAAAATGTGTTGCTGGTTAAAGCACAGCAGGTTAGGCAGCATCCAAGGAACAGGAAATTCGACGTTTCGGGCCAGAGCCCTTCATCAGGAACGTCGAATTTCCTGTTCCTTGGATGCTGCCTAACCTGCTGTGCTTTAACCAGCAACACATTTCCAGCTGGATCAGAGTCTGGCGTATTGGGCTCTCTGGGAGTATTAATGGTAGGTTGGGGGATCACGTTAAACATTATTCTGAGGAAGGGTCAGTCGACCTGAAATGTTAACTTAGTTCTCTCCACAGATGTTTCCAGATCAGTGGAGCTTTTCCAACCATTTCTGTTTTTGTCTGTAACGTTTCCTGAGTTTACTTAACTGCAGCTGATCCCTGTGAATTGTTTAAAAGATATTTTCCGGGCTAGGGAAATTGCCCAGTAGAATTTTCAATTTCCTGGGTTATTCCCTCCGTCTGTTCTGTTGGGGGTTCCACAGAATCCACACACTCAACTCCCATCCATTCTGCAGAAACAGGTATTTGGCTATTGGAAGATCTAGGCCTTTGTGCATCCTTGCATGTGGTAAGGGGAAAGTATCCCTCTGCCTTTAAAGGTAAAAGAGAATATGTTGTCACATTGCATAGATTCCAGATTAGACAGGCAGTGTACCTTTTAAAACAGTTACTTGACATCACAATGCATGATGATCCTGTGTTTAGGTACCCACCTCACCATGAGTAGGGTTCTCAGTACAATGGAGTCAGTGTGTTCAGTCAGACATTATGCATGTGTAACGTAAGGTAACATCAGTAAGCATAGAACAAAGACCATGCATAAGTCTCTGAAATTAGATTAACGTAAATAATTAGTGTTGTTAATGAACTTCAAGACATTGTCCTTACCAGAAACCAAGCCTTCATTACATCAGCTAGAGGGCAGCACTGAGACCATATCATGTTGGTAGTGGGATCTGATATGACAAGCTTTGCAAGACAGAGTTCTAACAGTCTGATTGCATTTTCCCTGTTTTTAAATGACATTTCACTAAAAGAGCCCTAGGTTCTGTCATGTGTAGCTAAAAATTTAAGTGGATTTCAAGAAAGATTTGTGTTTTGGCATTTATAAGGAATTGAATTTCAGTAAAATTGCTGCATTTGCGTTGAGACTTTGGAGTTTGCAATTGTTACAAAATGAAATTGAGAACATCATGAGCAAGTGGGAAAGAGAGATTGAATGAATCATAAACCTACCAGGATAGTAGTAGGCAGATGGAGCCATGTCTGTGGCTTATTTTGTCAAATTACAGTGATATTCAATTCCATTCTGATCTGTCTCCAGTTGTCTAGACCACATGGTTCATACTGATTTACTGCAAGCTAGCAAATTTTATTGCAGCTTTGTTTCAGATTACCCAGCAATTACTGAATCCAAAATGTTTCAGATTTTGTTTTTGTTTTCAAATTTTCTATTCAAGGCCATAATGCCACCAGAAGGCATCCTGTCCCCAGGTTTCTTGTACATCTGTGAACGAGATACAAACTCCCCATTTGTTGCCTTTCTTAGTGTTTATTGAATATGCATACATGAAGACTTTATCTTCAACATAGGCCACATTTGTAGTCTCTTGCTGAATAGTTTTGAAAGAATGAAAACATCGCAATAGCACTGGTAATATTTTATATGATTGCTCCGTATCCTCTGTGATTGTATGGGCTTTCATAATTTAAGCTTTTTCCAACAGTACTTGTACAACTGCAAAACCTGATATCACCTTTATTTTTTATTCCTGTCTACACCACAGGTCTTTTCCATTTGCCCTTTCTGATACTGGAACTTAATACAGTGAAGTGCCCACAAAACATGGAGCCTCCCAGAGTCAATTGTCAAATACAGCTTCAGATTACTTGAGATTGAGCCTGATGGCATGTTAATGCTTTTCTTTCTCTTCTGTTTTCTCCTGTCTTCAGATTTCTTTTTCAGCAAAAGCATCTGTTTTGATCTCTGCTTTTGATTTTCTTCTGAATTTGTAAGGAATAAACAGTATCTGGGATGGGTTTTTAGACAGCGATGGACTTTTTCATGTTCTGTTTTCTGTTCTAAAGTGCAAACATCCTGCTGAATGAATTGTTCTCTGGTTCCTAATCAAAGAGTGAACAGTTAGTTGTCAGAAGGCCAACTATGTAAGATGTATAACTGGTGATTCACACCTCCTGATCTCGAGTCATAACAAATGTGTGAGAGGTAAGATCGAAGGCTCTCTTCCCAATGTACTGTAAATATACCCTGGCCGCAGTGTGGTCCCTTTTTCATCTGCCAACTGCATTTCTCACAGGCATCCGCTCTGTAGCCACCATCAGCCACGAATAGCAGGGAGTCCGTGATTGGACATCAATTGAAATGTAAGGAGCAAAAGAAACCACAATAGCTAGTTATAAGCTAGGATAGCTATCAATCAATGCATGACTTTCTGTTGATAATGTTTATCTGTTGTCAAAATATGGCCAGTGCTGTGCTGGTTCATTCACTAACAGCATTTCTTTGAGTCTGTCTGTGACAGACAGGATTGTAATTATCTTTGTGTAACAAGCCCCATCATTTCCTGCTGGATCTACTTTGAGAGGAAAAGGCTTCAAATTTCTTAACATGTATACATAGTTGAAATTGAGATGATGAACTCACTCTTTTTCATATTTCATTTTAAATATGATGTAGTGGTTAGTTTACAAAATTGCTATTTTAGATTAAACAAATGTAATCAAACAAAATCACATGGTTTAGCTCATTTTGAAGAATGGTTTTTAAATTGTGGCATGTTCACACACTTACTGTGTTAAAGCTCTTTCTAAGTGTGGCATTTAATGGGTATTAGCCTTCACTAAATAAACAGAAACTGATTAGCAGCGCAATGGTTATTACTCACACCCTAAGAGTTCAGCAAGTTTGTTGTTCCACTTTTTAATACATGACTTCTTGTGATTTGTTGTACTAAGAGTAGGATTTAGATCTAGTTTTAAATTGGTATGTTAGTATGACAGGTTGTCATCTGTATTGTTTTAGAGCTATCCATGACTAGAATATAAATTGTGTTAGTACGTTGAATATACTGTTTACTTTTTAAGCTTGTAATATTATTTGTGATAATAGGATTAAGTCAGAATATTTCTGCATTTAAGCAAGGAATTGCGATAATGCAATTTGAACAGACAGACTCAAAGAAATACTTTATATTTTCTTTTTTGGAATTAATAATTTGACATTTTTGTACATAACAAATGGGTTACTACCTCTATTTTCTTTCCTTTGTCCAATTTGGGGAGACTTATTTTTTTGAAAGCCACTCGCATTTTAAATTGTTAATCAGAACTACAACACCGGAACATTCATTATTTTCTTGCTGTGAGTACATCACACTTCTCCATCTCGTTCAGCGTAAACTTTCTCATTTAGCCATGACATATCATGCCTAGTTATTGCTTTAAGAGGATTTCTGAAACATTAAAGCAAAATGAGCCTGACAGCAGCCTTAAAATGCCTCATAATTTGGCTGGTTTTAGCTCTTCCCATGTAGAGGATTTTGGTTTTGTGTTGTTTCTTTAAGGGAGCATTATCCTGCCCTTTATTGAATATCATTCTCACAGACTGCCGAGAGAAAGGAGATCCCTGAAAGTCAGGACCCACTGCCCAGCTTTTTATTTGCTGCTTACTATTGTTGGAACCCCCACTTTGTCCCAAGAAAAGATCTTTTGATCTTAGTAGTATCTTCTTAGAGAGTTGCTGACTGGAGTGGATTGTTTTCTTGTGGATTGAAAGCTCCTCTTGCTGCGTCAGCAAACCTGTGGTGGTACTGTATGGCTGGGGAAAGCTGGCTCTGACGTGGAGCTTTCCAGCTACAAGAAGAAAGAACAAGAGTGGCACCCTCATTCCTTTGTGGTTGCAGTCTTCCACACGTGTTGGGCTCCTTCTGTTAGAATCCATGGGTAACTCTGGGGAAATGATCTCTCACCTCCAATGAAAAAATCTGTGTTTTGCAAGTAAAGTTCAGTCTGGCTGGTGAGCTGCACTGCTGGTGGTAACACAAGCTCTTCTTTAGACTGCAGATGTTCTGATAGGGCTTCACCCTGTAACCCCACAACAGTAGTCCTGTGTAATCTCTTCTTTCATGTTCCATACTGGCAATTATTTGCTGGGTAGTATAAATCATCTCGTGGTTCGTAGTTGTGAATGGTAAACTTTGTCTGGTCCAAAGCTGGGTTTTGTTTTAAACTGAATTGTAAATCAAAGACTTTCATTGCATTGATTTATGTTCCAGTTGCTTCTGTTGTGTATAACCTGGTTAGAATGGCATTGATGGTGCCTCTAATTGTGTGTACAACAATTCACTAACTTGATCCATATCTGACTTTTCAGTCAAGGCCTGAAGCAATATGCTATCCGTTAAACCATTGGCACCAGTTATTCTAATATGTAGCCTGGTTGAAATTTTCTCCATGGTCTAAAGACTTTGGTAAAACGCAAGTTTTTCCATCACTGGTGTGTACACTCACAGGCTTTTTTAAACATAACTAAAAAGGGTGGTACAGTGTCTCAGTGATTAGCACCACAGGTTTGTAGATAGCTTGCTGAAGAAGCAAGAGGAACTTTCAATCTACAAGGAAATTTTCAAAACATTCCACTCCAGTCAGCACCTCTCGGCAAGTAAATGCTACTGAGGCAAAGCAACATTCTTCTTGGGGACAAAATGTGAGTTCCAACGATGGTAAGCAGTGATTAAAAAAAAACTAGCCAGAGAAGTGGGTGGCACGGTGGCACAGTGGTTAGCACTGCTGCCTCACAGCGCCAGAGACCCGGGTTCAATTCTCGACTCAGGCGACTGACTGTTTGGAGTTTGCACATTCTCCCCATATATGCGTGGGTTTCCTCCGGGTGCTCCGGTTTCCTCCCACAGTCCAAAGATGTGCAGGTCAGGTGAAGTGGCCATGCTAAATTACACCGTAGTGTTAGGTAAAGGGATAAATGTAGGGGAATGGGTGGGTTGTGCTTCGGCGGGTCGGTGTGGACTTGTTGGGCCGAAGGGCCTGTTTACACTACTGTTAGTAGTCTAATCTAAAAGATGACATACAATTAGGGGGCCAAACTATTGAGCTTCTAGAAATGCAGGCTGCTTTTGCAAAGCTTAAAATTCAGAATCAAAAGAAGCTCAGACAGATCAATGTTCAAGATTTCTA
This sequence comes from Hemiscyllium ocellatum, assembly GCF_020745735.1. NCBI lineage: Eukaryota > Metazoa > Chordata > Chondrichthyes > Orectolobiformes > Hemiscylliidae > Hemiscyllium > Hemiscyllium ocellatum. Next base: position 15,833,629 of record NC_083425.1, read on the forward strand.
ACTCTAACTCTCTCAGTGAAACTGCTGACCTATAAGCCCAGTTAATGACAGTCACAAATATAATCAACCTTGCGAACTGTGAAAGGAGAAGATTGCTGAAGATCTCTTTTAAGAAAAAAAATCCTGTGCAGGGACATCAGTGTTCTCACATCATTGACACAACAAAAAGATACATTGACAGAGCCAAAAAGTCTCCCTGTTATGAGAACAGTTGGAGCTCCAATATATTCTGAATTACTAGCTGAAGAAAATTTTCTGCTACCATCTTAAAAAAGTGATGATCTTTGAAAAGAAACTTGATAGAGGGAACAGAAATTTTAGTTTAAATTTATAGAACAGTTGTGTTGAAGCAAGCTATTGTTCATGATGGAAATTTTGAAAAAAACTTAGAAATAAAATGGGCAGTAAGCCATTTGCTGCCTAACCTGTAGACCATAGTACAATGCAGGAAGTTCTTACAGTTCCAGGTCCAGAGGCCTCTTTCCTTGTCACCGATGACGCACTTGTAATTTCTGATCAAGTTTTGGAAACGTTTGCCCTTTAATAGAAACTGCTATGCACTCCATCCCCTTTGCAGACAACAATAAGCAAGCACACATATCCTATGTAACCTCCCATAATGTTTGGAATGCTGTTGCAGTTTGTCACAATACTGGTTCTTTTTACAAGGTTACGATGCCCTTGAGGTTTTTTTTCAGAGAGGTTAGAGGGTGGGTTTGAAAGTTTCCCTGTGGCCCTTTTGTTTACTCTAACTGATATAACCTCCAGCCTAAGACTTCCAAGTCTTAAAAGAAACTGGTATAATTAAAGGGGAGTGGCCAGCTAGCTTTATAGCTAGCTTTCATTTTGATTAGAGTTTTTTTGATTCAGTTCAGAACGTCAGTGAGTTCAGTGGCAGCGGTGACTGGAAAAGGCAGTGGGATCTTCTCTCTCTCCTTCTGCCCCTCTGACATTGCAAACTGGAAGCTGGCTGTGTCATGATTACTGTTAGTGCTAAGGGATGTGTGATTTGGGACTGTTGCAAGTATTTTTGGAACAGCATCATTAAAGTCGGGATAAGATAAATTACCTGCTATTCTCTTTTCTGTTCTTTGTATTTCATTGCCTAATCTTGTAAAGAAATTCTGTTTATTTTAAAACTTGGCTGTCGAACCAGCTAATTCACTCAGAGAACATCCACTGTGCACTTAGCTAAAACAAATAGCAAAGTTACGGTCTGGGCTACCTGCTTAAAACTGTTTTGAGAAGGTCTGACCTAGTCCATAACAAGATTAATGCTTAGAACCTCAAGAGACTTCAGATAATTGGGGGAATGGGGCTAACTATGACTCTAAAGTTAAATATTCATCGCCAAATATTGATGGTTAAAAAGGGTGCTGTAAAGAACTTGGTAGATGTAGACCAAAGGGTTAACTATATATCGAGATATGTCAAACTGACACATCAGATTCCTTGGAATTGTAGATTGTGTCTATACAGCTCCAGATGTTCTGTCTCGCCATCCATATAAGTGATTAATTATATATATGATTTAATATTCACTTACTGAGGTTGGTTTGCTCAGTTGGTTGGACGGTTGGTTTGCAATGCAGACTGATGCCTACATACGGGTTCAATTCCCTCGGCAGCTGAGGCTACCGTGAAGGTTCCAATCCGCACCTGAGGCCTGCTGACCCACAAACTCACCACCAGTCTCTCTATAACGAGGGAATGGGACTATGGAGACTTTACGTTTACATCATTACAGATTTACTACATACATCCTATGTGTTTGTAAAAATTCATGGGTGACATTTTTGTGCTTTAGCTGATTTGAAGTAGTTGCTGTTGATGTAGTATTGTCCAGCAGAAGTTCCTGACCAGTCTCTGTGTGGCTAGGGGAATGCTGGGGTAGTCACAAGCACAGTTTTAGTTGAAAACTCTTTACGAGCACTGACAGATAAATGTACTGGACATCTGTATATTTGTTTAAACATAGACAAGAAGATAAGGCAATCTCAATGATCAAACCACTAAATATGCAATTCATTTTTAAGAATATGAGTTTAAACCTCAAATTCCTGACGTAAATCCTGCATGAGTGTTTGGTTTAGATCATCTGCTTAAAGACTTCTGTTACTCATGCTCTTATTGAAGAAAGCTGTAGTGACTCCCATCTAGCTCATGGCTCATGCACTAGGCAACACTTAATGTATAAATAAACAAATTGTTACACTTGAGTGAAGGACCATGAATATATAAAAATACATGCAAATACCTCCTTACAACCAATCACCACAAGATTCGTTACTTTAAAAGTACAAACCTTTTTGGACAGGAAATAATTAACAGAACAAGCTGTATTGATCTAACAAATGGTTTAAGACTGATGTGTTAGGTGCTCAGCTTTACTTCTTCTTTCTCCCAAGAACTCTGCGAAATGACATGCCACCTGGCAATGTCTCCTGAGTTCCAGCTATTCTCTGGGGTAAAACTTTCATTTATGCTCCCTTGACTGTGGTGATATCAGTCCCCTGTGCTGGTTCCTTTTCCAATGCTTCCATGCAACTTAGTTTGTTTTTTTTCTTTTGTGGTGAGGTCCATTGGGGATTGTCTCACTTGTTTCAAGCAAGGCAACCTTCCAGCTTCTGCTCCTCACAAGAATCAAGCTAAGTTTAATCCTGATGTATCATCAATGATGGAGTATATGTTTTACTGTGCAGGTCTGCCTAACTGTCATTCATGTTGCCTAACATCTCTCAAAGTGTCACAAGCCACTCAAGCTCCAAAGTGCAATTGAAACTTTTCCCAGCGCACATCTTTAGTGAAACCAGGACACCTACCTCATCTCCAACCATCTTCATGTTGACAAAGCAGCTCTGGGCAGTTCTCAACTCAATCTTTATGTTAATTATTCCTCATTTACGATTTCTTCTTTGATCTGGTGGAGTTAATGAGTTTTATTCCAAGTTTTAAAACAATTTAGTTCTAGGTCCTAAAATAACAAAGTCCGTGTCGAATGCGGCTCCCCCAAGTAGACCAGCTATCATGGCCCCTAGCTGTTTAGTAAATTTAAGGCCATTTGCTACTTTGTTGTTCCTACAACTCAGATGTTATATTCCAAGAATTAAATTTGTATTCTAAAATACATGAAACATGAACTAGAAATTAGCAATAGTGAAACACAACATGATGATAAACACAAAACTAACATTTTGTTGTAGATTACAAGGTAAGTTTTGATGATAAAGAAAAACTTGTTTGAATCATTAACCTGGGGTCAGCAATTTATATCACACCTTTCAATATATAGTGTTTTACAAAGCGTCATAAAACCACATAGAGATATTAGGGCATTGAAAGAGTTGGGTTTTGAGGAGCATCTTGTGGTGGGAGGCATAGAATGTGGTGCAGTGAAAAATTCAAAGCTTGGGTACAGTTAGCTGTAGTCTCGATCTCCAATGATGAAGCCATTTAAAATAGAGAATGAAAATTGAATTCAAAGAACAGAAATAGTTGCACAGCTGGAGGAGTTTCAACATAGGGTTGAGAAAAAGGATTTGAAAATCCAGATAAGATTTGCAAAACTGGGAGCCCCTAATAAGTTAATGAGCATAAGGATGATTGGTAACTGAGTCTTGCTGCAAGTCAGGCAGCAGGCATCAAAGTTTTGCATAGCTTCAAGAATACAAAGGATGCAAGATGGGAGACTAAAGACCGATTTCAAGAATGGAGTCCAAATTCTCTCTCAGCCACAGATATGCAGGAATCTGAAAGATTCCCTGACAGACTGCACTGGGATTTTAATATTAATGTGCATGTTGGCATGAAAAGAAGGCAAAATAAGTAAATCGCCTGTGAACTACAAATCAAAAGAAGGTTTGTAGTCAACCCTAGAGACTGAAAAAAGGCACAGATGTGGGTTTTAGCAACCAATGATCCAAGGCAAGAGTGGAAATGGGAAATATTGCAAGGTGGAATTTGGCTGTCTTGGTGATTAAGTGGATATGGTGTGGTAGATCATCTTGGTAAAATAGAACCTCAAGGTTCTGCACGTTTTGTCAGGTGTCAGATGGATAGACTCCCTACACTGTGGAAACAGGCCCTTCAGCCCAAATGTCCAGACTGACCCCTTAAGAGTAATCCATCCCGTACCCTATATTTACCCTTGACCAATGCACGAAGCCTTCCATATCCATCAAAGTTTTACCTGCACATCCACTAATATCATTTATTGTATCCGTTGCTCCCAATGCGATCTCCTCTACAGTGGGGAGACTGGATGCCTCCTAGCAGAGCACTTTAGGGAACATCTCCGGGATACCTGCACCAATCAACCACACCGCCCTGTGGGCCAACATTTCAACTCCCCCTCCCACTCTGCCAAGGACATGGAGGTCCTGGGCATCCTTCACCGCTGCTCCCTCACCACCAGACGCCTGGAGGAAGAATGCCTCATCTTCCGCCTCGGAACACTTCAACCCCAGGGCATCAATGTGGACTTCAACAGTTTCCTCATTTCCCCTTGTCCCCTTGACCTGTCCTACCTGCCTATCTTCTTTTCCACCTATCCACTCCACCCTCCCCCCCGCCCCCGACCTATCACTTTCATCCCCTCCCCCACTCACCTTTTGTACTCTATGCTACTTTCTCCCCACCCCCATCCTCCTCTAGCTCTATCTCTCCACGCTTCAGGCTCTCTGCTTTTATTCCTGATGAAGGGCTTTTGCCAGAAACGTCGATTTTACTGCTCAGATGCTGCCTGAACTGCTGTGCTCTTCCAGCACCACTAATCCAGAATGCACTTAACACTCTGGGCAATTTAGCATGGCCAATTCACCTGACCTGCACATCTTTGAATTGTGGGAGGAAACCCCCACAGACAAGGAGAATGTGCAAACTCCATACAGACAGGAATTGAATCCAGGTCCCTGGCACTGGGAGGCAGCAGTGCTAACCACTGAGCCACCATGCCATTACAAGAGTCTTTTCAGAGATTGCAGAGAGGTTACAGAACTCTGAGGTGCAGTGGCACCTGGGTGTCCAGTGATATGAAACTTGAAAAGTTCATATGAAGATATAGTAGGTAAATTGGAGTGTAGTTTTTTAATAAATGTGATTAGACCACTTGACTCCTTGAACATGCTCCATCATTCACTAAGATCTGATTGTACCCTCCAAATCCACATTCCTGCTTACAAGTATCTTTCATCCCCTTGCTTTGCAATAACCTATCTCCCAAGGCTTTAAAAATAGTCAAAGACACAACTTCCAAAGGCTTTGTTGTGTTCAACCATGTTAAGTAGAGACTATTAAGAGGAAATCAGGTCTTCAAAATCATGCATGATTTTGCCAGAGTGAACGAACAGTGGTGGAAATCTATAACCAGAGGACATAGAAAAGTAATAACTGAATTTTTAAATTCCAACACAACTGGCCCTATTTTCTGACCATTGTGTCCAGTGAATGAAATTCCAAGAGAGGCAAAAGCCTATAAATAGGTGTTAAATCACAATTTGCCTTGTGAGCTAATAGACAGCCAAGCGAGGGTAATATTATTTTGCTGTAAGTATGAGGTGTTTTTTTCTGGGCAAAATTTGAAAATCAATGGTTTCCCTATTTCCAGCCCTTGTCCCTTGAACATGCTGACATGTGTCTGGTTAATATTCCTAGGCACAGAGTTGTGTAGTTTAGAGATAGGTAATGTGGAGAGTGTTGTATGTGTGTGCCAACTCACTATGTTCTATGAGCTGTTGCTTAGAATAAAGGCGGCTTCCACCATCTCCTTTGAAGAGGAGGAAACAATGGAACTTACTTGATCTTTTGTGGTAGAGAAAGTACATTTCCATGTTAGAGTTATGGAGATGTACAGCATGGAAACAGACCCTTCAGTGCAACTCATCCATGCTGACCAGGGTATGTTAAATTAACCTAGCTCCATTTGTCAGCATATGGCCCTTATCCCTCTAAACCCTTCCTATTCACAAACCCATCCAGATAGCTTTTAAATGGTGTAATTGTACCAGCCTCCACCTCTGGCAGCTCATTCCATACATGCACACCCTCTCTAAAAGGTCCATTTTAAATCTTTCCCTCTCAAGTTCAATCTATTCTCTTTAATTCTGGACTCCCCCACTCCAGAAAAAAGATCTTGGCTATTCATCCTATCCGTATCCTTCATGATTTTGTAAACCTCTATAGTATCACCCCTCAGCCTCTGATGTTCCATGGAAAACATCTCCAGCGTTTTCAGCCTCTCCCTATCGCTCAAATTCTCCAACCCTGGCAACATCCTTTTAAATCTTTCCTAAAGCCTTTCAAATTTCACAACGTTTTCCCTAGAGCCGGGAGACCAGAATTGCACATCATATTCCAAAAGTGGCCTCACCAATGTCCTGTACAGCTGTAACATGACCTCCCAACTCCTATACTCTGCACTGACCAATAAAGGCCAGCATACCAAATGCCTTCTTCACTATCCTGTCTACCTGCGACTCCATTTTCAAGGGGTTGTGAACCTGCACTCCAAGATCTCTTTGTTCAGCAACACTCCCTAGAATCTTACCATTAAGTGTATAAGTCCTGCCCTGGTTTGCCTTTCTGAAATGCAGAACGTTACGTATCTAAACTAAACTCCATCTGCCACCCATTGGTCCATCTGACTGAAGTCCTGTTGTACTCTGAGATAACCTTCACTGTCCACTATACCTCCAAATTTGGTGTCATCTGCAAACCACTAATCATACCTCCTATGTTCACGTAACAATCATTTATATAAATTACATTAAGCAGTGGACCCAGCATCGATCCTTGTGGCATGCAACTGGTTACAGACTGCTAGTCTGAAAAGTAACCCTCCACCACCACCCTTTGTCTTTGAGCCAGTTCTGTATGGTTAGTTCTGTTAGACGTGGTACCACTGTTTAAGAAGGATGATAAGGACAAGCCAGGGAACTATAGACCAGTGAGCCTGGTGTCAGTGGAGAAAGTGAGAACTGCAATGCTGGAGATCAGAGCTGGAAATGTGTTGCTGGAAAAGCGCAGCAGGTCAGGCAGCATCCAAGGAGCAGGAGAATCGACGTTTCGGACAAGAGCCCTTCTTCGGGCTCATGCCCGAAACGTCGATTCTCCTGTTCCTTGGATGCTGCCTGACCTCCTGCGCTTTTCCAGCAAAGCATTTTCAGCTGGCGTCAGTGGTGGGCAAGTTGTTGGAGGGAATCCTGAGGGACAGGATGTACATGTATTTGGAAAGGCAAGGACTGATTAGGGATAGTCAATTTGGCTTTGTGCATGGGAAATCATGTCTCACAAACTTGATTGAGTTTTTTGAAGAAGTAACAAAGAAGATTGATGAGGGCAGAGCAGTAGATATGATCTCTGGACTTTAGTGAGGCGTTTGACAAGGTTCCCCATGGGAGACTGGTTAGCAAGGTTATATCTCACAGAATACAGGGAGAACTAGCCATTTGGATACAGAACTGGCTCAAAGGTAGAAGACAGAGGGTGGTGGTGGAGTGTTGTTTTTCAGACTGGAGGCCTGTGACAAGTGGAGTGCCACAAGAATCAGTGCTGGGTCCTCTACTGTTTGTCATTTACATAAATGGTTTAGATGCGAGCATAAGAGGTTACTGTTTGCAGATGACACCAAAATTGGAGGTGTGGTGGACAGTGAAGAAGTTTACCTCATATTACAATGGGATCTTGATCAGATGGGCCAATGGGCTGAGAAGTGGCAGATGGAGTTTAATTTGGGGAAGCAAATTTTAGCAGGACTTATACACTAATGGTAAGGTCCTAGGGAATGTTTTTGAACAAAGAGACCTTGGAGTGCAGGTTCATAGCTTCTTGAAAGTGGAGTCACAGGCAGATAGGATAGTAAAGAAGGCGTTTGGTATGCTTTCTTTTATTGGTCAAATATTGAGTACAGGAGTTGGGAGGTCATGTTGTGGCTGTAAGGGACATTGGTTAGGCCACTGTTGGAACATTGTGTGCAATTCTGGTCTCCTTCCTATCAGAAATATGTTGTGAAACTCGAAAGGGTTCAGAAAGGATGTAAAAGAATGTTGCCAGGGTTGGAGGATTTGAGTTATAGGGAGGGGATGAACAGGCTGGGGCTGTTTTCCCTGGAGCGTCGGAGGCTGAGGGGTGACCTTAGAGGTTTACAAAATTATGAGGGGCATGGATAGGATAAATAGACAAAATATTTTTCCTGGGGTGGGGGAGTCCAGAACAAAAGGGGATAGGTTTAGGTGAGAGGGAAAAGATGTAAAGAAGACCTAAGGGGCAACTTTTTCACACAGAGGGTGGTACGTGTATGGAATGAGCTGCCAGAGGAAGTGGTAGAAGCTGGTACAATTGCAACATTTAAAAGGCAATTGGATGGGTATATGAATAGGAAGGGTTTGGAGGGAAATGGTCTGGGTGCTGGCAGGTGGGACTAGATTGGGTTAGGATATCTCGTCTGCATTGATGGGTTGGACCGAAGGGTCTGTTTCCATGCTGTACATCTCTGTGACTATGACTCTGTCTAACCTTGCTGACCAGTTTCCTATGGAGAACCTTGTTGAACACCTTACCGAAGTTCATAACGATCACATCCACTGCTCTGCCCTCATTGATCCTCTTTGTTACTCCTTGAAAAAACCCAATCAATTTAGTGAAACATGATTTCCCACGCACGTGACTGGTTGATTGAAAAAGAAGAGCCTCTTGTATTCAGCCAGATATAGTTAGCTGAATGTTTATAACTTGCTGCAGAAAGATTGAAAGGAGGGATATTATTACCATGACTTTATGGAGGCACACATGATAAGTCTCCTGCTTTTGATATGCTCAATCCATCTGGCATCACCATAGTGGATGATGCTTCTGGCAGTCTTCAATGTTAACCCTTTCACGGCCATTTACAACAGAGCATTGGAGTTGAGCTTGAGCCTTGTCTCGTAAATGACGATCGAGCCTATTTCTGTTTTTGGAAGCTTCACATTCTCCAAGTTTGCAGATGGCACAAAGATGGGTGAGAGGGTATGCTGCACTGAGCATGCAGAGAAGCATTCAGTGAGATATGGGGTAGTTAAGAAAATGGCAAGTACCTCTCAGATGCAGTATAGTTGGTTCACTGGTTTGTGAAGCACAGTGATGCCAACAGTGTAGGTTCAACTCCCACCACAGCTGAGGATGATATGAAGGACGCTTCTTCCCAACCTCTCCTCTCACTTGAGGTGTGGTGACCCTCAGGTTAAAGCACCACTGTCTCTCTGTAATGAGACAACAGCCCATGGTCTGACAGGACTATAGTGTTTTTACCTTTTTAATGTGAATAAATATGAGGTTACCTACATTGGTAGTAAAAACACGCAGACGGATTAATATCTGAGTGGCAGTAGATTGGGAAAGGAGGTAGTGCAATGAAACCTTTTGGTTTACATTGACACCCGTCACTGAAAATGAAGGTGGTGAAGAAGACCAATGGAATATTGGCCTTCAGGGATTCAAGTACATGAGCAGGGATGCCTCGCTGCAATTGTACAAGGCATTGGAAAGACCACAGCTGGAGTATTGTGTGCAGTTTTGGCCTTCTTATCTGAGAGAGGGTTTTCTAGCTAGTGAGGGAGTACAGGTTTACCAGACTCTGTTTCCTGGGATGGTGGGTTTGACATATAGGAAGAGGCTGGATCAGTTGGGACAATGTTCGCGAGTGTTCAGAACAATGTGAGGAATCGCATAAAAACCTATAAAAATCTAACAGGATTAGACAGCACAGATGCAGGCTCGATGTCCTGAACTAGGGGGTCACAGCCTAAAGATTAGGGGTAGGCTTTTTAGGATAGAGATGAGGATGTCACGTGTACTCGAGTACAGGAGTAGAGTGAAAAGTGTATAATGTCACCACAAAAAGTGCCATCTTAGGTACTAAGGTACTTAGGTACAAAGTAGTGAGAGAAACAGAATTAAAAAGCTAAACATTACTTCATAGAATAAGTAGAAAAATAAGGTAATAGTTAACAGTTAAAGTCTTTCGAATAGTGGAGCAGGCTTGAAAGGCTGAATGGTCCACCCTTTCTCCTAATATTCTCTTCTCTAGATGGTAGGAATGAGGACCCGACTTCTGTAACCCTTCTGAGAGGAGCAGGCAGCTTTTGTCACGTGAAGTCTCAGCACAGCAGCTTGGGCTGTATTGATGTGGGTCGGGATGGGCTGTTCCAAAGCTTTTCTTGCTGGTTCGGAACTTCGGTTTTCAAATGGGGAAATCCATCCACACCACCATTTACACTCGAGTTTTATGAACTACGTGAACCAGATTCTTCATCGCAGAACACATCTTGAATTTAACAATCTTTTTGAGCAAATAACTCTTTGAATTCATCAATGGGGTTTTTGGGAAGGGTTGTGATTATGTCAAAACAGCAGCTTAAAGGTTTGTAATACTACTTGGTGTAATCTTAGGAGCACTGATAACAACTGCTGCTTCTTATAATTATGGTTTTGTTTGTCATTGAACAACAAATGAGGAGAGCATGGCACACCACAGATTTCTTGATTTCTCCTGATAACTAGTCTTATCGTTATTCACTTAGCCATTACAGTCCACGTGCTCCACTGAGATGAATTTTACTCTGAAACACCACTAAATTTGGATATCGGAGATCTCAAATCATTCTCCTGAAATCATCATGTTCACTGTATCATGAGCTTTGGCTATTAAATGGATTCCTTTTTACTAAATGCAGATTTCGGTTCTAAAGTTGCATATACTGTCCTGTGTATTGTTCCCTAAACTACGGTCAGTATTGTTGAATAACAGGTTGACCTGTGAGTGAATGAAGTTGAACATAAAAGCAAATTGTTCACTTAGTGTTGGCTGACTTTGTGTGTTCCCTTCCTGTCCTTGGAATCAGAGCAGTTTGCTTAGATATGGTTGTTCTCGTGACTGTCTGCAATGGAAATACCTTCAAGTGTTTACACTTATATGCAGGGGAATCAGAGGTTTGTGTGATCTTCCATCGGTGTCTACAGCAGGGTTCTAAAGATCATTCTGGGTCTCACCTCAGAGGGATAGAAGGATATCCTTTCATAATCTAAAATCAGAAACAAAAACAGAAATTGCTGGAAAAGCCCAGCAGGTTTGGCAGCATCTGTGGAGAGAATCAGAGTTCACGTTTTGGGTTGAGTTAATCTTCCTCTGAACTGTTTCACTGTCCAACATAACAGATGCAGTGGGGTCTGTTTGAGATTGGCTTTGATGGACTTTGAGTCATGGGGATCTTAAACAACAAAAAAGGCTCTTCGGCTCAGTATATCTGCCCTGGTCAAAAACAACCATCTAACTATCCTCATCCTGTTTTCCAACACTTGGCACACAGCCTTCATTTCTCATCCAAATCTGCCACAGACCCAGGCACACTGGCCACTGTCCGATTCTGCCAGAGATCTCTCCCTTTATGTTTTCTAGAAAAGTCACTTACAGAGAGCTGGAGTTTATTTTCAGATTTATGTACAGTCTTATTGCACGGAAACAGTTGAACAGGTCTGTGCCAGTGTTCATGCACTGCATCAATCTCCTCTCACTTCAGTTTGTCCCATCTCATTCATGTCCCATTCTGTCCCTTTCTCCATCCTCTTATCTATTTCTCACCTGTGTTTGGAACTTTTTGATCACGTGATCAGATTAATTTTGGCACTGTAATCCTTTTGGTGCGTTGCTACAACTTGGTTGATCTCTCTCTGTTGTATTGCAGCTTTTCGTGGAGCTTGGTTTCACCAGATACTCTTTGCAGGCCTCTGGATGCATTCTAAGACAGGCTTTTAAGACGTTACAGAACACTTTGGCATCTCCACTGTGATGTAGAGGTGCCAGTGTTGGAATGGGGTGGACAAGTTTAAAAATCACATAATACCAGGTCATAGCCCAATAAGTATATTTGGAAGCACTAGCTTTCAGAGTGCTGCTCCTTTGTCAGGTAGCTAGTGAGGCAGGATCATTAGACACAGAATATATAGCACAAGATCATTAGTGTCATGCAACTGATATGATATAATGAACAGACCTTGATCGCTGTTAAGTCTTTCATCTTTTAGAATGGGTTGTAGGTTTCGGTTCATTAATATGTAAATCCCAGAACTTCTTTCAAATTTTTTTATAAAACCTTAAGTGATCTTAGGAATGTGACTTGAAAGATGTTCTGGGATTTACATATTAATGAACCGAAACCTGCAACCCATTCTAAAAGATGAAAGACTTAACAGCGATCAAGGTCTGTTCATTATATCATATCAGTTGCATGACACTAATGATCTTGTGCTATATATTCTGTGTCTAATGATCCTGCCTCACTAGCTACCTGACGAAGGAGCAGCGCTCTGAAAGCCAGTGCTTCCAAATATACTTATTGGACTATGACCTGGTGTTGTGTGATTTTTAACTGTCTCCTACTGTGCCATAGCTCAGCTTCTTTTGAATTGTATTGTTCCTTAACTGAGACTGTAGTCCACCCACTCTGTGTGACACTGAAACAGATTCTCTCCTCTTCCACAGATTTTAAAAGATAGTTACCCTGCATTTGGTTACTTCTGTCTGCTATGCGCGTCCCAAAGCCTCACTTTTGAAACAAAATAGTTGTTTCTCCTAGAGGTTTGTGATACAGTGGTGCTCCACTTTGATTAGCTCGATTTTATTTTATTTCATGATTAAATTGGTGAAAGTTTTAACCAGGCAGAAGATATAAAGTAACTATCCTTGAGGTGTCCTTTATTGTCAGTGACTGCTTCAGTAGCCTGCTTTCCGTTAATGTACAATATTGCACCTTTTTAGTCAGCTTTTTCCTTGTGATGATTTGGCATTGATCTTTCCCAAATGCAAAGGCTAGTTAGTGCTCATTCAGCTCTGGGACTATTTGGTTCTACTGTGCGATGTATTAACCATGAAGAAGCAATAATATCTCATTTATGTTTAAAAGTCATTCATAATCCATTTTCACACTATCCATAATGCTGCTCTGTCTGCGTGGCTTAGTGAAAACAAAATCTAAATCATAGCAAAGGTGTTACCAGAGAGCAGCAGTCTCTGGAGGGTGTGTGGCTACAGGAAAGGACAGTGTGCGAACTTGTGTCTGAGATGACCAATGTCGGTCTGTACTCAATGTATTTTTACTGTCACGTCTACTTAGTTACAAAATATAGTGGAATGTGTTGTGTAGTGTCACCACACTCTGGTGTCAGTGTAAAAAGTTGAAAAATAAACCAAAATATACAAATAAAGAAAAACTCTTCAACTTTCCAATCCTTCTTGTGAAGTGCTCCACCATGGGCCTGGCGGACAGGCACTGGTCTGTTTGCCACACTGTTGCTGCTGGAATGAAAGTTGCCCACTCTTTAACGCCATCCCGTCTCCACTAATACTGTGGCCACTATCTGTCCTCGCTGGACCTCACAGATCCTGCCAGGTACTGCACTGGCTGAGGTTATCATGAAGGACTTTCCTCAGTGTCTTCCCTTTGCCTGAGCTATGGTGACCCTCCAAGTTAAAACACCAGTCAGCTCTCGTTGTCTAATGAGAGCAGCTCTTTGGTTCAGTCGGGCAATGGTGACTTTACCTTTTATGCTCATCATGTTTGAGAAGCAAGGGCACATGGGGATACCTTTCCTGCTCTTACTCGAAATAGTGCTGAGGGAACTTTCACACCAAACGGAGATAGCAGACAGGGTCTCATTTTGATTTCTGTTCTGACAGATAGCACCTCCAACAGTGCAGCCCTCCCTTGGTATGGCAGTGGAGTTTTAGTCTAGATTTTGTGTTCTACTTTGTGAAGTGGGGTTTGAACCTGCAGGTTTTTGTGTTGGAGGTGGAGTGCTATCACTTGAACCATTGCTGTCACCAACATGTGAAGCATTGAGTAAATCTCTTGACCTTTCCAAATTATTTGATAAGGAAAGCTGCAATGGTTGTCAAACTATGCTTGGAAAGTGAGATGGAATCACTGAAATAGTGTCAACCTTCTTGTCTGTTTGTCAAGTAAAATAGATTGAGCTACATTCCAAATAGCCTCAATGAGTACAGACTTAATTGAAATCCCTTGTAAAGAGCGGCGAGGGTGGAATCCACTCCCGTTGAACATAGAGTATTCCTCCTGGCCATCGCTAAACCATTGTAGACATGAGCAATGAAGAATCTATGGAGTGTGCTGTGAACATACTTCCTGTTTGCACATACCTCCAGTTATTGTGGAGTTAGCCTCCAGATCCATTCCTTTTCTGTTCATTGAATGGATACTGAAGCATTAAGTCTCAAATGGATTATTTAAGAATTGTTATTGAGATCAGACTTTTCTCAAAGATTGTTACCATCTGGGATAATTTCTCTCAAACATGCACCTAAATCTGTGCAAATCATTGTGGAAGCCAGTTAAACCTTTTGAGCATAATATTAGTGAAGTTGTAATCATGGAAAAGTCTCTAATTGTGCTGTTTCTGCAGTATTTACACAGAATCACAGAGGCTATAAGCAAGCACAAGTGAAATGTAGAAAGCACAGTGCTGTGTGTGAACTCTGTACTACCTGACGTAAAGGTACCTGTCTGCAGGCATTTATAGAGTCATAGAGATGTACAGCATGGAAACAGACTCTTCAGTCCAACCCGTCCATGCCGACCTGCTATCTTGGCCAGCCTGAAACTTGCTGGTCTTCCAGTGCACACAGTTTGCTTTGACTGAGTTTTGCAGACTGGTACATCCCAAGTGCTGAGGGACGCACTAAAGCTTGGGGCAGCTGCAGCAAAGGCGCACAGTGGGGAAAGACCACCAGCCAAGGTCTACCGGCCAAAGTACAATAAGGGTCTGTCCAATTATCGGACCCTCCTGGTACCTCAAATATATGTAAGTAAGAAATATCTTGGGTTTACTGAAACCATCAGGAAAGTCGAACACCAATGTTTGTTTGATCTCCATATGTAAAACCGAGCTGTTTTAGTGACTATATATATATATATATGGCTTTTCTTTTTAAAGATTAAAGTATCGTTTTGAAATAAAACAAACTACCACTTCAGATATTCCTTGAGATGCGTGGTGGGTGATCTTCCAGGCTGGAGAAATGAGCTTATGTTTGGTATCCACGTGATTGAGTCTATGTAGATCACCAACTAATGGAAAAGACACAGAGGGACAAATCTCCAAAGAAGTTACAAAGAGACTCAGATATCATGGAGTCGTTTTAATGGGGGATTTCACAAATCTGAATATGGTCTGGAATAATGTTATTTTAACGAGCCATTGAGAGGCTGGGAATGCATGCTTATGTTCAAGAGTAGAGTGATTACAAGAGGTGCGTAGTTATTGCTGAACTTGTGTAAGATATTAATTTGACCTCAGTTGGAGTATTCTGTACTGTTCTAGGTGTTTTAGGAAAGATGTGAATATATTGGAGCGTGTAGAAGAGATTTGCACAAATGATTCCAAGAATGAAAGTCTTCAGTGATGAGGATAGCTTGGAGTATTAAATTAATAGCTTGACCAAGTGATGAAGTTAGTGAGGTCGCTCAAGCTTATTCCTCAGGCTCGGTGTTGAAGGTGGGAAAGCTGAGTGAAATATGAAGTGTTTGCACGCTACCATTTATCCTCTTAAGTTGCTCACTGGAAGACGCGAATATAATTTTCCTGTCTGCTTGTATCTTAAACATCTGATCGGTCCTTGTGAATGAAGCTGGACAGTATTCACAGGCATTTAGGATAAGACAGAAAGCTCTGGAACCTTGATTGATTATCCCTTTCTTAACAGACCACTTAAAACTCAAGTATCTCGGATGTAATTGGAGTTTAAATGCTGGAAAATGTAGAAGTGGTCCCAACAAATTGAACTAGTTTGTTGAACCTCATACTTAAATACTGCAGAGAGAAAAACAGTCAGTGTCAAGAAACTTATGTTTACAGTGGTTTCGCTTGTAATCCAGGCAAGTTAAATTCATTTAGTTGATTCTTTTATAACTCTTACATATTGTTGCTATGAAAGGAGATAACAGAATCTAGAGCAGATATACCTCTTCTGTCAAAAACAACAAAGTCCTGACTCATGATAGTAAAGAGTCTTCCTTTTGAACCTACTCAACAATGGGTGAGCGTACTGCAAGCTGAATGGAGAAAGTAGAGACTGACCAGTGATGGTACTGCAAACTGATACTTATCTCACACCAATATTGCGCGCGCCAGCACAAATACACACACACACTGTCAGGAAGTGAAGAACCTCAATTTACAGGAAAAGGAGACTTAATCATGGAGGTCAGGATGTAGCAGAAAACTATTCTAGTACAACTGCAACATTTAAAAGGCATCTGGATGGCTATATGAATAGGAAGGGTTTGGAGAGATATGGGCTGGGTGCTGGCAGGTGGGAATAGATTGGGTTGGGATAGCTAGTCAACATGGACGAGTTGGATGGAAGGGTCTGTTTCCATCCTGTACATCTCACAGTGCTTAGCACTGCTGCCTCACAGCGCCAGAGACCTCAGTTCAATTCCCATCTTAGGCAACTGTCTGTGTGGAGTTTGCACATTCTCCCTGTGTCTGCGTGGGTTTCCTCTGGGTGCTCCAGTTTCCTCCCACAGTCCAAAAATGTGCAGGTTAGGTGAATTGGCCATGCTAAATTGCCCGTAGGTTAAGGGGTAAATGTAGGGGAATGGATCTGTGTGGACTTGTTGGGCCGAAGCGCCTGTTTCCACACTGTAAGTAATCTAACCTAATAACTCTATGACAATGGGACTCTTTTCCTTGGAGTGGAGATTTGATAGAAGTTTTTAAAATCATGACAGGGCTGGACAGAGTAGATGTGGAGAAACAATTCTCTTTCATAAAAAGATCTAGGACAAGAGCGCACAGTTGTAAGATAAAATGCGAAAGAAGCAAATGAAAATTCTTTTTCACTCTGCACGAGTTAGGGTATGAAAATGTGGTGGAGGCAGGTTCACCCGAGGCTTTTAAGCGGGCATTATTTCCATAATTAAAGTCAAAGGCAGGAAGATGGCACTGAGCTATAATGCTCACTCAGAGAGCCAGTGCAGCCACAAGGGGCTGAATGGCCTCCTTCTGTACTGTAACAATTCTATTTACCTGTCAAAGTAGAGCAATTGGTGGTTGCTATTCTCTGAAATAACATTGAGAGCCTGGCAGCAGTTAATTTCTTTTAAAAAGGCACTATTTGAAGTGCTCTTGAGCTTCATTTGTGATGCAAAAATGCAAGAATGTTTCAATCACATTATCTTATTGCTTTAAACTATGATGTGTGGTCAAAGCCATACAAACAATAAGAAAGGAAATGAATTGGTTTGTAAGGTTAAGTGATTGAGTTTTTTTTAGTGCAACACTGTTGCACCATTAATAACTTCTTCAAGTTAAAATAATAATTTGAAATAGTTTGAAGATTGAGCTAATGATGTTTTGTTGGTTTGGTCCATAATTGTGTAAAAGCATGAATTGTAAAGTGAGGTGATGTGGAGAATCAAATTTACTTTCTGAAATATTGGATATCTTAAGTATATCACTTGGTAAATATAAAGTTTTTGAAGCATGAAGTCAATATTTTGGAGACAACACACAACAACTGGAACTGCAGATCACAAAGTACAGGGAAACAATCCTTAATCTGAAATTCTGAAATCCAAAAAACTCTGAAATCCGAAAGACAGCTGATCCTGAGAGTTTTTGGATCAAGGATTGTTTACCTGTGTTGCTGTTGCTGCAGTCACCCTGGCCAGTTGTATCATTTATCTTCATACAAAGACCGTGTTCTCCTTTCATTTTCTCCAAAATCAACAAGATCTCTAGTTTCAGATGTATGCCTTGATTAACGGGTATTTAGCCATTCTTAATGCATGGCTAGATTAGAGTGGTGCTGGAAAAGCACAGCAGTTCAGGCAGCATCCAAAGAGTAGGGAAATCGACGTTTTGGGCAAAAGCCCTTCATCTGAAACGTCAATTTTCCTGGTCCTCGGATGCTGCCTGAACTGCTGTGCTTTTCCAGCACCACTCTAATCTGGAATCTGGTTTCCAGCATCTGCAGTCATAGTTTTTACCTAGTTAATGCATGGCTAGCAAAACCTATCCCAGTCCCTGCTTTCCCCTGAAATATACCTTTGTGATTGGAACTAGGTGGACTTTGTTGACAACAAGGTCCTGGATTGGAATTGTTCACCTGGGCCAGTCAGGAGGCACTGGCTGAACCAATGCTAACAAGAGATTTAGATTTTCCTCAGTTCATGGGACTGACTCCGAGCTGGCTCGCCACAGCTAGTGTTCTGTGCACAAGTAAATGGTGGTTTGGTGATGGGATACTGACCTCTGTGCAGTTATTTCCATTCATAAGCAGGCATTGGTGCTAATGTGCTGCTGCACTGATTGGATATGCTAATTATAAGTATGTAAGTTAGCTCGCTGAACTGGAAGATTTGTTTTCAGATGTTTCGTCACCATGACTACGTAACATAATCAGTGAGAGCTGATGGTGCGCTGGTCCATCTCTCTATTTATTGATCTTGGTTTCTTAAGGTGGGTGATGTCATTTCTGATTCCTTTTTTCAAGGAAGGTAGATGGGGTTTAAGTCAATCTGTTTACTGATGGAGTTCTAGTTAGAATGTTATGCCTCTAAGAATTCTCAGGCGTGTCTTTGTTTTGCCTGTCCTAGTATCACGAAGGTAATCCTTTTTTTTCAAAAAGTTGCTCCTTGGCTCAAGGATACTCTGGGTCCTTGATTTTTTTCAGAGGGGTAATACACCAGGCCAGGCTCTGATCAATTTGATTCGGTACAGAGATGAAAATGATTTTGAGACGCCTTTTGTTTGTTTTATGTTTTAGAAGTGACCTGTATAATGAAAGGGTAGTGGTCAGCCCTACAGCTGAGCAGTTTAGTTCAGTCCTGAACCGGTTGGGGGTTCAACAGTGAGCTCTGTGGAAACTCGTGCTCTCTCTCTTTCTGTCCTTCAACTTCAACCTGTAAGCATGTATTCCATTTATACTGGTGTTTAAAAGGAGTTTGCTTATTGGGACTATTATGTATATTTGGAACAGCATACTTAAGAAGACTGAGTTCTGTGGGGGTTCTTTGTTCTTTGAGTTTCATTGTGTAATTTTGTGAATAAACGTTTGTCAGTTTTAAATGTGGTGTACAACCTCGCTAGCTTAATCCAGATAATTTTCACTGTACACATAGCGAAACAGATTGCAAAGTTATGGTCTGGGCTGCCTGCTTAAGAATGTTTTGAGTGGTCTGGCCTAGTCCATAACCGTTTGGGGGCTCTTTGCAGGATTTTAAACAGCAAATGGTAGGTGCTAGTGTCTTTATTTTGGGTGTTTGGTTTGGTTGGGTAGACAAAGCTTGAGGTAATAATGGCTCTTTCCGTCGCCAAACATTTTCTGGAAGTGGATGCGGTGACTTTGGAAGTTTTGCAAAACGTGTATAAATTGCAGGGATTAGCAGCGAAGCTAGAATTGGAGCTGCCTGCTTCTGTGAGGAAAAGAGAGATAATTACAGCAGTAGGTCAGCATTTAAACATCAGAATCAATAGAGATGACAAGAATTAAATTGCAAATGAAGCAGCTTGAGTTAGAGGTGAGAGATAAGGAAAGGGCAGCAGAAAAGCAGAGGAGAGGGAAGAGAGCAGAGATAAAGAAAGAGAGAGAGCTTTTGAACTTCAAAAACTGACACTTAAAAAGGAAAGTCAGCTTAAAAGGCTGGAGCTAACAGCTGAGGGTAGGCTCAGTGAGGAAGAGATTGAGAATGAGCAAGCCCCTGGTAAGCAGAAGCTGAGTGAGAAACTGTTTAAGTATGTTCAAGCATTGCCTAAATTTGATGCAAAGGATGTGGAAGCCTTTTTCATCTCATTTGAAAAGGTGGCTAAACAAATGCAGTGGCCAGTGGCTATGTGGATTTGGTTGATCCAAACGAAACTTGCAGTTAGTGATGCAAATACCTCACTAGCCCTATCAGAGGAGGTGTCTGGGGAGTATGAGGAGGTGAAAAAAGCTATTTTAAGTGCATATAAGCTACTGGCAACATTTCAGGAATCTAAGGAGGGACCCAGGTCAAACCTACATTGAGTTTTAACGGATCAAATAGAGTGATTTCAATAGATGGGTAAGAGCTTTAAAAATCGAGCAAACCTACGATGCCCTTAGGGAGATAATTATTTTGGAGGAATTCAAAAATTCACTGCCTGAAGTACTGTGAGAGCATGTGGAAGAGCAAAGAATTAAAACAGCAAAGTTAGCAGCTATAGTGGCTGATAATTATGAGCTGCTGCATAAAACTCGGTTTGGCTTCCAGGATCACTTTCAGTCCATGAGGGATAGAAATTGGGGCAAAGAGAAATCCTCACTTGGAAAGGGAAAGGTCGATCTCAGTGAAGATCATAAGGATAACTTACCACAGGGTAAAAAGGAAACCCTTGAGGAGGACACCGAATTAAAAAGCTCCGGTGTTTTCATTGTAATAAAGTGGGCCACACGAAATCAGAGTGTTGGTGGGCTAGGATGTAGGAAAGGCAGACAAGCCTGGAAGTTTTGTTGGACTAGTAACAAAAAGCACAAGGGAAGTTAGACAACTGCCTCAGAGGTTGATTAAGGAGGAAGTGCCAGATCTGCTTAAAAAAAATACATGCAAGGGTAAAGTTTATTCACATAGGCCAGGAGTCATAGGTAAGGAGGTTACAATATTAAGGGACCAGCATTCTCTCAGCCTGCAATACTGAAGGATGAGGAGATATGCACTCCTGAGGGACTATTGCCAGAAAAGGTATTGGTAACAGGAATTCATGGTGAGACAAAAAGTGCTCAATTATGTAAAGTGAGGCGAGAGAGTCTAGAGAAGAGTGGAGAATTTGTGGTGGGAGTACTTGACAAACTGTCAGCTCCAGAAATACAATTTGTCCTTGTAAATGATATAGCTGATTCACCAGTAGGTGTGCTGCCTACTCTAGTGGAAATGAGGGCAACTGAAGAAATGAAGAATCTTTATTCAAGAATTTTCCCTGATTGTGTGGTCACAAGATCACAGAGGCACAGGTTGAAGCAGGAGAGATCAAAAGCCACAGATAAGGAAGCTGACATCGCTTTATCAGGAACTCTCGTCGATCAGATCAGTGGAACAGAGAAGGAGCAAATAGGTAAACATGGAATATCTTTAGCTCTGCTAAGCTGATTGAATTATAATAGAAAGTTGAGGAGTTAAAACATTTATATCAAAAAGCAATTGCAGAGAAGGAAAGTGAATACATTCTTGTGTGTTATTACTTAACAAATGATGTCTTAATGTGGAAATGGAGACCATCACACATTCAAGCAGATGAGAAATAGGCAGAGAGTCATCAAATTGTTTTTGCCAGTAGGGTATAGAAAGGAGGTGCTGTGAGTGATGCATGAGCTACCACTTGAAGGTCATTTAGGGGTGAGGAAAACACAGGCTAAAATACAAAGACATTTTTACTGGCCTGGACTACACAAAGATGTAGTTAAATTTGGCCAGACCATAAGACTGTAAGACGTGGGAGTGGAAGGCCTTTTGGCCCATCAACTTCATTATGCCATTTAATCATGGCTGATGGGCATTTCAACTCTACTTACCTGCACTCTCCCCATTGCTCTTAATTTCTTGGGGGATCAAGAATTTAGCAATCTCTGCCTTGAAGACATTTGAGTGTTCTGGCCTCATCTACACTCCGTGTGAATCTCTGCTGGACACGCTCCAGTGCCAGTATGTCCTTCCTGAGGTGTGGGGCCCAAAATTGGATACAATATTCTAAATGAGGCCCAACTAAAGTCTCAGAAGCATATCACTGCTTTTATATTCCAACCCTCTTGAGATAAATAACAACATTACATTCGCTTTCTTAATCAAGGACTTAACCTGCAAGTTAACCTTTTAGAGAATCCTGGACTAGCACTCCCAGATTCCTTTGGACTTTGGCTATATGAATTTTCTCACCGTTTAGAAAATAGTCCATGCCTGTGTTCTTTTTTCCAAAGTGAAAGACCTTGCATTTGCTCACGTTACAATTTCATCAGCCATTTCCTGGACCACTCTCAAACTGTCTAAATATTTCTGTAGCCTCCCCACCTCCTCAGTACTATCTACCTGTTCACCTAACTTCATATCATCGGCAAACTTCACCAGAATGCCCCCAGTCCCTTCATTCAGATCATTACTATATAAAGTGAACAGCTGCGGCCCCAATACTGAATGCTGCGGGACACCACTTGTCACCAGCTGCCATTCCAAAAAAGAACTTTATATCCCAACTCTCTGCCTTCTGTCAGACAGCCAATCCTCAATCCAGGCCAGTAGCTCATCTCGAACATCATGGGCCTCACCTTACTCAGCAACCTCTCATGAGGCACCTTATCAAAGGTCTTTTGAAAGTCTAGGTAGATAACATCTACTGAGTTTTCCTGGTCTAACTTACTTATTACCTCTTCAAAGAATTCTAACGGGTTTGTCAGGCATGACCTCCCCTTACTACATCCATGCTGACTTGTTTTAATCCAACCCTGCACTTCCAAGAATTTTGAAATCTCATCCTTCGCAACAGCTTCTAGAATTTTACCAACAACTGAAGCTAGGCTAATCGGCTTATAATTTTTCATCTTTTGTCTTGATCCTTCCTTGAACAAGGGGTTACAACAGTGATTGGATAAATCATCCAGGACTTTCCCTGACTCCAGTGATTTTTGAAAGGTCGCAGTCAGTACCTCCACTATTTCCCCAGAACTCTAGAAGGTAACCCATCAGACCAGGCAATTCATCAATTTCTAGACCTTTTAACTTTCCTAGCACTTTCTCTTTTGTAATGGCTACCATACTCAACTCTGACCCTGACTCTCCTTAATTGTTGGGATATTACTCAGAAACGATTTACACCAAGGATGTTGCCAGGGTTGGAGAATTTGAGGTCTTGGGAGAGACTGAGTAGGCTAGGACTGTTTTCCCTAGAGTGTTGGAGGCTGAGTGGTGACCTTATAGAGGTTTACAAAATGGTGAGGGGCATGGATAAGATAAATAGACCAAGTCTTTTCCCTGGAGTGGGGGAGTCCAGAACTAGAGGGCATAGGTTTAGGGTGAGAGGGGAATGATATAAAAGAGACCTAAGGGGCAACATTTTCACGCAGTAGGTGGTATGTATATGGAATGAGCTGCCAGAGGATGTGGTGGGCTGGTACAATTGCAACATTTAAAAGGCATCTGGATGGGTATATGAATAGGAAGGGTTTGGAGGGATATGGGCCGAGTGCTGGCAGGTGGGACTAGATTGGTATGGGGTATCTGGTCAGCATGGACGAGTCGGACCGAAGAGTCTGTTTCCATGCTGTATATCTCTGACTCTATTTCTCATGTCTTCTACTGTGAAGACTGACACAAAATATTTATTAAGTTCTTCAGCTATTTCCTTATCTCCCAGCACTACCCTTCCTGCATAAATTTGGAGCGGCCCAATGCTTATTTTTACCTCTAGTTTCTTTCTTATGTATTGAAAGAAACGTTTACAAGCATTTCTAATATTACTGGTTAGCCTATCTTCATATTTGATCCTCTTCTTCCTTATTTCTCTCTTTTTATCCTCTGTATGTTTTTGTAGTTTTCCCAATCTTCTGATTTCCCAGTGTTCTTGGTCACTTTATAGGGTATCTCTTTTTCTTTGATACATTTCCTGACTTCCTTTGTCAGCCATGGCTGAGTAAGTCCCCACACCCCAGTCAAGATAATCTTTCCTTTCTTTGGGATGAACCTCTGCACTGTCCTCAAATACACCCCGAACTCCTGCCATTGTTGCTCTATTGTCTTTCCTGCGAGGTTCTACTTCCAGTTGATTTTTGTCAGTTCGTCTCTCATGCTCCAGTAATTGCCTGTATTTAACTGTAACACCATTACATCCGATTTTTGCCTTCTCTCTTTCAAACTGCAGACTGAACTCTATCATATTATGATCGCTGCCTCCTAAGGCAGTGTGTCATACGTCATCTAATTGGAAAACCACAGGTAGTAATAAAACCTGCTCCTTTAATACCTATGAAAATGTGTTGCTGGTTAAAGCACAGCAGGTTAGGCAGCATCCAAGGAATAGGAAATTCGACGTTTCGGGCATAAGCCCTTCATTTTTTACCCTTTAATACCTATTCCAGCATCACTCACCATAAGAAACCAAGACCTATAAATAGAGAGGTGGGACATGCCACCAGCACTTCACCAGAGACTCTCACTGATGATGTTACCCAGTATGGTGATGAAATGTCTGAAAACAAACCTTCCAGTTCAGCGAGCTATCTTACAGACTTATCATCATTCTGAGCTACAAATCTTAAAAATTGCTAATACGCTAATTATGTTCATGACTACATGCACTGTATTTTGCCTTCATCGCATTTGCCGTTGTCATTTCTGTGCAATATTTGTTGAAGATTAATCACTGGGAGGTCATTCTTACATTACAGTTAACACTGATGTATTCTATTTCAAATGGTTAATTTCCTCTAATACCTTCGTGGTCTTGACTATCGCTGTGATGTCTTTAATGTCAAGGCTGTGTCTTATGAAGAGTGGTGGAACTTTCAAAACAGAACTAGATAAATAGTCAACCAGAGAAAAAGGAAATGTAAGGCTATAGGAAATGAATGAATGGATGGAGTGGAATGGGAGTAATCGGATATGGCCTCCGAAGAGATGGCACAGACCCAGTGGGTCAGAATGACCACATTCTGTGTGGCAAAATACATAAAAGTCATAAAACAGGAGGGCACAATGGCATATTGTGAAGCTGTTTGAATCTTATGAAAGGTGCTGGGTCTCAGTTCATCATCTTTTTTCTGTGGTTTATGCCTTTAACAGGTAAGAAAAAGAGCAGGGGACTGAAGTTATCGAAGGAAGTTTTTGAGCAACCACAGGCCAGCCCCACGTAAGTAGCCACAACTTTGTGAACCTTGGGATCATTCAATGCTAGCCATTATTGCGGAAGTTTTCTTCGTTAAAAATGTGTAAGGGCTGGCCAGGTGGCCAGTGTTTAGCATAATGTTTTGAAAAGGTAGTTTGATCAGAAATAGGACAGCTTGCTGTTAGTGGCATGAATGAGAATGAGAAACTATGGCTATCTTTATTAATTGGAGCTGGGATTGTTGCATGATATATGTAATGAAACAAATACATGTTGGCAAATTTGACTGTCCCTGAAAAACTTGTTTTTCAGTCCCTTTGAGAAAACAATTTGCTAACTGAAGGAAATAACCTCCACAGGAATCAATGTTTCCTGTGGTAACAGTAGGGTGTGGGCTAGGGTTGGGATGGTGAGACAGTGATGGTTGATTACAAAGGCCCTTGAGGAGGGGTGCAGAGAGAAGATGACGTAGAATTGAGTTACTATTGCTCGTACGGGAGAGTTTTGGTTTGTATTTGCTGATGAGGGAGTAATCTCAGCACAGCCACAGGACTAGTCTATTCAAAGGTTCAAGTCCCTGGGGATTGAAGGCAGATAGGTTATCTGACATCTTTAACATTGAATAATATGTTCAAAGAGGGAAAATTTAAAAAACAGTATTAATGTTGAAACAAAGAAGGACATGTGAAATAATGGGCTGGTGGCTTGCTTCAAAAAGTGGATTTTAAGAAGTGTCTAGAAGGAGGGGAGAGATTTGTAGAATTGGAGCGGTTTAGGGAAGAAATTCCAGAGCTTGAGTTCCAGGCAGCTGAATATGCAGCTGCCACAGGTTCAGTGATGGGTTTTGGGTAACATGGAGGAGATCACGAAGTGCTGAGTGTCAAGGTGAAGGCCTTCAGGAATGTAGATCAAGTGTGGGAGGACCACGGGAGGCAACAAAGTTAGGAAGATGCACAGCTGCGAAGGGATTTAAACACAAGAACTTGAATTTTACACAAATGGTGCTGGGGCTTGGGATGGTACTGCAAAGACCAGGGCAAGGGAGGCAGGGTTTTGGAGGATCTGAAGTTTATGAAAATTAAGCTAATTAGTATGTTAGAGAGTATTGTTAAAATTTGTGTCTAAAGGTGACAAATGGCAGAAGACTTCAATGGAAAGCTGTTGGGCTAAAGATAGGTCATGTTCAACAGGTGGATGCATTTGTAATGGAAAGTGTTTGAAACAGAACCTTAGCATGGAGTTGAATAGGATGCTGAGGTTGTGAATTATGTTCCCTCCTCCTCTTGTTGAAATGCTTTGCCTGTGTATTACTGCGCGTGCTTCTATTTCAGTATCTGAATCATACCAGAATAATTTCATTGCTGCATTTGAAGGGATGCTCATACGAGGATTTGATATGACAAATATCTTTAAAATGTATGAAACAACATGGACAATATTTTACAAACAAAGACATGACTCACAGGATCATAAGGATCTGAGTTCCACAAACTCTAGTGGGCATTTGTATTGCAATCGTGACTTGGATCTCATCTGTTATCGTTAAATAAAAGATACGAGAGGTGCTATTGTCTCGATGATAGTGGTACAAGGCAAGGAGAGGGTGAATGCAAACTTTTAACTTTGCAGAACGTTGATTGCGAGTGTTTAAAAACAGATCTGTTTGATACACTTGATTAAAAGATGATGATGTCACTGGCAATGCAAAAGATAAAGAGCAGGTATATGGATGAGCACTTGGCACGTCATAACATTGAAGTCTATGGGCCAAGTGCTGGAAATTGGGATTAGGTTGAAGATCAGGTGTTTCTCAGATGGCGGGGCAGCATTCATGGGCCGAAGGGGCTTTTCTGCATTGTCTGCTTCTGAGGTTATGTAGTTCCCTTTTTATAGAGATATCCTACTAGTATTTTACTGTCTCTCTCCTGGTTACCATGTACCCCTGCTGGGTCGAGACAGTCTTGGATCCTTCACCCTTGATCTAGTTCATGGCTGTACGGCAGATCCTGTTGATGATGACCCTGGAATAACCATAGCCACTCCCAAATGCTGAACACCCAACTCCTCAAAGTCCACTTTGTAATAATTAGAGTAGTGGGATTGTTCAGTGTGATGTGCGCTTTTTGTTCAGAGCAACTCAATATTATCCATACATCCTGTTAGGTATTACTTTCAGTCATAGAGATGGACAGCACAGAAGCAGACCCTTCGGTCCAATCCATCCATGCCGACCAGATATCCTAATCTGATCTCGTCCCATTTGCCAGCACTTGGACCATATCCCTCTAAACCCTTCTTATTCATATACCCATCCAGATCCCTTTTAAAAGTTGTAATTGTCTCAGCTTCCACCATTTCCTCTTGCAGCTCATTCCATAAAAGTACCGTCCTCTGCATGAACAAATTGCCCCATAGGTCCTTTTTTATATCTTTCCCCTCTCACCCTAAACCTATGCCCTCTAGTTCTGGACTCCCTGACCCCAGGGAAAAGACTTTGCCTATTTACCCTACCTAGGCCCCTCATAATTTTGTAAACCTCTGAGGTCACCCCCCAGCCTCCAATGCTCCAGGGAAAACAGCAACAGCCTGTTCAGCCTCTCCCTATAGCTCAAATCCTCCAACCCTGGCAACATCCTTGTAAATCTTTTCTGAACCCTTTCAAGTTTCAAATGTTCTGCATATGTATTTTTGCTTTGATTACCACATAAACACTAGTACCATAAGAAGTGACAGGAAGTATGATTTTTCACATTATATAACATTCTCAGAATTGAACTATTTTGGTTTCTTCTTCCTGTCTTTGCTGTTACTTCTATGAGCAGATTTGTGTTTGATGGAATTACCTGTCTGTTCTCAGTTACAGATTACAAATGTATTTTGGTACTTGTCAGCTGTTTGAGGGAATGTTTAATTGCTCAGTGACCGAGTTTGCAGGACTTTTAAAAGTAAATGTCATTTTTTTTCATGCCGCAGTGTCCCATAATGAACTTCGGTTTTATTTTTAAGCCCCATGTTCTTGTCTCTGTTTTTAAGATTCTTACTTTACTGCTTTGATCAAATGTGTTGTCATGTCCCTTTTCATCTGACTGGATCTCCATCTGCTGTGTTTACTCCTATTATAACCTTAGCTGGTCCTCCTTGTTCTCCCCACAATCTCCTCTTTCCCTTCAGTGACCATGGGACTGTTTTATTTTCTTGCTGATTATCAAATTACTAAACTGAAAAGGTGATTCCACTTCAAAGCATATAAAGCAATTTTACTACATTCTGTGATAAATGAAAATTATCCTTTGTTTCCCTTTTAAGGAAGCCACATGAGCTGTTTCTGAAGTCTTTTGAGGTGTACAGCACGGAAATGGACCCTTCGGTCCAACTCATCCATGCTGATCTGACATCCTAACCCTAATCTAGTCCCATTTGCCAGCACATGGCCCATATCCCTCTAAACCCTTTCTATGCATGTACCTAACCAGATGCCTTTTAAATGTTGTAATTGTACCAGCCTCCACCACTTCCTCTGGCAGCTCATTCCATATACATACGATCCTCTGCATGAAAATGTTGCCCCTTAGGTCCCTTTTTTATATCTTTCCCTTCTCACCATAAACCTATGCCCTCAAGTTCTGGACTCCCCCACACCAGGGAAGAGACTTTGTCCATTTGTCCTATCCATGCACATCATGATTTTATTAACCTCTATGAGGTCACCCCTCAGCCTCTGACACTCCGGGGAAAACAGCCCCAGCCTATTCAGCCTCTCCCTATAATTCAAATCCTCCAACCTTAGCAACATCCTTCTAAATCTTTTCTGAACCCTTGCAAGTTTCACAATACCCTTCCAATAGGAAGACCAGAATTGCATGCAAAATTCCAAAAGTGGCTGAACCAACATCCTGCACAGCTGCAAATGACCTCCCAACTCCTATACTCAGTGCCTTGACCAATAGAGGAAAGCATACCAAATACCTTCTTCACTATCCTATCCACCCGAGACTCCACTTTCAAGGAACTATGAACCTGCACTCCAAGGTCTTTGTTCAGCAACACTCCCTAGGACCTTACCATTAAGTGTATAAGTCCTGCTAAGATTTGTTTTCCCAAAATGCAGCACCTCGCATTTATCTAATTTAAACTCCATCTGCCACTCCTCAGCCTATTGCCCCATTTGATAAAGATCCTGTTATACTGTGAGGTAACCTTCTTTGCTGTCCACTACACCTCCAATTTTGGCCTCATCTGCAAGTGAAGTGGTGAGATTGAAGAGAAGAAATGTCCTGAATGGATAAATACACTATTAAAGGGCAGTGTGTTTCAGACTTTGGCTGGCGCCTCTGTCCTTACCTGCCTGACCTTCGGCTCATACCTTCTTTCTTCTCTGTGATTCACCCAGGTGTTGCTTCCCTCTCCTGGACTCCCATTCCCATTCACGATCCAGATTCCATTCCGACTGAAGTCGTGGAAGTGCGAGTCTCCAGAGTTCAGAAAGGCCGAGGTCTTTTCAATTGGTGTTCCTTTTCTGAAATGATTTTCAAAGTTGCTGCTGCTGTCCAGAGAAGTGGCAAAGGGAGAGCTTGTTTTAAATAAAAGGGCGATTGTAAAAACCCCAACACCTTTGAAAAAATTGGGACTTGCATTTTCACAACAATAGACGTCTAACGTCTGGATCATGATGGGATTGCAGGTCCAGGAGAAGGGAGGAATGTGAGGTTGGGGAGGGTGGGATCAGCCCTAACTCGGAGGAAGTGGATAAGGCTGGCAGTGACGAGGAGCATCCGTGAGTGGGATACTCAGAAAGCAGGATTGCTGGGGAGAAGGAGCCACTGTAAGAGCAAGTTACACTTTTCTTATCTTTTAAAAGAAGATTTAAAATGTCAGTTAATAAATTTGGAATTTAACAAAGCAAAATATTTACTTAAAGGGTGTACAATGTTTTAATTTTTTCTTTTATAAGAACATTCCAACAGAATTGGACTACAATTGTAAGATTGGTTCTTATAGGAAACAGTGTTTCACTTCAAGTTGTGATGTGCAGAAATACAGCCACAGCCTTAAGCAAGGACATACTGTACAGTGTGATACATGAGTGTGAACGAACATCATAAATATCTAGAAAGTAATTTCTGTTTTTTCTTATTGTTATAATTACATAATATTTCATTTATTGGAATAGGTCTTGAAAATGTTACCATTTTAGAAGATGGATATTATCTAGAGATCAATTGTTTAAAAATTTATTTCCATGAGCTAAATGTGACTTTGTGCCAAGTGGAATAGCTGATATCCTGTTGTATGTAAATCTATGATTCTTGTAGCTCTGTTAACCTTGCATTCAGGCTTTGCTATGAGCAACGTTACCCTTGGTATCTTGTATTGCACCAAGTTCCATTCGTCTGTTGTCTGTGTTTATTTTCTTACATTTAAACAGTGCCTCAACTTCAAAATTCTCATCCTTATTTTCAAATCCTATCATGGCTTTGGCCTTCCATATTTCTGTAATCTCCTTCATTCCTCTCATTCTGGAATTCTTGATTTTTAATATCCGTATCTTCGGTTGCTTGGCCTTTAATCTCTGGAGTCACACACCGGCTAGACCAGGTATGCACAGCAGATTTCCTTCCCTAATTAGTGAACCTATTGGAGTTTTATGAAAATGGTTACATGGTCACCATTAGGCTAGATTTTGAAATCCAAATTTCATTGAATATAAATTTTACCATCTGCCACAATGCAAATTGAACCCATGTTCTGAGAACATCAGTCTGTCATTCTAGATTATTAATCCAGTGACATAGTCACAGCATCACTGCTTAACACTTCAGTTTAACAACTCAGAGTAGGCTATTGGATGGTAATTGGCTGGCTTGTGTTTATCATTTTTTTTATGCTCAGAATGCACCCAAGAAATTGTTCCACAGTTTCGGGTAGATGTCATTGTTGTAGCTGTACTGGAACAGCTTGGCTTGGGGTGAGGTGTGACATTTTTAAGAGCACAAGTCTCTACTATTACTGAACACTGTCAGGGCCTATAGCCTTTGCAGCATCCAGTGCCTGTAGCCGTTTGTTGGTATCACGTTGGGTGAATTCGTTCTCAGGTAAATTGAATTGGCTGAGGACAGACATCTGTGATGCTAGGAACCTTCAGAGGAGGCTGAGATGAATGGTCCACTCAGCACTTCTGGCTGAAGATTGTTGCAAATGCTTCAGCTTTGTCTTTTGTACTGCTGAGCTTTTATTTATTCATTCCTGGGATATGTGCATAACTAGCTGGGCCAACATTTATTCCCTATCTCTAATTGGAGGAGAAAGTAAGGACTGTAGATGCTGGAGATCAGAGCTGAAAATGTGTTGCTGGAAATGTGCAGCAGGTCAGACAGCATCCAAGGATCAGGAGATTCGACGTTTTGGGCATAAGCCCTTCTTTCCAGGAAGCAGATTCCTGAAGAAGGGCTTATGCCCGATACGTCGAATCTCCTGTTCCTTGGATGCTGCCTGACCTGCTGCGCTTTTCCAGCAACACATTTTCAGCAGGGCCTATCTCTAATTACCAAGCGGATGTTCAGAGTCAACCACATTGCTATGGATCTGGAATCACATGTATTCCATACCAGGACAAGGATGGCAGATTTCCTTCCTAAAGGACATGGGTTTTTCCTGACAATTGTCCAGTAGTTTTATTGTCATCATTAAACTCTTATTTTCCAGATTATTATTGATTTCAAATTCCACCATCTGCCATAGGGGGAGTTTAGAACCCTGGTTGATGAATTAATAATCCAGAGATAACAACATTAGGCCATTACCTTCATCTTCTCCCATTACTGAGGAGGGGATATTTCTGGAACCTCCTTCTGCATTGTGATACTCGCCTCTGTCAATGTGCCTTGTTCTCATTGGCCTAGGACAAAAATTTCCAAAACTTCACTGGCCAAAAGCATTTTTCTGATTTTTGTAAGAAGTTGTATTGTAGGATACAGAAGTTATAATTCATGAACGTTATCAAAGTTCCAGTCAGGTGCATGGAGAACACGACCACAAGAACTTTTGATGTATGTTCCTTTCAGAGCTATTCTTGTGTCTGTTTGTGGTCAGGATGTAAATCACAGCCAGGGGGCTGGGAGCTCATTTTAAAGGGGCGAATCAGCAATAAATTAGGTGGAAATACAATGAATTGTGTGTTTGCTTTGCCTGAGGGGTGTGAATCAGAAAACTGACATCTGTTTGGATGGGGTGTAGAAATATTCCTGGAATAAAGAGCAATTCTAGGCTCCTGGTTTAAATATGCTTTGTATTGTTTATGTACTTGAATATAAGGTGAAGGTTGTTTTCCCTGCTGTCTGGGGGGTGGAAAGAGAGGTGAGGATGGGGGAGTGGGTGGGAGGTTGGCGGGGGAGTTGCTAGCAATGTGGGAGTGGTATGTAGTTGTTAGCTGAGGATTTGTCCTGCTGTGCAGTTAGTCCAAAGCAGGAATCTGTCATTGTCAGTATTACACATAGCTACACAGCCAGACCTGTCAAGTAATGGTTAGCCCTGGCCTTTAGAATTGTAATATGCACATCGTATGGCCGATGAAATGTATTTGTAGACTTTTCTTCTTCAAACAAATGCAGAAATAGCGTCACTTCTTTGAATTGCAGGGGTAGGCCATTTGGCCCATCCTGTTGATGTCAGGAATCCCAAAGAGATACAGGTCATTCTGGTATAACGTGCGTTTCGTTAATGTGTATCAACTGTAATGCGATTGATGAGTTGGGGACAGTGTTTCTAAAGCACGAACTTTTAAAATAATTTCATCACTAACATTTTAATTGCTGGTTCTAAAGTGCGATTTTTCTGTAACACGGGATTGTACAAGAACACACCCATCGTGTTATAGAAGAACTTCCTGTATTCGTTCATTCAGTCTTGGTCTCCCGCTCTTTGCCTCAGCCCCTTTCCAAATTTTTTTTTCTCTTTTTAAATCTATCCAGGCTCTGCTTTCAGCATTGTTATTGTAAGTTCATTTTGTGTTTTAACTCATACGGAAGATATGTTTTCACAAGCCTCTGTATTCGTTCTCAGGGTGGTGGTGTGTTTTTAAGGTATTCCTAATCAATCTGTTCAGCGATGTTATGACACATTTGAAACCCAAAACCCCTGCCTCAGAGATAGGAACACTCCCACTGCTCACTGAAGCCCCTTGGTGTGTTTTCCAAAAATATCATGCATTCAAGAATTCACTCAAATACCCACAGCATTGACTTACCAATCGATGGGAATGATTTTTGTTAACTTAGCAACTTAAAATCCTGAATACTTTAGTGTACGCCCCCCTGATCATCAGTTTTAGGCTAACAAAAAGAATCTCAACTTATCCAGTCTGCTTTCTCATCCAGCCTCTTGTTCGCAAGATCTTCTTTGTGAATCTCTTCTGGACCTTTAATGTGGACTTGATGTTGTATGAAATGAACTGCAGATGCTGGAAATCAGAAACAAAAACAGAAGTTGCTGGAAAACCTCAGCAGGTCTGAAGAGAAACCAGAGTTAATGTTTCGGCTCTAGTGATCCTTTATGGCTCTGAGGAATCCATCTGACTTGACATTTCATTTGCGGCTTGAACCATATGAAGCATGTTTTCTCAGTATCCCGCATGTTGTAATGAGTTCCTGAGTTGCTTTGAAATCTTGTGTAAGCTGAAATCCTTCTGTTTTCTCTCTGCAGTCCACCGAGAGACCTGGATTCAAAGGCCTGTATTGCTATAGGTGAGAAGGTAAGAGTCATTCTATTTACTCCCCTAATGACTCCCTCGCATTGAGATATAGCATGTGGAAAGAATGTGACATGAAACCATTATTTTGAGATGTGGTTTCACAGCCAGGCTTTATGTCACAAATTTTGTATCATCCTTTTTGTGTTGAAGTGCTTAAGAACAAATCCTTAAAAAGGTACAAAGTGAACGAATTGTCCTTTTTATGCAAAATAATGTTGTTTTTTCAATCTGGAAGCTTTCTGTGGGAGTATTGTCATGTCATGAGTTAATTCAGAACTGTCCAACCCTTTGGTATGGGTGGGCCGTAGGCACATGTCAATTTTTCTCTTCCTTGGAAGTCTGGTGAGCAAGTTTCTGAAAGGGTCCCCATAACAGTTACCAAAAACAATACATTGATCATGTAAATGGTTGATTAAATGAAATGACCATTAAAACATGCCCAGCAGCAAAGCTAGAGAGAGAAAAAGGATCAGCCTCAATCAGCGATGACTGGGGAATGGAGTGGTGACGGGCTGAGCTATGGAGTTAGGTTTAACTAAAGCTGATCTTGAGTCCCTGCTGGATAATGCTCCCTGAGCTGGTGGAATTAATGTGAAAGTGGGGGTCAGATATGACTTGACTTTCACCCCGGAGTATCCTGCTGTCTCAGCCTGTTTATCTTTCTTCTCCTCCTTTTTCTTTTCTGCACATTCTTGGCTCTTTGTCTCTCATTTCTGTATCTTTTCTCACTCCTTTCCCCTCTCTGATCCCCTCTCCCCATCTCTCTGAAATCCTCCTCCTCTGTCTTACTCCATCACTGTTCTTGTCTTACCCTGCTTCCTTCAACTTCAAATAAAAAATGCGACGGGGTGTTGCGCTCCAACAGTTTGCATTGCTTGGTGAAATGAAAGTGGCTAAGTTATTTATTTTTATGGGGAGCATTAAATGTGATTTGGTTAAAAGCAATTTCTATTTCAGCAATGAAATCCAGGTAAAATTAGCAGGAGTAATCTGATGGCCTATCAATTCCCCCATTCACCAACACAACCCACCTTGCCGTTTCCTGTCCACCATCTGAAACTCATTACCTTCTCCCATTCCCAAAATCTTCCACTGACACTTCACTGTATTTCAAACTCTGGCTTCAAATAAAGCATAAATAAACTTTAAGATGAGCAGTATACTTGACATCATTTGTCATCTGGTCTGTGATCTTTCTCATGCAAGGCTGTATAATGATTAATTATAGGAAGCTTATGAAAGAGCTGTAAATTTGTAGACATCAAGATGCTCTGGCTCGTAGGTCAGATGCCCCTAAGTTAAATGTTTGCTTAAACACTCAGACAAGAGGCACGTATGACAAAATGTGATTTTTAAGATTAGTTTATTTCCAACAAAGATAAAAGAACATGGAGTTTTACAATGAGAGAGCCTAGTCGGTCTAAAAAGTATTGATGCTGCATCCAAGCCTCCTTCCTACTTTATCAGATTGGACGTGTTTAGTTAACAGGGCACTGCTGATTTTTGATATTGTAGTCCTCTGTCCTTGAGTTGGTAGAATTGTTGAGAGTAAAGGCTCTTAAGTGCTTGTTTAATTGTCTGAGAATAAGGGATTGTTATGTATTTTCAGGTCTTCATTTGATTGAAAGGGCTCTTAGAGCACAGTGGTAGTGTCCCTACCTTTGAGACAGGTTAGCCCTAGTTCAAGTCTCCCCTGCTCCACAAGGGTGTCATATCATGTCTGAACAGGTTCACTAGAAAATATCTCAGAAATGATTGGATGAACACCAGAAGCTGTGAAAATCTTGAGGTGGTGTCTCCACCTCCAGGCCAGAAGGTGCAGGTTCAAGTCCCACCTGCTCCAGATGTGTGTTCTGATATGTCTCAACAAGATGATCCAAAATATTGAGAAGTCAAATTCTGGCAAACACCTGTCAGGTTTTCTACCCGAACTTGCAAAATCCAACATTTCCAATAAGAGCAGGCACATTTGCTCTTCCTTCCAATTTAATTGCAATGTTATTGTCCATTTGCGAAATTCTTTCTGGCTGCAATGCTTGTTCACCACATGGTTAAAATAAAGAAAGATGATATTATTGCCAGATATGGTTAAGATCTACACTCTTGTGACTGAACAGCAATAGACTTTATTGAACATAGCTATGTACAGGGGATGGTAAAAGAGGACACCTTGCTTGGAACCCAATGGAGCCAGACCCAGGGATCTGAAATTATTGTAGCCTTGAGATTTTTTTTTGTGCATGATCAATAATTAAAGGTAAAGTTGCCGCAGCCCCAGAGTGTTGCTTTCATGTTATATGTTGGCATCACAAACAAGCCGCCCAGCCAACTGAGCTCACTGACTCCCAAACCAAAGTGGGGAATGTGGGCATCAACCCCACTGCCTCTCAGATGAAATGAGTGTTCTACCATTTGAGGTAATTCCCCCACATTCTCCACTTCTCCCCAGAGTAAAGGCTCTTGTGGCATGGTGATCGTGTCCCCACCTGAGAGCCAAGAGGTCCAGGTTGAAGTCCCATTGGCTCCAGAGTTGCGTAATAATATCTCTGAACAGGTTGGTTAGGAAACTATGAGCGTTACACCAGGCAAACCAGAAATGACCGTCTCAAGTTTCCAGATTGCAAATGCACTGCTGTCGCTACTTTCACAGAGGAAACTTTAAAAATCAATGAAAAACCTGAAGGACGCAAACAAACATGAGCAGTGTAAAACAGCAGGGTGACACCGTGTAGTGCCATTGTAAACTCGCAGTGTTAGACTACAGCAGAAGCTGGGGTTCCAGCCATTCCCTTCAGGAGCTGGGTGGCTGATATTCTAGCTTGGGATCCTGCAACCACACAGGATCTATGTGGATTTCACCAGTTTCCTCATTTCCCCTCCCCCCACATTATCCAATCGCAAGCATCCAACTCGGCACTGCCCTCCTGACCTGTCCATTATCTTTCCCATCTATCTGCTCCACCCTCCTCTCTGACCTATCACCTTCACCCCCACCTTTTGTTTACCTATTGCACTCTCAGCAACCTTCCCCCAAACCCCACACCCCCTCCCATTTATCTCTCAGCGCCCCCCCGGCCCACAAGCCTCATTGCTGATGAAGGACTTCTGCCCGAAACGTTGATTCTCCTGCTCCTCGGATGCTGCCTGACATGCTGTGCCTTTCCAGCACCACACTCTTGACTCTGATCTCCAGCATCTGCAGTCCTTACTTTCTCCTGATATAACCTGGTCCCAGGCACAGCAACTCTCTGTGGCCTAGAGCGAAGGTATCTTTATCATGTTTACTTCCAAGGGAAAAGGTGTGCTTTCTGTTTTCCTGTCGAAGGTGGAGTTGGTTTAGTAGAGGTCTGAGCTTGACCATTCCTGACCAGAACAAGGAGCAATGCTGCAATTGGTCTGATTCCTCTTTCGGGTACGTTCGTTGCTGTGCTTGCTTTTCCCACATGAGGGCGCTGCGTCACTGCATGATATTCCCATTGTAAAACATGCCTGTCTAGGACAGCAAAGAATAGGCACCACTTCATTCATCTCTTACTGCTTTTCAAAAGCATTTCTCTATTGGCCCAATAGATGCTATTTACCATCACTTTAAAAATTAAATTTGCATGTGGAAACAAAGCACACATGATGGTTTAAGTTAAGGAATGTGCTGTGTATGTTTTACACCAGTGACAGAAAGAGGGAACCCACTTAAATGATGGGCAGAATAATTCCTCACAGTGAAGGCAATGTTACAGGCATGAGCCATGGCCTTCAGATCACACATCCAGAGACATTTAAACATGGTAGAGGTTAGGAAATTTTTGTTTTTGCAATTAACAGTTGATGCTAGATTAATGCACGTTCACACATTGATTTATGTTCACGTGTACTGCAGTACAGTGAAAAGTTTTGTTTAACGAGCAGTACTGGCAGGTCACGGCAATCAAAGATGTACAGATCAAACGTTGTAAAGTGACTTAGAGGTATACAGGTTTCATTGCACAGGGTGTGCGCTAGGTGAGATCATTGTTAGCAAGATCAGTGTTATTTGAGGCTGGAGAGTCCGTTCATTAGTCTAATAACAGCCGGGAGGAAGCTGTGTCTGAACCTGATGGTGCATGTATTCTGGCTTCTGTATTTTCTGCCTGATGGAAGAGATTCAAGGAGAACATAACCAGGGCGATGGGTCTTTGATGATGTTGGCAGCCTTTCTGAGGCAGCGAACCATGTACATGGAGTCCATGGATGGGAGGTTTCATTTCTGTGATGGTCTGGGCTGTGCACCCCACCTTCTGTAGTTTCTTATGCTCCTGGACAAAGCAGTTGCTACACCACACTGTTATGCACCTGGACAGTATCCTTTCAATGGTGCATCTATGGAAGTTGGTGAGGGTTCTTATGGACATGCCAAATTTCCTGAGCCACCTGAGGAAGAAAAGGTGTATTATTGTGCCTTCTTCACCATCCAGGACAGATCGTTGGTTATTGTTACTCCGAGGAACTTTGACACTCACCACCCTCTCAAACGCTGCTCTGTTGATGTAGATGAAGGCATGTCCTCCTCCTTTCTTCCTGAAGTTAATGATCAGTTCTTTAGTTTTGCCCATGTTGAGAAAGAGATGGTGCAATGAGGACAATGTTGCAAACTCTCTATCTCCCTTCTGTATTTTGACTCATCGTTGTTAGATATCCATCCTGCTATGGTGGCGTCATCAGCAAACTTGTTAATGGCATTCACTTGGAATTTGGCAACACCGTCATGGGTGTACAGGGAGTAGAGGAGGAGGCTATGGACGCATCCTTGGAGGACTCCAGTGCTGTGTTATGGTGGAGGTGGTGCAGTTACCTACCTTCACTGATTGTGGTCAGAAAGCTGAGGATCCACTTGTAGAGGGTGGAGCCGAGACCAAGGTCATGGAGCTTTGAGATCGGTCTGGATGGGATAATTGTTTTGAAGGCAGAGCTGTACTCAATGGCAGGAGTCAGATGTAGGTGAGCTTGTTGTCCAGATGTTCCATCGGTAAGCAAATTCCAGGAGATCGAGGCAGGGCTGAGAGACTGGAGTTGATGTGGGCCATCACCACCATTATGCAAAGGGTACTGTGCTATTACTGCAGTGTGTGTGTATGTCAGATAATCTACAGTAATGTTCCACTGTCAGTAGGTTGTGCTGGCCTCTAGGGGGCAGTAGCAGTATATAAATGTAAAGGCCGTCAACAGTCTCTGAATCTGAAAGGTGGTTTCCTCATCACTTCAGCAGTGAACCTGAAATTATATTTTGATTACAGGGGAACCTCGATTAACTGAACGAGATTGGCGGGCAGTATTTCGTTCAAGTAATCGATTATTCGGTTAATTGATTTTTAAATGCCTTTCCTCAGGGGCTCGGAGTTTTTAAAGTCTGTTCCCGGTTCAGGACTCTGCAGCAGCACATTGCACAAGCCCACTCCCCCGTCCAACTCCGCCCCCCCAACCCCCAACCTATCCAACTCTACTCCCCACCTCCCCATCCCATCCAACTCCACCCCCTGTCCCTCACCCCCCCAACTCTGCCACCCACCCCCAACCCCGTCCAACACTGACCCCCATCCCCCCAACCTATCCAACTCTGCCCCACGGACCCCTGCCCCCCCAACCCAGTCCAACACCACCCCCGCCCCCCCCAACTCTGCCACCCCCCACCCAACTCTAACCCTGTCCAACACCAACCCCGACCCCCAATGTCCGTCCAACTCTGCCCCCCTCCAGCACCGCCCCCCTCTCTGGGGCAGCCGGACTGGACACCAGCAATGACACTGCTGCTGCTGCCTTTTGGGTGAGTCTCCAACTAGCACATACACACGCACACAACTTTTTACTGCAACATTTTTTGACAGGATCCACCTTTGCCCTGTACAGGACAATGTTGGAGAGATTATCTGGGGAAGGGAGGAATTTAGGGTACACCCCTGTGTAGAACTCCAGGGAAAGTGTGGGGAAAGAGACAGGGCGGGAGGTCAGTCATTTGGAGACGGTGCCTGTTTAATCGCTGTGAACAAAAGACGCGATCACTGTTGGAAACACGTCTTTGACATAATGTTTCTGTCGGGACCTTGAGATCTCCTTCGGATAATCCGATATTCAGATAATTGGTACTCGGGTAATCAAGGTTCCTCTGTATATAGTACTTAGGAAGCAGTTGCTGAAGTTGAGTGTTGGAGTTCTTTTAATCTTAAATAGCTTCAAGGTAAGAATGGGAATATTACGTTTGTGTTGTATTTGGGCAATAAATTCAGGCCTGTGGTGATATTTAAACCAAATGAAGCCTCAGGAAGATGTTTTTGCCTCTGGCCCCGTTTCGGACAATAACAAGTGGACGAGCGACATGGTACTGTCTGAAACCCATGCTGGAAAGGGAGGAGGAAGTCCACGTGTGGCTGGGTTACTGACACTGAGAGAGATCTGGATGGAGTCACCATTGAATACATGTCGTGGAGATGAGCTGAAGGTGTGGAAAGCTGAGCTGCCTGACACTGTGTAGGGTGAGACGGTCCAAAACCACATTCTCCTTGCGGAGGCCTGGTGTTCTATCCAATGTGTCTCTGGGAATCTCGCCTCCCAGGATTCTAACATTCACTCCAGCTGGGAAGATTTATTACAACACCCTCACACAGTTAGTGTATTGGTACGCAGCAGAGAGACATCCAGTCACTGGTTCCATCTGTTTGTGTTGGTTATCTAGCCTCCTGTGGGGAGATGAATTAACTGTCGTCCTCAATGTCCCGGTAAACCCTGTTGTTAAAAACAACAACACTCCTTTTGTTGCTGCAAAGAGACCCCTCAATTACTCTCGCCGGATGGTACTGAGGCTTCTGTAAGTCACATAGAAGGTTTTGTTTTAGTTTG
Source organism: Hemiscyllium ocellatum (assembly GCF_020745735.1). NCBI lineage: Eukaryota > Metazoa > Chordata > Chondrichthyes > Orectolobiformes > Hemiscylliidae > Hemiscyllium > Hemiscyllium ocellatum. The sequence goes on from NC_083425.1 coordinate 15,874,124, forward strand.
CCTCAGCTCTGCTGAAATTATTGGACAGGTAAGGATAATCTTGAGTGAAACCATTGCAAAGAAAATGACCAATTACCATAAAGAAATGGAAACAGCTCATTATTTTCTTTATAAAAGCAAAATGCTGTGAAATCTTCTTCGAAACCCTGTTAGACTGGTCTAAGGTTGGTACCCAGGTCAGTATGGACTCTGCCAGGATAAATGCCATGATCTTCTCTCTGTTGCCCACACTCACTATCTCTGCTGCCCCACTCTCACTTTGTCACTGCTACTGCACCCACCACGGCTCATGCTGTACCACGGCCATTATCCCCCGCAAGGTGTGCCCTCGCTCACCTTCCCCCACCCACCCTCCGTAACCCGACGCTGCCTATTCACACCTCATGCCACCTACATTGGCACTAACTGCAGAGGCAACCACTTTCACCTCAGTCAATCCCTCCCCTTCTCTCACTCCTGGAGACAGCAGACCATGATGGGACAGAGAGAGAGCCAAGATGGGTGGCGGGCTTCCTGACATTCAGCACCTCACCCCCGTCGAGGAGAGGATCCTGACGCTGAGCCCACAGCCCACCCCTAGCAGTCAAATGACCATATCCTACTCCCTGGTCTGATATTGCCTGTGACTTATTTGCTGAGGTCCCTGACTAATGGCAGCTCCCCTGGACTTCCCTGAGCCACCCAGTAACACTTGCAGCCTGTTTATTGTGTAAACTGCTGGCACATGGTTTCAGATTGAGGCTGGAATGTGCTGCAGAAAAACGAGCCCAATCTAACTGCTGCCCGTTGCCTGTCATGACAAGCTGCCAGGCTTTCTGTGCTGGGTAAAAAAAAACATATTCCTGGCAATAATGGCAGCCTTAAGCGGTTGAGGGGAGCAAGTGAACAAAGGCACAGCAAGGTTGTGGTGTTATATCTAGTTAGGGGTGAACTGAGAGAACACAAAGACAGTGAACAGCTTAGAGGTACACTCTGCTCTAGTCTGTGAACTGGCTGCTTGCTCCAATTTGCACCACTGTAACGAGAGGTGCCAGTGCACTCTTTAGTACAACATTGGATTGCTGAAGCCTGCTCCAAGTGGATGTGCCATGGTGGCTTGCAGAGGCTGGTAGGTCTAAGATGCCAAGGCCTGTGGAATTGGGATTGAGCAGCTATGTCCTGATGCAGGCCTGAAATGCTGGTAGTCTGGGGGAGTCAGCAGCAAACCATAGTGACTGGGTACCCACTCTGACCTTCGCACATTGCTCCAATTAAAACACCGGATTAACCCTTCGTTTACAGCAGTCACCTCTCCCTCATGGGAAAGCAGCCCTGTAGTCCAGTTGGACTGTGGTGACTTTAGAGGTAAAGCACCCTCACCCTCCTCTAGCTTATCTCTCCACACTTCAGGCTCACTGCCTTTATTCCTGATGAAGGGCTTTTGCCCGAAACGTCGATTTCGCTGCACTTTGGATGCTGCCTGAACTGCTGTGCTCTTCCAGCACCATTAATCCAGAATGTGGTGACTTTACCTTTAGTCCTGTCCTTTAAACAGTGATGGGGTCTCCTCTGCCGGAGATGACGATTGCTGTGATACATTATCGTCTGGGGCGGCACGGAGGCTCAGTGATTAGTGTTGCCGCCTCCCAGTGCCAGGGACCCGGGTTTGATTCCAGCCTCTGGCGACTGTCTGTGTGGAGTTTGCACATTCTCCCTGTGTCTGCGTGGATTTCCTCCGGTTTCCTCCCACAGTTATACAAGGATGTGCAGGTCAGGTGAATTGGCCATGCTAATTTGCCCATAGTGTTCAGGGATGTGTAGGTGTGGTGCATTAGTCAGGGGTAAATGTAGAGTAAGAAGGTAGGGGAATGGGTCTGGGTAGGTTACTCTTTGGAAGGTCAGTGTGCACTTGTTGGGCAAAATGGTCTGATTCCACGTTGAGGGAATTCTAATCTCCTAATCTTCATTGGTGGTAATTCTGTCTGCCTGAATAATGTGCTGGTAAATATCGTTGAGTAAAGTGTCATTTGTTGACGATGAAAGTTTCTCATCTGTGGGGTGCACTGTTTGTTCTGCCTGCTCTGCTTGGTTTAATCGGACCGTGAAACCCTTGTCTCCATTTTCTGTAGAATTTCGAAGTGAAAGCCGATGACCTGGAGCCGTTATCGGAGCTGGGCCGCGGTGCGTACGGGGTCGTCGAGAAGATGCGGCACACACCCAGTGGTACACTAATGGCTGTCAAGGTAAAGCCAGCTCTCTGGAAGTATCAGTGATTCACTGAAAGGAAGGGAGGCAACTTAAGACCACTGTGTAATAGTCTAATCTATGTCATGGGCTCCAGCACTGCTAAGCCATTTTTGTTATGGCCAACTTTCCCGTGCCCTCCATACAGGGTGAGTACTGTCTGTGTCACTGGCTGGGTGTAGCAGGTTCTTGAGGTATGGAGACCCAGTGTAAATAACATCATGGGTAGGGGCCCATGTGACACCGCGAATGTAACCCCGGTCATGGTCCAGGTAGAATATGAAAGAGCAGTGGAGGTTGGAGAGATGGATGGTTTCCTAGTAGCTGAAACTTTAATGGAACAGTCTTTTGTGTGCTTCCTGAAAGGAATAATGGGGAGAAAGGGCCAGTTGGTCCATCATTTTCCATTCAATGGTGTTGTCCCATCACATTTTTAAACTGAAAAAGTCCAATAGTAACTACAGGCAGTTGAAGATGTAGGTGGATAGGTGAACTGGCTACATTGGAATATCCAGTGCCTCCTCCATGGGGGTGGAGATTGAGACAACTGAGGAGAAATTGAGTCACCACCTTTTTGCACAATGCTGTTTTCATCTGATTCAGTTAACAATCCTTTGCACACATGGCAGCATTAAACATAATTTTTACAGATACATTTGCTCATATGCAAACATTGTTTAGGATGTGGAACTGATTGGTGTGGCTACACGAGATGCCAATTGACACCTAGTTCTGTTCTTTAATTGGCAAGTTGATTTTCTATCTCGTTGTTCATCAGCCCCACATTTCATTCCAGAGATGTTTTTGTGCCCTTTTCTGTTTCTCTGTATCCTTTCGTAAAATGTTATTGCTTTAGTTGCAATCACAAGACCAATTTTTCACATTCCATTCCTTAATTTTATCTTGCAAGAGGCAGTTCATAAAATGTTATTTATAGAAGGGCGAAGGTAATTCAATAAGTGATTAGTTTACTACAAATGAAGGGAGGCTGGAGATTGCATTTCTAATTTAAGACAGCTGGTCTGTGTGGAAATTATGCAAGTTATGCATTTACATGGTCGTTTTTCTAATGTCCTTTATCTTTGGCCCAGCGTTAACCATACATACAGGTTGGAATGGCTTGTTTTGATTGTGCTTTTTACCCATACAAATGTATGTCTAATCTGGAGTCAGCGTGAATTTGCTTGATCCACACAATGATCACCTACATGTGGAACATTAATTTAGCTGTCTGCCCAGTCCATTGTTTCGTTGGTTTTTGGGCAAAGAAACATGCGGATTATCCTGAATTTTGATTTGCCGGATGTGTCAAAGCTTGACGTATTTCATCCAACAATGCCACCGACTGAAAATGTTTGTCAGTGAATTTGAACCCCTCTGTGGCTCTGCCCCTCTCTATCTCTGTATCTCTGGTCTATAAGCCTTCACTAATGCTGCATTTCCCCTCCTCTTGGCTTTCAGCACATCGGTCATTTAATTTGTTTCCATCATTGGTGGCCGTGACTTCCGTCTTCTGAGTTTCCAAGTTTTTAGAATCCAACAGATACCCGCCGCCCCCCAATGAAGATCTTTTTGTGTCTGTTTCCTCCTTTTTAAGATGCTCCTCAAAATAATGCCTCTTTGCTCAAGCTTTTTACCAGCTGTCCTCATGTCTCCTACTTTTATCGCGGTGTGTTATTCCACCAGCACAATTCAACACTTTACTGCTCCACCCGAGCAAACACTGACTGGGCAATCCTATGAGAATTGTTGGTGTCTTTGCCTCAAAGGGGAGCCCATTCCGTTACCTACTCTGCCCTTGTCCTAATATTATTAAGTGGAAGCCAGCAACTCCCTCCCGAAGGACACCAAGTGTCCTGACCCACCAAGCATTGCTGGCATTTAAGAAGGCAGCTGACCTTCTCCAGGGCTATTGTGGCTGGGCAATAAATGCTGGCCAAATCAGTGAAGCCCACGCCTTATGAATGGGAAAAAAAAATTAAAGGAATGTATCAAATTAAAATTTGATCAGCAATGTCCGATTTTCTTTAAAAGCCTTCCCTAAATTCTGACCTAAATCTGGTGCTGCCGAGCTGCGGTGTATCAATGGGGTCTGATCAAACAACATTGCTGTAAAATGAACACCGCATCATAACTAAAGAAAATGGAGTCATCTCCTTATACAGGACTCACCGCTGGTTCTGCAGTCACAAAACTTCTCCGTTTTGCAGAATCTGCATGCTTTTAGAACCAAGTGGCTGAATTTTTATATCTCAGTGTGGGCAGTAGACAGATTCCTAGATTCTTGCCCCGACTCTCCTGTTGCTTTGCTGACTCCATGGTATCCTCAGGCCATTCCTCCGAAGGAGGCATTCGTAGAATCATGGATTTGTTATGGTGTAGGAGGAGGCCATTTGGCCCAACACACTTGTGCTTGAAATGGGCATCGGTACCTGGTGCCCATCTCCTGCTTTTTTCTCCATGCCCTGAGTAGGTATTTTTATCCAAATAATCACAGATCCAAGCAGTGCATTCATACCCTCATTATGTGTGTGAAAAAATTCTTCCACACTTCACACCTCCTTCTCCTGCTCATCCTTAACTCTATGCCTCTTCTTCCTGTGCCTTTAATGAGCAGGAACGGTTTCTCCCTGTCCACTCCACCCAGATGGCTCCTGATTTTGAAAACCTCCATCAAATCTCCTCTCAGCCTTCCTCTGTCCAAGGAGAACAGTTCAAAAATTGTGGTGCTGGAAAAGCTCAGCCTGTCGGGTAGCAACCGAGGAGCAGGCAAGTCAATGTTTTGAGCGTAGGCTCTTTGTCAGGAATGTTGCTTTGCTGAGTCTGTTCCATCCTCTGGAGGAGGCATTCATTGAGTCACAGAATTGCTATGGCATAGGAACTCGTCCTGCTCGAAACACCGACTCTCCTGCTCCTCGGATGATGACCGGCTGTGCTTTTCCAGCTCCACACTTTTTGATTCTGATCTCCATCATCTGTGGTCCTCACTGTCTCAAGGAGAACGGTCCCCAGCTTCTTCAACCTATCGTCACCACTGGAGTTTCTCACTGGCTTCAGACAGATGGGGGTTAGCTGTCACCAAAGCTGCATGTGATTTAGTCAGCTGCTTTATATTTTAAAGTAAAGAGCTTCTGACCCTCATTTGACCCTGATGATGGACTCTCGTTGGTCACGGGAAATGTCCATGAAGTTTCACCTGCACTAAAGGGCACGGTCAGCGATTATCATTTTAATGTTTGAATAGTCTGAATTTAAATTCCAAATTAGAAACAAATTCTTGTCCTTTAGGAAATCATCCTTTAATATGGACAATACTCATGGGTTTTTTCTTGATCTTTAAGATTTCTATATTTTGATAAATAGTTGATAATCCAAAGAACTAGGGCTATACAACACAGACTGTCTGTAAAGCTTTAAATTCAAAAGCTTTGATTGAAGTGAGAAGACCAATGCTGATGCTGCAGGCAAACCATGCACAATTTCTGTGAAGTCTTGGGTTAATTTTATTCAGATGTACAAACAACTTCAGTGCTGATATGTGTGAAAATAAATGGGGAGAAGATAGTTGTTGGCTGTTTCTAATGAAACCTCAATATTTTCTAACCTTGCTCCACTTCACTATTGCGGCAATGGTCTAAGCAGGTCAAGTGTAGCAGTGAGGATTCCTGCTTTCAGCCTTATGCCCGAGATCTAACCTCGGCCTTTCCACCAGCTACATTTACTGTGCATTCCTCTGTCAAATTGAGTTGGTCACTGTCAGAGTCATGAAGCAACATTAACTGAATTTCACAACTAATCAACTGCTCAAAGCTGATTTTATAAAAGGCAAAACAAATCAAAAACAGAGAACTTTGTTATGAAGACAGAGGCAAGCGTTAAGAATGGACTATTGATGCTTTGCAGAAATAATGCCATTTGTACCACATTAAAGTTGTTGGTTTTTAACTGTTTAATAGAACCTGTCATCAGTATCCTTGATCTTGTTCCTTTAAATTGATATCTCAGAGGATCTCAATCCATAGCAGTGGTTAGCACTGCTGCCTCACAGCACCAGGGACCTGGGTTCAATTCCCGCCTCAGGCGACTAACTGTGTGGAGTTTGCACGTTCTCCCCGTGTCTGCGTGGGTTTCCTCCGGGTGCTCCGGTTTCCTCCCACAGTCCAAAGATGTGCGGGTCAGGTGAATTGGCCATGCTAAATTGCCCGTAGTGTTAGGTAAGGGGTATATGTAGGGGTATGGGTGGGTTGCGCTTTGGCGGGTCGGTGTGGACATGTTGGGCCGAAGGGCCTGTTTCCACACTGTAAGTACTGTAATATTATGTAGTAATCAGATATTCTTTCATATTTTAAAATCATTTAATTTTAGTTTAACCACTTTGTTCAACCAACATACTCTGAGATTTCAACGATTTGCAAAGTGCTATCTTTATGCAGCTCAGAAATTATTTAAAGTTTTCTACACAAGTTACTTCAAAAGCCTTTCACAGTGGCTGTTACATTTGCTGGTAGAGTCATACAGCATGGAAACAGACCCTTCAGCCCAACTCATCCATGCTGACCAGGTTTATCAAACTAAACTAGCCCCACTTTCCTGTGTTTGACCCATATCCCTCTAAACTTTCCTATTCATGCACCTGTCCAAATGCTTTTTAAACATTCTAACTGTACCTGCATCTACGACATACTCTGGCGTTTTATTCCACATACGAACTACCCTCTTTTGTTAAAAAAAAAGTTGCCTGTCAGGTCCCTTTTTAAATCTTTCTCCTCTCACTTTAAAAATGTGGCCCCTAGTTTTGAACTCCCCCAGCCTAGGGAAAAGACCTTTGCTATTCACATTTTAATGTCCCTCATGATATTACATGGTGAGGTGAATTAATACAGTTTGTGTATTGGTGGGTGGGAATGACATGCTAGGTGTTGAATTGGAAAAAGTGGAAACAAAGGATTCTCACATTGCATAGAAATTTCAGCATATTTTTCTGCCAATTTAGTTTGTAATTGGATTTGTTTGAGAGACACACCAATGTCTTTATCAGAGTTGGTAAGAGACATTGTTTAATTAGAGTAACAGGAGTTCAGTGGGTTGATGTTGGAGAAGTGACCTCTGCTGTGGAGATTGGCTTTTCTGCAGGCCAGTGCCAATCCATCAACTAGGCATCTCTTCTGGAATGAAGGTTTCCGGAAGCTTACATGGAGTGCGGATCTGCTGCTGCCTAATTCAGCCTGTTCACAATTGGCAGCTTCTCAGTGGCTGCTGACGATGGCATAGTCACTGCTGGGGACAATCAGATCCATCCTTCTCCTTTTCTCTTTTATGCTTCACTCTGTCTCAAAGGTACCTGCTGCCCTCTCCTCTCAGCATCTCCAGGCATTGTGATACATGATTGGCATTGGCACTGGTGATGGTTGATGTGGCACAGAGAGAGGCAATTCTTTCAGGAGTGTATTGAAATGTTTGTACTCCTTCTGTTTTGCCAGTGACTAATTCCCTGTGCAACACAATCTTGGCTAGTTGATGGCCATTGGCATGGACAATGTGATCTGCCCAGTGTAGATGGCTTTGCAGGTGGGTGGCCTTGTTCGAAAGATATTGCGTGTGTCCACAATGTCAGTGTTTGTGATACAGTCCCATCAGTGAAACCTGAGACTGCTGTGGAGGTAGCTCTGATGTGGACACTCTAGAAAGTGTACACGACCCAGGATTCAGTGCCATGCAGAGGTTGGTGAGGACTGCCGCTTTGCTAACTGACCCTGGTTAGTGTTCCAAGGCGGCACGTGTTCCACACTCATTTGCAGACTCCACCAAATGCGTTATTATATTTGCTTTTGAAAACCACTTCCTCATCAATAGTGACATTAAACGAGGTGACACCCGCTAAGAGAGTAAACTGCCTGACAGCATTCAGCTTGGCTTCTCCCGTTGTCAATGCTTGATGTCTACATTCTTCTGGGAGTGCAAGCTGATGAAGGGCTGCAATTTCCTTTAAAACTGATTCTTAGTCCAAAAGGTCATGCTGTCTCTGAAGAAAATGTGATGTGACACATTGCAGGTCTGACTGACTGGGGGTCAGGAGTTCAATGCAGAGATGAGAATGGCTGAATTTTTCTGTGTCTTTGTGTGTGAGATTGAAAGTGACTCCGGGTCAGACTAATCAACATTTTTCCACAGTACACTTTTACCATGTGGTAAAATAATCCCAGCTTGTTGTGTCACCTCCCCTATCCAGCTTTTTGATGGAAACTGTCTTAGGCTGGCGGGTTGTTAACAAAATATGGCATGATGGCTGAGTGGTTAGCATCGCTGCCTCACAGCACCAGGGTCCGGGTTCGATTCCATCTTCGGATGACTGTCTGTCTATCTTTGTGGAATTTGCACATTCTCCCTGTGTCTCCATGGGTTTCCTCTAGGTGCTTCCATTTCCTCCCACAATCCAAAGATGTGCAGGTTAGGTGGACTGACCATGCTAAATTGTGTGCAGGGATGTGCAGACGAGGTGGATTAGCCATGGGAAATGCAGAGTTATGAGGATAAGGTGGATCTGGGTGGGATACTCTTTGGAGGTCCGGTGTGGACTCAAATGGCCCGTTTCCACACTGTAGGGATTTGATGATTCTAGGAAAGTACGGATGTTCTGAAATGGGATAAAACTTGAGTTTGATAGCCAGTCATTGAATTATTGAGTGAAGCCAAAAGAGAGCGTTACAATAAAACAAGGTATATGATTTAAGTTTTTGGAATAATGCTAAGACTGGATAAGATACTATTTGTTTAATATAAGGGGAGCAGGACCATATAATCTGATTGTAAAGAGACCAAATATTAAGCTGATAAAAAGAAACATAATCATTCTGAGTTACCAGCATGTACAATGCAGGAGGTACAGTTACCATGCTGATAGAGGAGTTATTCCTAGTTCAGCACCATACAATGATGTAGGAATATAGAAACAGGAGTTGGCCATTCCGCCCCTCAAGCCTGTTCTGCCATTTAATAAGACCATGGCTGATCTGTGGCCTATCTCCACATACCTGCCCATATCCCTTAATTTCTTTGCTTAACAAAAAAAGAAATTCTTAAGCTCTCAAGTATCAACTACCATTTGCGGAAGACAGTTCCAAACATCATCTGCCCGTTCTATATTGAGGTGCTTCCAACCATTGCTCCTGAACAGTCTACCCTCAATTCTCAGACTATTTGGTGGTGATCTTTCAGGAATCGCTAGAGTCAGTGAGGATCCAGCGGGACTAGAAAATAACTCCTGTAACACTCCTGTTTTAAGAAGGGAGGGAGGTATACATTGGTTAGCCTGACATTAATCATTGGTAAGATTTTAGAGTCCATTATTAAGGATAAAATTGCAGAGTTCTTGGACGTGCATGGTAAAATATAGCTGGGTCAGCTTGGCATTGTCAAGGAAAGCTCATGCCTGACAAATCTGTTAAATTCTTTTGAAGTAGTACTAAGTTAGACAAAGGAGAGCTAGTCAATGTGGTTTCTTTAGGTTTCCAAAAGGCCTTTGAAAATATGCCGCACAGGATGCTGCTAAAGAAGATGAGAGTGCACGATGTTATGGGCAAGATCGTGGTGTAGATGGAGGATTGGCTGAAGGCAGAGAATGGGGATAAAGGGGTCTTTTTCAGGATGGCAGCCAGTGACTACTTGAGTTCCACAGTGGTCACTGTTGGACCACAGCTATTCATGTTATACATTAATGATCTGGATGAGGAAGTGAAGGTATTGTTGCTAGGTTTGAAGATGACACAAAGATAGGTAAAGGGACAAGTAGTGTTGAGGAAATGGGGAGGCTGCAGAAAGAAGTGGACAGAGTAGGAGAGTGGGCAAAGAAATGGAAGATGGAATACAAAGTGGGAAAGTGTGAGGTTATGTACTTTGGTGGTAAGACTAGGCATAGGCTATTTTCTAAATGGGAAAAGACTTTGGAAATTGAAAGCAAAAAGGGACCTGGGAGTCCTACTTTGGGATTCTCTTAAAGTGAATATGCAAGTTCAGTTGGCATTTGTGAAGACAAATGCAATGTTAGTATTCATTTCAAGATTGGTTAGAAAACAAGAGCAGGGATATATAGCCTGTGCAGCACAAGGCTCTGGTCAGACTGAATTTGGAATATTGAGAGAGTTTTGGGCTCCTTATCTATGCGAGGACATTCTCGCATTAGAAGGGTTCCAGAGGAGGTTTATAAGAATGATGCTGGGAATGAAGGGCTTCTTGTATAAGGACTGGTTGAGGACTCTGGCTGTGTACTCAGTGGAGTTTAGGAGGATGAAGGAGGAGCTGATTGAAACTTACAGAATACTGAGATGCTGGGATAGAGTGGATGTGGAGAAGATGTTTCCACTTACTGGAGAGACTAGGACCGTAGGGCACAGCCTCAGAGTGAAGGGATGACCTTTTAGAACTGAGATAAGGAAGAACCAGCCAGAGGATGGTTAATCAGTGGAACTCTGAGATCATGTCATAGAGTGTCATTAAGATAGGGATAGATAAATTCTTGATTGGTAAGTGGATCAAGGGATATTGGGAGAAGGCAGGAGAAAGGGGTTGACAAACACATCACCATGAAGGAATGATGGAGCATTAAGCCCAATTCTGTTCCTATATCTTATGGTCGATATTATATCGTTTGTGTGTGTGCATGTATGTTTTTACATATCTATCTAAAACTGTTTATGTCAGTACACTTCACCCTCGAATCCATTGACAATTGAATGGTGCCCTGGCTTTTGGCACGAAATGTTAAATGTGAATGTGTAATTTAGCCAAATGTTTGAATGATGCAGTCTAAAAAAGTGCTGATTAGTGTCATGTCTGCGCTGGGACACTGAAGGATGTAATGATTAGTCCCGTTTTTCTGCTTTTTCCATTCACCCTGAAATTTGAGGCTTCAATGTAATTGTCTGGTTGGATCAGACTTGCTGCCCAAGAGAGACTTCAAGCTGGTATAGAGGATACAGCTCACTGCTGAAAACATATATGTGAAGGAAGGACTTGAATTATTTTTGCATAGATTGTGTGCTGGAGTAAAACTGTCTAGTCTTAAAATCAGTGGCGGCGTTCAATTGACCATCTGAGCCACTGCGCAATTCTGTGATTGATTGACTTTGACTGATGGTTCTGACTGACTGCAATTCCATCCCAAAATTAACAGTCCTGAGGTTTTCCCTCCAATTTGTAATGCCCTAATATCATATTTTTTACAGAGGATCCGTGCCACCGTGAATAGTCAAGAGCAGAAGCGGTTGCTGATGGACCTTGATATTTCCATGCGTACAGTAGACTGTCCCTTCACTGTTACCTTCTATGGAGCACTTTTTCGTGAGGTAATTCTGTTGGCCTTGTGTTATTTGTATTTTATTTTGTCAAGGTATACAGGTATTGCTGGTGACCAGTAATCGTTACCTGAAGCTGATTCAGCTGTATGGCTTACTCAACAGTTTCAGAGGGCAATTCAGACTTACATTGCTGTGGGTCTGGAGTCACGTGTAAGCTGGACTAGATAAGGTCAGTAGATTTCCTTTCCTAAATCACGCCCACAAACCAGATGGGTGTTTACAACAGTCAAGAGTGGTAGTCATAACCACCATTACTGAGACAAACTGTATCGTTCAGATTTCTTCCATAATTCTGTAGAATTTGAACGCCTGTCACTGGAGCAGTAAATTGGGTCTCTGACTTGCTGCATCACCATCTCCCCAGGGGTTTGGGTGTCATTGAGAGAGGTTCCAGTTTTATGAATGCCTAGCTGAAGGATCGCATTTACACAATATTTCCACTGAAATATAACAATTGCAGCTGAACGCTACGCTGACTGTTATAGAAACCTGATAATTGCAATGGAATCAGTTCTGTTGAAGTCACAGTTGAAACTTGAATTCCGGTTGCAATATTGGAAAAGCCACAAAGCTTGAGCCTGTTTAAATAGCAACCCATCTCTCTCCCACTATTTGAATCTTACACTAGGTATTTATTTTGCAACACTGAATATTCTAATTCTTTTCAGTTCCAACAGCTCCCGGGTCCTAAGCTTCTCATTTCACTTATAATTGCTTGGTTCTTGAATTAGAATCAGAGATGGCAGTTTTAATATTTCTTCATATCATAGAATCATAGAAATTTGCAGTGTTGGTGGAGGCCATTTTGCTCTTAGTTTTGTACTGGTTTGTTGAAAGAGCAGTTATGCTTAACCACATATCCATTGTCTATATCTGTCTGGGGGCTTTTAGGATGAGCTGTTGAAACATGTCCATTGTTGGTGCTCAGCCTGGTGGTCATGTTTGTTGGTGTAATCTGGCAGCAGATGAATCGAGTGATAAGATGACTTGTGCTCTGTGTTATTTGGACATGAACAAGGAGGTCTCCTCTGCCATTTTTATGCCAAATTAGCTACATATTTCCCAATAATGTTTTTGATTTTTTAAAACTATAGGCATGTGCTTGAAAACCTAAGTCAAGTGATTCCTAGTTAATTCTCAGACTTACTGCAACTGTATGCCCCATCATTAATCATTTTATTGTTGGGGCATTTTTTTAGTCTCGTATTGTAGTCAACCTCACGTAACAGGTTTGATTACAGCTCGATAATTTCCCTTAAGCTCTGGAATTTCTTCCCATAATTACATTGACTGTCTGACCTTCTTTCTTCCTTTGAGACACTCCTTCAAATCTAACACATTGATTAACTGGAGTGGGGTTTAATTCTGCTTTTTGTAACTCTGTTCTGAGGCTATATGAAGACTTTTCTTCATTGAATGGCTCATTTTAAGGTTGGATGATGTAAACAAGCTCGACTGAACTGGGAGTAGCGTTATACCATGGTCAAGCAACTTGTAGAAATGGGCGTGAAGGAGGAATTCTATCGCCAGATCATCATCCTCTACCATACAAAGATAGGCCCTTACAAAGTCAAGTTTCCATTGCAAAGCCATATAAAACAGTTAAGACTTGAAAAAGTCAAGCTTCCACTTAAGGTCTAATTTGTGGTTAACTCCAATCTTGCAGATGCCAAAATTTATTGACGATATTGTTTATTTTAGTTCCTTTTAGTTTGCCACAACCTTAGTGTGAAATGTTTGAAGCGTTGTTTCTTCCTCTTGCAGGGAGATGTGTGGATTTGCATGGAGCTAATGGACACTTCGCTGGACAAATTCTATAAACAAGTGATCGACAAAGGAATGACTATCCCGGAAGATATCTTAGGAAAAATCGCAGTTTCTGTGAGTTAGTTTTTACTATTGTTACCTTCTGTGCCACGTTCCATTTGTGCCCACAGATAAATTTCAGTAATTAATATGTGAAGATCGAAATGTTGAGTTTCAGCAAACTATAGAGTGAACCATTGATAAATCGGCCTTCCTAGAGTAAGTACATTATGTCTTTTTGCATCCTGTACATTTTAGAATTTAAATCTGAGGCAATATAGCATTCTCTGCACCAATGTAAATAATGTAAAACTGACCTTAATTTTATTCTTCCAGGCACCTTCATCTTTATAATAAGTTACTTCTGTCTGCACAGTGAATTCAATCAGCAGTATTCCACAGTTCAAAAGATAAGTGGTATTCTCGTATCTGTCTTGTAACTGACTTGTCCTGGGCTTGTTTTGCAGATTGTGAAGGCTTTGGAACATCTTCACAGCAAGCTGTCTGTGATTCACAGGGGTATGTGCCAGATAATAATTCTTTTAATTATTGCACTGCTCTGAACACTCTGCCTGAGTAAGTAACAGCACAAGAACAAAATGCTAGCAGTTTAAGGAAATTGGGTCCAATTTAAACTTTGTGGATGAGGAGTTAAAAGGATTTAGTGTGATTGCTACTGTTGGTTCACTTCCATTGGGAGAGCTGGGTACCAGTTTTGGCTCTTAACAAATCATGGTGAAATATAACTTTATTGCCTTTTTAACGCACAGCCATCCAATCCAATGTGTTTTTCTTTCACGTTATACTATCAAAGCATTTTGTGTTAAATTTTCTCCAGTAAAGATTAATACAAGTGTTGCAAACAATTCACATCCTGCCCCTCCCTGCCCTCTTTCCCCACAACCTGCCCATTCCTCACCTTCAGATATTTTGAAAATGTGGGAAGATACAGTGGCACAGTGGTTAGCGCTGCTGCCTCACAGCACCAGAGACCCGGGTTCAATTCCCGCCTCAGGCATCTATCTGTGTGGAGTTTGCACATTCTCCCCGTGTCTGCATGTGTTTCCAACGGGTGCTCCGGTTTTCTCCCACAGTCCAAAAATGTACAGATTAGGTGAATTGGCCATGCTAAATTGCCTGTAGCGTTAGATGAAGTGGCAAATGTAAGGGAATGGGTCTGGGTGGGTTGCGCTTCAGAGGGTCGGTGTGGACTTGTTGGGCTGAAGGGCCTGTTTCCACACTGTAAGTAATCTAATCTAGTAATGTAAGTTATCTAATATACAGCACAGTAGGAGGATGTTCTGCCCATCATTGTCTGCACTGGCTGTTAAATGAGCCACACAGCCAAATCCCACTTTCCAGCACTTGAAGTCCATATCCAAGCAGCGTTTCAATGAGTTGAGAGTTTCTGCCTCTGCTACTCTTTCTGGCAGTAAATGCCAGACCTCTGGGTGAAAAAAATTACTTTATCTCCCATCTGATCCTTCTATTACTTACTTTCAAATCTATATCCTTTATCTCCTGTCTGATCTTTCTATTACTTACTTAAAAATCTATATCCTCTCCTCTGTGAAGAGAGAGAGAGCTTCTAAAGAAGAGTTGTGTCAGATTTAACACATTAACACTGTTTCTCTCAATACCGATGCTGCTAGACCCCCTGAGTTTCTCTAGCATTTTCAGTTTTGACTTGTGCTCTTGATGGGTGAGGCCTCTCAGTCAACACCCCACATCTGCAAAATCAACCTGCTTTACACCAGTTGATGATTTGTTCCTAAACAATCCAGTTTTAAATTCTATTCTTATTGGCAGGTTGCAAGGAATTCACCTGTGAATATTAAACTGTTGAAATGTCTCTCATTTAGTTTTGCACTGAAGACTGTGCTTGAGGTTCAGTAAGGGGCCATTTCTATTGGAAACTATTTGTGTTGCTCTCACTCTGGCTCAGTCAGGTTTGAGCAGGCAAATGTATTTGCATAATGGTTGCATTTCCTTTCAGATGTGAAGCCGTCCAATGTCCTGATTAACGTCCAAGGCCAGGTTAAGATGTGTGACTTTGGCATTAGTGGCTACCTCGTAGATTCAGTAGCTAAAACCATGGATGCAGGTTGCAAGCCATACATGGCTGTAAGTACAACCCCTTACTTGAGGTATTGTAGAGAACTAATCGGGGACCAGTTTGGTTCAGAGCTGTAGTCTGGTGTGGATAGGCCGGTGGAATGTTTGTTTTGGGGAGAGGGTGAACTGCTGGCTTGTACGTTTGATGTCAGAATTTGAAGTTTTCAATGCATTTGTATAAACCTAGCAATATCTAAGACTCAGGTAGTCAGTTACCTTAAGAATTTGATGGTCCCTGTGCTTATGATGTGGCTAAGCTGAAATGACCTTTCTCTGCTTTGTGCTTCTAATAAGTATCAGTGTAAGGATGTTTGTTCAGATCAGAGTGCCAACTGTGAGATCAAAGGATTGGTCTTGTTTGTCCTTATTGTTCAGAAAAATGTGGGAAGTCTAGGTGGGCCATGACATACCGTATGTATTTGTTTTGATGGCAAGAATTAGCTATTTAAATTCCTTTGTAATCTAGCAACCCTTTAGTTGCTCTGCCCAGGGATCTCATCCCTCCCAGCCCGGCCTTCCAGCACGATTGGTGAAGCCATTTAAAATCCCAGCCTGTACAATGAAACCTTGTGCTATAATAGCTCACCATTGCACATGTAAATTTTCTAAGCCAGGTTGTTGGACACCCTTCCGAGTGATTCTGATTGATCACTTAACCAAGCACCCTCTGGACCAGATCTGTCCAGGGAGAGTAGGAAAATGTGATTCCTCAGTCAGAAATGTACAACCTGGCTGTTTTGGAGTCATTTCCAGCACCATGGGGTGACACGGTGGCTCAGTGGTTAGCACTGCCGTCTCACAGCGCCAGGGACCCAGGTTCGATTTCACCCTCAGCCGACTGTCTGTGCGGATTTTGAACATTACTCCCATATCTGCGTGGGTTTCTTCCGGATGCTCCAGTCCCCCCCCCCCCCACCCCACCCCACACAGTCCAAAGATGTGCAAGTTAGGTGGATTGGCCAAGCTAAATTGCCCACCGTGTCTTTGGATGTCCAGGCTAGGTGGGTTAGCCATGGGAAATGCGAGGTTACAGGAATAGGATAGGGGGGGTGAGTCTCTGTGGGATGCTGTTCAGAGGGTTGGTGTGGACACAATGGGCTGAATGGCCGGCTTCCACACTGTGTAGTGATTCTGTGATTCAATACAGGCCCATTGAGTCTATGTGTTGCTGGAAAAGCGCAGCAGGTCAGGCAGCATCCAAGGGACAGGAGAATCGACGTTTTGGGCATAAGCCCTTCTTCAGGAAGGGCTCCTGAAGAAGGGCTTATGCCTGAAACGTCGATTCTCCTGTTCCTTGGATGCTGCCTGACCTGCTGCGCTTTTCCAGCAACACATTTTCAGCTCTGATCTCCAGCATCTGCAGACCTCACTTTCTCCTCCATTGAGTCTATGCCAGTATTCAAGCACCTGTTTACTTTAATCCAATTCCCCAGCTCCTGGTCATGTATGCTATGGCATTCTGAGGTATTCATCGAAATACATCTTAAATCTTACAGTGGTTCTTGCGTCTACCAACCTTTTCAGGCAGGAAGTTCCCGATAACCACCACCCTCCAGGTAAAATAAATTCTCCTTAGGTCCCTTCCAAACCTCACTGAGTTTGCGTTAGTTTCCAAATTACAGCTTGTTTTAAGGTGTCTCACACTGTGAGATGCTGTGTGAATATTAGAGTGGTGACCACTCAACATTTCAAAAGTTCATATCAGTTCATTCTTAAAGTTGCAAATATATGTATTTGGTGCATGATCTTCGTCATTAGGAGCAGAGCTCTGTGTTTCCAGCCCGGACACTCAAATTGAAATAGCTTTTCGTCAGCTTTGTTTCCCTTACAAAAGGAGACACTTAATCAGAGGCAAAATCATTGGGATCCAGCTGCTCTACTCACTGAAACTGACATCCAAATGCTTGGAAGAAATTGCTTTGAGCAATACGTTTCCCAGTTGTCAGAAGTGGCGATTGCATTTTTTAAAAAGTTCTTTATGGTAGTTATTTTAAAAAGCCTAATTTTACACCTGAACGTATTGATAAAATCCCACAGGAATTCTGATCCGTACAACTATAATGGAATTTCATAGAAACCCTTTGATATAAGGAGATTTCTGATTTCCAAGAAATGATGTTAGGCTGTGTGACCATCCTTTATCTTTAATAACAGGATATAATGTGGAGACTTGTTCTCCGTCAGTTATTTCTGTCTTCTACGATTGGGATATTGCATGTAGTTTCAGGAGGTGACTCCACTGTTGACCTGTAAAACCCTACCTCCTCCTACAGCCAGAGCGAATTAACCCGGAGGTGAATCAGAAGGGCTACAGTGTTAAGTCTGACATCTGGAGTCTGGGAATCACCATGGTAAGTGTTTACCCTGGAAATGATTCAACATCAGAACTGACATTTTGTAGTTTATCTTTAGATATTTAAACAAGAGTGCAACTGATCACTATATCCTGCGACAGTAAGTCATTGTCTGAGCACCAGTATGAATTTATTGTCTTGTTGGTTTATTTTTAGCTATACTGTACAGACCTACAAAAGAAGAGACCAAATTGAGAGCAATTCCCAACAGCTAAAATAAAGCCATTCTTAGAAACAAATGGAAACAAGTGCATTATTTGACCTCAGTGCAATGGCCTGAAATGAGAAGTCATGCCAAGTACTACAGAATCCTTTGAAAGGATTACTTTTTAATTTTATTTAGTGTTGCCAGTTTGAAGAACATTTATTTGCTGCCATAGAGATGTACAATATGGAAACAGTCCTTTTTGTTCAACTCGTCTATGCTGACCAGATATCCTCACTGATCTAGTTCCATTTGTCAGCATTTGGCCCATATCCTTCTAAACCTTTCCTATTAATTTGCAATCCTTTCAAATGTTGTAATTGAACCAGCTTTCACCACATCTTCTGGCAGTTCATTCCATACACACATCACTCTCTGTGTGAAAAGGTTGCCCCTTAGGACCCTTTGAAATCTTTTCACTCTCACCCTAAACCTATGCTGTGCAGTTCTGAACTCCTCTACGCCAGGAAAAAAGACCTTGGTCCCTCATGATTTTATAAACCTCTGTAAGGTCACCCCTCAGCCTCCAATGTTCCAGGGAAAAATAGCCCAAGCTTCTCCCAATATCTCAAACCCTCCAAGCCTGGCAACATCCTTGTAAATCTTTTTTGAACCCTTTCAATTTTCACAACATCCTTCTTATAGCAGAGATAACAGAATTGCACACAATATTCTAAAAGTGACCGAACTACTATCCTGTGCAGCCACAACATGACCTTCCAACTCCTATAATCAATGCACTGACCAATAAAGGCAAGCATACCAATGCTTTCTTTATTATCCTATCTACCAAGTATATAAGTCCTGTTAAGGTTTGCTTTCCCAAAATGCAGCACCTCACATTTATCTATATTAAACTCCATCTGCCACTTCTCAGCCCGTTGACCTACCTGATCAAGAACTTGTTGTAATCTGAGGTAACCTTCTTAGTTGTCCACTACATCTCCAATTTTGGTATTATCTGCAGACTTACTAACTACACCTCCTATATTCACATCCAAATCATTTATATAAATGACAAAAAGTAGTGGACCCAGCATTGATCCTTGTGGCACACTGCTGGTCACAGGCCTCCAGTCTGAAAAGCAACCCTTTACCACCACTCTGCCTTCTACCTTCGAGCTAGTTCTGTATCCAAATGGCTAGTTCTTCCTGTATTCCATGTGATCTAACTTTGCTAACCAGTCTCCCATGAGGAACCATGTTGAACGCCTTACTGAAGTTCAGATAGCACCATCCTCCACTGCTTCATCAATCCTCATCATCACTTCTTCATAAACTCAAAAAACTGCCTTATTCAGTTTTTTCATTTTCTCTAATAATTTTGACATTGACAGGGGATTGCTGCATAGTCTTTCTTTTCCATCATTTTTTATCGAGATCAAAGAGTAGAAAATGCAAGTATTTTTAATTTCAGAGCCTTCAAAGCCTTCTTGTTTCGGCCTGTGTTGGTGGAGGTAACTGGCACTGGCCATGGACCACACAGAACTTTGGGATGGAGTTGCTGTACTGTTCCAGGTCAACACAGTTTGGCCAAATCTGCTCTATCAGCAAACAATGGGTGAAATTTCAAAATAAATGAATTATTCCTAAAGAATCCTTGTTCCTGTTTTCTGCAATTTGTCACATCAGTGAAGATGTCTGAATAATTCTCACCCACTCAACTGACCACATTCCCAAGTTGGAATTACAAGATTCTGCTACTGTGCAAGATTGAGATAGCCCTTTGAATTATTTTCCTAAACAGACAGTACTCGCATTTTGAGCAGGGTTTCTCTGATCCAAAAGTATAATTAAGAAAGTGACAAGTGTACATAAACAAAACCATGAAATGGTTCAGTATGGTTTTCTTCAAGTCCTTTTCTGCTGTATTTGTCATCTTTATAAGGTTATTTCTTACTGATAATAAAACATTTTAGATGTATTAATAACAATGCATTCCCTCTCGAAGAAATCAAGGATCACTTTTTCTGTATGTAAAGAAAAGGACATGAATAATTGGACAGTGTAAACCATAATTATGTTGTTTCCTTCAAGGGTTTACTCTCGAGATAATACAACTGAATTCTGTTGAAACTGTAACTGAACAAGCAATTTTATTATGTGCACTTTCGGTGCAATTTCTTGATAATGTATTTATTTAGCTTGGAACTGATGATAAATAGTCGATTATTCAAAATTCTGATGTTTGAGTGTTTTATGCTGCAACTGTTAATTAACAGAATTGTGTAAACCTGAGAAATCAAAAAATCAAGTACTGGAGAAACTTGACTAATCTGTAGAGAGAGAAACAGAGTTAACGTTTAGAGTCAGATATGTTCTGACAAAGAGTCACCCCAGACTCAAAACATTAATTCCCTTTCTCTCTCCACAGATGCTGCTACACCTGCTGAGTCTCTTTCATTTTCTACTTTTATTTCATGTGTCCAGCATCTGTTATGCTTTGCTTTTATGTAAACTCCCTGAGGTACTGTTCATTGAAGGGATTGTTCAAAGTGCACGGACAGAGTGTAACTCCTGTCTTCTCTCAGTCTAAAGCTCAGAATCTTCTGATGGGGTGCACCATGTCCTAGTAACGCCTACCTGTCTTCCTAGCCTTGGTTGTATATGGGCAACAGATACCATGGATTTCGATCTGCAAAGAGTCACTGAACTGGGTTTGGAAATGTTTGGGGGTTGGCTTTGAGGAGTCGCCTTTTGAAAGAACATGAGCCAGCCATACTTTCTGTTGGGAATCTATTTGATTTAAAACCGATATCTGAAAGAGTTTTATGTTTGTGGACAGAAAGGTGTTTGAAACCCTTGCATGACAGAAATCAGCAGACCCAGCTCTTTGCCTTTCCTTACACCTACCTCCACTGACTAACTGAAAACATGGTCATGCACACTATGAAAATATCCATAAACACGCTACCTATTTCAGCAAGAAACTGGTTCAGATCCGTTGAGCAGGCGATCTACATTTTCAACCAGCCCTGTGTGACTCGGTAAGGTGTCATTTCTCACCCACACTTACTTTGTCTCGGCAAGGCAATGGTGAGCTGCTTCCTTGAGCATAATGATGGTGCCCCCACGATGTTATTAAGTAGTGATCTCCAGGCTTTTGTCCTGGCAAAATTAGTGGTGGAAATGCCATGTAAGGAATGTTTTCATTACAGTACCACTTTCCCTCCGTCTAGTACTTGAGATATTGTTAGTTTGTCGAGCACTTGAAATGTTGTTATTTCTGAGTAACTTTACCTGAAAATGCCCATTGCAGCATGAGGATTGGCGTTTGTGCTCACCAGTTTTCCTCATGGACATTAATGCTGGCCGTATGTGTATTCTGTTTAGATTGAGATGGCGATCTTGCGATTCCCATATGATTCATGGGGCACCCCTTTCCAGCAGCTCAAACAGGTGGTGGAAGAGCCTTCTCCCCAGCTTCCCGCTGACAGATTCTCCAAAGAGTTTGTCGACTTCAGTGCCAAGTGGTAAGAACACTCGTCAGCTGGAAATGTCACCTCTGTTCTCAAATTCCTGGAGTTTTGAAATTCTTGGTGCTCCTACTCTTTAGACATTAAAATACGGAGTTGTTTTGGTCTTAGACCTAAGCAGTCAGTATATTGTTTGTTACAATTTTAGAACTGTTGGAACAGTTTGATTGCAGGTACATTTGCAATGCCATCAAGATTCTAGTAAATGAGAATTAACTCACCACCAGAAGTAACCATTAAAGTTTTATCCTACCACAGGTTGTGGGTGGCCTTGACCATTTTTTGCCCTTTAGAAGGTTGTGGTGAGCCAGCTTTTTGAACTGTTGCCATCCATGTGGTGTAGCGACATTCACCATATTGTTTGGAAGCAAGGGAGTTCCAGGATTTGATCCTGCAAACATGAAGGAATAGCATGGAGTCATTAGAGATATACAGCAAGGGAAGAGAAAAACGGTCCAACCCATCCTTGCTCGACCACATATCTTAACCCAATCTAGTCCCCATTTGCCAACACTTGGCCAATTCTCTCTAACCCTTCCTATTCACATACACAGTTTAAAGACATCAAGATGGGTAACGCAATATCAAGCTGGGATAGTGTGTATTTGGAGGGAAGGTTGCAAGTGATGGTGTTCTGTTGCTTTTCTTGCCCTTGCCCTTCACTGTGGGAGAGGTTGTGGGTTTGGAAGGTATTTTCAAAGGAGCATTGGTGAGTTGTTGAGGCACACCTTGTAGATGATGCTGCTTCCAAAGTGCATTGGTGATAAAGGAATGTTGTGGGTGATGGATGGGGAGTTCATCAACTGGGCTGCTTTGCTGTGTTGGTGTCGTTACTTTGGAGTGTTGTTGGAACTGCTGTCATTCAAGCAGGTGGAGAGTATTCCATCCTAATTTATGCTTTACAGACCATCTTTGGGAAGTCAGGAACTAAGTTACTTGCTTCAGAATTCCAAGACTCTAACCTGCTCAGTAGGTACAGTATTTTAATAGTTAGTCCTGTTCAGTTTTGGGTCAGTGCAGACCAATGCAGACTTGG
This sequence comes from Hemiscyllium ocellatum, assembly GCF_020745735.1. NCBI lineage: Eukaryota > Metazoa > Chordata > Chondrichthyes > Orectolobiformes > Hemiscylliidae > Hemiscyllium > Hemiscyllium ocellatum. The sequence goes on from NC_083425.1 coordinate 15,896,692, forward strand.
TACGCAGACAGTGGGAAATTCAGTGATGGTATTGTTGTTGGATTCTCTCCTGTTTTGAGATGGTCATTGTCTGGCTCTTGTGTGATGTAAATGTTACATTGCCAATTATCAGTATAAGTCTGAATGTTGTTCATATCCTCCTCCATATAGACACAGGATGCTTCAATATCTGAGGAGCTGCGAATGGCACTAAACATTGTCCAATCATAAGTGAACAACCCTGTTCTGACCTTATCATGGGAGGTATACGTAGCTTCTGTGAAGTGGTCCAGTGTTTACAGATAAAAATAATACCTTGGATTTGTATTGTGCCCACCATAGTTGTGGGACGAAACATTAATCCTGGGGAACCATCCAAAATGACAGTGGATGTACACAATCCTACAGCACTATTTGAAATGGCACTCATGCTCTCCCCAGGATCCTAATCAAAGAAACCTTTCAGCTAACATCATGAAAATAAATCATTAGCAGTCACTGTTTTTCTGTCCAAATTTACGGCCGTGTTTCCTGCATTACAATACTTAATTGACTGTAAGACATTCTGCGACACTCCTGAGATTGTCTTTGCTTCCTATCTTTTGTTCCACCATGAAGCATTTTATTGTCTTTATTCTTTCATGAGATGTAAGTGTCACTGGCTAGGCCAGCTTCTATTGCTCCCTAACTGGGCAAAGACCAGTTAGGGGTCACCCACCTCTCGATGGGTGTGTCTCGATGTAGACCAGACCATGTAAGGATGTTAGACTTCCTTCCCTGAGGGACATTAGTGAACTAGGTGGTTTTTCGCAACCAGTAACAATGACTACATGGTTGCCACTAAATCAGCTTTTATTTAATTCCAGAGTTTTATTGAATTCTATTCCACCAGTTGCCAGGTTGGGATTCAAACTGTTGTCCCCAGGAAATTAATCTGAGGTTCTGGAATACTAGTCCAATGACACTCCACTATGCCATTGCGCCCCATTTGAACTGATTATAGTCAAATGTAGCCACTTACTTCCTGTTTGAGAGTTGATGCAGGAAGAAATATTGACCGAAACAGGAGTAAATAAATCTTTGCTCCTCCTCCAAGTGACGTCAGAGAGGATTTAGCATTCACTTCAGTACCGCAGTTGGCCAATGTCATCTCAGTTTAATGTCTGACTGGAAAAATGGTACCTCTAAAACCATACCTGCTCAGCACAGGATAAAATAGACTGACAAGCAGCTTGTATTGAATCTCTTTAAACTTTTAAGAGAAATTACTTGACGACCAGGAGTTTGGCTGGTATTGGCAGAGCCGTTGGATGTTTTAAAGGAAAACTGAGTAAAGGTTTGATGTAGGCACAAATATATTGCACTGGGGTTAGTCTTAGTTGGACTGAGTGGCCTTATTCTGTGCTGACGTATTCTTGTTTCCCGTGGGAGAAGCCTAATATTATAAAATGTAACGTGTTCTCTGCAGTTGTAGTTGGAGGCAGCTATTTTCATGTTGGAGGGGTTAATGGAATTTTTCATTTTTACCAAAAGGGCAACAAATTTGGTAAGTTACCTCATACTTCTCAGGAGGATTCGTTTTGTAGACCTCCCTTTACACTTGCATATAAATATAGATATGAAAGACACGGACATTCTGACGATTAATTGAATGATGTATTTTATATATTTCAGGTATGAGTTATAATGCATTAATGAAATTCAAACTGCCTATTTTGACAAGTTGAGCTCTGTTATAAAGTTGAAAATAGCAACTTTTAGTGTGCCTTTTAAGCTAGCAACAGAAAGTATAATCCTTTCATTAATGATTGTCTGTATCTAATTCTGCTACCAAATCCTTCCTCAACACAAAGTTCATAATACCATATCAGTAACTGTCCTGGTTTGATTTAATGGCAGAAGTAACAGGAAGTTTGTCTCTGTTTTTAGACACTAGATTCCTGCATGAGCTTCTTTTTAAGAATTGATGCAATGCTTCCTGTGTAAACTTAGTCACTAGTTTTGGTTTCATATGTCATTTCTTTTTACCGAATTGTATTTTCGGAACAGCACGCAGTTCACAGGAAATACCAGGAAACTGTACTGAGACTGACCTGGTCGGATTGTAGGAATACTCCATCTCAATTGGCCTTCCAATTTAAACCTTCCAGTACCTTTTAATAGCATCCATCAAAATATTTCCTGTTGAGCCATTGAATGCAGGATAAAGAGGGATGAATATGGCACTTTGTGAATTTGAAATGGTCATGATACTGAACGTTGCTCTGACAATGGGAGGAATTAATAAGGACATAAGAACTAGGAGCAGGAGTAGGCCATCTTGCCCTTCGAGCCTGCTCCGCCATTCAGTAAGATCATGGCTGATCTTTTCATGGACTCAGCTTCACTTACTGGGCTGTTCTCCATAACTCTTAACTCCTTTACTGTTCAAATATTGTCTATTTTGAAATGCCCATCAGCCATGATTGTGGGCGGCACGGTGGCACAGTGGTTAGCACTGCTGCCTCACAGCGCCTGAGACCCGGGTTCATTTCCCGACTCAGGCGACAGACTGTGTGGAGTTTGCACGTTCTCCCCGTGTCTGCGTGGGTTTCCTCCGGGTGCTCCGGTTTCCTCCCACAGTCCAAAGATGTGTGGGTCAGGTGAATTGGCCATGCTAAATTGTCCGTAGTGTTAGGTAAGGGGTAAATGTAGGGGTATGGGTGGGTTTCGCTTCGGCGGGTCGGTGTGGACTTGTTGGGCCGAATGGCCTTACTTCCACTCCTATGTCTTATGGTCTTATGGTCTTATTGCTGCTTTAAAAACATTCAATGAAGTAGCCTCAACTGCTTCACTGGGCAGGGAATTCTACAGATTCAGAACTCTTTAGGTGAAGATGTTCCTCCTCAACTCAGTCCTAAATCTGCTCCTCCTCATTTTGAGGCAAAGCTCCCGCCTTCTAGTTTCACCCACCAGTGGAAACAACATCCCTGTTTCCATCCTATCTATTCCCCTTGTAATTTTATATGTTTTTGTAAGATCCTCCCTTTCCAATCTTCCAAATTCCAATGATTATAGTCCCAGTCTACTCAATTTCTTCTCAAACAACCCTCTCCACTCTGGAATCAACCTAGTGAAACTCCTCTGCACCCCCTGCAGTGCCAGTACACCCTTTTCTTGAGTAAACGTTTAAAATGGAAGAGAATGACTTGAGATGTAGGGCAAAATCTTAGAGGTCTGAGTGACATTGAACTGTGGCGAATCTTGAGTCGGAATTGGGTGCAAAGTCTGGCAAAGCCCATCAGGACCATCCCACTCCATCATTTATGCTTTTGACAAGTGGTGCAGTGAGTTTCTCACCAAGCAGTGGTGAGTTGCTCATTACGGGGCATTGTTGATGGTTAAATGTGTTATTAATGCCACAACTCACCTCCATAGATGTTCTGCTTCTTATCAAAGCAAATTCAACAAACAGGCTAGATTTCGAGAAAGCTCATTTCGAGAAATCAGGCATTCAGCAAGGCACCTCAAAGGAAGTTAGGTCATAAGATAAGAGCCCATGGTTTTGGTGGGGCTATTTTGACCTGATATAGGATTGGCTAACAGGCAGGAAGCAGAAAATGGGGATAAGATACCTTTTTCAGGTTGGTAACCTGTAACCAGTGGGATTCTACCGGGATCAGTGCTGGAACTGCAACTGTTTACAAAATGTATTAATGACTAGGAGGAAGGAAGCAAATGTATTGCAGTCTAATTTGCAGATATAATATAAAATTAAATGAAAGGCGAGATGCAAGAGGGACACATACAGTTTTGTGTCAAGATATTGATAGCTTAAGTAAGTGGACGAAAAGTTGGCAAATGGAGTACCATTTCCAGTCCAAGTAGGAAACGTGAAATTGTTCATTTTGTAAACAAAGAACAAATAAAATTTACAGTCCAGGAACAGGCCCTTCGGTCCTCCAAGCCTGAGCCAATCCAAATGTACTGTCTAAACCTGTCAGTCAATTCCTAATCATCTGTATCCCTCTACTCCCCACCTACTCATGCATCTGTCCATACGCATCTTAAATGAATCTACTGTGCCTGCCTCTACCACCTCTGCTGGCAACGCGTTCCAGACGCCCACCACCCTTTGTGTGAAGTACTTGCTGCATGTATCCCCCTTAAACTTTCCATCTCTCACCTTGAAAGCATGACCTCTCGTTATTGAATCCTTCACCCTGGGAAAAAGCTTGTGTCTCTCTACTCTGTCTATACCTTCATGATTTTGTAAACCTCAATCAGGTCCCCCCATAATCTTCTTTTTTCTAATGAAAATAAACCTAACCTACTCAACCTCTCTTCCTAGCTAGCATCTTCCATACCAGGCAACATCCTCGTAAACCTTCTCTGCACCCTCTCCAAAGCGTCCACATCCTTTTGGTAATGTGGCGACCAAAACTGAACGCAGTATTCTAAATGCGGCCAAACCACTGTCTTGTACAATTTTAACTTGACTTGCCAGCTCTTATACTCAATACCCCGTCCAATGAAGGCAAGCATACTATATGGCTTCTTGACCACACTATCCACCTGTGCAGCAACCTTCAGGGTACAATGGACCTGAACTCCCAGATCTCTGTGCCCATCAACTTTTCCCTAGGCTCTTCCGTTCATTGTATAATTCGCTGTAGAATTAGTCTTGCCTAAATGCATTACCTCACATTTGTCTGGATTGAAATCTATCTGCCACTTTTCCGTCCAACTCTCCAGTCTATCTATATCCTCCTGTATTCCCTGACAGTCCCTTGTGCTTTCTGCTACTCCACCAGTCTTCGTATCATCTGCAAACTTACTGATTATACCAACAGTGTCCTCTTCCAGATAATTTATGTATATTACGAACAACAGTGGCCCCAACACTGACCCCTGTGGACCACCACTGGTCACCTTTCTCCATTTTGAGAAACTCCCTTCAACTACTACTCTCTGTTTCCTGTTGCTCAACCAGTTCTTTATCCACCTAGTTAGTACACCCTGCATACCATGTGACTTCACTTTCTCCATTAGTCTACCATGGGAAACCTTATCAAATGCCTTACTGAAGTCCATGTGTATGACATCAACAGCCCTTCCTTCATTTATCAATTTGGTCACTTCCTCAAAGAACTTATAAAGTTGGGAAGGTACGATTTCCCCCGCACTAAACGATGTTGCGAATCACTGTTAATCCCATTCTTTTCTAAATATAACTAGACCCTATCCCTCAGTATCCTCTCCAGCAACTTTCCCACCCCCGACATCAGGCTCACTGGTCTGTAGTTACCCGAAATATCCCTACTACCCTTCTTATACAGGGGGATAATATGAGCAACCTTCCAGTCCTCCGGCACCTCACCTGTATTTAAGGATGCCACAAAGATATCTGTCAGGTCCCCAGCTATTTTCTCTCTCGCCTCCCTCAGCAACTTGGGATAGATCCCATCCGGTCCTGGAGATTTGTCCATCTTAATAACCTCTAGCCTACCCAACACATCTTCCCTACTTATGTCAACATGATCCAGACTAATCAAACTTCTATCGCTAATCTCAAGATTCATCATGTTCCTCTCCTCAGTGGACACTGATGCAAAGTAATCATTCAGAATCTCACACATGCTCTCAGGTTCGACACACAGTCTTCCTTCATGATCCTTTAGTGGACCAATCCTTTCTCTAGTTACCCACTTCCTTCTTATATAAGAATAAAATGCTTTGGGATTCTCCTTAATTCTACGGAAATTAAGCTGTTTCATGACCCCTTTTAGCCCACTTGATTCTTCGTTTAAGACTTGTCCTACTCTTCTGATATTCCTCCAGGGCCCGTTCTGTTCTTAGCTGCCTAGGCCTTACTTCTGCTTCCCTTTTCCTCTTGGAGAATGAAAGAACAGAATATTACTTAAATGGAGAAAAGCTCCAGAAAACTACAGCACAGAGGGACTTGAGGGTGTTTGTTCTCAAAACACAGAAAATACAGAGGTGCAGCATGCAATCATGAAGGCTAATGGAATGTTGGCCTTTATTTCAAAGGGTTTGGAGTAGAATAGTAAGGAAGTCTCCTGCATCTGTACAAGGTGCTGGTCAGACCACGTCTGGAATATTGTGAGCAGTTTCAGTCCCCTTATTTATGAAAGATATTTCATTGGAGGCAATTCAGAAAAGGTTTACTTGGATGATCCCTGGTCTGTTCATGATCAAAGATTAAACAGCTTGTGACTCTACTTCCTCAAGTTTAAAAGAATGAAAAGTGATCTCAGTGAAGCATACAGGGCTTGACAGGATAATGCTGAGAGGATATTTCCTTCATGGGGGATGTCCAGGAGTCGAGAATATCGTCTCATAATAAACAGGCGGCAATTTAAGATTGAGCTGAGGAGGAATTCCTTCTCTGAGTATTGGGTGTCTTTGGAACTCCTTGCCACCGAGAGCTGTTGGGGCAGAGTCCTTGTGTATGTTTAAGGCTGAGATATATTCTCAATCAGGAAGGGATAGCGAGGGAAAAGGCAGGAAAGTGGATGTGAGGAACATTGCATCAGCCATGATTCTATTGAATGATGCAGCAAATGTGAGGGGCCAAATGGCCACCTCCTATTCCTGGTGGCTTCAGCTCACTACTTGCTCCAAGAGATCTCCTTGTGGGACCCTGGGCGCCAACAGGTCAGGACACGCTCCATTTGGGTGAGGTTGGTGACAGCGAGTGAGGGTAGATTTTGCAGGCATCAATGGGAGTGGTAGCGTGAGAGTATTTTTAGGAGGTCAGTACAGCAGCTGAGATAAGTGACTATGAGAATTGCAGAGCTGATGGTGGCATTTAGCTTGGTGCTGCAGGGAAGGACATTGACCTCCTTGATGCCTCACGAGACAGCAGTCCAGATGGCTGAAATAAAACAAAGATGCTGGAAATCTGAAAGAAAAACCAGAAATTACTAGAGAAATGCAGCACGTCTGGCAGCATCTATGAAAGGAAAACAGAGTTCGTGTTTCACAAATGTTCCAGATTCTCCAGAAATTTCTGTTTTTGTTGGAGTTGGCTGAAACTGCTTTAACCTGGACAGGAACCATGGGTCAGGCTGACATAGCCTGGTATCAGTGCCTCCACCGAGGAAAAAGAGAAAGTTCCCTCCCCTTCATCCCTTCCAGGAGGTCGAATGCCCTCGAAGTAGGGTGGTAATTTCCCCCTGTCTGCCATGTCTGGGACAAAATATGCAGGGTAATTCCAGACTGACTCTTCAAAGCTGGCACTTGTGCCAAAGACATCCAGTTAATTTGGGATATCCTGGTCGGGTTGTTCTGGGGATGGGGCTTGGTGAGATGAGTGGTTAATCAGTCAAGTTGATCAGATACAGCGAGGATTGTTGTTGGTCTTGTGATGTAAATCCTTTCAAAAAAACTTGACGCAATTCTCACTTAACCAAAAAAAAGATTCAGTCCATAGTTTTGAACTGATGTTGTAGCAGTGGAACCTCAGTTTGGCGTCAGTGTTGAAAAGAATGAACTGCTTTTTCGCAGAAATAGATTCTGAGAAACTGCTCCCTAATTTCTGATGAGGAACTAAAGAGATGTTGAGACAAGCAGCCACGATAATGAAAGCTCACCATAAAAGCAGCCCTGATGTGGGGCTAAATTTGGTCTGTCACTGCACTCGAGTCAACAGACTCCCTACATACATCTTAAAGAATTCTTACAACTTTGAAATCAGACTGGAATTGTTGTGTGTGTGCACTTACTGTGTTTCTTTGATACTATACCCTGCACTCTTTCCCCAGAGATAGTAAGTCATACAATAGGTTAATGCCTGTCTAGGAAAAGCAGAAAGGATCTTGAACCGAAGGCATCTTGTGTTATTGAGACATATGGATGTACAGCATGAAAACAGACCTGAGGTCTAACTCGTCCATGCTGATCAGATATCCTAAACTAATCTAGTCCCATTTGCCAGCATTTGGCCCATGTCCCTCTAAACCCTTCCAATTCTTGTACCCATCCAGATGCCTTTTAAATGTAATTGTACTAGCCTCTGCCATTTCCTCTGGCAGCTCATTCCATACACGCAGCACCCTCTGTGTGAAAATGTTGTCCCTCAGGTCCCTTTTAAATCTTTTCCCCTCACCTTAAACCTATGCCTTCTAGATTTGGATTCCACTACACTGTAGGTGGGGGGGGGAAATCTACACCGCTGAAGCCAAACGCCAACTCGAGGACACTTCTTCCTACCGCCCCCTTGACCATGACCCCCCCCATCACCAAACTATCATCTCCCAGACCATTCAGAACGTTATCACCTCAGGAGATCTCCCACCCACAGCTTCCAATCTCATAGTCTGGGAACCCCGCACTGCCCAGTTCTACCTTCTTCCCAAGATCCACAAGCCTGACCACCCTGGCCGACCCATTGTCTCAGCATGCTCCTGCCCCACTGAACTCATCTCTACCTACCTTGACACTGTCTTATCCCCCCAGTCCAGGAACTCCCCACATACGTTCGAGACACCACCCACACCCTCCACCACCTCCAAGACTTCCGTTTCCCCAGCCCCAACGCCTCATCTTCACCATGGATGTCCAATTTTTTTCCTCTCCAGACGTCCCCAACAGTGCCCTTCCACTGACACTCTCATTTGTTCGGTCGAACTGGTCCTCACGCTTAACAATTTCTCCTTCGAATTCTCCCACTTCCTCCAGACCAAAGGGATAGCCATGGGCACACATATGGCCCCCAGCTATGCCTGTCTCTTTGTTGGCTACGCAGAACAGTCAATCTTCCGTAATTACACCGGCACCACTCCCCACCTCTTCCTCTGCTACATTGATGACCGCATTGGCGCCACCTCGTGCTCCCGTGAGGAGGTTGAGCAATTCATCAACTTTCACCAACACATTCCACCCTGACCTTAAATTTACCTGGACCATTTCTGACATCTCCCTCCCTTTCCTGGGCCTCTCCATCTCCATTAATGACGACCGACTTGACGCTGACATTTTTTACAAACCCACCGACTCCCACAGCCACCTGGATTACACCTCTTCCCACCCTACCTCTTGCAAAAATGCCATACCGTATTCCCAATTCCTCCGCCTCCACCGTATCTACTCCCAGGAAGACCAGTTCCACCACAGAACACACCAGATGGCCTCCTTCTTTAGAGACCGTAATTTCCCTTCCCATGTGGTTAAAGATGCCCTCCAACGCATCTTATCCACATCCCGCACCTCCGCCCTCAGACCCCACCCCTCCAACCGTAACAAGGACAGAATGCCCCTGGTGCTCACCTTCCACCCTACCAACCTTCGCATAAACCAAATCATCCGCTGACATTTCCGTCACTTCCAAAAAGACCTCACCACCAGGGATATATTTCCCTCCCCACCCCTTTCCGCCTTCCGCAAAGACTATTCCCTCCGTGACTACATGGTCAGGTCCTCGCCCCCCTACAACCCACCCTCCCATCCTGGCACCTTCCCCTGCCACCGCAGGAATTGTAAAACCTGCGACCACCTCCCTCACCTCTATCCAAGGCCCTAAAGGAGCCTTCCACATCCATCAAAGTTTTACCTGCACATCCACTAATATCATTTATTGTATCCGTTGCTCCCAATGCGGTCTCCTCTACGTTGGGGAGACTGGGCGCCTCCTAGCAGAGCGCTTTAGGGAACATCTCCGGGCCACCTGCACCAATCAACCACACCACCCCGTGGCCCAACATTTCAACTCCCCCTCCCACTCTGCCGAGGACATGGAGGTCCTGGGCCTCCTTCACCGCCGCTCCCTCACCACCAGATGCCTGGAGGAAGAATGCCTCATCTTCTGCCTCAGAAAACTTCAACCCCAGGGCATCAATGTGGACTTCAAATTTTTCTCATTTCCCCTTCCCCCACCTCACCCTAGTTCCAAACTTTCAGCTCAGCACTGTCCCCATGACTTGTCCTACCTGCCTACCTCCTTTTCCATCTATCCACTCCACTCTCTCCTCCCTGACCTATCACCTTCATCCCCTCCCCCACTCACCCATTGTACTCTATGCTACTTTCTCCCCACCCCCACCCTCCCCTAGCTTATCTCTCCACGCTTCAGGCTCTCTGCCTTTATTCCTGATAAAGGGCTTTTGCCCGAAACGTCAATTTCGCTGCTCCTTGAATGCTACCTGAACTGCTGTGCTCTTCCAGCACCACTAATCCAGAATCTGGTTTCCAGCATCTGCAGTCATTGTTTTTACCCCAGGGAAAACACCCTGGCTATTCATCCCATCTATGCCTCTCATGATCTTGTAGAGGTTTAAAAAAAATCACCTTTCAACCTCCGATGCTCCAGGGAAAGAATCCCCAGCCTATTTCCAATTTCTAGCATTTGCAGTGTTCATGTGCTGCATTTAATTATGAACGACTGACCCACCTCATCTTTGTGGGTTAAATATCAAAGCTAAGAAGGCTGAAAATCAATTTGTAATTGCTAACTTAGAGAGAAAAGACATTATAAAATGCAACCAAAATCCCATCATACTCAATAAAATGAACTTTTCTTGATGATTGTAGCAAACTCAAAGTTTGGTATCTATTTATTTACTCAGTCTTCCCCATCCCAATATATAAGCTCTTCCTTTTGATGTCACTCAGAGACACAATAGCCTTTCATGCTCCCACTTTCTATAGATCACAGATAATGCCAGGTTGCAGAGACTTGGAAACTGAAGTAATGGTAAACAGAAAATGCTGGTAATGTTTAACTGGCTAGGTTCTATCTGTGAAGATAAGTTGAGTTAACATTTCAGAATGATGACCTTTCACCAGGATTGGTGTCATAGACTTCAGTGGTGAAGTGTTTCCAGGTTTCTGTAAATATACTCTGTTCAGCTGATTTGGCTTACACTCAACCAGAAGGTGTTCTGATGCAGTGGGGATACCAGTGTCCAGCTTGCAGTTTGCATACAATGTTCTGAAAGGAAGTCAGGTGCATCAGAATATTAGACCCATATCCTGGCTGAACATAACAGATGAGAATGGAAGGCCTGGGTTTTGTCAGTATTATGCCCCTCATAATTCTGACATGAATTGAGTGACAGAAAATTTCCTGCTCCATGTTTGAAGCTGTTGAGAATATTCAAACCTAAATGGACAATTTTCTACACCATTTTCTGAAAGTTTCCGCTTTGGGTTTTAACAGTGAATGGAATTTTGCTGACGTTTTATTGAACGACTTAAACGATTAAATAAAAGTCTGACCTCTAATGACATTGCTTGCGTGCTATTCATCAACTCCTGACTAACCTACTGGGAAATTCATTCAAATCCTTGGAAGAAGAAGAGCTAAATACTTGTATTGAGCAACAAAATAAAACCTCGTGATTTGCTAGATAGCAGACTGCCAACAAGAGATGGTGCCTAGCAACACTTGATAGTAATTCAAAATTGCATTTTTGAGCTCAGCTGACTGCAGTGATATGTTTCTGAGATTTATGTCCCTCCATAAATAAGAGGAAGCAAAATATGTTTTTTTTTAAAGTGCTATCACACTTTCAAACCGCAGTGCTCAAAGTCCCCTACAAATAATAGCTAAGGTCATGTGTATGGTTTAATCACATGGAGCAACATGTATGCAAAATGAACAAATCTTCATCAACTATTCCAAAATAGGCTTTGACATTTAAAAAAAAATGTCATTAGGTTATAAAAACCAAATTCTTTCAGCGCTTCAAGCTGCTCATTTGATCTAACAACTTCTTTTTAAAAATCAAGATATTGTGAACCTCAATTATTCCCAGTGGACCAGAACCAAAGTAAATAATCCTTTCGTCTTTGAATGGAAAAATAGTTTCTGAAAATAAATTCCTCTTGCAGCACATTTTCCAGCAATCTCAAACGACGAGTGGGTCTGAGTCAGAGAAGCATTTCACTGGTGGGTTTCTGAAGACCACTTGAGGGTGAAAGTCTTGACAGACAACCTGTGTTATAGGTGGGCTCTGAAACATTATAAATCCATACGGCATTTAAATCTTTACAGAGATGGGCTATGACCAATGAATGTACCAGATTGGTAATCCATCATGGCTTGTCTGTTTAACTCAGTAAATTGGAGCCAGCAGAATGCCTAAAGATTTATATAAAAATAAAATTTTGCGGAGGCTGGGAATCTGAAATACAAATAGAAAGTGCTGGAGAAACCCAGCAATTCAGGCAGCATCTGTGTAGAGAGTGGCAACGTTAATGTTTTGAATTCAGTATAGAGAAACCTCAATTATCTGAATATCAATTATCCTAACGAAATACTGCCTGCCCATCTTGAACAGACAATTGAGGTTCCTCTATATTATGTACTCTTCAGAATTGAAAGGAGAGGGAAAATTGTGCTTTTTACACAATGGATAGAGAGGAAGAGGAGAGGTTGGAACCGATGGCGAGCAGCAAAAGACAATGGAAATGCTAATGATGGTGGAGGAGTGATAGAGATATAAAATAAGTGTAAATGATAGGAATGAAAGGAGAAAATGGGCTTACTCTGCTGAGAGAAAAGCCAAGATAACGCAAACAAGACATGGCCAGGGAGGGGATTGGGGCTTGAGTGTTGGTTGACATTGCTTACGGCAGGCCTGGACTGAGAATGATGATTACTGGATACTGATATTGTGGCAAGTCCTGATTGCCAGGGCGCTAGCGTGGGTGTGCCATCTGTATTAGAAACATGAGTTGTCGATTGGTCATAATATCAACCAGCCCCTAACATTGGTAGCAAAATGCTGCACCTGCTGAAATACAGACATAAATGACCAGCAAAATCTGGCAGCATCTACAGAGCAAGAAATGAAAGCCATGAGAAATTTGGGAAATTGGGTGAGATCTCCAGTGAAGACCTTCTCAAAGTTAAAAAGTCCCAATTTCCGTTAGTGAGCAGAACTAAGCCCATTTGCATAGATTATTGCTCATCATTATTAAATCTCCCCTCATTAATATGCAGATTCCCATTTTTCCATCGCTGCTTAGAAACTAGGTGCTCTTGAATTCCCAACACGAAAGTCAGTGTGGTTACCTGGCAACTCCCAACTTGCTGCTAGCTCCTCTGGCCTTCCAACTTAGAGCTGTAGAGGTCTAAAGAACAAAGAAGGGTTATTTGGACCATCACGTTTGTCCTGGTCAAAAACAAGCACCTAATTACTATCATCCCACTTTCCAGCCCATACCCTTGAATATTTTGGCATCTCATTTGGACATCTAAATGCTACTTCAATATTATGAAGGTTTCTGCCTTTACCATCTTTTCAGGAAGTGCTTTCCAAATTTCCATCACCTGGCTGGAAATAAAGTCTCTAATCCCCTCTAAACCTCCTACCCCTTCCTTTATATCAATGCCCCTGCTTGTTCATCTATCCATCAAGGGGTAAAGCTCTTCTTGTCCACTATGATTATGCCTCATTTCAGTCATGTCACCCCTCTGTTCCCTCTGCTCCAAGGAAAACAGTCCCAGTCTGTCCAATTTCTCTTCATAAGTAAAACTCTGCAGCCCAGGTAACATCTCAGCGAATCTCCTCTGCACCCTCTCCAGCGCCATCTTGGATTCGAGATGCCAGTGTCTCAGGGCATGCTCCCTGAGCAGTGACCATATTCCATCCATGGACCTTGGCATCCAGCCTCATTGCATCATCTCCACATTTCCCATCCACCTAGAATGTGCATCTGCAATTCAATGCTGCACTTTGGAGCACACTGGCACCTTGCACTGCAGTGCTTCTTGTGGCTTCCAGTGCCAGTCCTGGGGGAAGCAAATGGCCTTTCTCTGCACCAGCCCTTCCTCCAGATTCATGTCTATAAAGCAGGGTGCTGACTTCCCCTTCCCTGCCACGTCTGGGGCAAACTGTGCAGGGCAGTAATAGCTAGCGCTTGACTAGGTGTACAACGCCTTTTAAGTAGGATGCCAGTGTCAGGAATCCTGGGATGTGCCAGCATTGCCACGTACAACAAATGCGATAAATAAGTTCGCGTTCGGCGAGTGGGTCGGTGTAGGGGCTGGTACGTAGTCAATGAGGTGAGTTTGGGACGATGATGTGGACGATCTCTCTCAGCCTTGCACATTTTTAAAAAAAAAACATTAAACTTGGCAAAGCAGATGCTTGGCTGATTTCTAGAAAGGCGATACTTGACTGATTTCCTCATTCCTGATGAAGGGCTTATGCCCGAAACGTTGATTCTCCTGCTCCTCAGATGCTGCCTGACCTGTGCTTTTCCAGCACCACACACTCGACTCTGATCTCCAGAATCTGCCAATCTCACTTTCCCCTAATTTCTAGAAAGATCCAGGCCAGTGTTCCATGATCGATAACTTCTTGGCTCTACTATGAAGGGTCAAAAGTGTAATTGTTTTGAGCAAGTGAAAGGGAAGATGGAGGGAATGAATGAGAATGGAAGCTCCATGATTGTGTGGAGGGACTAAATGTCAACAGGTTACCAGCCGCAAGGCCAAGGGGAATGGTAATGAGATAACAAAACAAAAGGTGAGTGTAGAGGGGGTGTAAATGGTGGGATGTTGAATGGCTGCCAATAGAAAGCAAAATACAGGAAATGAATGGGAAAGTAAACCAGCAAAGGAAAGCCAAACTGAATGGAGGCAGAGTTAATGATCTGAAACGGTTGGACTTGTTGTTGAATCCAGATGCTGTAAAGTATCTGGTCTGAAAATGAGCTGTTACTCCTTGAGGTTGTGCAGAGCTCCATAGAATGGAAATGGAGTATTCACTGAGAAGGGGGAAGTAGTACACAAGGGTAAGACAGGGAAGGTTGTTAATAGATGGTCATCAAGATATCGTCCTACCTATCCAGTGTCCTTGGCAGACCTTCACCTTAGCAAGGAACAATAATGAAGTTCTCACTTACAATGCATTTAGCAAACAGCCTGTCAGCTGAACTCAGGCAGAGATTCAAAGGTAGTTATGGTCACTCTCACCCTTATGGTTGACATCAGTGGATTATTGCATGCAGGAAAATACAACATCAGCAATGCCTCATTGTTTACGAGGGAAGCCACAGGAGCTCTGTATAAAAGGAAAGGAGACTTTGTTCATGCCCTCACTAACCAGAACAGCGCAAGAGGAGACAGTATGGGAATTTTCAGGCTGGCAGGATTTCCAGTGGTATCAGATCCACTTTACTGTGTGTATGTTATTCTTTGAGCCCTCCATGTGAACAGGATTTCCATTAATACAAAAGGTTTTCATTCCCTTAACGAGCACTTGGAGTTTGACCATGACTAGGAGAAACTCTTGTTGAATGCCTGTTATCCTGCGAATTCAGGACACATTCCTCCTGCGGTAGTCAGCTATACCCATCTGTTGGCAGCTTCACAAAGGACCAGGAAGGTGGCTTCTGGATGTTGTGTGCCCATAATACCCCAGACCGATACCTCATGTCTGCTACCTGACCACTTGCGAACAGCGTGGATATAATGAGAGCTGTACGGAAGCTAGGACTGCATTGGAGCCAATCATTGGATTTGGGACGTAATGGGTCAGTTACATGGATTTTTTGGGAGACTACCACCAGCACTCATCACAGAGTGTGTCTGATCTCATTTAATATCTACTCTGAAGGGGCTGTGCAAATCCTCTACAAGTTAACTGTGGGTTGAAGAGCAGTTGGCTGGACTGTTATGATTGGCCCCTTTCTGGGCTTGTCTCTGCAGTCACAATGACCTTGGCTGACAATATGCTTGATCTCTGTCTGATCTTGTACTGCAGGCCTGAATACACATGCATCTGTGTCCGATGGAAGGTAGGTCATTGGCTACCAAGTGCAGCATTCCCTGGTGGTTCCTCAGGGCTGTTGTGGAGATTTGCACCATTTCTGTGCTGGGAAGGATAGGATCTGTGATCTTGGAACCAGTCTCTTGTATGCTGTTTGACTGGCCACAGGCTGGATGGCAGGCCTGTCCATGCATCTTTGTGTATGAACCTCAGCATTCCTCTGTCAGTCATAGTCACAGTCATCCCATAGAAATCCTGGAAATTGGCTTCAGCAAATATTCCCTTTTAAAGTTTAGGATGATTAACTTTTTAAAGAAATCTTGCATTCTGACTTTTTTCTCTTTTTGAATATGTTTTCACTGTTTAGAAAGTCCGTAGGAAAAGTTTTGCTTTCTGTTCACTTGCTGTTACTTACAGAGCAGAAGTAATTCCAAACCTTCGGTTGTTCATTTTACCTCCAGTGGTGAAGCACATCCTGTGCTTACCAAAATGTTTCAGGCCATCTTCAGTGGTCTTGCTCTCACTATGAATGCTTTCAGAGGAACTTTCTTTGAGGAAGCGAACAAAAAGAGAACCCAGTGTCTTAAAACTTCCATGACTGTAAATTGAACAGATGCATAATGGACTCTGACCCAAATCTGATTGTGTTCACTGCTAGGACTCAATTCAGAGGCTCGAGTCCGGTCCAAACATGGACGTTGGATTTATAGCCCTTTTATCACTTATCACTAACGAGCAGGACTGTCTTTTTCACTTCATGAAAGATTTTTGAAAAAAGTTAGCCCAATTATGTCAGATATTGAGAGATGGGCAGGAAATAAGATGGTGTTTGGATGCAGATTGGCCAAGATCTAACTGAATTCCAGCCAGGCCAGAGGGGCTGAATGGCCTGCTGTTTCTGTGCTCCTAAATGGACCATGTCAAGGCTCAAGGAAAGCAGGCCAGCCTAATTCCTGGGATGGCTGGACATTTCCATAAGGAGAGATTGAGGTGACTGAGCCTGTCTTGTCTACAGTTTCAAAAAATAAGAGGTGATCCCCTGAAATTTAGAACATTCTTAAAAGTTTCAACAGGGTAGATGCAGAAAGGATGTCTTCCCCAGGCTTTACGGAGCAAGTGGGGGCCTGCACCTAGGGTATGCAGTCACAGAATAAGGTCCAGGCCATTCAGACTGAGATGAGGAGGGATTTCTTCACTCAGACGGTGGTGAATCTTTGGAAGCCTCTAACCCAGAGGGCTAAGGAAGCCCAGTTGTTGAGCTGTGCTGCCCATAATCCTCATGCTGCTTTGCAGACCTCTACTGTCTGCAAGCGACATCCGGAACTGAATGTCAGTACGTACATCTGAGCAGCTGCATAGCCAGACAGCTTAGAGGGAATTGGGAATGAAGCGAGGAATCAAAGGATATAAATTTCTATTGAGAGATTTTTAGATTATGATGACACCAAGGGGTATTAGGTTAACACAGGGAAATGGCATTGATTTGGATGACCAGCCATAATTTGGAATAGCAGAACAGACTCAAGGCATTAAATAGCTTACTTGTGCCTCTGTTTCTATGCTATATTAAATCCCTGATCCATGATGGAGTTGCTGTCTTCATTGTCTTTAGTATCAGAGACTCCTGGATTAAAGATAGGTTCCAGCTCTGTCAGTGTGGAGTGATTGCTGTAAGCTCGGTTTATTGAAATTACCTGTTCCGGGGCGTAGTGACATACCTCTGGAGCAAGTGGGACTTGAACCTGGGTCTCCTGGCTCAGAGACTGGGATGCTACAAATGCACCATAACAAATGGTTGCTGAGATTGCCAGTTGGAAATTGTGATTATCTAAGACGTCCTCTTGATTTAGTTGGCTGCTGTTGGACAGCAATGATTGAGAATGGCTTTCGGGTGTTCCAACACAGTGACGCTCTTACCTTACATCATTTAGAAGTTTTGAGGGTTTTATTTTACATTCGAATTGGGGGAGAAAAGAAAGCACAATTTCAAAGGCAGTTCAGAGAATCAGCACAAAATAACTTCGTAAATCCTTTTATATCTTCTCAGGAAGGAATAACCTTTAACAAACACACAAATGACATAATGTAGGCTGCCCTTAAGAGGATTGAATTGTAACTATCTGAATGCGTCTCATCTGCGTAATTAATCAGTGATTTGTGTGTGTTCCGACGCACAAGTTATAGTTTGTTCCATTATAGATATCCACTTTGAGTTCAGGAGGAGTGCATTTCAGGAGATGTAGAGAGAGGGATGTTGCACTCGCTGTAGTTTAGATATAATGACCCACTTACTACAGAGCTGTGAGCCTTAAGATTTCTCCAGTAAACTCAAAGCGACTCTTGGCATTGAATGTATCTTATATCATGTCTTTGAAATATGTGCCCAAGTAGATTGTTTCATGAGGAGATGCAATCCATTGCAGCATTTGGCTTTCTCTGTGGCTATCCAATGGTTATTTGTGTTGTTGTAAGGCCTGAGTCACAGCCAGGGTCTGTGGGCCACTGAACCAGTTATTGACCTTCTGATGCTGTTGCTATTGGAATCAATTTTAGTTGCTTGGCACATCACAATTCTCTGGTGAATGAAGGTCTGCTTCAAAGCTACTCAACCACTGCAGAGCCAACACATTACTCACAGGTATCCTGGGATTTACTGTGCTCTGTTGCAATCTCAATTAATGTGATAAAATGTAGGACAATGCACGAAGCAATGTGCCATGTGGCTGATGAGGTGAGAAGCTGTTGTTCAGCATTGGAATGCATTGGTTTTATCAAGTATAATAATTTGTAATTTCAAACCTACCACTTGCTCTATTTAATGAGAATCTTCTGTAGTTTTATCAGGCAGAAGTCAGACAAAAGTCAATGAAGCATGACATAGGGCAGGGTGTGAATCAATCCCATCAGTTTCTGCCTGGCAGATTAAGCTAAATTAATATCCTAACCAAAGTTAATTACTTGTGAACTTCTGTCGTTCACTCTGGTCCAGTTGGCAGTATTACTGCAAAACAGCATAACTGCTGAGTGCACACATAACTGACAGAGTAAAAAATATCACTAAGCTTTCTCTTGTTGGAATACAGTTTAGCTATTTCACATAACTTTTATTGTGTCCTATTCCCCTTCCTTCCAGGCTATTCGCATTATAAATATATAGTTTCCTTGTGGATTTGCAACACTTCTCTTGACTGCAAATACATTATTTTTCAATATTTCTCCCTTTTAAGTGTTTTCTTCATTGTTTACACGATGATAAGCAATATTTTCCTTTCCCATTATTCCTGTGTTGAACAGATTGTACTTGCTGAAGGAGTGATTGGTGCAAAAGAAATAGGGAGATTTTGTTTGCATTCTTAGTGACTTGTGCTGGTTGAACACTTCATAACCATCGTCCTCAGAGGTAGAAAGGAAACCTCCATCCAACCATTGTCTCAGACTAATCTTTTGTTTAAGTGCTTCAAATGAGATATTTTATTTGCATTATTCCATGGTGCTGGTTGTTATCGTTATTTGTACAGTTCTGTCTGGCTATCATTCTCCAGAAATTCACCAAGGATCCTAAGACGGCACCTTTCAAACCCATGACTATTTCCATCCAGAAGGACAAGGACAGCAGGTACACGGAAACACTATCATCCGTAAATTCCCCTCCAAACCATACACTATCCTGACTTGCTGTTCCTTCTATTGCTGTTCCTTCACTATCAGTGTGTCAAAATCCTGGAATTCCCTCCCTAAGGGCATTGTGGATCTACCTACAGCAGCAGTTCACTACAAGGGCAGTGAGGGATAGTGTCGGCCCAGCCAGTGACACCTCATCCCATGAATGAATAAAACAAAGTTCTCCCTGAAACTGTCTACGTACGGTGAAAAGAGTATAACGCCATGTCTCTTTAATCTTTCTTTGTCTATTCCATAGCTCTGTAGTTTAGACTGAATATCTTTACGAGTTTAACTTGCCATATTTGAGCCCATACACAGCGAAAATGTAATTTACAGTGCCATTGTCATTCTGCCTTGTACTTTGTAAACACAAAATTACTGAATTCAGTTTAAAACTCTCAGCCTCGTTATGAGGTACTGTAGAGAATACCAAGTCTTGGGACTGGATACCCAAGTCTGGGAAGGACAATTGACAGTATAGTTCACCTCAAACATCAACAGTGTCATCTGAGTTCTACATCGAATCTCATCTTCTCTGTTGACATTACGCTGGAAAGGGTAGTAAACGGTGTGGAAGACAAGAACAAAGGATATAACCAGATTGCTGAGAGGGCTGACATGGGGCAAGTGAACTTCAAACAGAAAAGGATGAGATGACAGATAATTTGTTAGAAGTTGTGAGGAGAGGCAATGGAAGATAAATGGTACAATTCTAAGAAGGATGAACATACAGAGAATTGTTGGGCTGGTATTGATCAAATCTTTGGCAGGATTGGTTAACAAGGTTTTCAATAAAACATTTTGGAATTTATAAATAAAGTCATAGAATGCAGAAGTCTTGTGGTTTTGCTAAACATAAGTAAAACACCATTTTGGCTCCAAGTGTTGTACAGTATTGTGACTGAGCTGAAAACGTGTAGCTGGAAAAGCGCAGCAGATCAGGCAGCATCCAAGGAACAGGAGATTCGACGTTTCGGGCATAAGCCCTTCTTCAGGAATTGTGTCTGATTCTGGGTACTACAATTTAGGAAAGAATGAAGGCTTTGGGAAAAAGGTATGGGGTAACTTATTAGAATTGTTCCAGGGATAAGGAATCACAGGTATCCAAATAAACTAGAGAACCCGCAATTCTTTTCCTTGGAACAAGGAAGATTAAGGGGAGAAATGCATTGGCACTTAAAGTTTTGGTAAATTTAAATGGAGCAAATTAAGAGAAGCCCTTTCTGATGGCGACAGTGTTCATATTTGAGATGATTGACAAAAGACCCAGGGCAACCACATTGAGTGGTTAGAATTCAGAGTGCATTGCTTAATAGGCTGTGATGGAAGCACTTTTAACTGCAGCTTTCAAAAGGAAATAGAATAAATACTTAAGAGAGAAGATCAGAGGTTTTTGGGAAAAGGGCAGGTGAGTCACACTAACTGGATTGCCTTTGAAAGAGCCAGCACAGACTGTGCTATAATATTCCCATGACTCTGTGGTCACTGCTCCTGCCAAGTATTGACCCAAAGCTGTGATGAAGAGCAGAAATCAGCAGCATCTTTACCTAAAATAAACATCTGCTCTGAAAGTTCTCATTGAAGCATGTATCCTGAGTGCCACCCATTGTATTTGTTCATATTTGATACCCTGTAAACCTGGAAGAATCTAATCACATGAACAGCAAATAATGAACATGATATACATATGATATTTGACTAAGATGACTTTTCGTATATCTGTTGCAGCTTAAAGAAAAATTCCAAAGACAGACCAACCTATGCAGAACTTATGGTAAGGACGAATTTATCAATCATAAATTGCATTTCCCAGCTCGAGACTGGTTGTGATATGGGAATTGTTTTGAATTTAGTCAGCAAATTGGGTTGATGATAGTAAGACGGTCTGAAATCCTTTATCGCATTGAACTGGCTGATCTGTTGGGAATAAATGTCCAAACTGTCCTTAAAGGTGCTCATAGATGCCACCACAATGTTTATTGATAATAGTTAACCTTGATGTAGAGTTGGGAAGGGAGTGGTCAGGCCCCACCATCTATCTCAAGACCTATTGGACCTGGAGTCAAAGATCCTCTGTACTGATGAGCTGTCTGGGATCTTAGCAGCACACCTGTTTGATGTGAATCAGGCCTGAGACCCAATATTGGGTGTTCCTTGAGCCAATTTGCACCTGAATATTGAGCATTATGGGCGAACATTTAGGCTTCTACGTTCATACAGACAGAATAAGTATTCCTATTTATAAAACGTCACTGTCTTTTGTCTGAAGGAACTGGTGTACGGATCAAAGTAGTTGAAGGCATTTTGGAACTGGATTCTAGAGTGTTCAGTGTAACTTTAATTGTAAGGTCAAAGTCAATTACAATTTAAGACTGAGATTTTAAGAGCCAATCTAAAGGTGCTGACTAGCGACAAAACCACTCCTGCTAAAAGTGTGTTTTCACAAGTTTTATTGAATTGATTTAAGTTTATCACAAAAGAATGTTGAGAATAAGACAGTAGTTCATTTGGTTCACATTGAAACTCCAGCCTGTGACTGCTAGCTGCCTGGAGATGTCTCAAGCTCTGTTGTTCTTCTGTCTTTTCTTTTTGTGCATTTAACCACCAAAGGTGACTAGCCACTACCCCTGAGCATGATCAGAGGCTTTCTGAACTCTGATCTCCCAACACATGTAGAGCACATGGTCAATCCTGCATTGCTGAGGCATTGTACATCCATTTTATATCTGGTTTCTTAAAATTCATGGTCATCCTCCCGAGATCACTTCTTGCTATGGACAGAATGGTTCTCTGACGTCATTTTATGTAAAAACAAAATCCTTTTCTTTCTATTTTTTTCCCTGTAAGTTGAGAATCCTAAAGCTGGCAGTGAAATATCTGCACTTACTGATGCTGCCCGGACCTAGTTAACTAAAAATAACAAGAGTACAAGCTGTTCCGACATAAAATTTTATGTTGAGTCTATACAAGTATCAATGCGTAGAGACAACCAGCATATTAAAACTGAAGTCACACAAATACACATGTAAGACCACATGATGCATTCAAGCAATGGTCAACTAAGAATTGAAAAATGAACGCTGACCTACCCTACTCCAGAAATGAGAATATTCTATGCTAAACTGAGTTCAGGAGTTCATTTTATATACATAAAAGGTCAAATAACTATGTGACTATAATACTAATTACAGAAACTAATTCCAAAGTTTTGTGCACACATTTTTGATATAGAGGCCTGCGACTAGTTCTTTTTAAAAACAATCATTTGACAAGGCTAACTGGATATTTTGGAGCATAGAACTATGCCTTCAAACTTAAAAAAAATACTGTTTCACTTCAAAAGTCATTACAGTTTATGGCAATTGTAAAATGAGTTTTCTCCAGCACTCTATCTATTAGCTTGAGTCCTAAATGGAAGCCATGGTGTGGGGATACTGGTGTTTGACTGGGTGGGCAAAGTCAGAAGTCACATAATACCAGTTTATAGTCCAACAGGCTTATTTAAAGTTACAAGTTTTCGGAGCACTGCTCCTTCGCATTTCAATGCGTCTGTTGGACTATAACCTGGTGTGCGACTCCTGATACAAATGGAAGCCTCCAGCTTTGTTTTTATTTGACCTGAAGTGATGTGTCACTCCACATGATACGTAGTCTTGTATTCACAGACAAAAGACCATGTCACCAATGTCTTTCATTGACCATATTAACACTTTGTTTTTAACTAAATGTTTAATTAAACCAAACTAATAATTGAAAAATGAATTCAGTTCCACACTGTTCCAGAAATGAAGAATATTCTATGCTAAACTGACTTCAGGAGTCCATTTTACTTGCATTGAGACAGCTATGGGGTGAGGAATCATGTGCCCTGGTGTTTCACCTATTTTCAAGCCTGTTATTCCACCCACCGGCCTCCAAAACCACCCTTTCTTCACATCCTTCAACGCACAGAATTAAGACCCATTGGCATTTTGTGTCAAACTGTTTTATAAGTGTTGAGCAAAACATTTTGGATTTTATTCTCTGTGCCGTTATTTATAAAGACCATCAAAAGCGCAGGTTTCAATACAAAACAGCTTACAACCACTGCTTTCTCTGATAAATGCATGCAACTTGGTTGTTCATTGTAGACAAACAACTATACAAGTTTTGAATGTGTCCCATGCAGTATCTGGACAGCAATCTCCAGATTGTGACGGTGATCAAGCCCAACATGTGGAGATTGAGCCCAACATGGAGCAGATCAAATCTTTGTGGGGAGTGTGAGCCCAGCATGGCTAAGCACTTAAGGACTGCAATGTTAAACTTTTAGTTATATTTCTGCAATTTTCTACTTTGTGCCTAAGATTTTGTATCTGGGTACCTTTGTATCTATGACGGCATTGGGAGTGGCGCCATCGTATACTTTGCACTCTACTCGTGCGTTCCTGTACTCGAATACACATGACATTAAAATCAAAACTAAAAGTCTTTGCTTTGTCAACACTAAAATTACACTTTGCATTTATTGACAAATATTTTCAGATTTTAAATTGAAAGTAAACAATCTTACACATTACCAGTGTGGAACATACAGTAAGATGACAAAGTACTGTAGATGGATTGATTTATGAGGAGAGAGGAGTAGGGTTTGTATGTACATCAGCAGTGAACAACCTCTGTGGGTGGGTGTTTGTTCATCTCTAAGTTCTCTTGGTCTCTCTCTCTCTTTCTGTCTGCCTGTGTTTTTCCCTGTCTGTTGCTCTCTCTCTCTCTCTGTTGTTTCTTGTTCTTCCTGTCTCTCCCTCCTTATGCCTCCTCCCACCTGACACTCCTCCTCTGTGTTTCTTCTCGTCCTCCATGGTCTCTTCCCACTCCCACAGGATCATTCTCTGCCCTCGCTGTCAATCTCAAGCTCTTCTGTCCATCATCATCACTTCCCCCTGACTATGTCTATTGCCCACCTCTGTCACTGTTCCCTGTCTCCTCCCCCATCTGTTTCCCTCCTCTACTTTCTCTCTGAATTCCTCCCCCCTTTATGCCCCCCACCCCAGCTCACTCGTGCTCTTTCATTCTTAGACTTACCGTCAGCCACTCACATAAAGCATCGTTTGGGAATTGAACTTATTGTCACGTGCACAGCGAAAAGCTTTGACTTATGTGAGCTACAGGCAGATCACCGAGTTAAGTGGCATAGATAAATAAATAATAGGTAAACAGCAACAAAATAAAAAAACAGGTACAGGTGAATACTAAGAGTTTGTGAGTCCATTCTGTATTCTAACAACAGCAGGGTAGAAACTGTTTTGAAACCGGCTGGTGCATGTATTCAGGCTTCTGTACCTTCTCCCCGATGGTAGAGGTTGTAGAAAAGCATTGCCAGGGTGGGATGGATATTTGAGAATGCTGGCGGCTTTTCCTTGACAGCGGGCCTGGTAGGTGGATTCTATAGATGGGAGGTTGGCCTTTGTGATTGTCCATGTCACATTCACCACTCTCTGTAACTGTCTCCGATCTTGAATGTTACAGTTGCCATTGCAGGTAGGAATACATCAAACAGAATGCTTACGATGGTGCACCTATAAAAGTTGGCAAGGGTAATCACCGTCATGCCTAATTTTCTCAGCTACCTGAGGAAGAGAGACGTTGTTGAGCCTTTGTAACCAGTAACACATGAAGAGTCCAAGAAAGCTTGTTGTGGATGACCACTCCCAGGAGCTTGATACACTCTCCACTCGTTCCACCTTTGAACTGTTGGGAAGTGAAAGAGAGAAGGTTAGTTTGGGAGGTGGGGCTGGGGTTGGTGGGCAGGCAGCTGGATGAAGGCGCCATCATCCCTGAGACACCATTGAGAAGTAGGTATTCCAGAAGATCAGGGGAGGTGAAGGAAACCTCAGCTGTCATGGGACACCATAGAGTAGGAGGGAGGTTAGAGGTCAGGATGTCAGGTCAGATAGGTTCAGAGCAAGACTGCACACAACAAGCAGGTCAAGAAGGTTTTTCCAAGGTACAGCTGATGAACTTGATGCTTTCAATTACCTCACCCTGTCCTCTGTTAGCTTCTAGCCATGTCCAATCAAACAATCTCAAAATCTGACATGAGGTCTGACACATCTTACTTGGCCAGTGATGGCTATTGTTCAGAACAATAGCCACTATTATTTGATTTTTTTTAAGGAATTCATTCATGGGATGAGGGCATCGCTGTCCGGCATTTATTGTCAAACCCTAAAAGGCTAATTAAGAGTTAGCCATATTACTATGGGTCTGGAGTCACATGTAGCCCATACCTGGTAAGGACAGCAGTTTCATTAGTGAACCAGATGAGGTTTTCCTGACAATTGACATTGGTTTCACAGTCATCACTAGATTCTTAATTCCAGACTTTTATTCTATTCAAAGTCTGCCGTCTGTCATGGCGGAATCCGAATCCCTGGGTCTCTGGATCACTAAGTTGGGTGATAATATCACGTGGCCATCGCCTTCCCTAGATGAGCCTGCCAATTGAAATGGTCAACATGTCTGATTGGCTGCTTTGTACACTGACTGTCCTGATTGACAGGGTCCTTAGCCAATAAGCCTGAGTCTCCACCCCACTCCGGCCTATCACCCTCACCTTGACCTCCTTCCACCTATCCCACCTCCATCGCCCCTCCCCCTAGTCCCTCCTCCCTACCTTTTATCTTAGCCTGCTTGGCTCTCTCTCTCTTATTCCTGATGAAGGGCTTATGCTCGAAACGTCGAATTCTCTATTCCTGAGATGCTGCCTGGCCTGCTGTGCTTTGACCAGCAACACATTTGCAGCTGTGATCTCCAGCATCTGCAGACCTCATTTTTTACTATCCCTAAAGAGAGACCCTGTTAATCACCATGGTATAGACTGTCCTCTCTGGGGCATGCTCTTTAGTGCTCTGCTGCACCCGTACCATTCCCTATATGTGTTAAAATTATGTCTGAACTATGGTATATAAAAAAAGGTGTTGAATGTTATAACATCAATAGTGTGATTATGTTTTCTGTAGTTTGCTCTGATGTGTCTATAGCAATGTTTATTATATCCTGTTGCATCTGGACTCTGGGTTCATTTCTGGTAGTGACCAGTAGCTCTCTGTTAATTGAGGACGAAATAGCTTCCTCCCTTCTCTACCATCCCAAACCAATTCCAGATATGCAATGCAGACCAAAGCCATGAATATTGTTGCTGGTTAGAGGTATGCATTTTTAAAACACATCCTCACAAGATTTGCTCCTGTTGGGGTTGTTTGTACAAGTGGTTCAGGCTTGATTCTGACGAGAAAGCAGCACTTTCTTAAATTGAAGCTTGGTTGAATTTGACAGCTGTGCCTACAGCTCAATGATTTGATTGCAGTGGCAGTACCCAGAATTGGTAAGAGGGTGAGTAAGAGGAATTTGAGAGCCAATTGATCTTTATTCCTTTGAACATGAACTCTTGACAATGGTGTTGTGATAAAGCAGATGAAGTGACAGCGATGTTGCGACAATAACTAATCAGTACTTGCCTTTGAGTGCCAGAAGCCTCTGTGCAGGGTTGCAACAGTCCTCCTTTTGCTCTGTCTATAAATCAGCCTGGATTAACTCTTTGTGAGGTGACTACAGTTTTATCATTTTCAGCATCATGGACTTTGTACAGCTTCTATATTCCACAGAAGCAGTCTATTGGATATTTCCAGTGCTTTTAGTTTTGTGAGCAAGAATTTGCTATCGGAATAATGAGACAGTATTATTTGAGTAAATTGTACAGCATCCTCAAGTAGGGTAGAGTGTTGATTTGCAGTTAACTATGAAGACCAGAAGTTATTGCTTTGAGTTACGTTTACTGCCACAAAAATACCATTGCAGCTTTGGAGCTACACGCACTCTGTTTTTTGAGGAACTTACTACATTCGCCCATTACACTCAGTTCAAAATTATGCTAATTTGTTACAAACACAAATACCCTTTTAAGAACTGGGTGGTAAGAACTGCCACTTGCCTCGTAACTAAAAGTGAATTATGACCAGTGTGGAAGCTTGTTCAAGTCTGAAACATTCTAACTTAAAAATATTGAATTTTTTTTTCCAAGGTTCCTTTTTTGTCATCTTTTATCTCTCTTACCCAACCCCATCTTTCCTCCTCCTCATTGTTGGTTCATTATTTGATTTGACATTGAATTAACTTCCTTCTCAATCACCCTCTTTCCTCAATTAATTTCCGAAACTTTAAACCTCATTGGTTGAAGAGAGATCCCATTGCTTAGCCTCTAGGTTCTCAAATATTCAGTTTCCCTCATTCTGCTGTGATCACTCACACCTTAAACAACTTTGAGGGCAAGCAAGTCTGACCTTGTGCCTTGCCACCCCTTCAGTAGACCATGCTTTACCCTGCACAGTGTCAGGCAGCTGATTGCCTTTTTGAAGTTTAACTTTGTCTGATGTTGTTCCCTTTGTTCCTTCAAAGGAGAGATTTTGGAAAAGGAGGGTCTTCAGTTTCCTAACTTCAATAACCCAGTCGCTGGGCTTACTCAGTGTCCCAAACAGAGAGAGACAACAAATCAAGGCAGTGTTCATAATTTGTTTTTGTCAGGAGGGAATGACAGAAATGCAGTTTGTTCTACAGCGTACTGTGTTCCTAGTTCGCATTTGTCCTGTAACTGATGTTTCTCTCAAATTTACATCTCAAATGTTCTTCTTATCTATCAATGAACTAGAACTGAGCCCACAAGTTTAGAAATGTTCACTCTGCCACACTAAAGTCCTTGCTGGTTTTTCCAAGATCGCACCGAATATTTAGTAATGCTTCTTGTACCCTATGAGGAAATGAGACTTTGTATGCTACTGTTTCTAGTAACATTGACCCCTTACTAGGGTCTGAACTCTTAGATAACTTATTAATAAGAAAATTTATTTTCAAATAATAGAAATTGTTTAGGATAGAAAGAGTTGGCACTTATATCGGGCATCCCAGAGTGGTTTGCAGCATAGTGTTTTTAAAGGCTACTCACATTTTGAGTTGAAATGATAGCAGCAAAGTACATCCCAGGCAACAGGCTGAGTATTGAAATGAGCAGGTTAAAGTAGCATTTGTAAGAGCCTGTCTGGAGGATGTTGATCATTTGCAGCATTAGCATCAATCACTCCCTACCCTTCAACACTTTATTAGTTTCTCTTTCAAGAGCAGATTTTATTGTTTTTTTATTTTGGAAATCCTAGCCACATTGACATGGAGTAAATGTCAGAGAAAAGCTACATTTTAAATGCAGTGTTGTTCTGTGGTTTTTTCATTCCACGTGTTTGTAATCTGCATCAATGTTTAACCAAAAAAAATCGTGGATGTCACAGGTGATGACAAGCATGCTTTTTTAATTATTTATTTAAAAAGAACACTCCGTGCTCAGAGGAAGTGTATCGTTTTCAAAATATGTTGCCATGTGATCTCGAAGTGCAACGGTGAAAAAGTTTCTGGAAACTTCTGAGGTTTGAGGTTGTGAGGGGCCCAGCCCCTAGCAAGTGGTCAATGAAAGCAGCTTCTTATCTGAAGGAATTGCTTTCACATGGGTTTTGTGCCATTATCCCCCTTTGCTACAGCAGGGATTGAGTAAGTACAGCGGTCAGCCAGCCTGTGATCTCCAGCATGGGTTGGAACACTGTAATCTTGGACCTTGCTGCCAACTTGTTCACCTGCCAGTTGATCAGGATTCGAGCTTGAGAGGTTGGAAGGGCTTCCTACAGAGGAGCCAGATGTGAAATAACCCAAAGACTACATTGCGTTTCCAGATAACTGGTTATTTTAAAAGGGAACTTCAGTTTGGGAACTACAACATAATGTTTAGACAATTACACTTTTCCATCTGTGGTATTTCAGAATAATCAGTTCTGTAGGTTTTTTTTCTCTCTATGTCAGTGGAGCAGGATATAGAACAACACAATCCCGTTCCTGCACAAATCCTGATGGATCGGTGCTGATAGTTGTGATGGGTTTGGAATGTCTAGCATCTGTGTTTTTAAACGAGTGAATAAAGGGGGCTGCTACAAATCATTTCCACACGTTGAAATTTCTTTTGTGCACTGAGTCCTCTCTGCTGTTTAGGAAGAATAGCGTTACCATACACAGTACCAGAGCAAATCTTCTTGCAATGTGGGATCCTCTAACCCACATTTCTTAGCAAGTAGTCTGGAAGTTCTTCAACTGGAACTGCATAATTATTTGCAGTTCCATCCTCATCTCTTAAACCATCTCAACATATTCCAGATGGGCACCTATATTGAACAGAGATAGGACTGGCTATTTGCCATTGTTATTCCGTGGAAGGTACAAAGATGTGGCTTCCAAACCACATTATGTGAACTATATTGAGCAGATCAAGTAGCGTATAGGACACACAAACACAGAATCAGAGTATGCTTTCAGAAGCTATTCCTGATTTGAAAATTGCAGCAGCAATTGACTTCGTCAGCCGAAATAGTCAATTCATTAAAAAAAGTTGTATCTGGAACCATGCATCTCTCTGGTGTGTAAGATCACCTTTCTGAAAATTGACATGTTTTAGCCTTGTTATGCTATGGCAGTGAACCCTCCTGTTAATTAAACCAAGCACCCAGAAAAGCTCACCTCACCTCATAATCTGTTAAAGTATGTGTGACAGAGAACTCCCAAGTTCCTCTATGTAAAGAAAAATAATATCAATTTATTCCTTAATTCTAAAAGTGAACATTAAACAATAGCTATTCATAACTCTAAGGCCCCCTTTCTGTTAACTCTTATCTATCTCCAACATTATAACAATATACTGTTCTGATAAAACCTGTATTAAAAACACATCAACTTAATTTCAAAACCACATAGCAGCTGTTGGTGTCAATGTCTGTCGTCTTCTGGTTGTAGATCTTACTGGGTCATGTTTGGCCTTTTGCTGCAAAGATGTTTTTTATGAAAAAGGTATCTTTGATAGAGATTGTGTTGCTGGCAGTTAATCTGCAATGGCAGTTGGTCTCTCTGTCTAACTGTCAAAATGTCTACTTCCTTATACCCTCAGCAGAAGATCGTTTCATTGGTTTGATGTTGACAAAATAATAACTTCAAAATCAATTGGTTTTTAGTATCCTGGGGCATAGTTAAACAGGTTCAGTTTGAATTGTTGTGAAAATAGCAACCAAAACTCAAGTATTTGTTTCACAGCCAAAAATTACATATTTTCAAATTTCCAGTACGCTCTGAGACTACTAGTCAGTCACATGACAAGTGCCTGCAAGCTCTCAGTGCAAAACTGCTTTCGCGCTCTCTTAAAGGTACAGTACATGCCTTCACCTTCATAAGATCTCCTACCTTAAGAAAAAAATGAACCATCATAATGAAAAGATGGGTGCATTTTCTTTCTAATTCTTAACCCCACGACAATGAAATACATAGGACATTAATTCATATTAATTTCTACACACACACACACACACACACACACACACACACACACACATCTTATGTATACTTTATCTGTTAAATCAGCAATAACACATCTATCACATTCTTACGATCCGCAACGTGTACAATTTGTAAATTAAATGTGTGTAACATAGGACTCCAACGAAATAGTCTCATATTCCTGTCTTTAAATTGTTCCACAAATGAAAGAGGATTGTGATCCATGCACACAACTGTCTCTGACACATTATTTGTCATATAAACATTAAAATGTTTTAAGGCCAGGACCAAACTCAATACAGAGGAACTTTGATTATGTAAACGAGTTAGGCAGGCAATATTTTGTTTGGCTTATTGATTATTCGGAGAATAGATTTGACCTTAAACAAGGAAAGCTATACTGATCCAACGCTGTGCTCTACCAGAGAGTTTGTTTAAATCTATAATTTTGATGACTTTGCTATTTAAACAAACTAATTTTTGCATTCTGCAAATTGCAGGATAAACTGAGAAGGACTAAACCCTTACCATCACATAAATATATGAAATCCCAGTATTAAAAAAGGTCCCGAACAGCTGCTACAATCATAAGAGCATTTGTCAGTTACCGTTGAACTCAGTTTTGCGATAGAAACAGTGCTTCACGCATATGTTTACTTTCTCTGCCATTTTTTTTCATAAACGGCCCATGACAGGAATAAAGCACTTACTTTTGCAAAAAACCTTGTAACTAACTCCTACGTAAAACAAAAGTCATTATTGCTTGAGGTACTTGTGTTTCTTTGTTTTTGCCCGTGCTTTCACATCATCTTCCATACACCTAGTCCAAATTCACTTCCCTTTTTGAGGTAATGTTTTTATATGACCTTGAGATCTTGTTCAGATAATCCAAAATTTGGATAATTGATATCTGGATAATTGAGGTTCCTCTAGAATTTCTTTTCAATGATTTAGTATTTTCCCTGGTGGATGTTGAGTTTATTTGAAAAGGAACCAATTGGCTATTCAATTCCATCATTATCATCCTGTAGCAGAGCAGCTCCAACTCCTGTGTCACTGGCATCAATTGCAAAGTTGAAGGGTTTCAAAACATTTGGTGGAGTGAAAGCTGGTATGGTGGTTAATACTGCTTTTAAATTGTCAAGCGCTTTCTGGCATTGTTCTGTCCAATGAAATTTTGTGTTCTTCTTCAATGAATCTATTAGCAGTGCCACTACACTTAGTCCCAAACATTGAAGCACATTTTTCTTTGAGGTTGATTGTGGACATTCCTCGAAAGCCTTCATCTTTACATTCCTTGGGGTCAACCTCCCATGACCAATGTTATGTCCCAAGAACATCACCTCTGCCTTTGTGGATTGTGTTTTCTTTATTACTGGTTTTGCTTCTCTTGTTTGTTCAAAGGGCTCTACCAACTGTACCATGTGATCTTTCCAGGACTCAATAAAGATTGCTACATCATCCAGATAGACTGCACAGTTTGTTAACCCAGCCACAACTCTGTTTATGAGTCTTTAGAATGTGGCGGGTGCATTCTTCATTCCAAAGGACATCACTTTAAATTGATATCGCCCATTTGGGGTTTCAGACACAGAGGTTTCTTTTGCTTTCTCTGATAAAGATATCTGCCAGTAATCACGTAGTAAGTCTGGCTTTGTGATGTAAGTGATTTGCCTAATTTTCTCTACATAGTCCTCCAATCTTGGTATTGGGTTTGAGTCTGATTTTTTTTTTACAGCATTGATGGTCTGATAGTCCACACAAAATCATTGAATCCCATCAGGTTTGGGAACTAACACAATCAATGAACTCCACTTACTCTGACTCAGTTCAATCATACCTTTGTTGAGCATCGCATCCACTTCCTTCTGGACCTGTCTGGCTTTGAAAAGATTAAGCTGATAGGGATTTGTTTTATCAGAACAGCATTCCCTACTTCTATCTCACACACAATAACATTAGTCATCCCCATCTTATTCCCACATATGTCCTCATACTACTGCAACAAAGCTTTCAACTGTGTTCTTTGTGCCTGACAGATAGTTTACTAACCTATCCCACTGCTCAAGGGCTTCCTCATTATTTAATGTATTTTGAGGCGCATCAAATTCCATGACATCTGGATTTGATTCCTCATTCTACAGGGCAGTAACTAACACTCGTTTCTCCAGTTCCCTCTCTCTATTATAATAAGGTTTCAACATATTCACATGACATACCAGATACAGTTTTTTTCCTATCCGGCATCTTTACCAGATAGTTTACCTGACTCAACTGTTTCTCAATTTGATAGGGACCACTAAACCTGGCTTTGAAGGGATCTTCTCCGACTAGTAACTATACTAATACTTCATCCCCATGGGAAAACGTCCGAGTCTCTCAGGTTTTATCTGTCACCTGCTTCATTCTATGCTGTTCCCTCTTCAGATGTTGTTTAGCTAACTCACCTACCTGATTTAATCTCTCCCTCACCTCTGACACATAATTTAAGTGTGATATCTCTGACTTTGGTCCTGTCAATTTCTCTTTAATTAATTTCAAGGGGGCTCTCACTTCATATCCGAATATTAACTCAAAGGGAGTAAACTGAGTAGATTCGTTTGGGGCATCTCTAATGGAAAACAATACAAATATGGGGTACCTCTATCCCACTCATTCAGGTAATCTTGGCAGTATGCTCTCAACATAATCTTCAGAGTCTGATGCCACCTTTCCAAATCTCCCTGGGATTCAGGATGATGTGCATTGGATTTAAAGTGTTGTATACCTGAGCTATCCATGACTTCCTTAAATTGCCGAGCAGTAAAATTAGACTCTTGGTCTGATTGAATCTCTCTGGGTAGCTCATACCGTGTGAAGAAAACTACTAACTCCTCTACCATCCTTATTGCTTTCATACTCCATATTGGAATTGCCTTTGGAAATCTGGTGGACAAATCCATTATGGTTAGCAAGTAGTGGTTCCCACTTTTACTTTTAAGGAGGGGACCTACACAATCACTCTTAACCCCTGTGAAAGGTTCTTCGAATGTGGGAATGGGCAACAAAGGTGCTAGTTTTATTACCGCCCGAGGCTTACCAACCTTTTGGCACATATGACATGTACAGCAAAAGTTAACTACATCCTTATCCTTTCCAGGCCAATAGTAATGCTTTTGTGCCTTAGCCTGAGTCTTTCGTACCGAAATGACCTCCTACAGGTAGTTCATGTGCTACCCATAACACTTCCTGCCTGTATGCTCCCAGCAACACCATCTGGTGCACTTTTGCTGATTTATCCTCTGCACTAACCTGTCGTGGTCTCCGTTTTCGTTATTAGGATTCTATCTTTAAGATAATAACCTTCAGGAATATCCTCTGACTCCTTTGCTAAGTATGCATCCACAAATATATCTTTTATTGTCTCGTCTTTTTATTGTAAGTCCCTTAGTCTTTCAGGACTAAGCAAGTCTGCCTGACCCTCTGCTTGTTCGGGTTTTTCCTGCACCATTACGTCAAACTGGGTGTCCACTAACTGAACCTCAACCCCTTCATTTTTCTCTTTAATGTTTGCTTTGTGCTGTGAGTTATGATATTGGGATCTTGCTACTACACAGTCTGGAAAAATTCCAGGATAATTTTCTTTTAACTCCTGAGTTCCCTGGTCTTCCTTTGGCTTCTCCACAACAAGGGGTGTCACTTCCACTTTGGATCCTGCTAAATCATTCCCAAGAACGAACTGTATTCCTGGAGCTGACACTGTCAATCACTCCCACTGTTACTCCCCCAGTCTTGTGTTGGCACTCCAACCTGATCTTACACAAGGGAATGCTTTATTTCTGTCCACCTATCCCACAAACTACCACCCTCCCGGTAAAAGGTCAGAAAAAGTTATTAGAGATTGGTTAGATAGTGTATCTCTCAAAATTATAACTTCTTTCCCTTGTCCCCCTGTTTCTTCTGAGTAAACTTTACCCACACAGGCGAATTCTTTCTAGAGATCAGGCACAAACTCCATACCCAGCCCCAGCCTGGGCCGTGCGCTCTACTGCAGCTCCTCGGCTCCTCTTGGGGTTTCCTTTACGACTTTCACTAATGCCACTGGCTTAGTTTCTTTTACCACATCCTTTCCCACAGTGCCTTTCTTTAACAACCAGCACTGTGTCTTTACATTTCCCACCTTCTGGCAGTGAAAACACCTTTTCCCAATGGCCTTCAACCACTGGCACTGTAATTTTCTGTGTCCCATCTCATTTTAGTGAAAACACCTGAGGCCTTTCACCCTCTTAGGTTTCTTTTTTAACCTGTAGTAAGTAATTACCAGTATTCTCTACTCCTTGTTTTGTAGCGTAGGATCTCCCCTCTGCCAATTTCTATCCCTCACATGATGAAATTCTTGCCAGAAGCTAAACTTTGCCTTATGCACCAATGTATATTCATCCACCATCTTTGCCAATCTTCTCACTTCTTGAACTTTCTGTTCATCCGCATGAATTCTTATCATCTCTGGAAATGAGTTTCTAAACTCTTCCAGCAGAATAATTTTTCTTAGAGCCTCGAGGGTCTTATCTATTTTTAAGGACTGCACCCATCTACCAAAGTTACTATGTTTAATTCTTTCAAACTCAACAGAAGTCTGCCTGGTTCCTTCCTTATGTTTCTGAACCGCTGTCTGTACGCTTCTGGTACCAATTTATAAGCACTCAAAAATAGCCTGTTTGACATCACATAATCTCTTGACTCCACATCTGACAGTGTTGCAAATACCTCACTAGCGCTGCCTACTAGCTTAGTCTGAACTAGCATTACCCACAAGTTCTCTGACCGCTCAATCTGCCTAGCCGATTTTTCAGATGAAATAAAGAAGGCTTCGACATCTTTCTCATGAACATGTAGTAGTGTTTTAACTATCTTATCTCTTTATCTCTACTCTGTCAACTTGACTTTCCTAAGTCCCAACTTCTGAGGTTCAAATTCTCTCTCCTTTTCTTTCTTTTCTCTCTCTTTTCCTCACCCTTTCTTCTTTCTCTCTTTGCTCAGTTAAGAACTTTCTATCTCTTTCTGTCTCCTTCTTTCTCCTGTCTCTCTTTTGTCTTTCTTCTCTCTCTTTCTCTCTCCTGCCTTTCCCTTTCTTTATCTTCTAACTCCATTTTCCTCAGTTGTAATTTCAGTTTTTCTAACTCGACTGCACTTGTCTGTTTTTCTGACATATCTAAGTGCTTGACTAACTTCCTTACAACTTCAGCTTTCCATTTGTCCCTGGTTAGACCCAATTCTAATCTATTTGTTAATTTTAAAAGAAAGTCCTTCTTCTGTCTGTCTTAACGTTCTTGGCAAATTTGGGAATCATCTTCAAACTCCAGAACCTCTTTAGCAATCGTAAGAGCTATTTCTCTCACTTTTTGTTTAACCAACCACACTTAACCAAACTTAAACAAATGGTCTCACCTACATTTTATTTAAAGATCTTGGACATTAATTGGCAAATTTTTAAATCTGCTGGGATTTTTCGTGCCCCAAATCAATTCAAATCTGTTCACATCTCAGACTACATCTGTCTAAACCTGCCCAAATCCCGGACGAGCCCCCAAACTGTTACGGCATGGTGGTGAACCCATCTGTTAATTAGCAAAGGGTAACACCCAGAAAAGCTCACCTCGCCTTGTAATCTGTTAAAGTATGAGTGACAGAGAATTCCCAAATTCCGCTATGTAAAGAAAAATGATATCAGTTTACTTCTTAACTCAAAAAGTGAACATTAAACAACAACTATTCACAACTCTAAGCCCTCCTTTCTCTTAACTGCTTTTTATTTGCCACCCACTGTATAACAATACACCATTTTGTAAAACCTGTATTAAAATTACATCAACTTAATTTCAAAACCACATAGCGGCTGTCGTCGTCGCTGTCTGTCTTCCTCTGTAGTTCTCCCTGGATCGTCTTCAGTCTTTTGCTGCAAAGATGCTTCATATGAAAAAGGTATCTTTGGTAGAGACTGTGTTGCTGACAGTTACTCTGTCAATGGAAGTTGGTCTCTCTAACTGTCAAAATGTCTGCTTCTTTATATTCTTAGCAGATCGTCTCATTGGTTTGATGTTGGCAAAACAATAAATTCAAAATCAATTGGCTTTTAGTATCATAATTAACTGGTTCAATTTAAATTGACGTAAAAATCGCAACTAAACTCAGGCATTTTATTCACAGCCAAATGTTACGTATTTTCAAATTTCCAGTACACTCTGAGACTGCTACTCAGTCACATGACAGGTGCCTGCAAGCTCTCAGTGCAAAACTTTCCCTTAAAGGTACAGTGCAAGCCTTCACCTTTATAGCAGCCTTTCTTCAGAAATGGGCTACAGTGTCACTTTACTTATTAATGCTGCTTACTTCTATGAGCTTCAAGTTAACTTTTTACATGGCATGTTTCACTTCAGAGTCTGTTTCTGTTCTGTACGACTCTATGACTATGACTCTACTCAGGGCATAGGAAGATCAACTGGGGAGGTCTTCAGCCTCTCCCTGCAGCAGACCAACTGTCCCTGCCTGTTTCAAGAGGGCCAACATCATTCCTGTGCCTCAGTCTCAATGACTACCGCCCAGTGGCACTAACTTCAGTGGTCATGAAGTGCTTTGAAAGGCTGGTCATGGCATTAATCAACTCCCAGCCTCCCCACTACTCTTGACCCACTCCAATTTGCCTATTGGACCAACAGATCCGCGTCAGATGCCATATCACTTGCCCTTCACTCCCTAGAACAGCTTGACACCAAGAACAGCAAGAATTCTACTCATTGACTACAGTCCCTTGGATGGAAGTGAGGGCTGGGAGGTGTGGGCGCAGGTTTTACCCTTCCTGCGGTGGTAAGGGGAGGTGCCAGAAGTGGAGGGTGGGTTGGTGGGAGGTGTGGATCTAAAGTGGGAGTCACAAAGGGAATGGTCTCTGCAGAATGCTGAAAGGGCAGGGGAGGGAATTATATCTCTGGTGGTGGGGTCTGGCTGTAGGTGGTGGAAATGACAGAGAATAATGTGCTGTATCTGGAGTTTGTTGGGGTGGAAGGTGAAGACCAGGGTGTTTCTGTCCTTGTTGCAACTGGAGGGTGGGATTCAAGGGCAGAGGTGTGCAAAAAGGGGGAGATGCGCTGGAGGGCATTGTTGACCACGTGGGTAAATTGCGGTGCTCGAAGAAGGAAGACATCTGGGATGTTCCATGATGGAATTGATCATCCTGGGAGCAGATGCAGTGGAGGTGGAGGACTTAGGAGTAAGGAATAGAGGAGGAGGGTGGGAGGAGGTGTAGTCCAGTTTGCTAAGTAGGTTTGAAGTAGATTCTGGATCAGTGGTGCTGGAAGAGCACAGCAGTTCAGGCAGCATCCAAAGTGCAGCGAAATCTGAAGTAGATGTCAGTGTTGAGTTGGTTGCCAGAAATGGAGATTGAGAGGTCCAGGAATGGGAGGGAGGTGTCCAAGGCAGTCCTGGTGAACTTCAGGCCAGGGTGGAAAGCGCTCATGAAATTGATGGACTGTTTTACCTCCTCATGGGAGCATGAGGTGGCTCTGATACAGTCTTCGATGGAGCTGAGGAAAAGGTGGGGAATGAAGCCAGTATAGCTGCGAAGATGGACTGTTCCACATACCCGACAAAGTGTTGGTATAGCTGGGGCTCAAGCGGGTGCCCATGGGTATCCCTTTGGTTTGAAGCAAGTGAGAGGATTCGAAGGAGAAATTGTTGAGGGTGAGTGTGTCGTTGGAAGGGTACTGGTTGGGTCGGTGCAAGAGGACGAAACTTGGATGTGACCTGTACAATCTCAACATGACCTCCTTAACTCCTCTACTCAAAGGACAGAGCAATGAAGGCAAGCGTGCTAAACACCTTTGTAATCACCCTCCCCATATATGCTGTAAACCTCAAAGAATTATGTATCTGTACCCTTAGGTCCCTCTATTCTACAATAAATTGTATGAGCCCACCCCTTGTTTGTTGTACCAAAATGCAATCCTGTGTCACACATGGCTGAACCGTCTAATTAAAAATAACTAGCAGTGATTTAAGGATCGGCTGTGGAATCTTTAAAATGGAAAAATGAATTCACACCTGCTGGTGTCTGAGCACATTTCGCATCAGTGCAGACTAAGCCCTACGGTAAAGGTGTTATGTAAACAAACTGGCTCATAGTATTTTATACATTTATGAAGGTTAGTAGTCATGGAAAAAATGATCTTGGCTTTCAAATAAGCAAAACGGGAAGTATTGGCTCTCTGATACTTGTAGTTCACAAACCACATAAATCATTGAAAAGTGGTTTCGCAACGTATTAAGATTACAGCCTTGTGAAATGATGTGGCTTGTCTGAGGAAGTCACAAATATGGCACCATCTATTCTTAGTTTTATGACATTATTAGAATAGTGTTAGAAAGTAACATTGTCCTTAATGGAAGTGTGAGTATTGAAGATGGGGTTTGATTGAATTGTTACTGATGCGACAGCGCAGTCTCCGAAATGGCAATGAAGGGTCTGGAATAATTTCTTTCCGATGAAATATTTTTCTCAAGATTTTTAGTTTTCATGTACTCTTTCGAATGGAAATGCCTTTGTTTTCTGGTATGTGATGAATGCAGCAGAATGAATCGGCTCATGTTTAATTGCTCTGCCTACCTCTGATGTCTGGAACAGGGATATTGCATTATAGCCTTGAACGTGTAATTCTGCCCTCTTAAGCCTTTTACCTCAATTGGTTAGTATCCAGAACCTTGAACCCAATTGAAGATAGTTTGGGTGAAGTGTTGGATTAAGGCAAGTTAGGTACATAAAGTGGGAAAAGAAACCAAAAGGTAAGATTGGATGAAAAGAGATGGGAAAATTTGCACACATAGCACAGGGGCCAGTTGATATGTATCTGTTGCCATGCTTAAATCTTATGAAATCCAATGAGATCGCTTTGAAAACTCATCAGATTTTAACAGATAATAGTGATCAGATATTTAGGGCATTGGAAATTGGTAAGCGTCTGTCTGCTTCATGGATCTCATTAATGTTTCTTTAGCTTAAACTGTATTCCATTTTGTAAGTTATTGAAACTGGAGAAGGCCATTCAGCCCTATGAGGATGTTCTACCATTTGAGTAGATCATCGTATCTTGTACTGTGCTGTTCCATTGTCACACACCATTCCTCCACCAGTAGTGAGATTGGTCATCTTGCTGTCAGATGCTGTAGACCTAGTTATTTGGAAGTATAGTCCTAGGCATCTATATATTTACTCAGGCTTTCTATTGTTCATGTTGTAGGAGATGTTATAGCCCAGTAGATACAGTCTTTGGCTTTGAGATAGCGATGCTGGGTTCCAGTCCCACTCCTGCTGACCACCAAAGGATTGTTCATAGCAAGGTTCAATCCGTTATTAATCCTTCCAACAATATCCCAAAAGTCAAAATATTGTGTGTGTCGACGCAAACCAAACTGAACAATTGAAGTTTTCTGCAGTTCATTTCTGTCTGGACAGTTGGAGTGTGATTTGGATATTCACTATACTGTGGCGATACCTCCTTTTCTGTCACTCCAACTTCTCCACGCATAGCCTGTGGTTAGGCATTGGGCACTCAACTCCAGATATTTTCAAGAATATGCTGCATTGTTCATTTCGCTACAAGGAGAGTCCTATGAACTTTGATAACATGCTGAGATTATATTTGGTTTTCCATTTGTCCATGTCTAACTTTAATGAATATATTGTAGAGGGCTTGTTTCCCCTATAAATAATTTACTCCCATGCTAGTTACTGTCAGTGATTAGTTCCCCCTTTTCTCCGACTGACTTTCTCCATCCAGTACAGCTTGGAATATTTTGTGCAGGGCTGAGGTGTGTGGTGCAGTTAGTATCGTGACAGCTCACTTGAATGATACCCAGGGAAATGTATGAAGGAAAGGCTTAAAAATTGTTTTTTCTTTAACATAGCTAGTTATGAGGGACCAACTGAAAGTTCATAATTGTGAAAGGATTTGAAAGGATAAGTAGGGAACAAGAATCAGACATGCGAGATTGTTAGAGAGAGAAAGATTCTGTTAGCACTTACACAGGTGAGGTAACAAAGGAAAAGTTATGTTTGTTCAGCTGTCCAGCTAGAAGTTACATTCTCCCATGTTAGTTGAGATGTTGGTATGTGAATTGGATAAGTACTTGGAAGGAAGGAATATTACCCCTGAAAGAGAGAATATACTTTTTGTATAAAACACCATTCAAAGTGAAAACATTTTGTCTTTGATTGCACAGCACTTATTAAGAAGAGTGACTTGCATTTATGTAACATCTTTTTGGTCACGTGATGGGTCTAAAGCACTTTATAGCTGATTAAGTACTTCAGAAGCATGATTGCTGTTGTCGTTATAAGGAACGCACTGACCTATGTGTACCAACTCCACACAAACAGCAATGTGACACTGAGCAGATGGTCCATTTAACTGATGTTGATTGAGAGATAAACGTTGGCTGGGACACCGGGAATAACTCTCCAGCTCTTCAAAACAGTAGCGTATAAACTTCTAAAACCATCTGATGGGACAGACTTGGTCCTGATTTAATATAGAGTCAGAGTTGTCCAGCACAGCCACAGAACTTTTGATCATAGAGTCATAGAGCTGTATAGCATGGAAACAGACCCTTCAGTCCAACTTTTCCATGCCAACCGAATATCCTAAGTTAATGCAGTCCCATTTACCAACATTTGGCCCATATCCCTCTGAACCCTTCCTATTGATATACCTATCCAGATGCCTTTTAAATGTTGTAATTGTACCAGACTCTTCCACTTCCTCTGGCAGAACATTCCATACACGCACCATCCTCTATGTGAAAAAGTTGTCACTTAGGTCCCTTTTATATCCTTCCTCTCTCGCCTTAAACCTATGACCTCTAGTTTTAGACTCCCCTATCCTGTGAAAAAGACTTTTGATATTCACCCTATCCATGCCTCTCATGATTTTATAAACTTCTATAAGGTCATCCCTTAGCCTCTGACATTCAAGA
The DNA here is from genome assembly GCF_020745735.1 of Hemiscyllium ocellatum. NCBI lineage: Eukaryota > Metazoa > Chordata > Chondrichthyes > Orectolobiformes > Hemiscylliidae > Hemiscyllium > Hemiscyllium ocellatum. The sequence continues at coordinate 15,938,451 of NC_083425.1, forward strand.
GAAAACAGCCCCAACCTACAGACTCTCCCTGTAGCTCAAACCCTCCAACCCTGGCAACATTCTTATAAAACTTTTCTGTACCCTTTTTAATATCTCATCCAGAAAACAGAATCTCCAGTAGTGCAACACTCACTCAGTACTGTGTGTTGGATTGTCAGGCTAAACTTTTATGCTCAGTGCTGTGACTGAATGTATTAGCAGACATCTTTAGGTCTTTGGGAACTATAAATTAAGGTAAAAATGATTTCTTTGAACATTTATATTTAAAAATAAAAACAAAGCCACTCTTTGAACTCTAACCCTTGTGTTTCTTTGTTCTCTCCAGCAACATCCCTTCTTCACACTGCACGAATCCAAAGACACGGATGTGGCATCGTTTGTGAAGCTTATTTTGGGAGATTGAAAGATTCCCGTACTATACAACGGCTTCTGCCATTGGTCCATCTACATGTTCTGCTTTGGGATGAAGTCACAGGATATTTTCTGTCAGTGTTGATCTTGGAAAATATATCAAGAGTTTTCAGAGTAACTCTGGCCATTGGCAAGAACTGGGTGGGGGGAAATCTTTAGTAAACTTGTGCAGCTGAAAAGAGAGAGCCCAGTATCTGCTCCTCTAGATGTCTGAGTGGTACTGTGGAGTCCTTTCAAAAACCTTTGTCAATAATTTTCGACTGACTTGCAAAAACCAATAATTGGGAGTAGGTTTTTTTTTTAATAATTTGTTTTTTTTTAATTTAAGTGAATAGTGGGTTATGTTCTCATAATTATCTGCAAAGCCTTCACTGTGTGACTGTGATGAAGACTTGCATTGCCTCAGACTTTGGTCTCTTAAAGGCCACGTTAGCTTCTGAAGTTGTAGAATTTTGATGCAAGGCTGCATTGTGTGTGCAAGCGTGTGTGTGTGTATTTTTAAATAGGTGCACTGAAAATTGCGTGATTGCAGGCAAACCAATGGGTGTGAAGGCAACCAGTTTAAATGGGAGGTGCTATGGTGGAGCCAGCTTTTGGCTTAACACGTCTACCCCTTCCTTTGCCTACGTATGGTGTGACTTTTGTTTGTGTATAAATAATGTGATGTGTAAATATATGCTCACTTCCATAAGAGTAACTCTGGACACACCGAGGTAATGATCCACCCCCATAAATTGTACTCTGGACAGATTAGTTCCATGCAGTCAAAATCTATCTGAATCTTTTTTGTATTTTCACCAACAGTGCTAAATTCTGCACTAACAAAAAGTGATATCCCTATAAAATGTAATTTATTTTTAAAAGAAAAGTTCAGATGTTAGTTTATCCAGCCTAATATTGTATAGTGTGCACATCCAACTAATTTTTGCGAGTAGTATTTTATTAAGTGGTTAGGATGAAGATTGTATTTTTACATAAAACTTGTACAGGTCACCTAAAGGCTGAAGTAGATTTTAATAAGCCCATAATTTAGTTATTTTGAAAATCAAGATATTTTTGAATTGCTTTTGCTTTTAAAGAGAAAGGGTGAGAAACTGAATGTTGTGAATTTCTGGCCCATGTAGTACAAACCTTACAGGAAAGATTAGTTCCTTAAAACTCAGCTGCCCTTCCTTTTACTGGTTATAATGGTGTCAATGCCTTTTCAGCTGTCTTGGACTGTGTAGGAAAGAAATATTTTAGTCAGCAACTACTCAATTAATTCCTGACGTCCGCTAACTTGGGTATTGTCATCCGTGCCAATAGTAGCCAATCCTTTGTGATAAGAGAGTGATCTGTTCTTCCCCAATGAATGGAATGACATGTAGAACTCATTCAATAGGGAAAGTTCAAGTCTGAATGTTTGTTTCAAGTAACTGTGATCCTGAGGTGTCTCCTTATTGGAAAATCAAATATTCTAATATTACAGCTTCTAACCTCCTCTCCTAAGGTTATGTTCCTTGTCACTAATTTTTCTTCCATCCTCTCTCGATCAATTCAACTGGGGTTCCACAACCGCTGTTACACTCACCAGTCAAACAGCAGTATTTACTGTCTAGGTTGTCCACATTGCTGTCTTCCACCCTTTAGTAAGTCAGGAATAATTCTCGTCCGCTAAGCTGGAGTGCATCACTTTTGTGAGGTGCTATCAAGGCTCATTTTTCTAACTTTTGGTTTTTCATACCAGAATGGGGTGCATTTTAGCAGTGGTGTTATCCTAACACTAATAGGTTATTGATCATGAAGGTATTGAAACCTTCTTATTGATGCTAAGGAGAACTGTTGCAGTCTCACTTGACACTGGGAAGCACAGAATTAGCTGTGTGACATATAGATGGCATCTCAATGATTTTGCATTTGGAATCAAAGTCCATTGTTGGAGCAATTCTGGGTGCCATTTCTGTTCCACTGTTTCCTGATGCAGGAGCTGGAAGGAAATATTATTCTGAACCATGTTAACAGTCCCTCAGAACTGCTCTTGTGTCAGTTTTATAGATTATTTTAGTGCCCAAGAAATATAAGCATTTATCTCTTGCATTGATTCTGTTCACCGAAAGCTGTTTAAGTTTGAAAATGGCAATATGCAGCAGTGCTTGAATGTTTTGGATAGAGCAGCTTGAAATTCCAAAATCCCCAATTGTTTGCTGCAGTTCTCAAAACAGTTTGGAGACATGTTAACCTCAGAAGATATTCTTGTCTTGGGGAATCCTTAAAAGCCCTCTGAAGGTGCTGCATCTCCTGCAATTTTGGATTTTATTTTGAAAGGCAGTGGGAGAAATATAACTTTTTTTTTGAAGAGGTAGCTTCACTTTTCAATAGTTTCCCTTTGGTATTTTGCCCCACTTTGACTAACTGAAGTAAAATCCTCAACTACCTTGTGGTGTGGAATTAAGGTGATGCACTTCAATCCTGGTGCCTTTGAAGGGTTGGTTAACCATTTCATTATTTCTTATACTTCAGCCTTTGTGTACGTCATTCTAATTAAAACAAAATGTCACATTAGCGTGACAAAGGAACAGGGCTAAAATTTTGCCAAGTGCTGGCAATTTTAAACCGAGTGTGTTAACTTACATCCACAGCAAGAGTCGAAGTGGCATTTTACATTTGCCTAAATTTGCGAGAGAGGAATAGTAAGAGTTAATATTTAAATAGGGCTCTGTATTCTTTTCAGAAAACTGAACGCTCATACAGCTGAATCAGGTTAGCTCTTCACCTTAGGTCTAATCTCATTTATATGTCTTCAGTCAAAACAAGAACATCTATTGCTCCTGGCTGAATTCAAAGAGAGAGAGGAAAACTCTGCATTTCACTCAGATTCCAAAATTTCCCTGAAATTGTAAAGTTCCCTATTGATTGCATGCCTGAGCAGATGAGAGTATCAGTCTATTCTTGGGCTACCGTGCACATATATGAGCTGTGGCTTGTGTAGATTGTGGGATGATCCACACTTTATTTCCTAAAGAACCTGAATCTCCGCTGACTAACCACATGGATCAGTAAATTTCTCTTGAATCCAGGGATGCTATTTCTGATGTTCAATCATGTCTTTGCTCCAATTTTTCCACCTCACCCTAATTTCTCATGAAGATCCAAAACTGATGTGGCTAATATTTTTGTTCTTGGTTGACAATCTCAAGATATCTTCTAGAGTGTGCAGTGTTTCTGCCTATATTAGTGGTTGGATGAGTGATGGTAAATGAAACTATTACAACTAGTTAAATGTTGAGTTGATTTAAAAACCCTAAAGTGGCATTTCTGCCTTGTTCCATACCTTGACGTTGAGAGGTAATGTTTTCAAATTGAAGGTCAGCAATGATTTACCTGTGATCTTCATCAAATCAATTAAATTACAAACCAGGTGACTGGTTCACTGGGCAAGTTGAGTTTGTGAACTATATTTGTGATATGAGAAATGTGCTGAAGAATCCAAAACTGCAGGCAGGGTAAGTGCATTGAAGAATGTGACAGTGTATCGGTCACTGGGGCATCACGCTTCTTTCCCCCCCTCACCCAGTCTCCAGCCTTCTTGCACCATCGAATCGATGCTAACTTTAGCTCTGGGTCATTGAGCCATGAATTTTTTTTTACAACCTGTAGATGTTTGTTTGGACAATGTTGTGCAAGTTGGTAGAACTTTCTTTGTGCTGCTAAAACCCATCTAAGGTTTAACCACGTTAATAGTACAAGCTCTTCTGAGTGACCCTTTGCTTTGCAATTTGTTGAAGGGGTATGTTTAGTCATCTGCCATTGGTTACTGTGATTGCATTTTAATCTCATCAGCCTCATGAGTTTAGATTTATTATTAAATAGGTGGGTTTGGGATGATTAAGGTGAAAAGCATTTCTACATACTTAAACTGCTTTACAATTTGCATGTGAGTTGAAAACCAGGCAGAACTTAGCAGCCCTCTATGGATCTTGTTTCCTAAACATTTTGGTTTGAGTGTGCGGGTGTGCATGTTTATAGTGTTAAATAAGCTTGTCCTTTTCAATGTACATGTAGGCAAATGTACTGCACAACTTGTTTGAGTTCACTTATTTATCATTCGTGTAAAATTTTGCTTCATTTATTTGACATCTGGAAGATGTGCATTGAGCAGGGGAAGTGGAAATGAGAAAGTAAAGGTGCTTTATTCCTTTCCAATGGTGACCTGTCTTTCCAAGGAGTTATTATCATTTACTGTTAAGTTATGGGATATTGGTAGCCAATGAACAGTTGGGTTCTGCTGAACATGAAGCTCCAATGTGAAAATCTCCACTTCTGGTTGAATTTTGTTTCTGCTGTTTTGCCCTGCCCCTCACAAGAGGCTGGTTGATAATTGCTCCTGCAGTTAGTTTGCTGGGTGAGGGGATTCTTTTGCTGTTTTTCCCCTTCTCAGTCAGCTAGAACAGGAGAAGCCTCTTACCTTGGAGCGGAAGGGAGGAGCATGAATATTGCTTTTCACTGAGCTTTCATATTATGTGTGCTGCTGTGATCGAAATGGTGAACCATTCTCGTCGCCTGCCCTCCCACTTCCCACCGGAATCACAATGAGGGTGGGAGAGGGCAGCATGAGGGGAGAAGGGAATGAATTGGCTTTAAGACAGTGACCGTTGTAGAGCAGCCTGAAACATTTAATACAGTGGACCTCTGTGAGATGTTATTCCTGAGCACTACACTGGGGAGGTAAATAAAACTATTTATTTACAAGCGATCAAGAGGATGGAAGTAATACTTTTAACATCTGAAGTGATTCGAGAGCAGACTCAGAGCTGAGATCTGGTTTTTAAATCACTGATAAAGCATTTGGAATGCAGTTCACCTCCTAGAGGGGTCCCATGTGAGGAATCTAGGGGTCTACTCACTTCTTGAAAACTGAATTGCCACTTGCAGCAGAGTCTGATGGTAAAGGGCAGTGCAATGATATATAATGTTATTTATAATAAACTGATTATTTATTTTTATTGGGGACTGACTGTTACTGCTTCTCTCTGATGATCAACTCAGTAAGGCTCCAGCCACTCTTTCGCAATCTCTCATTGAAGTCCTCATTTTTCGCTTGGCCCGAGCTGGTAATGTCAGCCACGCTGTGGCCTGACGAGATCACAAGACATAAAAGCCGAATAATTCTTGCCTCCTCACTGTAATAGTGTAATAGTAGTCACGATGCTTTCTCCTCTGGAGGTCTTCACTGGTATTGTCACCCCTTGATGAGGTCTTGAGGAGCTGGACAGCTCAGAGCAGTTTATTATTTAATGTGGTTACTTTCTGTGAAGGGGTTTGTCTGCTTTCAACCTCCCACCACCACACCTGTCTCCGAGAGATGGGGAGATCACGTTTCTTGTAGACCGAATACACCACAAGAGCTTCGAACATTAATACCTTAGAGCTAGTGGCCAGGAGAGCCATCTGCCGAATGATAAATGAGGGAAGCCATGTGTTTCTTTGAATCTGATCTCTTACACAGTAATGCTCTGCTTTGGTCAGTCACATTGAAAGATAGTGTGCCAATTGCCTCCTTTACAACATATAAATTTAAGAATCCTTGTTGAAACTGAAACTATTTGAGTTGTAAGGCAAACATTCATTTCTATTCTATTTTTATGATGTATTCTAACCTATACTGTACAACCAATGCCAATTTTGTCACCTTGGATGTTTAATAAGCTTGCCGTAAATAGTGTTAATATAACAGTGGATATCATGTTTCTCCTTTATCAGTGATTTGAGTAAGTGGATGCAACACTGTGTTAATGCTAATTTAAAAACTCCATTGTGTATGTATCTTAAGGACTGTTAAAATGAAGTGTGTGTAGGTTTGATATTCATTAACATTTGAAATGTACCCTGCAGATAAACAGAGAGACACTGCAGCTTTAATGGGGGAGCACTCAAAAGTTTTTTTGTTTATTCAACCTTTTAATAAGTGGAACAATCAAGCTGTATTTTTTTTCAAAGAAAACATTTCTTGAGCCTTGCATGGGTTGTGAGACCCGTCATTACTAACCTATTGAAGTTGATATTTCAAAGAGAAACACTGCATTTGATGGGCTATTTATTTGAATTCATACTTATGAGCCATCTTCAAGAATTTGGGCTCACAGAGGCTATGCTATAATAGATGCTCATGACTTCTTTTAGTGTCTGTGTATCAACCTTTCATTCTGTGATCCTCTGCACTACTGTAGGAGGTCAGTTAGCTCAGTTGGCTAGACAGTTGGTTTACAAAGTGGAGTGATAGCAACAGTGTGGGTTCATTGCCTGCACTGGCTGAGGGGACCATCAAGGTCTACCTTTTCATCCTGAGGTGTGGTGACTCTCAGATTAAACTCGCATGAGCTGCCTCAATGTCTAATGAGTAAGCAGCTGTTTGACCCTCAGGACCAATGGTGACTTCCCCCATTTTTTAACCTGCACTATTAATTTAAATGTGGAAAAAAACTGAATTTATATTTGTCCAACAAGACAAGTGAATATTTTCTTGCTTTGTCTTTTTTCCACTGTACCTCTGTGTCATTTTAACTTCAGGCCCTTTAATTATTACTTCTTTGTGCGAAATATTTTGGCTATTTATAAAGAGATTTTCTTGTAAACAGTGGCTTTCTTTACAGCCCAACTTCACTGCAACCACCCCACCCACCCCCCATCCCCTAAACCCCTGCCAAAAATATGCAATTGAAAACATAACCTCTGTCAGTATGTACAAGGACAAAGTAATCATGAATTTGAATTGTACGATTTGAACAGATTCCCGTCTTTTGATGGCCTTGTTCCCCGTGGCAGATTAGTATTGAGTCAAGTGTATTGAGAGAAATTGACTGTTGAATCTTTTCCTTGTCAAACCCAGATTATGGTTTGAGAAGTGTACTTTTATCATTTATGCATACTCCTGTACAATGCAGCAGTGATTAATTGTATGTTGGATTTTCTGATACGCTTTTTCTGTATAATTGCCCTTGTGCTTGTTGATGTTTGAATTGCAACCAGAACACTAGTCATATGCTACTTGAATGTGCCACTATTCTTCAGTCAGTCTGATCTTTCTGTGTATGTGGTTAATTTGACAGCTTCTGCTGTCTGGTGAAACAAAGGATAGGTAGCTCTTGGCAGTCTTGAACAATTCGCCGCTAGAACTGGGCATATTTAAATCGCGCAGTTGCCTGATGCAGGAGGACTAATCAAATTCATTCATTGAGTCAAAAGTAACTTTCTAATTGCATTACCACAATATGAAGAAGTTCTGCAGTCCAGACTGCAGTCCTCTGTCTTTTTTGGCAGTAGATCTAAAATGTCATTGATTGCTCATGGTTGAGTCCTCAGCCTGACTTTGTATTTAACTTTTAAACTTGTATTCAACTATTTTGTCAACTTTACAGTTGTTGGCGTTGGGTATAATCCTTGTTGATCGCCATAGAAATACCACTTGTCAACCATGTCATCAGGTACTATATCAGAATGTTTTAAAAAGTGAAGATCAAGTCTTGAAATGTAAGCAAACCAAAAAAAAGGCAGCCATGGGTTTTTTTTTGAGCATTCCCCTTCGAGTATGTTCTGCTGGTGTCTAAGACATTGTTAATGTTTAAGCTGTGTTCTGGATGTGCTATTTACCTCTGTATACTCAAAGGGATGAGCATGCAATATGCGAATATACTGTTTGGACTTGTATGCAAATAACTTTAGCTTGAAGTTGATATTGAAATGAGATATCATTTGAGTGCCTGTTTATGACTTGAAGGTACAATGGGCTTGCTGTGACTTGCAGGATATGTTGGAAAGGACTGCAGCATAGTGAACTATGAACCAGCTCATCTGTCCCCAGTTCCATCTTGTTTTATATTGACAAAAGGAAATCTTTTTGTGATGATAAACAGAATAGAACTTCTGGTAAAGGGTTTCAAAAAGACATCCTACAATATTCAGCTATTTCTTTATGTTAAAGCAGGCACATAATTCTGGATGATGCTAATCAACCAGAGTCCAAAGTTTTATGTAGATGGCTGGAAATTTCAAAAACAGAACCAATACCTTGTCCGTCATTAATAATTCCCCACATCATCTGTGTAGGAAAACAATGATCAAATTGGATTTATGAAGTTCCCTTTGTTTTGGCAGTCAATTCAAATCAATTAAAACATGTCCAATTTATTTTTAGAAAGTGTCCCTTGAACATGTAAGGTATTAAAAAAAATGTTCATGTTTTATAAAAATCTCACACCTCAGAGTAAACTAAAATTAAAGATGCTCAGGAAACCTAATTTTAAAAATAAAAATCAACAATTCCTATATTTTTGTACAGCACTTAGCTGCTTTATATCTGAGCCAGAGTACAAACCTTTGCTAAGATTCAGCATTCTGTTTGTGAAGACATGTCTTCTGAGACAACTTTGCATCCAGGTTGCACTCTTTTGTATCAGGGTTTATTCTGAAGAGGAAATTAGAGATTTCCTCAGGTTGACAACAAGTGAAAGGGACGAGATGAAATGTGCTGACCAGATTTTTCCATGGGTCATACATAGTAGATTCACAATCCAACTTGTGGACATGTTGAACTGTCTGTCCAGGTGAGTGATCTTCTAGATCTTAATCCAACCTTTGCTACAGTGCTCTTCTTAGCTTTTGGTAGAGATCTTTAAAAGTACATTTTTAATGTATCGTTTACCCTCCTTAAATAATAGGAATATGTGCCAAGTGGTTGCAAGGTATTCCAGCTGATCATTGACTTCATTCACCAAGTGCAGCACCTCTGGTTTCAGTTTGAAAAGAGAAAGGCATTTCCTGTACAAATATTGCCAGAGACAGAGTACAGTAGTTTTCTGATGAATTGCTTTTCTATTGTTAAGATAAAATACCACTTGAGTTCATCTGTAAGTTTAGACCGACTGTTCTCTTAACTGCAGGCAGTTTGAACAAGAGGACACATTGACCTGGAATTTTCCTGGAGTGTTTCCCCATCACTGTAACATAAGAATAGTATTGTGATGACTTTTCTTGACTAGATTTGTGTGGAATTGTTTTCCATGGGTTGTACCCTGGAGTATTGGTGCAGCAAAATTCCTTGACCATGAGCAGAGCTCCTAAGATCTGTCCAGAGAAACTGTCACTCACTGAGAAAACCTGCCTTTCTATACGAAAGGTCAGTAAAGATGAGTTCCCAAAACGTATGTGTTAGCACAAATCTAGGCAAAAAATGTAGGCTTGAACCATCAGTCACCTGACACAGCTTTTTGTGGTTTTCTCCACTTTTGTTATTGAACTATTAATTACTGAGATATGGACATTTGACCAACACACTTCCAGTTTCAGTGTGTCAAAATTATTTGGAAAGCCCCAACTTTTCACCAAGCCTTCAGAGGACTGAATGGTTTTACCAATGGGCATATGTCTAATAGTACAAAAACATGAGCAATTGTGACAGGAGGCTGGGAAAGTGACACTCGCTGGCAGAATTCAGCTCCCACTCGCTGTTACCCCCCACCAATGCTGTTACCTTGCACTTGTTCCTGCTGGTTTTTGCATTGCTGCCTGGATGATCAAACCCAGCAGGAAATTTGCATCGGATTCCATCAGCAAGGTCGGAACAGAAACCAGCAAAAAAAAATGTGAACCTCCATATCAGTGTGATTCAGGAAATTTCCAGGCCATTATGATATAATCTGTGAGTGAATTACGCATTAACAAGAACTGTGTTAACAATGAAGTGGATTTCCCAAAAACCTAATTAGCTTAATCATCACAACCCAGGTTAAATCAAAAATATAGAGGAATGTAAAGCATTTGTTATGTCAAGTATAAGTTAAATTGCTATGATCCTTACTATTGACTCAAAGTTGGTCTTGCCTGCAAAACTGTGTATGTCCTTAGACTGAAATAACGAGGATAATGAACGTTTGCCGATTTGAAACATTTCAAAGAAAATCTTAAGTTCAGCTAATTTTCTTCAGAATGGTTTTGCATGTTAATAGCATTTAACTTAATAAATATTCAGTGTATGCCAGCAAAACTAGCAAATGGTTCAGTATAGTTTGTTTAGTCATTTTTAGTGACGTGAATTGGGCAACTCAGGATTTAAAAACTCGTGGAAAAATTCATAATTTTTCTAGTAAAACTTTTTTCAGCTGTAGTTGTAAAAGTGGACCAGATCACCCTCTCATCAACGTTTCTTCTAATTTCGGAATACGTTGTCTGTTTTGTTCTATTAGACTAATTGATTGCTGTGGTTGACAGAAGATATTGTCTTTGAGAGAATGTAAATAAATGTCAGAGGAGACATGAACTGCAACCCAGCCAGTGCAATCTGTTCCCAAAGCTGAATCTTGACCCTCTAGTATTTGCAAAATCACTTAAAAGTAATGAACACTAAACAAAATCTGCTTCAAAACTGCCAGAAGATGGTGCTGCAAGAGCAAAAAGAGTCTTGCCGGTTAAAACGTTGTCCATGGAGTTCATTAAACCTGTTCTTTTTCCTAAATACCTTTTGTAAACTTCCGTACCCTGCTTTATACACTAGCACAGACTGAAATTGTGAAGTTCTGTGTTTGGGAGCGATGACCAGTGAAAATACAAGCACAAAAAAATTTCAAAGACCTTCAGTAAAATAAATGGCAATTCGATAAAATATGTTTTTATATGGTCAGCCAAAAGCTTTCTGAGAAACTTAATAGACTAATAAAAGCAAAAGATAGTATCAAGAAATTAAATTAGTCTGCTTAACTTATTGTTTAATAATAATAAAAACAAGATCTGAAATTTCCCTTCAAGATGACTTATTTGAAATGGAATTTCCTAAAAGTGATGGTAGGACTGTTAATAGTCCATTACTGAGGATCTTTTTAAAAGGTCATAATTTTTCTGGTGTTTTGTAAGTCAATTTTGAGATCAGCACAGATGTATGTTTCTCAATGACCTTTCCAGTACTTAAATAGGCAATGAAATGATTACTACTTGCAATCTGAAAGTCGACAGAGCCTTCTCTAAGTCTACTCATCCTGATGTGATGCTGGTTTCTAACCTTTTACCCAGGCTCACTATGCTGCAGGTTTCTACTCATTGACCTTTGAGCAGCTGCCCAAGACCCTGCTCAGTGGCTGTTTGTTCTTCATATCCTACTGTTGCTGTAAGATGTTTGTAAAGAATTATTACTGATTTTAGAAAACAAATATATATTCAGGTTGCTCATTCTAATTGTGTGCAATTATACTGATTTAACACAATAAAGAGGTATTTTTCCACAATGCACCATCATGTTGGATTTTTATTTCTTAATTTAATTAACTGAATGAATACAATGCTTTGACACTTGATCTACACGAAGAAGAATTGATTATTACATCAAAATGAAAATATTGATCTTAAAGTTATGTTTTCATCATATTGTTCCTGACAATATTTTCTATTCATTTTAGTGGCTATGTCAACATCTTTCAAATAAACAGGCTAAAATCTCTGTCGAAAAATATAGGTGGGAGTTATTTCTCAGAATGTGTACCCAAGTATCCCACATTGTGATCGCAGGATGGAAAGATTTCATACGCCATTTGCTAGGAAAGTGTCTTATTTCTAGCAGTTCTTGGCACTTGCAAAAAAAATCACAACAGAGAAGAGACTGAAGAAGTTTGTACATGCTTTCAGCTTTTTGAAAAATCAGTCAGTGCACAATGAAAAGTGGTTGACACTTTAATTTGAGTAACGTTGTATGTGCTTGTGATGACAATCATAACCTTTCAATCCACTAACAATGGACCAGAGCTGCAGATATTCAGAGACCAGGTATATCCTGAAAGATCGGCATTCGAGAGCCATCAGAAATCCCAATCCCAATGCCATGAATGAACAGTAATTCTAGGGATGTTAAAACCACATCTGGGACCCTTTCATAAACTCTCCAACATTGAGTTAGAGTCAGAGAGTCTTCAGTAGGTTTCCATTACCTGGATAGTTGCCCATAAAACATTAGCGGGGTAACTGCAAAACGGAATCCTCCCGAACATGTTACATTTCCTTGATAGCCAAACAACACCCCCATCCAGGCACACCGCCTCTGACTTTCTGAACAGCAGATTTACCCTCCCCTCTTGCCCACCTACCTGTACTGCACTTACTGTACTCACTGTACTTGCTCAAATTCAATCCCAGTTTTTCCATCACTTGTCACCCTAGCCCTCATCCCTTTATCTTACACTCTACCCCCTCACTGATCTCCCACCTGGTGCCCTAACCCCTTCAACCATCCTACCCTACGATTCTCGTTGGATTACGCCTAGCACAAAGGAAGATGGTTATTTTGGGAATTCATGTAACCTAATCCTAAGACATCCCTGTAGGAAACTACCTAAAGAACTCCTAGTATCCTCCTCTTCAGCAGCCTTCAGAATGGTTGTCTCTCCATTGTAACTATGGATTAGTTACATGCAAGGACTGCATAAAACACTACATAGGACAAACAGGAAGACAGCTAACAACCCGCATCCATGAACACCAACTGGCCACGAAACGACACGACCAGCTATCCCTAGTAGCCATACACTCAGATGACAAACAACATGAATTCAATTGGGACAACACCACTATTATAGGGCAGGCCAAACAGAGAACAGCTGATGATTGCACATTTGCGATGACTCAGTTACTGAAGCAGCTTGGAACAAGACCTGGGTAACAGTCAACCTTAAACTGGTGAGTGGTAAATAACATAGTCCTTGGCCCTTGTGTGCCACAATCGCCCAAAAGAAAAGATCTAACCATCTCTTCTTGAGTTCAATAGCACTGCCATTGCTGAATCCCTTGCCATCAACATCTTGGAGGTTATAATAACCAGACATTCATCTGGATGAGCCATGTGAATACCAAGGGTACAAGGGCAGGTCAGAGGCTAACAATTCTGCAATGAGCAACTCCCCACCTATCTCCTCAAAGACTGCCCACAAGGCATAATCTCCACTTGTCTGGATTAGTGCGATGTGACAGTGTTCATCAACACCTCCCGGTTAAGACAGCTGGTTGATTAGTACTCTGTCCACTATTGTTGTGGTTCTGTTCGCCGAGCTGGGAGTTTTTGTTGCAAACGTTTCGTCCCCTTTCTAGGTGACATCTTCAGTGCTTGGGAGCCTCCTGTGAAGCGCTTCTGTGCTGATTCCTCCGGCATTTATACTGGTTTGAATCTGCCGCTTCCGGTTGTCAGTTGCTGTCCGTTGCAGTGGTCAGTATATAGGGTCTAGGTCGATGTGTCTGTTGATAGAATTCGTGGAAGAGTGCCATGCCTCTAGGAATTCCCTGGCTGTTCTCTGGCCTGCCCTATAATAGTGGTGTTGTCCCAATTGAATTCATGTTGTTTGTCATCTGAGTGTATGGCTACTAGGGATAGCTGGTGTTCATGGATGCGGGTTGTTAGCTGTCTTCCTGTTTGTCCTATGTAGTGTTTTGTGCAGTCCTTGCATGGGATTTTGTACACTACGTTGGTTTTGCTCCTGCTGGGTATCGGGTCCTTTGTCCTGTGAGTTGTTGTCTGAGAGTGGCTGTTGGTTTGTGTGCTGTTATGAGTCCTAGTGGTCACAGCAGTCTGGCTGTCAGTTCAGAAATGCTCCTGATGTATGGGAGTGTGGCCAGTCCTTTGGGTTGTGGCATGTCCTCATTTCGTTGTCTTTCCCTTAGGCATCTGTTGATGAAATTGCGCGGGTATTCGTTTTTGTTGAATACCTTGTATAGGTGTTCTTCTTCCTCTTTTTGTAGTTCAGGTGTGCTGCAGTGTGTTGTGGCCCTTTTGAATAATGTCCTGATGTAACTTCGTTGCATGGGCTCACCGATCTCCGGACTCAGCAGAAGCAGTAATGCAAAGGTTAGAAAAAACAGTTTTAACGTAATTACAACCCAAACTCTGGGTCAGATATGTGGACGACACCTTTGTAATCATTAAAAACACAAATAGAGAACACACACCAGATCATCAATGCCACACTCACAGGAATCCGATTCACGAGAGGAAGAAAAGGACAAACAGCTCCTATTCCTGGACGTGATGGTACAATGAACACCGAACAGAGAATTCACCATGAAGGTATACAGAAAAGCCACACACACAGACCAAGTCCTGAACTATGAAAGCAACCACCCCAACACACACAAACGAAGTTGCATCAGGACATCAAATCTTCTCACAAACTCCGTCCACTATCTTCAACGATCACTCCTTCCACAACTGATGTACAGTGGCAGCAGTCTGACCATCTACAAGATGGCAGGAACTTGCCCAGTATACTCTGCTAGCACCTTCTGAAGCCGTGAACTCTACTACCTGGAAGGAAAAGTACAGCATATCCATGGGACCACCACCACCATCTTCACATTCCCTTCTGAGTTGGTCTATCCACCTGCTGGTCTAGCCTCTGACCTGCCTGGAACAATAAACCCTTCACCAACCTCTTTCCACCCCCCCTCCCCCCCAAAAAAAACCTTTCTGCTACTCTATCCCCTTTCTGTTATGGAATTACCCATCTCTTGGTTGTATGTCTAAATGGCTTTGAACTTCACATTACATTTCACATTACTCTCTATTTTTGTGACAATAAGTGCTTGATTACAATAAGTAATCAAGCACTTATTGTCACAAAAATAGAGAGTTAAAAATCACATAACACCAGGTTATAGTCCAAAGGGTTTATTTGGAAGCACTAGCTTTTGGAATGCTGCTCCTTCATCAGGTGTTTGTACTTGCAGAATTACATTTCATTTTGTGCAAAAACTGCATGAATCCATGTAAGATTCTGTAAATCCGTTTTTTTAGATTAGAATCAGTCTGACCATTGTGGCACAGACAGTCTCACGCAGGGTACCTCACACCTTCAATGCATTATCTGGGCCGATATGACATATTGTTAAAGTTCACTTGAGAATGTAACTCTTAAATAAAATTTTGCGATTTACATATGAAAGAACTGAAACTAACATGGTCATTCTAAAAGATGAGAGACTTATCAAACAATCCAGGTCTTTTCAATATATAATTTCAGTTACATCACACTGTGAACTTTTGCTGTAAATTCTCTGTCTTATGATCTTATACTCCACAACCATCTGATGAAGGAGCATCTGATGATGTTGGACTATAACCTGGTGTTGTGTGATTTTTAACTTTGTACACCCCAGTCCAACACTGGCATCTCCAAATCATAAAAATAGAGGGGAGGTGGACGGTGGCGTCTGCACAGATTCACTGCAATCTGATTTGTGTGGTTGGCTGCACGTTGTCTCTCTGGAAGAATCCTGCATTGGGTGTCCATCCCAAGAAAATCGAGGAAGAAGGCAACTTCTTATTTGATCTGAATCAGAAATAGAGATTTTGACCCATTTCAGAAGATCTGGGTCATTATTTCTATGTGGCCCAGTACTCTGCAGCAGAAACTTGGCTGATTTTACCAATCAGTGTTTGATACCAATACACTGCCTGCTCAGTTGATGAATATATTATTAACTGGATCCAGGCTCAATTTCCAGGCACACAGATGTTAGAGAAAAAGATGGACTTACTTAAGAATTATTCTTTCCCTAACAGTGGTTAGAATGTACAACTTGCCACATGTGGGGCCGTTGAATGAATACATCGTGGATGTGCGCAATTCTGGTCTCCCTCCTGTATGAAAGATGTTGTGAAACTTGAAATGTTCAGAAAAGATTTATAAGGATATTGCCATGTTTGGAGGGTTTGGGGAGAGGCTGAATAGGCTGGGGCTGTTTTCTCTGGAGTGTCGGAGGGTGAGAGGTGACCATACAGAGATTTATAAAATCATGAGGGGCATGGAGAGGGTAAATAAACAAAGTCCTCGGGGTGGGGGCATCCAGAACTAGAGGGTGAGAGGGGAAAAATTTAAAAGGGAACTAAGGGGCAACATTTTCACACACACGATGCTGCAAGTATCTGTTTCCATGCTGTACATGTCTAAGGCTGTATGACTCTCTATGTGGCTCGAGGGAAGCTAGGTAAATACATGTTGGAGAAAGGAATAGAAGGAAATGCTGTTTGACTAAAATGAAGTAAAGTGAGAGGATGCTAGTGTGGAGCATATACACAGGAATAGATCACTAATCTTCATAAAAGGATTCTGGAGATTTTGTGGATATAAGGTATTGAAATGTTGCATCAACCATGATCATAATGAACAGTGGAGTAGACCCAATGAGCTGAATGGCTTACTCCTGTTCCTGTGATTATGAATGACCTGTCTGTGCTAACAGTTCCGTAAATCGTTATGGATTTCTTCTGAAATTGGTGTTGAACCCTCTTGAAGAGTTGTTCTGTGACCCACGCAGGCTGTGTAGTTTAATCAATTAATACTGTTACAATTCACAATACAGAAGAAACAAATAGAAAGCTCAAAGCAGTTTATTGAAACTTGAAATCTCGGAAAATCATTGTGCTCGATACTTTACACAAAGATGAAAGACCAATTAGAAGGGATTCAATACTTTTAGTCTGTATTCAATGATGAAGGTCTAGAAATTGATTTATGGTAGGATTCTGTGTCAGCAATGTATCGTCCTGAGGATCTGATTATCAAATGGACATTGCAGCCATGGGTGAGAGGGACTGCTAATTGTAACAGTTGTGTAGATGAAACAAAAAAAACAATATTGCTGGGAAAACTCAGCAGGATTCTATACGAATGGGAATAAGTTTGAGGGATGTGGGCCAAATGCTAACGAATGGGACTAGATTGATTTAGAATATGGACAAATTGGACCAAAGGGTCTATTTCCATGCTGTACAGCTCTATGACCCTATGATTGGCAACATCTGTGCAGTGAATACAGCATTAATATTTCGGGTCCAGAAGTCCATTTTTAGAACTGAAGACATTCTGAAGAAGGGTTTCCGGACCTAAAATGTTAAGTCTGCATTCTCTCCATTGATGCTACCTGACCTGCTGAGTTTCTCCAGCAATTTCTGTTTTAGTTTCTGACTTCCAGCATCCAAGTTCTTCGGGTTTTTTTTTTCTAAGTAGATGAAGCCTGCTGAAGTATTGCCACCACTGAACCTCCAATACATTTTTGGATGCTGGCAGTGGCATGTGAGAAGGAGGTGGGGTGGGGAACGATGCAAAGGGCCTGGCTCCAAGTTGAGTTGAGTAAAAATTTTGTGGCCTACTCATCTAGCTGGCATCCCTGTAGCAGTCCCTTAAAAGTATGTTGGTTTGCCTACCATTCGCCTGGGAAAACTGACCACAGAGTGATTGGTGCACAGTGCACATCATCGCTATCCAGTCATGGAATTGGGCCTACACTAGGTGATTGGACCTTCAATTCTCAGACTCTTTGGGCCTAACACCTGCTCGGGTGAGCTCTTTGAATGCTTACAGAGTGCACTCTGCATTGAACCATTCAGTCTGAAAATCTGGTGCTGCACACAAATTTGAGTGCAGTGGAGGGATTGATGAAGGAGTGGACCAGCAAGGCAAAGGCAGGTGGGACCGTATTTACAGTGAATAACTTTGGCATCATGAAGAGATCCTGAATTGTTAAACACAATCATTATAATTAAACCCAAAGTGGAAAACGTTTGATTGTCCTCTGCTGTGATCTCCTGAACCTTGATAAACACATGTATTTGCCCAGGATAAAACTTTCAAAAATGTTGGCAGGCAGCAGATTTCAGCTGTTATTGTAGGTTGGTTTAATCAGATTAATAAACTTGGCGCTGCATTCTGATCATATCTGAGGCAACTTTTGTAACAGTGAGCTTGAAACAGCCAATGGACGTCCCTTTTCTAAAATGTCCAATTTGAACCAGGCGCTGATTTTCTCAGTCGACAAGCTACTGCACGTGTTGTCTGTGAGGCCCACACACACGGGCATTGGATTTTACTCCGTTTTCATTTCTTCTTAAAAGGCAAATACCAGAAAACTTTAATTTGACGACCGTTTAAGGCATTTGGCACAACAAATGTGGTGGCCCCGATTGCATAATTGGCCGCAAGGCTATTTGAAAAATGCAGGTAAATTAGAAAGTGCTTTGAAAATAATTTGCTACTTTGCACATTACTAGGTTTTGCGAGGCCTTGCTCACGTAGGCACTTGCATTCTTTCCATCAAAGCAGTTGTACTCTGAAACCATGGTTAACCTGCAATAAATTGTGGTGTTTGTACCACAACATGTTCCATGGTTAACTGTACAGAAAAGAGGGGAGGGGTGTGGAATGGATATGGAAAGGCAACAGGAAAAGCAATTCTTTCAAATTGCCGTTCTTGAGTATTTGTAAAGTGTCTTCATGATTAAGGAAAGACAGAGTCGAGAGCAAGTTCATACAAACTGACGCAGTCTTCCATCACAGTCTGCAGCAGCTAGTAGTCCACAGGATATTAGCTCACATTTTGTGGAATTAAAGTCTGGCACCCTTGCTCGCTCTTGCCTGTTTAAGTATAATTAAATAGAATTTACAGCACCGAAACAGGCCTAACTGCTCCATGCCAACATTTATATTTGACACTATCTCTTCCCACTCGAAAGTTAACATTTCAAGTCTGATATGACTAGTTCTGGAGAACGGTCATATTGGACTTAAAATATTTACTCTGTTTCTCTCTCCACTGAAGCTGCCAGCCCAACTTAGTTTCTCCAGCATTTTCTGTCTTTATTACAGTCTTCCACCACCTGTAGGATTTTTCTTTCATTACTCCTCTCAGTCTATTTGGTGGGAGTATTTGTTCAAGGTGGCAGGTATTGAGTGCCACCAGTGATGTGCTCATGTGAGCATGCTAATTCTGAACAATGCCTGTGAAGTAGTGAAGGAGAATGGGTGAGTGAGTAACCTTGCTAATGGCTGCAATTAAGTCCCCGATTCCATAAGCGAAAGCTTATCAATGTGGCAGCAGTGTGTGCACTTTTACAAGATGTGCCGCAGCATCTTACTGAAGCTTGTCCAAACCCGCAACCAGATGCAAGGGAGAGAACTGCACAGTCCCCTCCAAGTCACATGCCATTCCAACTTGGAACTACAGTGAACCTCCATCTCTAACTGCACTGGGGGAAAGAGCCAACCTCTACCACATGGACCGCACTGGTTCAAGAAGGTGGCTCAATACAATTTTCTCAAAAGTGAAAAGGTGACTAGAAATAACCAACAAGTGCTGGCCTTAGCATTGATACTCATAGAGATAAAAATCTACAAGAATATCTCCCAGAAGCTTGGAAGCCTGTGCATCAATGCTGAATGCTTGGTTCCTACCTGTGCCAGTTTAAGTTTTATTTAGGGAAATTATATTCAATGATCCTGAAAGAAAACTGCATGAGATTTACTTCTCTGGCTCAGCGTCCGTTCACAATGTGACTCCAGATTCGATGCATGCCGTAACACTTTAAAACTCCCTGCAGTTTTAGTATAAGTGCATCCTCTGAGACAAAGTACTTCTTTCCAAAGAATGTGCTGTTTAAATGTAAAATTACACCAGGTTATACTTTGTCCTGATTCAACTGTGGAAAAACATGAGTGGATTTGTAGAATGTGCTCTGTGCAGAACCACCAGCTCATAACAGCATCTCAGCTGTGTTCTAGTTTCAGGGCTGTACAAGCAAGGATTAAGACACTTGACTATCTGAGACATGAATAAAATAAACCATTCAAAGTAAATGCCGGTGATGACCCTGAAGTGATCTTTAGAGGAAAATGTGATGAGAGGTTTAGGATGTTCAATGCAGACCAGGTGAGTGCAGCCAGAACATTTTATTCTGGCACAAAATGTGCAGTTTATTTGTTACATCAAGCTTTGCTGTGCTATTTGGGACTGTTTGTCACGTTCATTATTTAAAATCTGATTGAAGATTTGTAGCTCGGGTATCCGTTGTTGTGGTTCTGCTCGCCGAGCTGGAAGTTTTTGCTGCAAACGTTTCGTTCCCTGGCTAGGGAACATCATCAGTGCTGTTGGAGCCTCGTGTGAAGCGCTGCTTTGATGTTTCTTCCAGTATTTATATTGGATAAACATAAAAATGTTTATGTTTATAAACATAATATAAATACCGGAAGAAACATCAAAGCAGCGCTTCACACGAGGCTCCAATAGCACTGATGATGTTCCCTAGCCAGGGAACGAAACGTTTGCAGCAAAAACTTCCAGCTCGGCGAGCAGAACCACAACAACGTTCATTATTTCAAATGTAAATCCAGAGAGATATTTGAAACAGTGCAATAGTGACTTGTTCCAATATTCTAATGATAATGTTAGCACAATGATATAATAATTGTGCCTTGATATCAAAGTAAAATTGATGAATAAATGCCTATTGCAACATTTCCTCTTGAAAATGTAAAATATGTTATTCAAAAAGATTTGCACACTCTTTTAACCTATCGGGTGCTGAAAAATTGTTGTAGGTTTCAAAATACATATATTTTCTAACTAATATTCAGTAATAATTCTCCATAAATTACTAATACTGAATTTCAGAAAGTGGGATTAGCAAATACCAGTAACCAGGAGGAAGCAAACTCTGACCAAATTTCAATCATGTTACATTTGTATTTGTTTGGGAACGTTACAGCAGACCTAAGCGCTTCAGACCATGCTGTTACACTGCACTTACTGTATTTGTACCTCCCAGTATTTTGGGGGAAATGAGTTGATAGATATTTTGCACTTTTTCTGTGATATTTTCTATGTAAGCAGAACTTAAAAGTATGCATAATTCTCAGGGTATAGATAGACGAATAAATTTTCTCTCACCGGCTTCCGGACACTGCTGAGATCCTGAAAGCAAGATAGAGTCATAGAATCATAGAGATGTACAGCATGGAAACACTCTTTAGTCCAACTCGTCCAAGCTGACCAGATTTTCTTTAGATTATTTACAGTGTGGAAACAGGCCCTTCAGTCCAACTAGTCCACACCGACCCTCTGAAGAGCAACCCACCCAGACACATTCCCCTCTTCACCTAACACTATGGGCAAAACCAGAGCACTGGGAGGAAACCCACACAATCATGGGGAGAATGTACAAACTCCACACAGGCAGTCACCCGAGGCGGGAATTGAACTCAGGTCCCTGGTGCAATGAGGCAGCAGTGCTAACCACTGAATCACTATGCTGCCCCACATTCTACAACCCGTCTACCCCCCCCCCCCCAACAAAAGAAAATTTAAGCCAGTTAGTTTTACTTCTGTATTTGGGACAATTTAAAAATATTTACATTTTTAAAAAGAATAAATTATTGACTATTTTAAGGAAGATAAAGTAGTTTGAAGCAGTCAGCTTGTTCGAAAAATCCATGTATGTTTGTTTATTTGTTACTGACTGCAGTTACAAATACCAATTGTTGTTGTGGTTCTGTTCGCCGAGCTGGAAGTTTTTGTTGCAAACGTTTCGTCCCCTGGCTAGGCGACATCATCAGTGCTTTGGAGCCTCCTGCAAAGCGCTTCTTTGATGTTTCTTCCGGTATTTATAGTGGACCCAATATACCAACCACTACAGCGGACAGCTGAAACTGACAACAGGAAGCGGCAAGGACAGACCACTATAAATACCGGAAGAAACATCAAAGAAGCGCTTCGCAGGAGGCTCCAAAGCACTGATGATGTCGGGGGACGAAAGCCAGGGGACGAAACATTTGCAACAAAAACTTCCAGCTCGGCGAACAGAACCACAACAACGAGCACCCGAGCTACAAATCTTCGCACAAACTTTGAACCAATTGTTGCTGGTGGGTTGGTTGAATGGAAAGTTTATCCTGCATTTTGAGTTCAAACTATTGAGTAGAAATATTCCAACTCTGTAAAACTGTACACTCCCAGCCTGTGACTTGCTGCCCTTTGAAATTAATTGTTAAGTATTCCCTTCCTTCACCAAAATGAAATTCTCAATCCTACTGAGACCATGTGTCACAGGCCAGGAAATGCAATCTTGGCTAAGGGAACTACCAAAGACCCCTGAAGTGCACCCTGTTTGAGATGGGGGCCTGTTCCTGTGTACAAAATGACATGGCAGTGGCATTGCAATGCACAGATTTGACACTGTGCAGCACTGGAGTACAGAACTATTTTCCAAGTGAGTCGGAGACGTGGTGAGGCTGGTATATGTCTGATACCTTTATGGATGAATGTTGAGAGTGGGCGCTACCCATGAGAATGCTCTGAGATATTGGGACATGCTGGTCATGATGGAGGCCTGGAGAACCAAAACAACATGATACCAGGAACCTGCTTTGACTCTGAAATCAGGAATTTTCACTGCCTCGTTTCTCTCTGCCACACGAGAGAATAGCAAAGCATACTTATGTGAGATGAAAACAAATATATGCAAATAGGCCTCTTGCTCTTTACAAGTGAGATTCTGGTCTTAACTGTTCAAACTTTGTGTTGAAAATTTTCAATATTGAGAATTTCATTTTCGTGAAAGAAGGGAATACTTAACAATTAATTTCAAAGGGCAGCAAGTCACAGGCTGGGAGTGTACAGTTTTACAGAGTTGGAATATTTCTACTCAATAATTTGAATTTGAAATGTAGTATAAACTTTCTAATCAACCAAACACCAGCAACAATTGGTATTAGTAATGCAGTCAGAACCCGGGTTGTATACAGGGTCTTCTGTCTCAGGAATCATGGAATCGAAATTGGAGGTCAGGAAAATAACATCTTAGACTCCATTGTTAGCGGTTTTGAACTCACAGGCTGTACATGGTAATGAACTACTCTGACAACTGGTTTTTGTTAGTGTGTGAACTGCAAAGAATTGCCTTGACAGAGAACCAGGCAGAACAAAATAATTTACCCCAAATAGTTGTAACGGTAATTCAGATTTGAACCATCTGCTATTTCTTGCCTTTGATCTGCTCTCTGTCCCCCTTCCACCACATCCACAGCATTTCAGCTTTGAGACGCTCCTGCACAATTTCACAGGAATTAGAAAAATATGTAAAATGTGCTTATGTTACAGAAATAAAAGGTTGTCAAAGAGTTTCCAGCAGTTAGGATACCTGAGACCACAATGAAATGTTACTGAAGGGAAGAGCATTCCTATACTTTGTATTGACTGGGATTGCTTGTCTTTTTGATAATCTCGACCAAAAAAACCTGAACTCCGCTCCCAAGTAAATGCTGAGATGAATGTCATCAATTCATTCCAGCGATTAGATTACAATCTGTTTTAAGATCTTCACTGCTTAGGACTAATGCTAAGTTTCAAGACATCCATTATAGATGCAGCTCGCCATAGATATTACTAGCCATAACATTTCTGCTGAAAAAATGTTTATCTTTAACTATTTAATTTGTTTGGGGAAAATTCCACCTCCTTGTGGCAAAGATTATATCAGGCCCCCTCCAATTTTGGCATAAATTCCCTTAAACTTTCTGAATGGGGAAGTGGATCGTGTTTCTTTATAAATCTCACTGGTAGATCATCATCAGTCAGCAAGGGGAACCTGGATCATCAATGTCCTGTTTTTTAGAAACAGGAATAATGTCAATTAACACAAGAGCTTAAATGCATGTACCAGCAGGTTCAAGAACAATTTCTCCCTCGCTGTTATTAGACTTCTGAAGAGACCACTCAAATTTAAAATCTAATGTTAGATTAGATTGATAGATTAAATCTAGCTTTATCTGCACCTTCTCTGCAGCAGCAACTTTGTATTCCTTGCTTGGTTTAATTACCTTATAGTACTTGTATGTTGTGATCAGCCTGTACTTCATGCAAAACAAAACCTTTCACTGTACCAAGGTACATCAGATTACTTTCAGTGTGGAAACAGGCCCTTCGGCCCAACAAGTCCACACCGACCTGCCACCCAGACCCATTCCCCTACATTCACCCCTTTACCTAACACTACGGTCAATTTAGCATGGCCAATTCACCTAACCTGCACATTTTTGAACCGTGGAAGGAAACCGGAGCACCCGGAGGAAACCCACGCAGACACGGGGAGAATGTGCAAACTCCACACCAGACAGTTGCCTGAGGCGGGAATTGAACTCGGATCTCTGGCGCTGTGAGGCAGTAGTGCTAAACACTGTGCCACCATGCCGCCCACATGTGACAATAATAAATCAAATCAAATAACAGCAATAAATATACTGATTTCCAGATAACCACAGAGCACATCATGGCTTGCCTGTGCAGAAGCATTAATTACATATTTGGGCAGAAGCTGTCCATAAACATAAAGGAATATGAAATATGAGTAGGTATAGGCCATTCTGCCCCTCAAGCCTGCCCTAGATTATGTAAGATCATGGCTGACCTGCCCCAGGCCTCGGCTCCTCTTTCGCTCCAGCTCCTCACAGTCCTCAACTCATTGATATTTCGAAAAGCTACCTACCCTTTTTTTTTGAATGCTTCCAGTGATCTGCCCTTCATACCTCTCTTGAGTTGAGAATTCAAGACATTTACTAATTTCTGGAAGAAGTTCCGTTGCTTTCGTTTTAAATGAGTGTGCCTTTATTCTGTAACTATGTCTGCTGGTTTGAGATTCTCCCACCAGTGGAAGCATCTCTTTAATATGCCAAACCCCCTCCGAAGTTTGCATGTTTCAATAAAATCAGCCCTCATTTTTCTAAACTGTAATGAAAAAAAGCTGAGGCAGATGTCCGAAACCCCTCCCCTGCTCCCTGGGCCTGCACATAGGCGATTGTATCCCTGAAGAGCGCAAGGTTCTGCTACATCTTCCTGCCCAGGATTGGTTGGAATGAATCACTGATCCCAGAGCAGACCTGATTCGATTGGTGATGACATTAGACAGGAGTTTGTAATCCATATTCGACAGTGAAATTTATCACCAATTTCTAATGTTGCCTCTCTCCCACTTCCCTCCTCTCCTGTGGATTTGCACATGCTCCCAGCCACAAGCATATGGCCATATAACCCCAGCAGGTCCTGACCAATCAAGTCTTACAGAACTGAACATGACTCAGTTGGTAAACTTTCACTTCTGGGAGTTCAACTCTGTGTTTTCAGTTCATCCAGAGATAACGATTGGTCCAGCCTCTCCCACATGCTGTCATCTAAGAACACCATGATAGAGGACAGGAATGACTGGGAGGCTGTGCTATCTGTGGGCTTCTTGTCATACAGACTGACATAAAAGGATTTGCTGATCCTCCGAATGTCAGACTGAGAGGACATTATTGACAAATCTGCTTCCTTCTGGCTGCTGATCACAGAGTTCTTTTTGTGGAAGAAGAAACATGAACATGTCTTATTCTGCTCTGTGTGGTGCATCCTGGACCAGGAGACCATCTTGGAAGCCTCCGAGACAAAGAATGAGACTTACTGGCTCTTCACCTCCTGGACGTCCTCTTTCACATTGACCCTATTGCCTCCAGCAGGAGTACGTTCTGCATGCTTTTCTGGAGTTTGGACTGTTTCCCCCATCTCTCTCTCGCTTTCTGAACACATTTTTTAATATGAAGGACCTCTTGATGTTCCCTTGACAATTTCTCACTAGCCTGCAGGAGATTCAAAGAGGGGCTTCACGATTCTCCAACCTATGTAATCCCCTTTTGAGCTGCTCAGTGTGTACTGGAGTCAACAGTTTCACACTCAGCTTCCACGTTCCCTTGCCGGCCCCCTGGTCATCCTGTAGGTGACAGTCGGCCAGCAGGAGGCAGTGGTCAGAGACGGACAATAACTTGATGTTGACTGATCTGACCAAGAATGCTTGAGACACAAACACGAGATCTATCCTTGAGTGGAAAGGCCATCTGGCCACAACCAGGTGTATCTAAGCTGTGTTCTGTCTGCAAGGTTGCTGAAGACATCATGCAGATTGGCGTCTTTAACCGTTTCCATCAAGAATCCGGCCATGGCATCCAATTTTCTGGATTGTCCAGGGCTGTGGATGATCTCTGGTGCCAATACATCCTTTTTTTAAGTTCAGGATCAAAACTGTACACTGTACTCCTGGTGTGGTCTCACATAGACCCTCAATAGTTGTGACAAAGCTTCCCTATTTTTAAACTTCAATGCCCAAAGATAAAGGTGAAAATTCCATTTGCTGCCATTAATTACTTGCTGTCCTGGCATGCCAACTTTTGTGTTTCATGCAGAAGAACAACCAGTGCTGCACTGTTTTTGAATTCTCTCTCCATTTAAACAAGAGTTTGCCTTTTGATTCTTCCTCCCAAAGTGGAAAGCCTCACACTTTCCTACGTTAAACTCCAGCTGCCATGCTGTTGCAAATCACTAGTCCCTTGCCGATTCCTTTTGTCATCATCACACTGTGTCCTCCCACCTAGTTTAGTAACATCATCAAATCTGGATACATCACACTCTGCCCCCTCTTCCAAGTCTTTATCATAGATAGTCAATAATTGAGTCCTTAGGATTGATCCTTATGACACTTCATTAGTTGTTTCTTTCTGACCTGCAAAAGAGCCATTGATTCCATCTCTCTGTCCTCTGTGGGCTAACCAATCCTCAATCCATGCTTGTACATTATCCCCAAATATCGTGAGGTCCTATCTTGTGCAATAACCTTTTATGGGGAATCTTCTGGAAATCCAGATATCTACTGATTCCCCTTTAACAGTTATATGGTCAAATAACTGCAGCAACTTTGTCAAATGTTATTATCTTTTCACAAAACCATATTGAATCTCTTTGATTATGTTAAATGATTCTAAGTGTCCTGTTATTTCTTCCTTGATAATGGATTCTTATGATGGGCTGCTTACTGACCATAGATTTAGAGGATTCATCATATTAGCACTAATCCTGTGCTTCCAGAGTCAAATGCATTTAATGTAGAAACTATGACTGTGTTTCCCTTTCTCTTATCTATGCTCTATTGTAGTACTGCTTCGCTGTGGAAATTCAAAACTGAACTACACCATTTTTTTTTCCTGAAATTCTCGACCCTAAGGGAAAGGTCAGATTTCTGAGTCACAATCTCTTATCCAGGGGTGCATTTGTAATAGTGGACAGCTAATTCGAGGGTGAAGCTAAGCTTGGAGAGGAATCCTTCCCTCTTGGACTCCAAATAGTGCTGTAAAGGGACCTTTACCATTCCATGGAGTTGTCTTCACCTGCTTTAAGCTGCTGGGTTTCCTGAGCCCTGGGAAAACACAGCAGGCCACTGCTTCACCTGCAAAGTATGTTCAATCTCAGGGCATCAGTCTCATTAGAAACGTTGAAATAGTCAGCATGCCTGCTGGAAGTGAGTTGGCCATCCACTCGCTATCTCACCTTTACTAATCCTGAAAATCCATGGTTTGGGGTAGGGTTTAGTATTGACACTGGACTTGACTTTGAGCCACCCAACCTGCTGAGTGTGCACATCTGATTGTATCCATTCTGATTTTTCAGCAGCACCTCAGAGTGATTTGGCTCCATGGGCTCTTTCTAACTATCTAAATTAAGGCAGTCTCCAGGAGGTTGACGTGGGAAACACTAATTACCAAATTAGTTGACATCAGATTATAGCAATCGATAAAGGGATTGCTATAGAGACAATATGCCTAAAAATGCAGGAGGATATATGGAGTTAGATTTTGGAGCTTTTGGTGTCTAAGGGAGAATGGACAGTGTGTGAGTGGGTGGCATGTTCCCACACTGTCATTCTAGCTCATTGAAGGAAATGTTGGATAGTGAATTGGTCACCATCCAGCACAAAGCCTGCCAATTACTCAAGATGGTGGTGGCAAAACGGACAGCGTTTGGGCTCTTGAGCCCTGGCCTTGTCCATTCCGTCAGCTTTACATTTTTTTCTTCTTTTCTCTTTTTGCTTTTCTCTTTTCATTTTCTGTCCTTTCTTAGATTTATTTACTTATCTTCTGGAGAGAGCTCAGTCATGGAGTTAGCGGTGGTGATGGAGTGTGGCAGTGGCTGGGACCTAGCACAAGCCCAGATAGTGGTTGGCAGCTTGCCCAGGTGGGACTTGCCCAGTGCAGGGGAGAGTGAACCCCAATGGGAATGCCCAGTGTGGAGGGACAGCAAGACCATTGCTCAACAAATGACCATAATGTTTTTACTTTTAACTTCACTTCTTTATTTTTCTACTTGGTACTAATAAGATCTGCAATGATGAACTTTTCAACTAATTTCCTTTTTCTATTTTAGTATTTAAAAGTTTGTACTTTTGTACCAAGATGGCACTGAGAATGGTGACATTGTATACTTTTCATTGTACTCCTCGTACCCCTGTACTTGAGTACATGTGTCGATAAAGCCTAAACCCTAAGAAAATTAGAAGTTCAATTTAACCTGTACATCTTTGGACTGTGGGAAGAAACCGGAGCACCCAGGGGAAACCTACGCAGACACACGGAGAACGTGCAAACTCTGCAGACAGATGCCCGAGGCTGGAACAGAACCTGGACTGTGGGAAGAAACCAAAGCACGCAGGGGAAACCCACGCTGTGAACAGTGGTGCTCACCACTGAGCCATCATGCCACCCATCCTTTGCTGCATTTCAACTTGCTCAGTGCTTTCTCCTGTAGGAGAGACATTTAAAATATCACTGTGCAGTGGGGGAGTGATTATTCTGTAAGTTGGTCTACAAAGTTGAAGGTCATCTCTCTCGATCTCTAATTATTTCTTATTTCAGGTTACAAAAGTATTAAAGGAGAATTGAACAAAAACATATAAACGCTGTCATCTTCACGAGCAGAATCTGTTGCTACATAAGCATAGCTCCCATAAACCATTCCCAAATACTTGTAGTTCTCATGTCTGATAAATCCAGTGCGCGTGTGTGTGTGTATGCATGCGTGCAGAGGCCAGGATGGGGCACTCGATTTGTGGTTGAAAAATGCAGTCAATTGCAACAACAGACCAACTTCTTCTTCAAGGCTTTGGATTTAAGATTGACTGTCTGGACAGTGCTACATTGAGGTCAATCTGCACAAATGAGTGATCCGAGTATACCAAACTGTTCTACAGTTGCACTGTTGATATTTTAAGTGTCTCTCCTACAGGAGAAAGCACTGAGCAAGTTGAAATGCAGCAAAGGATGGCTCAGTGGTGAGCACCACTGTTCACAGCGTGGGTTTCCCCTGCGTGCTTTGGTTTCTTCCCACAGTCCAGGTTCTGTTCCAGCCTCGGGCATCTGTCTGCAGAGTTTGCACGTTCTCCCTGTGTCTGCGTAGGTTTCCCCTGGGTGCTCCAGTTTCTTCCCACAGTCCAAAGATGTACAGGTTAAGTGAATTTGCCAAGCTAAATTTCCCTCAGAGTGTTCAGGGTATAGGGTCAGGTGCATTAGTGAGGGGTAAATGTAGAATAATAGGGTAGGGGAATGGGTCTGGGTGTGTTACTCTTCAGAGGGTCAGTGTGGACTTGTTGGGCCTGTTTACACACTGCAGGGATTCTATGATTCTAAAAACGGGCTTTTGTTTCTGACAAGAAGCCACTTGGCCACGAAGGGGCAGCAAAATACCTAACTTCAAGAGGAATTAATTTCCTAAATGAGCAGAAAAGGAAAGCAGATGGAATCTAATCCTTTTGTGTGGTTACCAATTAGATATGATCACAGGTCAGGACTTGTAAGCTGAATATATCTGGAGAGACAGATGAATAACGAACTAGGACAGCATGCTGTTAGATTCACTTTTTGGATACATTTGGACATTTATTTCTTTTTAATGGTGAAATGGAAACTTGGAACCAAGACAAGTTTTCACATTCATACTTAAAATATTTGACAAGGTATTTTGCTCTGGGGGATGTGGCAGCTGAGATTCAATAGATCTGAGCAGGGCAATTTGAATCAAGCCAGATAATGTTTTCAAATCCACATGCAGATCCTTTTAGATTTACATGTCATCTGTGACTAGTTGAAGGAAATTCAGTGGGTTTTTTTCCTTTCAACCACAATTGCATAGTCTCAACAAAGTGTTTATTGTTGTGATAAACTGAACTGAGAGAATGGGATGATTTTTAAAAAATTGGCACAAGTTTAATGAATGGTTGATCCTTTCATATAATTTGAAAAAACATGGATTTTATGAATCAATGCTGAGTGAATGCAAATTGGAGAGAGGAAATACTCATTATCAGCAAGCACCATCTAGACAGTATAGTAGAATTCTTAATTATACACACATTTCCTCTTTGGAAATCCTTACTTCCTAATGTCATGTTTTTGTCCTACTTTCATACTGACTCTTTCCCTTTAGAAAGTCTTCTGTCCACATTCAAAATAGAGACTGTCTATGTAAACATGTCACACTGTAATTATACTGTGTTGCCAGTAGGGACATCTCTGCTCAGTCTGTGCCCTTCAACAATTTCCATGACCCAACTGACTCAACGTCTGTAGTAGGTTTTCTTTGTTAATTTTGAATAGAAATATAAAATTAAAGTATTACACAGAGACGAGGGCTGAATGTGTTGCCATTAGATGTTTTATGAATTCTCAAATCATGGTCTGAACCAATTATCCCTGTCCTTTAATCCTTAAACTACACATGATCCTAATACCACTTGTGCAGTAGCAAGCAACACTGATATACACTGAATTTTCAAATCCATAAATAGTTTTGTTGATCTCTTTACATTGATTATAGTGTTTGTGACACTTCTGATATAGCCATGATGTCTGGTGTACCCTTAACGTTTAAAATTGCAGCCTTTTAATTTGCAAAATTTATTAGATTTGCAAGAGTTTAAGGTATGGCCCAGAACCATAATTATAGAAACAATGGTGGAATTATTGTCGTTGTGGAGGGAAACACTACCCATAATTTTCCAGCAAAACATATTTGGTGAGCTGAAAATAGACAATAGGTTCCATGTAACTTGTCAATAAACTTTACAGAGGAGTCAATTTTAAATTTAGTTGCAGTTGGGCCTCCAAAGAGTTTAATTTCATGACGAAGGCTTGTAATGTGCTAGGTACAGTATATTTTAGTGAACACTGGAGACATCCAATGGCTTTACTGTCAGTAGAATGTTTGGAGTTTCTGTGATGTTCTGTGCTGGTACCTGGATTGCTACTTGCTGTCAATGAACAATAGCTAAGGATGTGGTTTGATGAGGTTCTGTTTTGGTGATAAAAAACAATTGAAAGACCACATATCATTTTTATTGGACTCATTATGTAACAGATATATTCATGTGATGCAATGGCTGATTTTTGTTTCACCTCATTGCTTGTCAAACATTTACGCAATTTTTTTAAAAAAAAAGCTACCAGGGTGCTCACGGACAGTAAAATCATTTTTCAATGCTTACTTTTTTTCTTATTTTCATGACAGTGCTGACATTCCAGTCTCCACAATCTAGGTGCATCTCTTTCATGTCGCTGTGACATCGTTATCCAAGGTAGGCACAACAACAACCTGGACTGAACAAAATAAATGACAGAAAGAACATTTTAACATTCCACCAAAACTCTATTGTTAAAACACAGCATAAACACAATAGACACATGAGGATAATGTAACCTCCGAGCATTGGATTGGTTTAGTAATGCAAAGTTAGAGAGCCACGTCGTTACACAGAATACCTGTACACTATTTGCATTGCAACTACAATTATTTAAGTAATTTATATTATATCAATTCTACAATTACCATGTTTTTAGTAAACCCACTGCTCCAGGAATTACATCCAACTGGGGGATTGCACCCAAATTTTACAGCAATAATTTAACCTAATTGTTCACTAAAAAACAATGATTATCTACACAACATCCTCCATGGTCCTATATCCTATGCTACATGCACAATTCGTTGTTGGATCAGGGTAGAGAAAGCTTGATAATGAGATATTTGAACTTGAAGTTCTTGATACTGGGTGAAAAAATTGACTTTAGGAACATTCCCTGAGCACTGGCATTCTCTACCTCAAGCAACACAGACTGGTTTCTCAAAAGAGGAAAAATATTAAAACTGAATGGTGACAGAATTGAACACTGCTGAATTTATTGCAGCATTTGATCAATGTTGTCAAGGCAGAACATCACCAAAACAGGTTGTCTGCTTGTTATCACATTGCTATTTATGGGCAAATTGGATACAGTGTTTCTAAAAGTGACCGCACTTTGAAAATACTTAATGGGTTGTAAAGCCCTGAGGTTGTGAAAGGCAAAATGTGGACCATGATCTCATCAAAGTGTTCAAATTTAGAAAGAATGAGTGATTATGTGGGCAGAGACACAGCTATAACAAGTTGATCATTGAATTAGTAAGTGATTTATGGATATTCTAACTGCACATATTTGTTGGGAAAGTTGATGCTATTGGAATAGAACTGTTGCTCAAGTATTCTGTGAAAATGGGAAATTATAATATTTGTCTTAAATTATAGGGGACCTTGCTGAAAGTTCCATCTGATTTTACTTATAACAAAGTCGTGAATATGTTTGAAATTTGGAGTCATCAGTGAATATCTGAGGGTTGTTTTTCTCCTTTTTGGCAATAGCACCAATCTGATGCTAAATTCAGTGGTTCTCCTGATGTGCAGCACCAGTGATGTCAGAAAGCACCAGTCACAATGAAGCATTTTATGCATCTCACATCAAGAAGTTAGGAGCACTTTAATTTACATTTTCAGAAAGTGAAAGAAATTATTATGATTAGATTAAAATTGAAACTAAAATGAAAGTATAGTTAATTTAAACGTGCAACGT
This sequence comes from Hemiscyllium ocellatum, assembly GCF_020745735.1. Classification (NCBI taxonomy): domain Eukaryota; kingdom Metazoa; phylum Chordata; class Chondrichthyes; order Orectolobiformes; family Hemiscylliidae; genus Hemiscyllium; species Hemiscyllium ocellatum. Next base: position 15,971,423 of record NC_083425.1, read on the forward strand.
TTTTGCAAAATTTGATGTTATAAAATCAGGATCAATACTGAGAAGCATTTCTGAAGTTAATACACTTAAAAATCTTGTTGCATCTCAAGGATTTTTGCAATGAAATGAATGCAATAAAAGTGGAAATTTTTATCACATCAGGGTTGGAACAATGATTGTAGTGGAACTGTCTGCTATATCCTCCACGGGCAGAATCTTTGGAACTCCATCAAGTGGGGTTTGAAGGCAAGGCCCAAGTAAAGATTAGGGATTGACCCCGATGTATTCCTGTCATTTAGCTATTTTGCTCGAGGAAGGCAACATTGGATGCAGCTCTGTACAACACATACACAGACACATTACACAGACAAACACACACTACACACAGGCACACACACTACACAGAGACACACGCTACACGCAGGCACACACACTACACAGAGACACACACACTACCCAGAGGCACACACTAAACAGTCACACACACTACACACATGCTCATACACTACACAGACACACACACACTACACAGTCACACACACACTACACACAGGTACACACACTACACAGAGTCACACACACTATAGAGACACGCACAGTACATACAGGTGCACACACTACATAGAGACACAGACTACACAGAGACGGACACACTAATCACAGGCATATACATTACACAGAGACACACGCATATACACTACACAGAGAGACACACACACACTACACAGACACACACTACACAGAGTCTCACACACACTATACAGAGACACACACTACACAGAGTCTCACACACACTACACGCAGGCATACACACTACACAGAGACACACACACACACTACACAGAGACACACACTATACAGAGTCACACACTAAACACAGGCATACACACTACACAGACACACACACACTACATGCAACCATACACACTGCACAGAGACACACACTACACACAGGCACACACACTACACAGAGTCACCCACACTACATAGACACACACCACACACAGGGACACACACTACCCTGAGTCACACACACTACACAGAGACACACACTACACAGAGACAGACACACTAAACGCAGGCATACACTCTACACAGGCACACACTACACACAGACACACACACTACACAGAGACACACATACTACACACAGTCACATACACTACACACAGGCACACACACTATACGCAGGCACACACACTACACAGAGTCTCACACACTACACAGAGACACACACACTATACACAGGCACACACTACACAGGGACACACACACTACACACAGGCACACATTACACACAGGTGCACACACTACACAGTCTCACACACTATACACAGGCACACACTACACACAGGCACATACACTACACAGAGGTCACACACACTGCACAGAGACACACACTACACAGAGACGCACACACTTCACAGGCACACACACTACACACAGGTGCACACACTACAGCGAGACACACATACGACACAGAGAGACACACCGGCACATAAACCACACATAGGAATATGCACTACACACAGACGCACACACACTACACATACAGGTACACACACGCACACACAGAGAACAGAAAAACACACATAGACAAACCCCCTCCCCCACCCTCTGCAGCAACCATTAATGCATTAATTATGTGCCTGAAGGCAAAAGATGGTGTAGACTTTGCTGGGCTCTGACTGGCATTTGACTGGAGCCTGATAGTCTGGTCAGATATGGTTGAGGATGGAGATAGCAGGCGAGAAAACTATGAGATCCTGGGATTTCATGCCTCATTGGCAGGATTGCAGGAATGCTATGTAGATGCAAACACACCCTAAACAAGTGCAGAGTCTCAATATTGTTTACTATATTAGTGGCTTGACTGCTGACAACCTGGCCATGATTAGCACTGCAAAATACGGGTGATGTTTGTCAGACAGTCCTTTTATTATTTTGATACAAATAAAGTCTGGCATAAACTTCCCTACAGTCTCTCATCAAAATTGCGTGTCAGTTCAGGAATTTTCTGAACTGAATGTGTGTACCAGATTCCAGTCAAGTCCATAGTGAAGCAAATTGCTCATCATTTATTTTAATAACATTTAATATAATAAAGGATATAATGGCAGGAATTCATTCAGTAAGGAATAAACATTACATTTCCTGAACTTTTTCACACAGTCCCATGGAAAGTGCAGAAGAAAACCTCACAAACATGCCCCTCAATCAAAATTCCATAACAGATCGTGGACCAATCGTGACAAAGCAACTTAGCAGAAAGTCAACAACAAATCCTAAATGTGGGCCAATATAGTTAATGTAGCAACATGACTTTATTTGCATGTTAAAAATAACGAACAAGAAATACTCCCAGCATCTACAAATCTGGCAGAAATGAGCATTTATTTGCCTTTGTTATGGAAAAAAAGGGCTTATTTATGTTGCTTTTTGTCAACACCTGTTTCCACAATATATATCCATTGTCATGAAATTGTGTTTTCAACCACCTGCCAGTACTGACGCATTTTGTTTTGACGCACATCCTTACTCCAACACTTACTCGAGGCCTTCATCCACACTAAATCACTTCACTCAATGCATATTTTTAGCTTTTGGCTGTGAACACTTCCCAGTTGACACTGAGCTAGAAATATTGTCTGATTTCCACAGAGCCTCAATGATGACCAAGTCTTCCTTCCTCCCAACATGAAAGGGCACCTCGGCCAAACTAGAGACCAGTTTGTATGGGAAATAACCATCACTTGTCAGATGAGAAGGGTTCTTGCTCTTCTATGACGGTTAAGAGGTTGGGAAGACAAACAGGAATTATTTGATGCGTTTTATCCATTTTGTGAACTCTATAGCTACTGGAGTGCTATTTCTGTCATCCATCAATTGAGAAGTTATGAATGAAGTCAGACGCTTAGGGAAGGAAGATTGTCATGCTCACTGCTGGATTTTCCCATACAACCTCATGAGTAAGATTTGACTATTAGCTCTGCGCATTACCATAGCAAATTGAATGTTTACTGGTAAACCCATTAAAAAATAACACATTTGGAAATTTCGGCATCCATCATTGGTGGCCATGTCATTACATCTGCCATTTGTTTCATGCTGCAATTATTCTGAAGCAGAAAAGATAGTTTTTCTGGTTTGCTGTTATGAATAGATATTGCTCATGACCTTACACAAATTGACATCTTGCTTTATCGTTGTATGTAAATGTACCTGTGGGCACAAAGAGTTAAGCTTTGAGTTTTGGATCTACCTCTTTTATTTCCTGGCAGGGTTTTAGTGATATTTTTTCTGTGTTGCATTCTGATAGAGGTTGAAATTACTATTGAACCTTGACAAATCAGCAGGATTTCCCTCCTTGGAAAAGCAGGTCTGCTCATATTCTTAAAACAGAAGCCTATTTTAATGATGCAATTTACTTGTACGATATTATATTTTGTAAACACACAAAGAAGATTGTCAAATGACCTATTTTAAACAGACAACGCTCCTTTAAAAGAGTTCAGCCCCTTGGTTAACAGCTGTGAACCACGATTTGGAGATGCCAGTGTTGGACTGGAGTGTACAAAGTTAAAAATCATACAACACCAAGTTATAGTCCAACAGGTTTATTTGGAAGCATTAGCTTTCGGAGCGCTGCTCCTTCATCAAGTGGTTATGAAGTATAAGATCGTAAGACACAGAATTTATAGCAAAAGTTTACAGGGTGATGTAACTGAAATTATATATTGAAAAGACCTGGATTGTTTGTTAAGTCTCTCATCATTTAGAATGACCATGTTGGTTTCAGTTCTTTCATATGCAAATTGCAAAACGTTTTCAAACATCACACAGGGTAGCTCACACCTAACACACGTTGTCTGGGCCGACATGACACCGATTGTTAAAATTCACTTAAGAATGTAACGTTTAAAAAAGTTTTGAGATATAATTTCAGTTACATCACACTGTGAAAGGTTTGCTATACATTTACAATTTTATTCTCCATAACCACCTGATAACGGAGCAGCGCTCTGAAAGCTAGTGCTTCCAAATAAACCTGTTGGACTATAACCTGGTGTTGCATGATTTTTAGCTGTGAACCAAAAATACTAAAGACTGGGAGCTTTTCAAGACAGTGACAGTGACTATTTGATAGTGTTGGCAGATTCACTCTTCTACAGAGTCTGGGTATATCTAAAAAGATTATAACATTATCCTATTTAATCAATAGTAGAAGAAAACACAATGAAACGGCTATTAGTTAAGTACGTTTTGAGAAATGCTGCTTTAAAATAGGGCTGGTCACCTTATTGAGAAAGGAAAGATTTGTAAGATATGGGAAGGGTTTGGCCTAGGGGTCTTATGGCTGGTCTGTTATTCCAGAGACCCAGGTGATATTCTGGCGACCTGGCTGAGAATTATTTCAATAAAAATATGGAATTAAGAGTCTAATGATGGCCAATAAACCATTGTTGATTGCCAGAAAAAAAATCTAGATCACTAATGTTCTTTAGGGTGGGGAGTCTGCCATTCTTACCTGGTCTAGCCTACACATGATTCCAGACCCACAGCAATGTGGTTGACTTTTGACCTGCCCTCTGGGAAATTAGGGATGGGCAATAAATACTGACATAGCCAGTGACGTTTTCATCCCATGACTGAATTTAAAACATATCACTGTGTGATGTACATTTAATGCTGTTCATCTATCAAGATGATGCAAGAATGTAATTCCCTTGCAATTTTGGTTATGGAACAACAGAAAAAGTCGAGCAGTTTAGCAATGATAACCCATTAAGAGAGTGCATGGCTATATCTTAAAGTTCAAACTATTTGCTTGCTAAAAATAATTTGCAGAGATTTAAATGAGGACAATGCACTTTTGTTTCGCTGCATGGCAGTGCAGTAATATTTCATCACACTCTTCTAAGCTAAGAACTAATTTTGGTTTCCACCCTTGATATTATGAGGCATATCCTTGTCTATAAATAACATCCCAGTCAAATCGCAATGCCAGAGGACCGTCAGCAGGACAGCAATAATTGGAAAGTGCAAAATTTGGAAGAGAACAGTGTCATTTCTTGGCTCCCAGAAGTGTCAAGGGAAGTAATTTGAAATTCTCTACAGATTTGAAAACATTTTGTTGATCATAACAGTCAATTTTTAAATTGACTTTGAGATGTTGTTATTGCCCTACTGAGATGAAACGGCCAGTTTTGTCAAATAACATCCTGCATGTAAAAGTTGCGAGAGACATTACGTGAAGATTTATTCCCTCTGATCTTTTGACTAACACTGCACGGTACTAATATGAAAAATAGAAAGCATACAATTCCCTATTGCATTTATATTGCGCCTTTCATGACCTTTGGACGTCACAAAGAACTTTTCACCCAATGAAGTACTGTTGAATTTTAATCACTGTCATAATGGCAGTCAATTTGCACATAGCAACCTTCTCTAAAAGGCACTGTGATAATGTAACAGTGTATAAAGCTTGAAAGCCTTTAGCCTGATATATTATTGTTAAGTTAAAAAAAGACTCAAGAAATATACAGCAGATGGGTTTGTATCTAGTTTAGGAGAATTTCCTGTTTCTTAATTGGGAAATCTAGAGACTTCATTAATTTTTTCTGCATTCTCTTTGTTGTATTTGGATATTAACGGCATTTGTGTTAAATGCTTCAAAGATTCTATTGATAGCATCATCCATCCTTTATTATGTTTACATGTGATAAATCATTATTATTTCAATGTATGTTTAAATTTGAGCTCCCACTGTAGCACTTTCATCAGGCTCCCTCTACTAACTGTTTTCTTCCAACCTTTGACTCAAAGAGGACAATTGCCCTCAGAGGCCATCCAATGGCATCTGACAATGGCAGTGTGGATTCCAATTTATGCTGCACTGTCAGATGCTGTTCATTGTAGACATTTAATTACCACAACCTGAGGGGGACAGCAAAGCCTCATTTCAAAAAGGTCATTTAGAGTTAAGAAAGTCGAAAGATTTTCACCCTGGAAATCTGGGCTAGATTCAAAAGCATGTCCTGGAGGTAAAAGAACAGAGTGCTGTGCCTTTTCTTACATTATTTTCTGAGTGTTGACAAAACACAATTACATCATACAACTCTGTCTGCTACAAAGAACAACAAATCTATTGGCCTTGTCTTTTCTATTTCATTATTATTCAGATGTAGATATATGACCCCAAATTCCTAGTGCAACTGGATTTCTAAAGAAAAACATTTTCTTTGATAGTTGGAGGAAAGTGAGCTATTTGATGGTTTTACCAGCCCAGTAACCATGCTGGTAAAGTGTTGAACTCCTGCTGAGAACTTAACATCGACTGAAACTTAAAGTTGTCGGTCTTCAGTATATTTGGCCACTTCTTCTTTCAGCCACTGTTAGTGGAATCAGAGAACGCAGAAGGAGACCATTTTGCTCATCTTGCCAGTGCCTACTTTTTTGAAAGAAGTATCCAGTTCATTCCACTGTTTTCTCCTAAGTTATTTCTTCAGCAACAGCCTATCTGTTGCTGATCATAAACAGCTCACTGCATTTAAGAAAAATCCTCATCTCACCTCATGCTCCATTTTCTTCAATCTATGTCCTCTAGCTAGCTATCCCATATTCCTCCCATGGAAATAATTCTTCACTCCACCATGTCTACTCTGAATAACCCTCATAATTTTGAATCATTTAAAAATTCATTGTTGAGTTGTCACTGTACTCTCTCTATTCAATGAGAACAATTCCAGTTTCCTGGTCTCTCATTTCTCTTACTGTTACAGTAAATCTCTTCTGTGTAAGCAAATGTGAGGTAATTCATTTTGGACCGAGAGAGGATAGATCAGATTATTTTCTCGATGGTATGAAGTCAAATACAGTGGATGTCCAAAGAGATTGGGAGGTTCCATTGATCTTTAAAATGCCACAAACAGGTGCAGAAAATAATCAAGAATGCTAATAGAATGCTCATGGCCTTTTTCACCAAATGACTGGAGTATAAGGATGGCAAAAATATGCTATAGTTATACAAAACCCTGGTTAGATCCCTAGTTGGAGTACTGTGAGCAGATCTGGGCACCACACCATAGGTAGCATATGTCTTGGAGGGAGGCAACATAGATTTACAAGAATGATACCAGGACTTAAGGCGTTAAGTTAATGGGAGAGATTATACAAATTGGTCATGATTGCTGTAGAAATTTCGAAGATTAAATGGTGATTTGATTGAAGTCTTCAAGATGGTAACAGGAAAAGTCAGAATAGACAAAAACAAACTATTTCCATTGGTTAGGGATTGCAGAGCTATGGTGCGTGGTCTGAGAATTAGGACCAGACTATTCAGAAGGGATATTGGGAAGTACTTCTACACACAAAGGGTAACAGAGGCATGGTATCTCTTCCACAAATGGCAGGGGATCAGTTGTTAATTTTAAATCTGAGACAGATACATTTTGTTAAGCAAAGACATTAAGAGATTTGGGTCAAAGGCAGATCCATCATAATCTCATTGAATGGTGAAACAAATTCGAGAGGCTGAATGGACTACTCCTATACCTCAGTTCCTGTGTTCATGTGGTCAGCACCCTCTCCAGACCTTGACAGTCTCTTTAAAGTGTGATGCACACAATACTGTAAGTGAAGTCTAACCATTATTAGTATAGTTAATTTCTCTTTCTTGCACCCTTTCCTATTGATGAAGCCAAGGATTCCTGATACTTTTAAAACAACATTCTTAACTCTGCCGCCTTCAAAGATTTATGCATGTAAACCTCAAATCTGACATTTCCTGTCACTTTGAAATTGTACCATTTAGCGTTATTCTGTGGAGAAATAGTTAATGTGTTTTTAAATAGGGTCAGTAATCTCAACAATCACAGAAGGAAAGAGAACCTTGTGTATTATTAATTGCAGTCAGAGTTAGCTTAATGTACTCAGTGGTAACAGTGCACAAATAAGAGTGCACACTCTATAATGATAATCATTACATTGTTGAAATCTGATTGAAGATTTGTAGCTCGGGTATCCGTTGTTGTGGTTCTGCTCGCCGAGCTGGAAGTTTTTGCTGCAAACGTTTCGTTCCCTGACTAGGGAACATCATCAGTGCTGTTGGAGCCTCGTGTGAAGCGCTGCTTTGATGTTTCTTCCGGTATTTATATTGGTTTGTTCTTGCCGCTTCCAGGTGTCAGTTTCAGCTGCAGTGATTTGTATGTGGGGTCCAGGTCAATGTGTCTGTTGATGGAGTTTGGGGATGAATGCCATGCTTCTAGGAATTCTCTGGCTGTTCTCTGTCTGGCTTGTCCTATGATAGTGGTGTTTTCCCAGTCAAATTCATGTTGCTGGTTGTCTGAGTGTATGGCTACTAGAGATAGCTGGTCGTGTAGTAGCCATACACTCAGACAACCAGCAACATGAATTTGACTGGGAAAACACCACTATCATAGGACAAGCCAGACAGAGAACAGCCAGAGAATTCCTAGAAGCATGGCATTCATCCCCAAACTCCATCAACAGACACATTGACCTGGACACCATATACAAACCACTACAGCTGAAACTGACACCCGGAAACGGCAAGAACATCCATCAACAGACACATCGACCTGGACCCCACATACAAATCACTGCAGCTGAAACTGACACCTGGAAGCGGCAAGAACAAACCAATATAAATACCGGAAGAAACATCAAAGCAGCGCTTCACACGAGGCTCCAACAGCACTGATGATGTTCCCTAGCCAGGGAACGAAACGTTTGCAGCAAAAACTTCCAGCTCAGCGAGCAGAACCACAACATTACATTGTTGTCTAAACTAGGATAGTACTGCATGTTATGTGATGTATAGACCCTTCACCACTCCTTGGTTTGTGCCATATTCTTCACCAACTCCTCCAAAGCCCCCAAATACCAAAACCCCCAAAAACCTTCCTCCCATAACTGAAAAAGATGCAAAACCTGCCAGCACACCACCTCTCTCACCTCTACCCAAGGCCCCAGACAATCCTGCCAGGTGAAACAGTGGTCCACCTGCATCTCCTGCAACCTAGTCTACTGCATTTGATGCTCCTGATGTAGTCTTCTCTACATTGGTGAGACCCAACATAGACTAGGTGACTATTTCACCAAGCATCTTTGCCTGGCCTGAAACAGCCAGCCTGACCTCCCGGTCACCGCTCATTTCAATTCCCCTCCCACTCCCTCTCCGACACGTCCATCCTTGGACTTCTCCATTACCACAGCGAATCAGATAACAAATTGGAGGCACAACATCTCATCTTTTGTCTGGGCAGCTGACAGCCTAGAGGACTCAACATTAAGATCTCCAATTTCAAATAACCTTCCCACCCATTCCCCTGGCTCCTTTGCCAGACCCATCTCCTCCATTCCATTCCACCTATCGACTCTTCCAGCTACCAACTGGATTCATCTCTCCCATTGACCAACCAGATCATAACCACGACCTGTGTTCACCTATCACTACCTCAGTATTTGGCTACTCTCCCCACCCCACCCCAATCTTTAGCTGTAGCACTCTATACCCCTACACCTAGTCCTGAAGAATGGTTAGTATGTGAAACGTTGACTTCTCCACCTTCTGATGCTGCCTAGAGTAGACAAACAGGAGGCTGGAAGAACGCAGCAGGCTGGGCAACATCAGGAGGTAGAGATATAACCCTTTTTCAGGACCTTCTGACGCTGCCTGATTTGCTGTGTTCTTCCAGCCTCCTGTTTGTTTACCTTGGAATGTGACATCATTTTCTTGTTACTTGACTTGTTTGTTACGATACCAAGTTTTTACTCATGTTATTATATGGAACAGATTTCACCATGTAACATTAAGGAGAGACGTTTGTGCCAAAAGCAAGTTTGAATGTAATATAATAGTTTAATCAGTAAGTTAAATATCAAGAAAAAACACTTTTTTTCTCATCTCCTTGTTTGTCATAGAACCGCTACAGTGTGGAAACAGGCCATTTGGCCCAACAAATCCACACCAACCCTCCAAAGAGTCACCCAACCAGACCCATTCCCCTATTACTGTACATTTCCCCTGACTAATTCACCTAACCAACACATCCTTGAACACTATGGGCAATTTAGCATGGCCAATTCACCTAACCTGCACATCTTTGGATTGTGGGAAGAAACAGGTACACCTGAAGGAAACCCACCCAGACACAGGGAGAATATGCAAACTCCACCCAGACAGTCACCCCAAGCTGGAATCGAACCTGGTTCCCTGATGCTGTGAGGCAGCAGTGCTAACCCCTGAGCCACTGTGCCACCCCGTTTATGATGCTACAAAAAAATTGCTCCTTTGACCAAGCCTTTGGTCACCTGTCCTAAAGTAAATTACATTGGCTTTATGTCAGTTTTGGCTGTTTACATTTGTCATGAAGTGACTTTGAGGGCTTCTATGAAGTTGGTCCATTTTGGTCCTGCAGTCCTTTACTGGCAAATAATTGGAATTTGCCATAGTAGATGTAATGGAGGTAAGTGTAGCCTACTGGAATGTGAAACAAAAACAGTAATTGCTGGAGAAACCCAACAAGTCTGGCAGCAGAGCCATTGTTTTGGCCCAGTGACCCTTTAGAACTGGAATGTGATACTGCTCAGATCTATAGTTCTTCTATACTGCAATGGTTGCGTTCTTGTGCAGCCCCACGGTGTAGAAAATTCACTCTTTGGAAACAGCACTTAAAGTGTTGGCACTATAACTGCGTTACAGCCAGCACACGTTTTAAAAGTTTGGGCTGTAGAAACAGTGATTCCAATTTGAGTTGACGAAATGCGCATTATAACAGAACGAACTGTATCTGAATTGAATGTTTGAGGTGGAACTGACAGACAAGAAAATAACAAATTTGAGTTATAGAGAGCTGAATCCAGTTAAGATCAGCTTTCATATCTGCCTGGTCAGTTCATTCGATGGATGAATGACCACATCCTGTTCTATTGAGGTTATGTCAACAATGTGAAACTTGAGCTTTCATTCTCCAAGTGCTCAATCATTCTGTAATCCCAGTGCCAGTTCTGATTTATAGTAGGATTTTAACAAGGTATAAATAGGCACATGGTGATCACTTTCAACTATATTCGCAGCATTAATGTAAATGTATATTCCTGTAACCATGTTGATGAAATCGATTTCTATTCCTTTTGGCATCAACTCATCTTGAGGCATGCCTTTTGACTCAGTGTCACATTCTGTGAATGAATTTTCTCAGAGGCATCAGCTGGAATAGATGACAATTGAGGCAGCAAGATCCTGGCAAGGTTCCACCTCTCACAGGATGGTGTTTATGAATTAGATCCTGTTTTCTTCCTCTTTCAAAAAAAGTGCCGCTCCTTTCCAGGTGCTTCTCTTTGTGTTAAACCCTGCAATGTTTAAAACCTAAAGGGGCTTCCTTTAGCCCTGTGAAAAAAAAACATTTATAAAAGCTAGGAGCAGAGGAAAAGGAGTAAAGTGGGTTAGAGGTCACTTGGCACACCTGTGGTTGAGTTTTCATGAATGTTGTGGGAGGATGGTGCTGGTTCAGACAAAGGCACCATGCTAGAGTAAGCGTACAGAGGAACAACGATTGTTCTTTGAAAGATTTTATCTCGAATTAATCTAAAGTTATTCCAGTGTCACTAGAAGGTGCTGAGCTTAGACTGAAATAGCAATGTGACAGCTCTTTAGTATATACAACCTAACGTTGTGTTCATTCAATTCTCTATTCTAAGCATGATGGCAAGACAGAGCTAAATGTTCTGTTAGATACCCTGACCTTTGGTAACAATTTAATTATATTTTGGGGTGTCTGTTATTGTTATAAACTGAGCTATGCAATCGCTGTGTTTTGACCATTCCATTGAGTATGTGTGCTATTTCCGCCAGTTAGCCTTCTATTTTGGCAACCCATTTGAATGGGAATTTCAGCTGTGAGTTCTGTTGCTAGTATCATTCTGATTAGAATATTACTTGTTCAGAAATGTGAATTGATAATGTAAAATTACTGGAAAGTTGTTATCATGGAAGAAAGGATCTGTGCTTGATAGTGGGTCTGAGTTCAAATGTTGCCATGAAGGAGACTACAATGTACACTCTGCATCTAAATGAGCAAGAGCTCACAAGATCCATTCTTGTTTATTCACTGCCCCTGTCATGACTGTAGATCATATTCCCAGATATCCAAAGGACCTCTTGAACTTTAATTACAAAATGCATGTTTTTTTTTTGAAGTACTCACAGCTAATAATTGGCTATAGCTATAAATTTGACAGAGAGACTCTGGAATGCAACACCCAATGAGATGTTAAAGAAGCTTCAAATGGTGAAAATGCACCACAAACTGAACTTGTAACTTCTTGGGTCATCCTCAGACTGCAAATATGTTGGTTGAAAAGATGCCTGCAGTCTTGGTGAGAGGCATAATTGCCTTTTCCCTTTTTCAAAAGTTAAGAGTGAGTTTTAGCTCTGATGTCCTGGTGTACGAGAGGTTGAAAACTCTGAGAAAAGCCATTTAAATACCTCTGCACTACAGGTAACAAAAAAGTGCAAAGACTCTCTCTCTCACTCTGAGTGCTGGTAGTCAGTCCCCATTGAAAAGAATTTGGACATAAGAGCTACAATTAATCTACAAAGCTAAGGATCTCAAAATTGATTGTGCAACTTTGAATGTCAATTTTGATAACATCCACTCCAATGGCTGCAATGTTCAGCGGTCCACTCTTCAAAAACAATTCAGAGACCAATTTGTATGTTTTGTTTTCTAATTCAAAGTTTTGGGCTTTCCTCTTATTTCTAACCTGTAAAGAAAAATTTATGTTGTATTGCTATTTCTTCTTCCATAAACTTCCCCTTTTTGAAAATTGAGGTTTCGTTCCTTTAAAGCTTAAAGGAATGGATCCTTTTAAACTTAAACTTGTTGCAACCAACTGAAGGTCTGAGTGAACAACCGAAAGGAGCCAGCTTGTCCCTTCTCACCTGGGACCTTGACAAATTGTGGTATCCTGTCTGGAACCATAATGACATGAAGTACCTTGCTCAGGAACTGGTCATAACATCTCCAATTTGATAGCATGTTACAATGTGATCGATATAGGATGTCAAATGGATAACAATGAATTACGATTGTTATTCTCTGAGAGTTACATATATAACATATGAGATGAGCAAAGACTGAAGCGGGTCAGATGTCACACATCTAATATTTGATATCTTTACTGCTTTGCCATCTAGTTTTCTTAATGTAAGCCTTCACAATCTTGAATATCTCTGTTAGGGTATATCCTTGCCTCTTTTGCTCACTTGATTTGTCACACTTGTGTTTTTCCAATAAATAATTGGGAAAATTGTTGACGTTGACACCCTAGTCCTCTACCATTTGGGTTACTGAAACCAATTATAGAAAGACCGCGATCTGATCAGGAAAACAATTTTGAATCTTCCCATTCATTATCAATTAATAGTTCATTTGACAATGCCCACTGAACCACTGGGATGCTACAATTTTCTTGTTATTTGGTCTGCCCTTCTGAAGACTAAATTCTGAAGTCAATCTGAAAGCAGAAACTGTTTTATTTCATTTGTGGGTTGAGCTTGAGATTGTCCCTTCACTCTTTCATTATCCAAGATGCATTATGCTTACATTTTCTAATAATGCCTTTGTCTGCATTGTAAAGTGAATAATTTTAACTGTATAAGCGATATGTAGTCCATTGAATTTTCTGTGACATTGCCAGAGGCTTTTCACAAGTAGAGACTAGAACAGAATATAATTTACAGTTTCAAGGTGATGAAAATAAGGATGAATTATAATAGTTATGAACCTCTTAATTTATATTTATATTTATGTACAATCCAAGGTTCAAGTACACTGTTAATTATAATACTGCTTAATATAAACACAAAACCAGATATAAGAGTCTTTTTGATTTTGTTCTGAAGAAGGAGTACTGGAAATGTTAACTCTGATTTGTCTCCATAGATGCTGCCAGACCTGTGGAGTTTTACAAGCAATTTCTGTCATGTTTCTCATTTCCAGCATCCGCAGTTCTTTTGGTTTGTTGTCTATTTGGTGTTGAGCTAAGCCAAACATAGACTGGGACTGCCATAGTGTTAAAGGCTTAGATGGAGAGGGATTTGTTAAATGTGTACAAGAAAACTTTCTGATTCAGTATGTGCATGTACCTATTAGAGAAGGTGCCAAACTTGACCTACTCTTGGGAAATAAGGCAGGGTAGGTGACTGAGGTGTCAGTGGGGGAGCGACCATAATTATATTAGTTTTAAAATAGTGATGGAAAAGGATACACCAGATTTAAAAGTTGAAGTTCTAAACTGGAGGAAGGTCAATTTTGACGGTATTAGGCAAGACCTTTCAAAAGCTGATTGGAGGCAGATGTTCGCAGGTAAAGGGATGACTGAAAAATAAGAAGCCTTCAGAAGTTAAATAACGAGAATCCAGAGAAAGTATATTCCTGTTAGGGTGAAAGGAAAGGCTGGTAGATATAGGGAGTGCTGGATGACTAAAGAAATTGAGGGTTTGGGAAAGAAAAAGAAGGAAGCAGGGATAGATCGAGTGAATCCTTAGAAGAGTGTAAAGAGAGTAGGAGTATACTTAAGTGGGAAATCAGGAGGGCAAAACAGGGACATGAGATAGCTTTAGCAAATAGAATTAAGGAGAATCCAAAGGGCTTTAACAAATACGTTAAGGACAAAAGGGTAACTAGGGAGAGAATAAGGCCCCTCAAAGATCAGCAAGGTGGTCTTTGTGTGGAGCCGCAGGGGAGATGGGGCAGATACTAAACGAGTATTTTGCATCAGTATTTACTGTGAAAAAGGACATGGAAGACATAGAATGTAGGGAAATAGATGGTGACATCTTGAAAAATGTTCCTATTACAGAGGAGGAAGTGCAGGATGACTTGAAATGTATAAAGGTGGATAAATCCCTAGGACCTGATCAGGTGTACCGGAGAACTCTGTGGGAAGCTAGAGAAGTGATTGCTGGGCCTCTTGCTGAGATATTTGTATCATTAATCGTCACAGGTGAGGGGGCAGAAGACTGGAGGTTGACTAACGTGGTGCCACTATTTAGGAAGGGTGGTAAGGACAAGCCAGGAAACTATAGACCAGTGAGCCTGATGTCAGTGGTGGACAAGTTGTTGGAGAGAATCCTGAGGGACAGGATTTACATGTATTTGGAAAGGCAAGGACTGATTAGGGATAGTCAACATGGCTTTAAGTATGAGAAATCATGTCTCACAAACTTGATTGAGTTTTTTGAAGAAGTAACAAAGAGGATTGATGAAGGCAGAGCAGTAGATGTGATCTATATAGACTTCAGTAAGGCGTTCAACAAGGTTGCCAATGGGAGACTGATAAGCAAGGTTAGATCTCATGGAATACGGAGAACTCGCCATTTGGATACAGAACTGGCTCAAAGGTAGAAGACAGAGGGTGGTGGTGGAGGGTTTATTTTCAGACTGGAGGCCTGTGACCAGTGGAGTGCCACAAGTATCGGTGCTCTGTCCACTACATTTCATCATTTATATAAATGATTTGGATGTGAACATAAGAGATATAGTTAGTAAGTTTGCTGATGACATCAAAATTGGAAGTGTAGTGGACAATGAAGAATGTTGCCTCACATTACAATGGGATCTTGATCAGATTGACCAATGGGCTGAGAAATGGCAGATAGAGTTTAATTTGGATAAATGTTAGGTGCTGCATTTTGGGAAAGATTTGTTTCTGTGCTGTACATCTCCATGGCTCTCTGACTCTATGACCCTAGGAGACCCTAGGGACAGAATGCTTCACCTGATATCTAGTGTAATTTGTTGAGCATTTCTTCTAATGTTAAGACCTGCACCAAGCAGTTCAAGCTCATTCAAATTATTCTACCCATCACTTCAACCCAACTCAAAAACAGTGTGGTTATAACATTGTCCAGGATTCAGGCGATGTTATAGAGTCATAGAGATATACAGCATGGAAACAGACCCTTCAGCCCAACTCGTCCATGCCGACCAGATATCCCAACCCAATCTAGTCCCACCTGACAGCACCTGGCCCATATCACTCCAAACCCCTCCTATACATGTACCCATCCAAATGCCTTTTAAATGTTCCAATTGTACCAGTCTCCACCACTTCCTTTGGTAGCTCATGCCATACACCTCCCACCCTCTGTGTGAAAAAGTTGCCCCTTAGGTCTCTTTTATATCTTTCCCCTCTCACGCTAAACCTATGCCCTCTAGTTCTGGACTCCCCTACCCCAGGGAAAAGACTTTATCTATTTATCCTATCCATGCCCCTCATGATTTTATAAACCTCTATAAGGTCACCCCTCAGCCTCCAATGCTCCAGGGAAAACAGCCCCAGCCTATTCAACCTCTCCCTTTAGCTCAAATCCTCTAATCCTGGCATCATCCTTGCAAATCTTTTCTGAACTCTTTCAAGTTTCACAACATCTTTCCGATATGAAGGAAACCAGAATTGCATGCAATATTCCAACAGTGGCCTAACCAATGTCCTATACAGCTGCAACATGACCTCTGAACTCCTGTACTCAATACTCTGACCAATAAAGGAAAGCATACGAAACGCCACCTTCACTATCCTATCTACCTGCGACTCCACTTTTAAGGAGCTATGAATCTGCATTCCAAGGTCTCTTTGTTCAGCAACACTCTCTAGGTCCTTACCAATAAGTGTATAAGTCCTGCTAAAATTTGCTTCCCCAAAACAAAGCATTTCACATTTATCTAACTTAAACTCCATCTGCCACTTCTCAGCCCATTGACTCATCTGATCAAGATCCGATTGTAACCTGAGATAACCTTCTTCGCTGTCCACTAAACCTACAATTTTGTGTTATCAGTAAACTTACTAACTATGCCCCTTATGCTCACATCCAAATAGTTTATTACTGTATCTATTACTGGAACACTTCCAAATTTGCCACATTACTAAAATCAAGTTCTGCTAATTTCAATGTGTTCTGCCAGTTTAATTGAGTTGCATAAAAATGTTAGGGTCTGGCTCTATTTACTCACAGCAGCTAAATGAAAACTGCTTGGCTCTGTTGTTCCAGGGCCAAGCTCTCATCTCCTGACTGGCCAATTAATCACTCTTTTAGTACTACAAGAATGTACATCTGTTTTTATTCAACTGACACAATCTAGTTGACACAAAATAGTTTGAAGGGTCTTTCGAACATGCCAATCCATCTTGCATGACAGTGTGAATGATGTGTCAGTTGACTATATCCATATCATATGACGACTTGATTTTGCATCATAATATAATTTATTGGCTTCACTGCAGTTTGACACTCTGCTTTAGATAGGATCCCAATGCCATGGAGAGGGTGTGAAATTTTCTAAAATTGTACCAGGGTTAAGAGGCTTTAATTATGATGAAAGATTAGAGATTCTGAATTTCTTCCATGAGAACAGCAAAGGTAATAGGACATCTGATTGAAATGTTTGAATTCTGAATGATTTTCGTGAGGTAAATAGGAAGTAATTGTTTTCAATGACTGGCGAATTGCTAAACATGGGCATACATTCCTCACTAAAAAATGCAAGGAGCATTTAGTATAATATTTCTCATCCATGCGTGCCTGTTATTTAGCACAATTGAGACCAGTGTTAATGCTTTATACCTTTCAATGACCATCAACCCTAAGCATGCTAATATACGGTTGGACTGCTTGTTAGATATTTGAATCAGCTAGAATAATTTCATCATAATCATTAGCAAATTGATGTGATCTGTTTAGTTTTTTATAAAGATATCACACTTTCACCCCTATTCAATTCTTCTTCCTGGTGACTCACTCAGGTTGAAGGTAATCATGCGTTGTTTTGCCCAAGCCTTACATTTCAAATCTTATAACCCATCTTTCATCAAACCCACTTATTCTAATTTCAGCAATAATTCCTGCCCACCCTATTGCTGCTGAAGCAATTATCTATGTTTTTAACGTTTCCTGATGTGACACTTGCTGAATGTCATCGGACTTTATTTAAAAATGCAAAGAAAGTAGCTGACTATTGTCAATGTTGTGGGCTTAATGGAAAAGGGGTGGCTTAATGTTATTCCTTTTCTCAAGCCCATGATTGACACATTTGCGTCACGAAATATGTTATACAGTGGTTGAAAGTCTTGTTAACCCTGATGTGTTAAACAATCACATTCGAAGTGTAAGTCCCTGGAAGGACCAAACCATTAGACAGCAGGAGTTGAATTATGGAGGTGTTCACACTGCAGGCAGCAAGATTATAGAGCTCTGTTTCTCACCTGAAATGGCCAATGGTGTCGTCATTACATCATGTGCTTTGACTTTTAAAGTGATAGTCCACCATACTTCTGCAAATGCACAAAAACATGGTACACAAGCAAATTTTTTAAAAATCGTCTTCACTATTAAAGGGACATTGCTCAAGAACCTTGTTTGAAGTCTAAAAATGCAACTTCAAAGGCATTACTTTAGCAGATGGAAGAAAGGCAAGGAAATTATGTTTCTTAAAAAAAAAGTCAAAAAGAGCACTCAGCAGGTGAGCCATGGCTTTGTGGAGACAGAATGATAACCATAGAATATTGATTAGTTTAGCACTATTCAAGACATATTGTTATATGAATTCTTTAGAACTTTCACTATTAGCCATCGGGAAATTAGGAGTGGAGAAATATTCACTAACACAGAGCATTTTTGCATTATCAACTCGGCCTGACGATGGAAATGAGATGTGTGTATTCTTTTTGGATTTATGATTTAGTTATGTAAAAACTCATTTCTCGTTTTATTCTGTGGTTTTTATATCAGTTCAATGGATTATTGAAATAAACTTTCTTTGTATTGCTCTGAATTATGACAACATCTGTTCTTTCAAATGACATCATTTTCCAATTTTGAGCATTTTAAGGAAGCATCCTGATAAAAAAAATCCTTGTTTCTTTAAACAATGGTCAGACAGTTCTAAGTATTTAGCCAATAATAACAAAACTATTGCATGAAGGGTTTATCTCCACTAACCTCACTCTACATCTTTAACCACTCTTTGGATTAGATATGTACATCAGCTGTTTTCAAAATCTGAATTAGCTATTATTTTTTCAGTAGTGTATGAGTATTACACTAACTGAAGGGATGGCGCAATCATTCTTAAACTGTGCCTGAGGGCTAGAAAGAAATAGGTGAATGTATTGCTTTTGAAAGTATTTGAGTTTCGAAGACAAAAGTCTTCTGGGTTCCAAGAAGTCAACTCACCTATATATCTAGAGGGGTTACATTCAGTCTCATTATTGAGATAAGGAAAAGGTGATAACTATCAGAAGATAAAGAATATGTAAAATTATGTTGAAAACTTAGTGGGAAGAGACTAAAAGATGAGTTTGGCTATCAGTGCTTTGGGTAGGAATGCATAGCTTTATTAAGAGTCAAGCTAAATTATACAGAGTCAAGCATACCAAATAGTCTTTTGGTGTGGTAAATTGAAATGTAGCAAAAATAAGTACAGAAATTTGAAAGATAAAGATGAGTCAGTATCCTTAATGGGATTGTTCACATAGCTGTCAAGATTTTCTGCATGTTTCTGGTCTTCATGAAACAGTCAAACATTTTCCGTGGTATTTTTATTTCTACAATAATGTGTTGAATGACGTCTTTCAACACTGCGATACAATGAAGGGCTGACCACACTATACAATGTGATACAATTATGACAGATTAATAAGGGAATTTTGACAGGGGATTATTAAGGCTTGTGCATAAATCAAAAAGTTCAGATATGTACGAATAGTAAATGCCTTCCAATGTGTTTATCTGGTTGTAAAGTCAACAAACCAACAAATTCTAATGTTGTTGACTTGCAGGATATTGCAGATGAAGTGGTGTCTTTAACATACTCAGTGGAAAGTATATTGTGGGAGAGAAAGGAAAGCAAAGTGTTTGAGCTGTAAAGCGTGCATGCAGTATCCTGTTCTAAATTTCCTGCTTTAGTCAGTTAGGAAAACAACTTTAGAAAACGTGCTCAAATCCTACCAGCAAAAGATTGTAAACATGTAATCTTGTGACTTAAGTGTCCGGCAGTGAATTGCTCACCACACAGGCTTTTCCTATTCGGGTCAAGGAAGGTCACTACAATCCCATTTAACTCACTTATTCCTCTACCGTTGATTGTGAGAAGATCTCACTATACAGAATTAACCACTATCAGTGTTTACTTAAATTTCTGAAGCTTGGTATTTATTTAAGATTGTGGCGTTTGTAGTTGTCATTACTTGACCATGGTTGGGTAAAAGTATTTCCGATAGTAGAATTTCTGAAGTAACATCATCACAAAAGCACAATCACCACATTATTCAGAAGCTGTGTTATTGTTATCTAGGCTAGTAACCTCGAATCCCAGACTAATGTTCTGGGGACCTGGATTCAAATTCCACCATAATAGATGGTGAAATTTAAATCCTATAAAAATATCTTGAATTAAAACCTAGTCTGACGGAGAGCATGTAACCATTCTTTATTGCCTTGAAAACCCATCTGGTTCCCAGCCTTTAGAAAGGAAATCTGTTATTGTCACCTGATTTGCTCACAAATGACCTTTGAGTGGCTTGCCATTTCAATAAGTCAGTTTGCTCCCATAGTAACATAGTGAGCTTGAAAAGTTAAATCTGCTTTCTCTTCACTGATGCTGCCACACCTTCTAAATTCCTCCAACGTCTTCTGTTTTCTTTCAGATATGCAGCTTCTCCAGCATTTTGCTTTTAGGTGCTATATGCAATTTGCTATTCCAAAATAGTACAATATATTCACCCTTTCTTAGTAAATGAGAGCCATACCATTTTTCAATAAGAAGTCTCCATCATGTTTTGAACAATAAATGTAAGTACAACTTGACTATTCAGTCACAACTTCTTTTAACTCGTGTTAATTTAATCATATATTCAGGTTTACACCAAGAGATGAAAGACTTGATCATCATATAAAAATAATTGACTTAATTACATAGTCATTTCAGAGCTGCCAAGATCTTATTGAATGGCAGAGCAGGCTCAATGGGCAGAGTGCTCTACATACATGTTTGAAACCATAATAGATATTTTCTTTCAGAATGAGAGTATCATCCATCCACCAACAAGTGCAGGACTCATATGACTCCCTTTCACATTACCCAAAATTGGATTTAATCCTCAGGACTGGTGTTTTCCGTACTTTGGAGAATGATCCATTCTGTGTGACAATTTGTGAACTGCACTGACTTATTGCTTTCCAAAATGAGCACTTTGTTGCACAAGCATTTTATCCCATTGCTTTTGTGGCTAGGTCTAAATTCAGGTTACACTCTCAATCAATTTCTTTCTGTTCTTTCTTTTTACAAATATATTGATCATTAGCTCTGTAGGGTGGCTCAGGAAGATATGTGTGCAGAGGATATGCAAAGCTGACAGTAGCTGGGTGCTTTCTAATAGGTTAGTGACGAGGCCTTCTGTCATTGTAAAGGAAACATTACAAATCTTGCTTCTATAGCTCGCTGTCAGCTGTGGTTGTGTGTATTACTCTTCTCAGCAAATGTATATGAGATGTCCCTTTCTTGGAAATTGACTTTTCCAATGATGAAGAAACATGAGCGTGGTGTAGGTATTTCACAGGCTTAGTGCTGCCCATTGACAGTCGGGTCCTCTGTCTGGTCGGGAGAAGCTTGACCACAGTGGAAACAGTGTTCACACATGTCGTGAGCCTCTTCGTGTGACTGCTGTTGCTGTTTTGGTTTCTTGGCAGATGAACAATGAACAGAGTTTCTAGGAGTTGAAAGTTGTAATATAGCTTTTAGACAGCCTCAGCTTCAATGCCTTGATTCAGACAGTGATAATGATCTTGCAAGCTCCAACAGGCCAGTTAACTTTCTATCTTTCTCAACTGCTGTCCAGTATAGTCGGCTGGAGAAACAGACACCCTTTGACAATCTGTGTTTCCTTTCTTCACATTTAGTTCATTTCGTTCCTAGCTGCCTCAAATTGCCTCGAACTGATTGGCTTATTGTCTTTCTGCTTCTTCTGTCTGAAGTATCTATTTGTGGGCAGCATGATGGCACAGTGGTTACCACTGCTACCTCACAGCACCAGAGACCTGGGTTCATTTCCCGACTTAGGGACTGACTGTGTGGAGTTTGCACATTCTCCCCGTGTCTGCGTGGATTTCCTCCGGGTGCTCCAGTTTCCTCCCACAGTCCAAAGATGTGCAGGTCAGGTGAATTGGCCATGCTAAATTGCCCGTAGTGTTAGGTAAAAGGGGTAAATGTAGGGGAATGGGTGGGTTGCACTTCGGCGGGTCGGTGTGGACTTGTTGGGCCAATGGGCCTGTTTCCACACTGTAAGTAATCTAATCAATCTAATCTAATCTAATCAATATCCTATTTTGAGTTTTCCATTGGGGTTCTAGCTAATTCATAGCTACCTTGCTCAGGTATAAAGGTTTCAAAACACCTTCTAAAACTTTAGCAGTCTAAGAGAAGAGGAATAACAGATGAGGTTTTCTCCAACACGAGACTCGTGGTCATCATTAGATTCTTAATCCCAAGTTTTTGTTTTGCCATGGTGGGATTTGAACCTGACTCCTTGGAGCTTTATTTAGGCCTCTGGATTAATAGTCTAATGATAACACGACTAGGTCAACGCCTTCCCCAACTGTGATGTAACTTCTTTGTGACACAATTCCTGTTAAATCTGAGCAACTTCCATGCCTTTTGAAAAGGTCCAATTGCCGTCATACACAGCTTTGCAGTTTGAAATACTATCTGCATCTTAAAATGAGATTTTCTCTGCAAAAGGTAAGCAAGATTCTCATTAAATTTCATACATTCTCATTGTGCATCATCCGCATTGTCAATGAAAGGTTTTTGGCAACTACGGGTTTTTGGAAATCGAGTACAGCTACAGACGAACCAGAATGCAATAGTGACTACTTTTGTTAACATAGATTTGATATGTTTTCGCTTGCTTTTCCTTCCAACACCATGCTGCTGTGTTTCTGTATAGGAGCTAGAAGGGTATAATACATATATATTGATACTTAAAAAGGGAAACAAAAATTTGGGAACATATTGGAACATTGAATAATGATCACTCTTCACCATATTGTTCACTTTTCAGTAAACTTCATTAATATTTTAAATGCCACAAATACTGAATCAGGTTGGCTGTTGGATCACATCCATGTTAACTGTACTTAGGCGACTAAGTACTCATTCCTGATAGAGTCACAGAGTCATAGAGATGTACAGCATGGAAACAGACTCTTAGGTCCAACTCGCCCATGCCGACCAGATATCCCAACTCAATCTATTTCCACCTGCCAGCATCCAGCCCATTTCCCTCCAAACTCTTCCTATTCATGTACCCATCCAAATGCCTTTTAAATGGTGCAATTGTACTAGCCTCTACCACTTCCTCTGGCAACTCATTCCATACACATACCACCCCCTGCATGAAAACGTTGCCCCTTACATCTTTCTCCTCTCATCCTAAACCTATGCCCGCTAGTTCTGGACTCACCCATCCCAGGGAAGAGAATTTGTCTATTTACCCGATCCATGCTCCTCATGATTTTATAAACCTCTATAAGGGTCACCCCTCAGCCTCCGATGCTCCAGGGAAGACAGCCCCAGCCTATTCAGCCTTTTCCTACAGCTCAAATCCTCCAAACCTGGCAACATCCTGGCTTTTGCCTGAAAAGTTAACTCTCCTGTTCCTCAGATGCTGCCTGGCCTGTTGTGCTTTTCCAGCACCACTCTCTTCGACTCAGTACTTATGCAAATGAAAGATGTGATACCTGTTTTCGGATCTTCCCATTAAAGTAGTTGCGCCTGCTCAGAGATTACTCTGTGAGAAGTGGCCACGATATTGGAGTAAACCATTCATTTTAAAGTGTCACTGGACTCGAAACATTAATTCTGCTTTCCCTCCACAGATGCTGCCAGACCTGCTTAGCTTCTCCAGCAATTTCTGTTTTTGTTTCATTTGTTTAAAAGTTTGCCATGGAACAAACTTCCCTGCCCAGTTACAGGCCATTTCCTGAGACCATTGATGAGTTTCCTCAATAGATCTTAGTTGAGGGCCAAAATCCATCTCTGGAATGGATAAACTTCTTCTGGTGCCGATAGTTTCCACAAACTGTTAGTTTGAGCCGCAATGCCCAATTCAATGCATACTTTAGGTTTCCCTGTTGGGTGTACCCTACAAGTTATACATGCAAAACCAGCCAGGCTCCTATGTTCTGCAGCTATTTAGTTAGTTTTACAATCATCTGAATAGAATTCAACTGTATATACATACCTACAGAAAACTGTAGCTGAAACAGAATTAAGAAATGGATTTTTTACAAAGGATTTAAATCGCAGATTAAGAACAAGTCCATGACTGTGTCAGAGTTCCACATGAACCTCTTCCTAGCCCTCTTCATTTAACTTAATCCTCATTTCCTTCTACGTCTTACTTTCTTATGTGGTTTTCCAGGTTCACCTTAAATTTGTCTATTTGATTCAAACATATTTAAGACCATAAGACCATAAGACATAGGAGTGGAAGTAAGGCCATTCGGCCCATCGAGTCCACTCCGCCATTCAATCATTCCTGATGAAGGGCTTATGCTCGAAACGTCGAATTCTCTATTCCTGAGATGCTGCCTGGCCTGCTGTGCTTTGACCAGCAACACATTTGCAGCTGATGGGCATTTCAACTCCACTTACCAGCGTTCTCCCCGTAGCCTTTAATTCCTCGAGACAACAAGAATCTATCAATCTCTGGTATCAATATTTATTCTGCTTTCATAGAGTTATACAGCATGGAAACAGTCCCTTCACGCTGATGGTAATCCCAAACTCAATTACAGTAGTCCCATTTACCTGTGTTTGGTCAATGACTCACTACGCGAAAGCGAGGACTGCAGATGCTAGAGTTTAGAGTCAAGAGTGTGGTGCTGGAAAAACACAGCAGGTCAGACAGCATCCGAAGAGCAGGAAAATCAATGTTTCAGTCAAAAGCCTCAGTCCAGATGAACCTGCCTGATCTGCTGTGCTTTTCCAGTGCCATACTCTTGACCCATAACCCTCTACACCTTTCCTGTTCATTCCAAAGGTCTTTTAAATATTGTAATTGTACCTGCCTTCACCACTACCTCTGGCAGCTATTTCTATATATGCATCACCCTCTGCATGAAAACATTACCTCTCAGGTCCTTTTCAAATATTACTCCTCTTACCTTTAACCTGAGTCCTCTAGTTTTAGGCTCCCACACCTTGGCTATTCACCTTATCTATGCCCATCGTGATTTTATAAACCCCTGTAAGGTCACCTTTCAGCCTCTGACACTCCAGGGAAAAATCCTCCAGCCTGTGCAGCTTCCCCTTTTAACACAAACCCTCCAACATCCTGCACCCTTTCTAGTTTAACAACTTCCTTCTTATGATAGGGTGACCAAAATTGTTTGCAAAATCCTAAAAGTGGCCTCACCAATTTCTTGTACAGCCATAACTTGGCTGTCTAAAGATTCACTGAATGTATCAGCAAGATGATTACAACTAATGATGGTGCGAGACTGCACATAATTCAGCTTTTGGGAGATAAGGAATGGAAAATCAACATTTTGGGAGATAAGGAATGGAGAAAGTGAGGACCACAGATGCTGGAGATTAGAGTTGAAGAGTGTGGTGCTGGAGAAACACAGCCGGTCAGGCAGCATCTGAGGAGCAGGAGAGTTGATGTTTTGAGCATAAGCTCTTCATCGGCACCACACTCTTTGAATCAAAAAAATGAAAAACTAATGTGGGTGGCACGGTGGCACAGGTGGGCGGCACGGTGGCACAGTGGTTAGCACTGCTGTCTCACAGCGCCTGAGACCCGGGTTCATTTCCCGACTCAGGCGACTGACTGTGTGGAGTTTGCACGTTCTCCCCGTGTCCGCGTGGGTTTCCTCCGGGTGCTCCGGTTTCCTCCCACAGTCCAAAGATGTGCGGGCCAGGTAAATTGGCCATGCTAAATTGTCCGTAGTGTTAGGTAAGGGGTAAATGTAGACTATGGGTGGGTTGCGCTTCGGCGGGTCGGTGTGGACTTGTTGGGCCGAAGGGCCTGTTTCCACACTGTAAGTAATCTAATCTAATCTAATCATGATATTTCACATTAGACAAAATAGTTTTATTGTCTTAACTTGATTGTTGAACTCGTGACAAAATATTTCAGGGAAAACATTGCTGTAAAAGAGTGCTATTTATTTTCTAATGTGATGAAATAAAATCTGTAATTAAGTCCAATTGTGGCCAAGCATTGTATAGGCAACAGACTGAAGGCGAGAGGGTGTGACTTGAGCCCTTTCAGATGGATACAATTACAGATTTGTGTGACTTCAGATCAGAGAATAGCATGTCAGTTGCTGAGAAGTCTCAGTGTTTTGAGAAACTGTGCAGCTTCTAGGAAAATTGGCAGAGAATTTTAATGACAGGATTAACAGATGCCTCAAAGAGGAAATTGTAACATATGGTACCCGCCTTTTGATCAGGAATACACTGTATTCTATAAGTTCAAAGTGACTCTTCGAACAGAGGTAACAAAATTGGACAGATAATCGAACCCCACATATGGTAGCATTTTAGTGGTAAACAATCCAAGCTCTTTAAGCTGATGGAAACAAATTTGGGCTGATTTATGAAGAGTGGAGGACATTGTAGTTGAGACTTTTCTTGCCAGTATTGTTAACCCCTTATTCTTCACCTTTTTAAAAATCTCTTTTAGATCTCACTTTTGTTTTGCTCCTTACTAACTTCAACAAAGAGATCTTGAAGATAAAGCTTCTCTTCAGTTACTACTAATGCTCCTCTGGTTCATATATTACATTATGTGAACTATCTCAGCTGTTGGATAATAAAAATAGCTAGTGGATGAAAGGTCTGTCTAAAGTGATGGAATATTAAATTTACTGTGTGGCCTTTTTGGGGGGGCGGGAGTCACAGGCTAATGTGAAAAAAGCCCAGTAATAATCATTTATAATGGTTAATAATAACAATCATTTACTAGTTCAGGAGTACATGTATAGCCCTGTGTTCATTGTCTGTCAAGGTGAGCATTGAAAGTCATATTTCTTAGTGTTCTGATTGTCTAGGGTCCATTTTAACTTCACTTTTCAATGGCCAATTGCAGAGTTATGTTGAATACTTACTTCAGTTATGAAGGGAAAATAAACTGTATAAATGTCAAATCATTGTATTACTAACTGTTGTGGAGAAAGAAAGTTTTCTGTTAAAACAGTTCATTTCAGCTGATCATAAAATACCTGAGTTTGATTGCAGTGTTCAGAAATAACATTAACAGCCCCTGTCATGTTGTACAATCAATTGTGTATTGTGCTGAAGTGGAGAATAAGGTGCGGAAACCAAATCTGGAGATAGTCACAGCCAGGTACTCTGTTCATGTCAGCATACCCGCAGTCAAACCCTTTGAGAAGGGAGACTCAAATCTGATCATCACCCATCATGGAGTATAGACCCAAGTGAGTCCACCTTACATGATGTTGATTGATTCCCTTTCATCTTGGTGTCAATCCTAATTTGACCAGTAGTGCTGCAACAGGTCAACAGCAGAAAGAGGTAATGCTTGACTGAATGAATGAAAGTAAGAAGTTTGTGCCACAGTTTATAAATACAGTCCATTTACAGATGTCTGAAGCACAATGGTATTATTTAGTCTGTTGATGTATTTACTTTGTAAATATATAGGCATATGGTGTTGTTTAAATGTCTAAATTTTACAGTAGTCTGGAATTAGTGGTTTGGCAGCAGTATTGAATGGCAATCACCTCACACTGCAGTGGCTGCTGGCTCTCGCTTTCTGCCAATGCTCCAGTATTCCTGTCATAGTTGCTCAACTTCAAGGAAAAAGGTAAATATTTCCCCCTTTTCTGTCCCCACATAGCCCCATCAGCTTGGGGAAAACACTCTGTCCAGCCATAATTATACATTTTTTTACAGATTTGATATTTCAGAAGTGCCAACAAACATCATCACTGAGTATATCTGATTTGTCGAATTTTGGATGGGAAGGGTGCATTTTGTTAGGTGGTTCATTGCTTCTGTTTTCTTACTCACAGTTTCTGCAACCCTGGCTAACCCCAACAATTATGTCTCAAAGTGAGATGAGAGAGTAGTGCAGCGTGCTCTTCCCACCTCCGCTGGAATGCCCCACTATTATCAACTTCCTCTACGTTGATTAACTTAGACTTAGAATTGAGAGTGAAAACTTTTCCAAATGCGCAGCCTTATCATGTCTTAGGCAGGACAGGAGAACTTCACAGAACCACCACCAGGTTAAAGTTAAT
This sequence comes from Hemiscyllium ocellatum, assembly GCF_020745735.1. Classification (NCBI taxonomy): domain Eukaryota; kingdom Metazoa; phylum Chordata; class Chondrichthyes; order Orectolobiformes; family Hemiscylliidae; genus Hemiscyllium; species Hemiscyllium ocellatum. The sequence goes on from NC_083425.1 coordinate 15,999,765, forward strand.
GATTTATGTCATTGTTTATTTAATGTGGAAAAACTACACCTCTTATCAACTGACACAATTGCCTACCTTTGACTTTTTTACCTTATTGAATGGAAAATTATGGAAGTTAAAGAAAATAACCATTAAAGTTGACAAAACACTTACAAATGTATTATCATTATTTAACCATAGCTTTTAAGATTGGTCTTTATATCCCCAAACCCTGCCACCAATCCACTGCCATTTGTGGCAATTGTGTAAAATTTATATCTCCTTGTTAAAATAGTCACATGTTCCATCAAACTTAAACATATTTGTTCTGAAGTTACACCTTTTGTGTGCTCTGGAGTCAGAATTGGACTGGATGACATTTTAACATCTGTGGACAATGCAGAAAAAACAATGTTATTGTAGCCTTGGTTGGATCATCTAAATGAACTATCGTAGAGGTTCAGCCAGAGAATGAGGAAAGGATTTTATTTGTCGCAGGTTTGTGAAACAATCCTTTAGTTTTTGAGTCTTCACTGTCATCTCAGCGCATGTTGTGGCATTATTCCCACTGAGTTTGCTTTGTGTAGACTTCATTATTAGCTGGGTATCCTACTTAAGCAGGACCCTTATTGTAGCAAATGCATAACCTGAAGTGCAGTGTTATATTTGATCCTTTTATAGTGGAAATATTTCTTGGAGTTAAAATGTTTGTATACTATAATTATATTAAGTTAGACAAAGGAAGTTTATTAGAGAAAACAGTCAATTTGTTAGTCCAGAACAAAGTGGGATGGCAAGTTTCAAAATAGCAGGTCAGTGATATCTCAAGATGGTTTAGACTTGGATAAATGTGCCCTGCTTATTCACTGCTATCACCCAGTTAGCACCAAACAAATTCAAATTTGCCTTCCTTGATGTAACCAAAGGTTTCAAAAAAAATAAATTTCTTGTCAAGGAAATAACTGTTTTATTTGTTTTAGGATGCAGTTGTCACCAGCTCGGCTAGCATTTATTGCCCAACCCTAATTATTAAGTTAAAACTCGACCGCATTGCCGTGGGTCTGGAGTCTCATAGAGGCCAGATCAAATTAGGATTGCAGATTTCCTTCTCTAAAGAACATGAGTGAATCAAATGGGTCTTCACAATAATCAGTAATGGTTATATTGCATCACTGATTTAGTGCAGACTTTTGTCGAATTCAAATTTTAGCATCTGCCACAGTCTGGTTCAATTGCATGTCCCCATGTCAAATGGGATTCTGGTTTGCGATTTCAGGCACATTGCCTCAGTGGTTAATACTGCTGCCTCACAAAACTGGGGATCTGGTTTTGATTCCACCCTCGTGTGACTGTCTCTGTGGAGTTTGCACATTCTCCCTGCGTCTGCATGGATTTGCTCCGGGTGCTCTGGTTTCCTCCCACAATCCAAAGATGTGCAGATTAGGTGGATTGACCATGTTAAATTGCCCATAGTGTCCAAGTAAAAAGTGAGGTCTGCAGATGCTGGAGATCAGAGCTGAAAATGTGTTGCTGGTTAAAGCACAGCAGGTTAGGCAGCATCCAAGGAACAGGAAATTCGACGTTTCGGGCCAGAGCCCTTCATCAGGAATGAGGAGAGTGTGCCAGACAGGCTAAGATAAAAGGTAGGGAGGAGGGACTTGGGGGAGGGGCGATGGAGATGTGATAGGTGGAAGGAGGTCAAGGTGAGGGTGATAGGCCAGAGTGGGGTGGGGGCGGAGAGGTCAGGAAGAAGATTGCAGGTTAGGAGGGTGGTGCTGAGTTGAGGGAACCGACTGAGACAAGGGTTGGCAGGCTAGGTGGTTTAACCACGGGAAATGCAGGGTTCAGAGATTGGGTGGGATGGGTCAGTGTGGACTCAGGCTGAATAGCTTGCTTCCACACTGTAGGGATTGTATGAAATTACCTCTGTGCCTTTACCTTGCCCTAATTCATATGATAGATTTTGGCACAGCTTATTTCATATGTCTATAGTTCTCTCCTCTGTGCAGGCATTTTCCAAACAAAAATTCCTGTGTCCAATTCCAAAGTTCCTGTCCTATCCTTGACTGACTTTTCCACTTTTCTTTTGGGAAGTCATTAACATAGAAATTGTAGCTCATGCCAATAAAATGACAGCTGAATGTTATTTTAGATTTTTAAAGGTTATAACCAAATGTGTTTCAGATTTGATTTTACTGATTCCAGTAGGTATGCTGAATGGCTGTACAGTGAGTCACCTGATCTGTTATGGGAAAGCACAATTTCTGAGTGCTGAAGGTTCTTTAAACCCCTGAAAAAGTGCTGGGAAACTTAGTTTAGCAGCAATTTCAGGAATTATGCTGACGAATGCCAGGCTGTGGAGCTCCAGGTGAAAGGAAGATGTGAGGTACATGGTGGCATTCTAGCTTCATGTAGCCTGTGTAGAATTGGAGATAGACAAAAGAACCATTTGTCTCCAAGCAGAATATATTGCCATGTCTGATAAGGAGGATGGGCAAATCCATGAGACAGATCTGCATACTACATACAAATGCAGCCTTCCAAGAAACATTTGGCAACTCCTGTGACACCTATAGCAGAACCTGCAGGTCATAAAAATAGTGGAAGCACCTTCCACAGATGCTCATACTATCTAAAAGGAGAGTTCTGAGACCAATCTGACAGATGCTTTCTTAGCTGTATTCGAATTTTGGGAAATTGAGTAGAGAGAGCGATAAATGAGAGTTTCACAAACTTTGACATTGTTCAGACTTTGAGTGGATGTGTTACACTAGTGTCCAGCACATTGCAGAAATGGATCAAGCAATTGCCTTACAGCTGAAATCGCACCTCAGCCATCAACCACCCAATGCATGTGGCAAATGGGCAGCCCAAATGCCTCCAGCCATGGTCACATCTGGTGTAATATCATGGTAAACAAAGATCTCAGGTTGACAGATACCCAACAGTTTCCCAGGAAACATAGAAGCATAGAGGTTAGGAGCATTTGACCTTTCAAGCCTGCTCCACCATTCAATATGAGTCTCTTCCAAGATGGCGGCAGCAGAGTAAGCAGCATCCAAGGTTCTTAGCTACTCCACCCGCTTTTCTTGTTCTTTTCTCGTTTATTAAACAAGTGACAATAAATGATTCAAATGCAATTTGATTATGCTGATCATCGAGCTCAATGCCCTAGTCCCACCCTCTCCCCATATTCCTTCCATCCTCTTGAAAACCCATCATGATTTGGTATCAACAACTTTCTGTGGCAGTGATTTCCACTGGCTTACCAATATCTTGTTGAAGAAATTTCTCCTCATCTCAATCCTAAACGGTTTATCCCCTACGCTGAAACTTTTACCACTGGGTCTGGACTCCCACACCATTGGGAACATCCTTCTCTTTCTAACTTGTCTAGTCCTGTTTAAATTATATAGGTTTCTATGAGATCCCTTTCATCCTCCTAAACTCTAGTGAATACAATCCTAAGTGATTCAATCTCTCCTCATATGTTAGTTCTGTCATCCCTTGCTGCTGACCAGTTAATGAAGCCAAAAATCAATCACTTTGAAGGACGAGAAAACCATCTCACCTTTTCACCTATTTAAATCACCCTATGGTGTCTTACAGCTCCTGTCACTGATGTCAGGATGTTGATGCAGTTTAGAGATCATATCTTGGCCTGTTTGATTCAATGTTATGCAAGATAATGTTATTATCCAGAGGACAGAAGTTGAAATAAAGAAATGCAACATGCTAAATGTACAGTATACAGTTTGAGAAGTAGAGATTTCATATGCAGCATTATTTTCCTCTTTAGGAGCATTGTTCATGTTTCAAAATGAAGAAGAAATGCAAAATAATATTTCATTTTAATTATGTGCTTATATTTTATCATTTATGAAAGAGTTTATTAACTTATTTAAAAACTTCATTAACATGTTTGACATCATCTGACAATCCATTATTAGTAATTATGATATTGTCTATGGATTTGATAATAGTTGTTCAGAGTGTATATTCACATCCTCCTGAGGCACTATACTTGAATACAGATCATCCTTATTTTCTCCAGACAACTCAGGCCTAACACACGACTGGCAGCTATTAAATGTGGAAGTTGTTTTGCAGGTGCCTTGGCAACGAGAATATGGGAAAGTGAGAATGAGGCCAAACTTCCTCAATCACGCGAGTTGCGTGTGACTTAGCAGCTAAATGCCAACATTCACCACTGTTACCCTTTCAAAAAGCAATCTGAGGGCAGTCTAATCTGTCTTCAATCTGCTCCCTGCACAATACAAGTGTTTCAAATCAACTTCAGCACGACAGAGCCACTGCTGAGTATTGCTGGGCTCAATAACCGAAGGCACAAGGCACTTTTTTTTTAAAAGGCTGACATTCTTTCATAGTTTTCACAAAAAAATCTGATTTGCGTTTAGTGAAAGGATCGTGTTGCGTTGAGCAGTCTGAAGAAATAGAAGAAAATAACTTACGTTTCTGTATTGCCTTTCATTATCTCAAGCTGCCCCACAGCACTTTGCAGTTAATGCAGAACCCCTCAAAGTCTAGTCATGGATGTAATAGAGGAAATATTGCAGGCAATTTCTGCACAGCAAGATCCAATGTGTGCTAATAACCATCTAGCTAGTGTTAGCGATGTTAGTTGCAAGATATGACTTGGCAAGAACACAGAAGAAGAACTCCCTGCTCTTTTTCACAACAGTGCCATGGACTCCTCTAGTAAAACTGTTAATCTCTTAGGGTCAATGTGGACTGATAGCTCTTCCAACATGCAAATCCAAAATATAAGCTTACAAATGCAAATGGGATCGACTTTTGATAAACGCATTATGCCAAGATTTGTTATCTAAAATCTTTCAGCCTTTCTGGCTGACAGATCGTTCACTTAAGTATGTATTAGGCTCAAGCCTACAAATTTGTTCCTTGTTATTCGGGTCAGATGAAGAAGTAACATTATAATGCAATTACTTCCAGATTTTGAAGTGATATCTTTATAAAATGAGATCTCACTTAGGTTGAAAACGTGGGACAGAAATATCAAACAGCAAGCTGAACACATGAAAGAAATATTTAAAGTGATTTTGTGGTGTATTAATTTGTCCTTGGAGAAAAGGTTTATAGCCTATAGCTGTAGATTATTGGAAATGTCAATAACAATGAACAGCATTGGAAATATTCAGAGTGAATAGATAGTGATGCTTGTTAGTGTGTAATGAAGATTTGACACCAACGTTGTCATTTTCAATGTCATCACTCTCATGAACACACTGTCTTAAGCTCGTCCAGCTGAAAGTGCTTTCAGTAAGCAGAGTGGAGTTTCAGCCCTATTTAAAGAGGCCATCAACAACTTGGAGATAGCCAAGAGAACCTTTCTTCCATGTCCACCTCCTATATCCGGGCTGCATCACACAATCTGGAAGCCTATTCTTTGCAATTCTGCATCATCTTCACATTTCTTGTAAATAAGACCTTCTTCTCCAATGACCTCCAGCAGTCAGAGTGCACTTTGCTTTTAATTTGTGCAGGTTGGCCAAATGGAGGGTCATCACAAGAATTCAGAACCCCCAAAATACTAATACATATATTGAACATTTGGCAAGATGTTTTTTTTTGGACAAAGACTGCAAACTTTGCCTGGCTGATAGTGAAACTTCAAGGCATGGAATTCACTTCCGACTGAAAGATTCCTCATGTGAGCACTTGGAATGTCATATCAAGTAGACTGCCAGTGAAACTTCAAAAAAAATAGAGAATTCAAAATACAGAAGTATAAGAAACCTAATTGCCTCCTCTTAGCAGAAAATCTTCTTCTGTCAGTTATATTCCAGACTGGGGACATGAATCGAATGATATGTTTGTGTTTAACCTGTCAGAAATATACAAACCAAAGGTTAAAAACAAGCTGCAACTCCCGGTCTCTGAGTATTGGTGTACTAGTTCATTGTAAAGGTAACAGGTTGAGGGCAACCATTAAACACCATTGCATTGCAGGTAAAAAGTAAAAGATAAACTTGCTCAGAATGCTGCAAGCCAGTTACTGTCATAAGAAAACAGAACAAAAAGAATTCAGCTGACTTGCAAAGTCAAGCATTTCAAAATCAATAGTTTGTCTCCCAACATCCTTGCTATTGGTATCGCCTAATGTAAAGACTACAATATCCCATTGCCCACTCTTCATGAAGCTCATACTTTTTAACTTTTATCTTTTTTGGACTCCCTTCTAATTTCTAAACTTTGTGTATGTGTGTTGCTTTATTATTGCTCCTCACAATTACTAACCCACTCCCACTCTTTCTTTAACTTAAGGAAACCTAGTTAAATCAACTCCTTTTAAAACATAAATGCATTTGGACTGGGAGAAATGCATCCTCAAGATGAGGCATCTCTTGTAAATTAGCCTTGTTGCAACCAACTGAGGGGGCAGGTGAATAAAAAAGGGGAGCCAGTTCATCACTGTTCTCCTGGGAGTTGGCAATCCCATCTAGAATTGTAATAATTTGAGGAACCTTACCCAGGTGTTGGTTATAACTGCAATGTAGGCTAACTGTAACTAATGTTAGTTTCACACAATCCCGAGTTCCTTTGTTGAGGTGCACAGTGTGTTTAACAATGGGTTGCATGCTGCTATCATTTAACTCATCAGGCAATGTAAAGTTTGTGTAAAGTCTGTACTAGTCTGAACTGATGTAGGTTATTCCAGCATCACCACATCTGCTTGGAACCATTCAATTATTAAATTGTTAAACATTTGATAAACCAACTGAGTAATGTTTAATACAGCTATGGAATATCTTCACATAACAGTAAACATCTGAATTAGTCCCAGAGGCTTGATCGTTCCAGGAAGTTATCCACCTAGATCACAACTAACTGTCCCCTCAACCGGTTGTCAAAAATACATAAATTCCAGGCAAGTAAGCCTAACCCTCCTTCTGTTTATTTGCACAAAGATCATATAGGATTGGGAATTGCCATCAACTGATGAAAGTATAAAACAGCACCTTTGAAATCATAATTTCTATTGCCAGGCTTAAAATACGGTCAACTGACACTCCAGGTTTTCATTAAGTCATTCTTGGTTCACTTCTGTATTAAAAATTACAATTTTGTAAAGTTTAAAAACCCGATATTTCCACAAATTGTTAAATTTTGTTCCTACACATTACTGTCAGTGTAGTACTTTGGGAAATGAACTTTCTCAGATGTTTCCTTTAAACCAAAAATAGTTGGATTTTTACAATGTTATTGTAGCTATAATGAAATTATTTGGTTACATTAACATTGAAGATCAATATTGCTATACAGTGTCAGTAATGAATAAACCAACGTGCTTGTGTGAAATGCTTTCAATTTATAAGTCAAAGGCATCAATATATTTAGTTTAAATGGGTTAAGAGTGAATAAATAAACTTCACCGTCATATGTTCATCAGTAATACTATACAGTATATGTTTTGGGAATATTCATTGAGCATTTGAACTTGCTATTCATAATGGCAGCCTTGTGATTTTTTGACATTGGCTGTCTGGTGCTGCGAAAACTTACAATCTAGTTCTTTCTTCAAATGGCTAACAATAATTCTGGATTTCAGTCACGACCCCATTTTATTTAGAGTTTTCCAGTTTTGCAAATTTTTTTTGTTCACTGACCTAAATAGTTTTTAGCAAGGATATTGCCCCCTACTACTTACTTCAGCAAGTCTTCTGATAGAACAAGACATGGAAAGGTTATAAAAATGGACAAAAATGATCTAGTGGCACTTTGTAGCGTTTTAGGCAACTGTTCACTTCTGTGTCCTTTTGCATTAAATCCAGGGTATGTTTCTGATTTAAAACTCAGATTCATGCAGCACAGATTGTACTTTAGTCTTTCAAAGTTTGTAGCAACCAAGTTTGTATAAAATTTTATTTGATAAGGCCACAAGAAGGTGGGAAATTGGAAGGTGAAAATTCCGAGGGATCATGTTAATTAAGCCATGTGTTTGTCTCCACTTGATTGTGTTCACTCTTTGGGAAAGCAAATGCTCAGAGTTAACCCAAACAAGGTAAAATTCCTTCCCAAGGTAAAATAGAGATTGTCATAAAAAGTTCATGAATTGGACATGTTTCCTGTGTTAACATAATGTTTCTAAGACCTTATTAAATTTTCGGCATCACAGCACAAAAATTCATGCATACTTCCTTGGAAGAATAGTGATTGGAATAATTTAAGTACTAATGTTGGACATTCCAAGCAGATGAGAAATTTCATCTTAAACCTAGTTCTGGACAGTTTCAGGATAAGAACCTTCATTATAAAGATGCTTATGGTAAGACCTCACTTTTCCAAGATGGATTTGATCCACTTCCTCTCTCCACTGATTTTACTTAATTGAGCTGCTTTCTCAGCTATGTTATCGGGTAACTTGAGCCAGAAATTCCAAGCTCTTGTCAAACGTTTCAGCTGCTCGAGATGCACGTATGGAGCTAAGATCTTAATGATGCGAGTATGTTTTGGGACTGAATGTTATGTGTAGAATGCTGCTTCCCTCAAGGCCTTTGCTATCCATTTCCTTAGCGTTGCCAGCCATTTGAATTGTTGATATACGTGATGCTACTTGGCAAATCCTGTCCATGAGATAAATGCTGATTTGCACGTATTTGGCTTCAAACGGCTTCTCACACCTGTGGCTGTTGAGTTGGCCTTGCACGCTAAGTAAGCGCACTCTTACGACAAACTCCACTGACTTCATTAGAAAATGCGTGCTGTCAGACGCAGAATAATCTACATGCATGCCAAAGACCATTGCAAGAGAACAAAGCTGAAAAGTGGAAGTGACAGCTTAATTAGCAAGAAAACAACTAACAGCTAGCATATTTTTGGGTTAAAATCATTCACAGCCTTTATGTGGGTGGCAAATAATTGCACAATTAAAATCATTGCAACAACACAAAAGCCTTGAGCTATATGGCTGGTCCACATTGTTTCCAAATTGCCTGTTAAAGGTATCTTTTTCCTCTCTAGGGTGAGCAGAATTGAATAAATCAATCAACAGTTGAAGAAATGGTTGGCTGACAAACTTAGTCTGAAAACCAGAGAGAGTGCAAACATGAAACGAGAAGTTACTTTTGCCGGAAAGACCCCATGATTGACCCTTTATTGAAGGCTGACAAGGTGGATTGTGCCCATTGCTCTTACGTTGTCACCACCAGGGCCCTGAACTGTTACTCAGAATTTGGATGCACTGGGAGGGACAAGATGCTGCTCCAAGGAAGCTCAACTCTTTGGGAGGATCAACAGATGATTTCTACAAGAGAATGGTTGGTCCCAAGAAGGGACTTGTCAGCTTCCAGGAAGCGGCCTGAGATTTGTGAGTCCAGAAATGAACAATAGTATTCCTACTGAGACTACAACAATAACTGTTAAAAGAAAAAGGGTTTTGAGTGGCAGTTAGTTTTTCCATCCTGTGGAGCAGGCTGGGGGGACCAAGGTGAGGTGGGATCTAAGAGTGGGTGTGACAGCAGGGATATTGTGAGATAGGAATGACTTAAATTTTGAGTTATTCTGGATTGGAGGAATTAATGGCAGTTACCTGCGTAGCCTAATGAGAGAAAACAAAGAGCTCAGTTTAAAATCTAGTGGAGAATTCCTGTGTTGGAAGCATTGAAATGGAAAATCTCTCCCTTTGTCTGGTTTACATTGCAGGAGATAGAGACTTGTTTGTGAATACTTGGAGTCAAAGTCAAATACTGCAAATGCTGGTGATCTGAAATAAAACCAAAGTGCTGGAGAAACTTAGCTCTGGGGAATTTGGAAGTTGCTTTGGACTTGAAATGTTTTCTCTGTTTGTCAGTCCAATCTGCTGCCAGTCCTGCTGAGTTTCTTCAGCAATTTCTGTGAAAGTTTGCAGTAGTTGTGTTCCAAATATATTCAGCGTTGTTGTTGCTAGCTTGGTTCAGTTGATAACACAAATCTTTGAATCAGGACGAATTGGGTTCACTTTTCACTCTGAGATGTTCAGCTTTTGTGTTTTCTGATTTGACATTGATGAAATAATGTTGACATTTCAAAGTATTGGACGTGAAGAATTTAGTGATGACCTGGGGATGTGATAAGGTACTCTACAAATGTGAGCTCCTTCTTCATTCAAGAAAAATAATGATACTGGTATACTGGAGATGAATGATTTCTGGCCAAAGGTTGTCTATGGTATATATTGGAAATATCCAGATATGGAATTCTGATTATATTAAATTGGTGTATTGCATTCAGTCAGTAATATTAAGTGAATTGAGGGAGCCTCGATGCCAAGTGTATTAATATATTTTGGTAAAGAAAGTGGAACATGGCATAAACAAGTTAAAGTAGCAAAGTTTGTTAAAATGTGAATGTGTGGTAGTGAACACTAGAAATTTCTGAGGTGAAAAGATCTGCAATAAGAGTGCATCATTGGTTTTTTCCCAAACCCTATGCTCCATCTTCAGGTTTACATTGATCCGAAGGATCTGTTTCCACGCTGTTTCCAGACTTCAGCTTTACGTTATAATACACTGAGCATGGTCTTTGTCTGTCACCTAGGAACCAACCCTATCATTTCATAACGTTTCAATCCTTCCTAAAACCATCCTATGAAACCATCCCATTGCACAGGGACAACCAAAAAGTCTCCTTTGTTTGGAAATATTCCAGGGATCTGATTGATATTCCTCTCAGAGGGTTGTGGGTCTTTGAAATTCCCTTCCTCAAAAGGCAGAATCCGTAAATATTTTAAGGCAGAGGTTCTCGATTACCTAAGGGATTAAAGAATATTGGGAATATGCAGGAATGAAGAGTTGAGGTTAAAACCAGACCAGCCATCATTTTATTGAATGGCAGAGCAAGCCTGAGAGGCTGTGTGGCCATCCCTTGCTACTTGGTTTTATATTTGCATTTATCGACATGATTTCATTCATTAGTCTCCCAATTAATTGTTTTCATAAAGAAGGAACCTTGTTAGAAAAAACCTTTACTCTTAAAATGGAAGCCTGAAAAAGAGCACTTTGTTTAAAGTCACCTAATTATATGATGTTCAGTCCATCTGTCGTCCAAGCTTTCTTTCAGCTCACTAAAGTGAAGGCTGTAATGGGTTGGTGGACACAACATTATGCCACTGAAAAACAGCTAGTATTTCAGGGAATCTGTTAGATGTTCCTGGAATTGATGTTGACTCCATCATAGGACTAAAAGCCTTTAACAAGAAAAACAAATCAATGTGGGGAAGTAGGACTGACAAGTTACTGCATTTTCAAATAAATGTTTCTACTATCAAACTTCAACAAGATTAGTTCAGCTTTTATGAGCCCTAATGGTGCCCCGTTTCTCCAATCCTCTCTCTTGTCATCGATAGTTGTCCTTGCCAATGCCGGAATATCCCAGGAGCTCTGGCACTGAAGCCATCTTGGACGTGTAGCCATGCACTTGATCAAGCATTGGCAGTCTGAAATTACTCTTCATTGTGCATGTAATGATACAGCAACTACAAACCGATGCTCTCAAGGCACAAAGCTGGAGCGTGGCTGACACTTCCTTTTATCTACTACTGAACATTTCAAAATTTATTGCTGTTTAAACGCCAAGGCCCTGTCAATTCCCGACTCAGGCGACTGACTGTGTGGAGTTTGCAATTTCTCCCCGTATCTGCGTGGGTTTCCTCCGGGTGCTCCGGTTTCCTCCCACAGTCCAAAGATGTGCGGGTCAGGTGAATTGGCCATGTTAAATTGCCCGTAGTGATAGGTAATGGGTAATGTAGGGGTATGGGTGGGTTGCGGGTCGGTGTGGACTTGTTGGGCCGAAGGGCTTGTTTCCACACTGCAAGTAATCTAATCTAAAAGTCTTGCTCGCTGTAGCCCAGTATCTTATCATTGTTCAATCCTATACAGGGAAACCATCGGTCTGTCCAAACTATTCACTTTCATTCACCACCAACAAAAGCAAACAGAAACCAAACACAGAAGCTGCATTTGTGTGTGTGTGTTCAAATACAAAAGGACTGCTTGGCTTTTGAGCACAAAAAAATTTACAGACACAGAATTGCACCAGCTCTCATCTACTGGAACCGGGTGTTGGTTAAATCCTGTCTGGCATATGGGACCCGAGCTGTGTTCCATCATTCAGAAGCTGATGTTTCTCCTGCTCAATGTCAGAAGACTGTTTTTGGTCTCCAAGCTCGTGAGCATCCGTCACATCCCCTTTGCCTACTCCAGTTACGCAGAGATCATGGAGCACACTTTGCATGAACTGACAGTAGCAATGCCATTGACTGAGTGTATTGGGATCTCTTGACTGTCAGCAGCTCCGCTTAACTTGACTGATGATCAACCCCTTCAAGTTTCAGATATGATCATTTGATTGAAGCACATGCAATGTGCAGTGTGTGTTCGCAGTAGCTCAGTGGTCAGCGTTGCTGCCTCACAGCGCCAAGGACCTGGGTTCGATTCTAGCCTCAGATAACTGTCTGTTTGGAGTTTGCATGTTTCCTCGTGTATGCGTGGACTTCCTCTGGATGCTCCAATTTCCTTTCACAGTCCTAAGATGTGCAGGTTAGGTGGATTGGCCATCCTGAATTGTCTGTGCTGTGTGGGCTTGGTGGAATAGTCATGATAAATGCAGGGTAATTGGGATAGTATAGGGGGCTGGGTTTGGATGAGATGGTCTTCAGGAAGTCAGTGTAGACTCGATGGGACAAAGGCTTCTTTCCACACAACGGGGGTTCTTGATTCACTGGTAATTATCATGTAAGCTGCAGGCAACCACTGTGTCTGGAATATGGGAGGATTAGAAACAGCATATTAATAAAGTGAAATTAAGTAACAATGAGATGTTAATAGGCCTCTTGTTGCTCGCTCGCAACAGTCTCATCTCACCATTCAATAGACAATAGACAATAGATGCAGGAGTAGGTCATTCTGCCCTTCGAGCCAGCACCACCATTCATTATGATCATGGCTGATCATCCTCAATCAGTATCCTGTTCTTGCCTTATCCCCATAACCCTTGATTCCACTATCCTTAAGAGCTCTATCCAACTCTTTCTTGAAAGTATCCAGATACTTGGCCTCCACAGCCTTCTGGGGCAAAGCATTCCATACACTCACCACTCTCTGGGTGAAGAAGTTTCTCCTCAACTCTGTTCTAAATGGCCTACTCCTTATTTTTAAACAGTGTCCTCTCGTTTGGGACTCACTCATCAACGGAAACATGCTTCCTGCCTCCACAGTGTCCAATCCTTTAATAATCTTATACAGCTCAATCAGATCCCCTTTCAGCCTTCTAAACTCAAGGGTATGCAAGCCCAGTCGCTCCAATCTTTCAACGTAAGATAGTCCCGCCATTCCGGGAATTGACCTTGTGAACCTACACTGCACTCCCTCAATAGCCAGAATGTCTTTTCTCAAATTTGGAGACCAAAACTGCACACAATATTCCAGGTATATTCAAGACTTATTTGGAAACTGGGACGTTGAGAAGTTCCTTCCTAGATTTTCCCAATTTTCTCACCATGGCCCATTTTGTTCAGGGGCTGGGAAGGTTTCACTCTTGGTGTCCTTTTAGAACATAAAAATGAAATGTTTCTGAGCATTACATAACACTGTCTCATCTTTGTTTTGTTTTTGCATATATTGGTGTATCTTTATTTAGATTATCATAACATTGCAAAAAGCTGTTATAAATCATATTTCTATATGCCCAGAGAGATGCAGTGATTTGTGTAACATAATTGATCCTTTCCCTGTATACGGTACATTCATCTTTTTTTCATTACCATGTAACTAAATAGATACTCTGGGGCTGTACAAGATGCACTAAAATAAAGAGTCAGTTTCAAAACATTACAAGTGTGTTTCTTGCAATGGATTCAGGTCTTCTGGGGCTCTTTATGAACACTGGGCACAGAGTTTCAAATATTTGTGTTCCTTCTTTGACCCAAAACTGTGTCTGGAACAGACTCCCTGGAGTATATGCAAATCTGCACTAGACTGAACCAGTATTACAATCTCTATAACAACATAGGAATAAGAAGCAAGGATAGAACCCTTGCCTTCTCTAAACTGCTCTACCATTTTATAAGATCATTACTGATCTGATTGTCCCCTCAAATAAATGTTCCTTCTTACCCTCAGTTCCCTTTCACTCCCTTGTAGTCAAGAATCTATCTATTTATGCCTCAAAAAAAAATTCAGAGACGCTTTCTGCATTGCTTTCATGAATTCAAAATGTTCATGGCCCTCTGAGAAAAAAAAACCTCTTCATTTCCATCCTGAATGGGGCAGCACTTAGTTTTTAAGTTTATCATTTAAATTAGTCTCTCTCACCAGGAGAAACAATCTTTCAGCATCCGCTCTGTCAAGTCCCCCAGCATCTGATCTGTTACAATAAGGTCACTTCTCATTTTTCTTATCTCTGATGCTGCAGTCAGTTAAGGCTTTTCCCATAAAGTAACCCTCAGCCACTTAAGCCTTCTCTGACATCCTTTCTTAAATAAAGGGAACAAAATTGTACGCAGTACTCCAGATATGGTCTCACCAGTGCTATATACAACTGTGGGATATCAGTTAGCTTAGACAGCTGGCTTGTAACACAGAGTCATGCCAACAGCATGGGTTCAATCCCACACTGGCTGAGGTTTCCATGAAGCATTTTCCTTCTGAACCTCCCCCCTTGCCTGAGGTGGTGACCCTCAGGTTGAAGTCATATTCTGGTTCAATTCTTCCAGAATGTTATTTATATCCTCTGGAGCAAAAATGGATGCAAACATCTGTTCATCTGTGGTGCCTCTCTCTCTCTCTAATGATTATACTGTGGCGACCTTACCTTTAAACCATTATGTTAAAATATCCCTGCTTTCGTATTCCACTCCCATTGCAATAAACAACAACATTCCATTTGCTATCCAAATCACTTGTTCTGCCTGCAAACTAACCTTGTGCCGTACAATTATCGACAATCCAGATCCCTCTGTATCTGAGTTCTAGGATTTATCCCATTTAATCAACATGCCACTTTGCTGTCCTTCATGTCAAAGTGGACAAATTCACATCTGCCATCTGCCAAATTTATGCTCGGGTGATGGTTGATGGGAAATGTTCACCCTGGAGTCCAGTTACTAGTGGTGTACCGCAAGGGTTGGTGTTGGGTCCACTGCTGTTCGTAATTTTTATAAATGACTTGGATGAGGGCTAGAAGGGTGGGTTAGTAAATTTGCAGATGGCACTAAGGTCGGCGGAGTTGTGGATAGTGACGAAGGATGTTGTAGGTACAGAGAGACATAGATAAGCTGCAGAGCTGGGCTGAGAGGTGGCAAATGGAGTTTATTGCGGACAAGTGTGAGGTGATTCACTTTGGTCAGAGTAAACGGAATGCAACGTACTGGGCTAATGGTAAGATTCTTGGTAGTGTAGATGAGCAGAGAAATCTTGGCGTCCAGGTACACAGATCCTTGAAAGTTGCCACCCAGGTTGACAGGTTTGTTAAGAAGGCATATAGTGTTTTAGCTTTTATTAATAGAGGGATTGAGTTCCAGAACCATGAGGTTATGCTGCAGCTGTACAAAACTCTGGTGCGGCCGCATGTGGAGTATTATGTACAGTTCTGGTCACCGCATTATAAGAAGGATATAGAAACTTTGGAAAGGTTCCAGAGGAGATTTACTAGGATATTGCCTGGTATGGAGGGAAGGTCTTCTGAGGAAAGGCTGAGGGACTTGAGGCTGTTTTCGTTAGAGAGAAGAAAATTGAGAGGTGACTTAATAGAGACATATAAGATCATCAGAGGATTAGATAGAGGGTTACTCAGAGAGTAGTAAGCGTATGGAATGCTTTGCCTGCAACGGTAATAGATTCGCCAACTTTAAGTACATTTAAGTCGTCATTGGACAAACATATGAACGTACATGGAATAGTGTAGGTTAGATGGGCTTCAGATTGGTATGACAGGTCGGCGCAACATCGAGGGCCGAAGGGCCTATACTGTGCTATAATGTTCTATGTTCTATGTACTTAACTTATATAGTTATCCCTTTGCAGACCCTTTGTGTGCTCTCCACAACTAACTTTCTTACTGATCTTTGTATCACCAACAAATTTAACAACCATGTATTTACTCCTTTAATCCAAGTAAGTTACATAGTTTGTGAATAATTGGGACTCTAGCACTAATCTCTAACCTGTGGCACACCACTCATCGGATCCTCATTTATGCCAGAGAATTACTCATTTAAGCCCAACTCTTTGTTTCTTGTCAGTTAACCAATCTTCTATCCATGCCAATATGTCACCCCCACACCATGAGCTCTGAATTTGTGTGGAAACTTGTGCTGTGGCACCTTATCAAATGTCCTACAGAAGGCTAGGTATGATACATCCCTTGGTTCCCCTCTATGTATGTTGCTATGTCCACTGGTTCCCATTTATCTGTGTTACTTGATGCATATGCAAAGAATGTTGACAAGATAAATTTGACAAGAAAATTTCCCTTTCACAAAACCATGTTAACAGCCTGATCACATTAAGATTTTCTAAGTGACCTGCTGTAACCTCCTTAATAATAATTCCAACATTTTTCCTTTTACGATTGTTAGGCTATCTTGGCAGACACTATATTTACCATCTAGGATGAAGTCCTTCAGGGCCAGGGGACTGGTTGGATTTTGGTTCTGACACTGCTTTTGAGATCCCCCTTCTCTCATGGTTGTACAAGGTTTTCCTGATTTATGATCTATGAATGATTGTACTTATGAATGCAGTCGCAGATAAGGGTGTAATTTTAAAGTTCTGGCGTGTGTTTCCTGTACTTACAAATGGCTACTTTATACTGGCCTGCATTGTATTGATGAAGGGCTTATGCTCGAAACGTCGAATTCTCTATTCCTGAGATGCTGCCTGGCCTGCTGTGCTTTGACCAGCAACACATTTGCAGCTGTGATCTCCAGCATCTGCAGACCTCACTTTTTACTTACTGCATTGTATTCTGACTTGTGCACAAATCAACTTGCAAATGGACTTGAGAACAAACTCTCTTAGCAACCGACGGACAGCCTGCTCTAATGTCTTCCCTTCTTTTCACATTCTGAGTCACAATTACTTCCAGAATGTTATTTGTATTCTCTATAGAGAAGATGGATGAAAACATCTGTTCAATTCATCTGCCATTTCCCTACTTCCTACTTTTAATTCCCCAGACTTACTTTCTATAGGACTAAAACTCATTTCTTTTAACTTTATTTTTTAAAGTTGAAACTCTTGCCATCTGATTTTATATTTCATGCCAGCTTTCTCATATTCTCAATTCTCCCTCTTTATTAAATTTGTAGTCATCCTTTATATGATTTTTAATTTCCTGACCTGCTATTCATCTTTGCCGAATTATATGCTTTTTCATTTAGTTTTATGCTATCTTTAACATCCCTGGTAACCATAGATTTTGGCTGGGCATTTGCTTAGAATTTTTCTTTTCTATTGGAAAGTATATTTTTCTGAGTATTCAAAAATATCTCCTTGAATACATATGCAACCGCATCTCTACCAACAGATCCTTTAAATGTGTGCCCCGGTCCTCTTGGCAAACCATGTTTTCATGTCTCATATTGCCTTTGTTTAATTTTAAAACAGTAGTTTTAGGTCCAGTCTTCTCTGCCTCAAACTGAATGTGAAATTTACTTAAATTATGATCAATAATAGGGGTGCCTTGATAGAAGGTAAGTAATTAGTCTTGTCTCATATAGCTGTAATTTGTTTGTTTTTGAAACGTGCTGCTTAATGTTGTGAAACTCTTCTCTATACCCATATAAGTTATGGCTGACTGGGAAATGGTACATGTGGGTTAAATACCACAGTTGGGGAACATTTAAGGAGTTGGGTACTTTACAACAATTACTGTGGTTCAAAACTCCATTATTGGCTATGGATCACATCCTGAACTCACAAAAGGCACAATAGAAATGTAAATCTTTCTTTCTTTAAAAAAAATTGTACTTTTCACAAAAAACATTCCTCAAAAGGTTTGTACAGGCTGACATGCTGCTTTTAAACCACTCCAAATTATTTACACTGTGTGCTTACACCACGTCTGCAACACAGATGCATCTTCCAACTGAATCCTGTCATCATCACATTACATTCTAACTGATATATTTGATTGCTGTGATGCATTCTGTTTTTCTGGGGTTTTTTTGAGTTATAAGTCTGTTTTGACATCTCAATTGCAGCTAAAGTGCTAACCTATTCCAAAGTAACTGCTGAACATCTCACCATGGCAACTTGAGTAGGATTGGTAGCTCAATGCCTGCTGGGCTACAGTTCTGAACTTAAGCCTTGCTGACTGCTATTCAACCTGCTCCACCCAACTCCTTTAAAGAATTATAGCAAAAACATGTTCTTTCACAGCATGAAGACCAAATGGCGTTTATATTGCATCTTTAGCTTTGTAAAACATTCTAAAGCACTCCACATAAGAGATATTTGGACTGATATCCAAAATCTTTCTCAAGGAGGGAGAATTTGTGGACTAGTTTAACAGATATAATGAAGTAAAGAGATAGTGTGGTTGAGAGAACAAACTCTCAAACTTTGGACCTATGCAGCTGAAGGCACAACATTGGAATAGTAAAAATCAGAGCTGTGGTGAAAACCTGACACGGAGGAGCACAAGGATTTTGGATATTTATGGAGCTGGAGAATGTTATAGAAATAAGGAGGATTCAGAGACAAGAATGAAAGTTTTCACATTGAGGTGTTGCCATGTTGGGAGTTAATGGAGGTCATTGAGCGAAGAGGTAGACTTACTTCAAATTAAGACATGGACAGCAGAACTATTGAATATTTCCACTATGACGGACACAAATTTGGAAGCCAGTTGGGAGAGCAATGGAATACTCCAGCTGAAAGTAAAACAAAAGCTTAGATGTGACTTTCAGCAGTGAATGAACTGAGCCAGGGTCAGATTTGAATGTCAATGAAAACAGTTTTTCCATTTAAATCTCAGATACATTCACAGATAACAGCCTGGGAATATCTATTATTTCCAGCTGTTCAAAGTTGGAAATGTTCTCTTTGGATTCACATATTTCTTAGGTGGGAATGCCAGTTTGCAAATCCTGTGATTTTTCCACCTGCTCAGTCGAGTGTGCTGGAAGTGGCCATGGAATTCTACTCAATATATACCAGTGGCCTGATGGTCATTTTTATTCTTTCTGGGCTGCTGCATCATTGGCTGAGTTCGCATTTAATCCCATCCCGTGAGAAGGTGAGCCACCTTCTTGAACCACTGCAGTCCATGTGCTGTAGGTAGATTAATTTCCACATAACCTTATTGCAGGGCTGAGAGAAATTCCTGAGCATTGGCTAGCTGAAACTCATTAACATTTTGCCGTCTTCTGCACTGTTTGTTAAAAAAAACAGTATGATCAACAGCTGACAATGTATTTTGAATAATGCTGTAAAATCATTCACATCCTCAGACCAAAAAGACATTAGGCAGGTTGTAAAACCCATGTTTATTGAGATGAGAAGCCATAATCCATGGAAGGGATTGATTCAAATGGACCAAATTTGCTTAAGGCCCCATTACTTCATGCTGCTGCTATAGATAGCAATGCCAACTCAACACTGCAAAGGAGATGCAAGCAGAATTGCTCTCTACCGAAGCATCACAGTACTTCTGAAGGGATCATTTTTGCTGGTGTACCTATGCATGCTTAGGGAGCAGCCATCTTTGCTAACCAATGTACTGTTGGCATACATTGTATTTCCGAGTTTTGAAAAGATTTGTAGCTCAGGTTGAGGTTCTGGATGTCGGTTTGCTAAGTTGAAGGGTTCATTTTCAGATGTTACATCACCATACTACGTTACATCTTCAGTGACCCTCCAGAGAAAGCCTTTGTTGAAGATGTTACCTAGTTTGGTGACGAAACATCTGAAAATGAACCTTCCAGCTCAGCGAGCAAACCTACATCCATACACTCTGTTTATTTAATGTAGTGAATATGTTAGAAATCAAATTAATATAAACACTACCACTGTTCTTTATCAATGAATGATTACTACATGTTACGGAAGCACTTACTTTTCATCTTTGCCAAGTGTCTGCAATATATATTTCAATCATTTAAAACCTTGAACTTACAATGGCGTTATGTCTGTTATAAATCATTGCTTCTAAAGCTCCTAAAAAAGATGTTTGATTAGTATAACTGAGACTCAGCCAGGAATATGCACTCCAATTTTCTTTGCTGAAATGAAATACACTCAAACTATTATGAAATAACTCTGACCGAATCCTGTGAACCTTGGAACTGAAGCAGACATAGTCGCTTTTAATTAAGATTGACTTGTTGGTTTTTTTTTAGACTCCAACATCTGTTATACACCAGTCCTGAAATCCACTCTGCCCAGTGAATGCCATGGTAGCTGACCCATGGGTGACCTTCACCAATGGTTTCCGCAGGTATTTTGCGATGCCTTGCCAAAAGTTTTGTTGCTACGCAATGGTAATTGTCGATAGCCTTTGCCTGACTTGTGCTGCAGATTAACAATACTTGCTGGCAGCGCCACAAGCGAACATCACTCAAGAATCTCCAGCAGCTTCTAGAATGCAATTTGAGCTCATATTTTCATACCAGAGATGGATTTTGTAATGGTGCTCTGACTCCAAAGGTGCAGTTCAGTTGTGTAAATGGTCTCCTTGGTTCACAGCCAGAAGCCTCATCTTGGCAATCAGTGAGATTGCTTGGCAACTATAAGATGCGATTGACTGTGCCTGCCATCATCCTGTTAATGCTTGTTTAGCCTTTCCGCATGTGTCCCGTGCTGTCTCCCAGTGTGGCTGCCTTGCTATATAAAGTCAGGATGTGGTATATAACTGAGCAGTCAGCCTCACTTGATTTTTGTTCTAGCACTCCTGGACTATATCACAGTGGAATGATTTCTAGTTACAAGTGTGAAAGTGAATTAGACACATTTTTGACTATTTATCTGCAATATTCTGTTGTTTGTGAGAAGATTAAAATATACACAGACCTTTTAGCTAGTTGTGTGATGTATACCTTTAAATTTATATTGCTGAATTGATCTATTTTCCCATAGTTATTGCTGACACATTTATAATGAATGAGTACTTCTTGCATGTGAACAATTAATATTTTGTTGCATCAGAAGAAGTGTGATGGAATGCAATTAGGGAAATGACACTTGTTAGAATGGTTTCAGTAGGCAAAGGCAAGCTTAGTTAGTTTTAATGACTGACAGCTTCATGAAATGGAAAAAACAGTAAGTTCAAGCTCAGTCACAGTGAGCTGCTTAATATGAAATTGCTGTGTTTTCAAAACTGACTCTGTTCCAAAAAAACTAACCGAAGCCTGTGCAGCTTCAGATGTTCAGTCTGACGTGAAAGTAGACTTTATGGAGAAAAAGATTGCATTCTTGACACTGTTTCTTTGAGGTGAAATGGAGTGAACACATGAAAAGAAAGCTGAAATGAAGAGAATCAAATAGCTCAAAGTTTATCAGTGTATGTTGTCTGTTAAATATCTGATCATTTTAATGGGAGATTTCAGACATTCTCCCACACCCCCTTGGTTCAGGGTTTCAAATGTTTGCATCTGATCAGCATTTGGAAAAGATAAACCACAAGAACAAGTAAATAAGGGGAATTAATCCAATGTGCTCTGTCTGCATAATACAGACAAATATGTGACAATTCAGCTGAATGCACCCTTATGTCAATGGCTCAGTTTTCCCATTTTAATTGGTTTATGAAGAGACATTGTATGACTTACCATTTCCTTTGAGGTATATTCCATTACAAATAATGGGCCAAAAGGAAGATTGGCACTGATAGAAAATAGTAATTTCTGTCCCTATTGGGAATGTTCCCAATGAATCTAGTCCTTGTAAAACCATCCATCATTTCTCATCTTGTTCCTTTCAGCTTAATTCTTCAGTTGTGAGCATTGTTTTAATATTGCAATCTGTCCATCCTAGACGGACAAGGGCTGGACACCAAATGAGTAACATTTGTTACATTAGACGATCCACAGAGACTGTTAGAGCTGGGCTTCACTAAAACCTTCTTCAGTCAAGTCCCAGTTCCATTTGATCTGACATCATTATGACATAGCCCCGTACACCTGTGCTCAGTAGCTATTGTCAGAGTATATTACAGTTAATCCTTTACGCTACATCTCAACTAAGTCCCCATCTCCTTACACATCCTCCTACAAATGCCAGTTGCAGAGTTTAGGTTTGGTTTTTGACTGTTTATTTTGCAGAAGTTACAGAGCTAAACCATAAGGAAGATTCACTCATACTTTGTGCACAGGAAAAGTGTACACCTGTACATAACATCTGTTTCCTGAAGCAGTTTAATTTGTTTGATTTAGTTTGTGCTTGATGGCTCCTGAGTCATTACTGTCCTTCATTTATTCATTGTGGTCAGGTCTAAGAGGCCATTAAGACTGAAATTATTGGCTTGTTGGGTGATTGATTCAACTCTTCATCCACAACTAGTCTTCCTCCTTTCTTTCCTTCCAGGAAAGTTTATTTACTATGAAAATCTAACTTAAAGAATAATAAATTAGAATATTGAATGAAATTGAATATCTTGCTTTTGTATCATAGAAGTCTGCAACGTCCCTGAGGCAGATTTGTACAATGGCAGGAGGAACATAGAAGCGAGAGTAGGCTATTCAGCCTATCAAGCCTGCCCCACCTTTCAATACAATTATGGCTGATGGAACATTTCAATGTCTCTTCCCAATGTCCCTTCAGGTCACTGTTATTTAGAAATCTGTGAATTTCTACTTTAAACGTATGCAATGACTGAGATTCCACAGCCCTCTCAGACAGAGTATCCCAAATATTCATCAGTCTCTGAGTAATAAACGTCTTTTCATCTAAGTCCTAAGTGGTTTCCCCTTTATTTGGAAAACTGTGTCCCTAGTTCTAGACTCCACAACTAGAAGGTCTGGTGGTTAGCACTGCTGTCTCACAGCACCAGGGACTCAGGTTCGATTCCAGCCTCAGGCCACTGCTTCTGTGGAGTTTGCACGTACTCCCCGCGTTTGCGTGGGTTTCCTCCGGGTGCTCCAGCTCCCTTCTACAGTCCAAAAATGTGCAGGTTAGGTGAATTGGCCATGCTAAATTTCCCATGGTGTTCAGAGATGTGTGGGTTAGGTGCATTAGGCAGGGGAAATATAGAGCAATAGGGTCTGAGTAGGATACTCTTTAGAGGGTCAGTGTAGACTTGTTGGGCCAAATGGCCTGTTTCTATACTGTACAGATTCTATAGAAGAAACATTTTATCTACCCCATCTATATCCCTTTAAAAATTAGGGGATTGCAATAGGATCACTTCTAATTTTTAGAAATTTTACAGAATACAGGCTCTGTTTTCCCAATCTCTATTCATAGGCCATCCTAGGGCAACAATATCCTTCTTAAGTGACATAAACTGCACACTCTACTCCAGCTGCAGTCTAACCAACGTTCTGTAAATTTAAAGCCCAGCTTTGCTACTCTTGAACTCAAATTTTCTTGTGCTAAAGACTAGAATATCATTAGCCTTCCTAAGTACTTGCTGCATCTTCACCGTTGAGAGTGTGATGCTGGAAAAGCACAGCAGGTCAGGCAGCATCCGAAGAGGAGGAGAATGAGCATTTCAGACATAAGCGCTTCATCCTGATGAAGGGCTTATGCCCGAAACGTTGACTCTCCTGCTCCTCGGATGCTGCTTGATCTGCTGTGCTTTTCCAGCACCACACTCTCGACTTTGATCTCTAGCATCGGCAGTCCTCACTTTCTCTCTGCTGCATCTTCATGTTTGTCTTCAGTGACTTAGTAACAGTGCAACCAGGTAACTCTGTACATTTACACTTTCTAACCTCTTACCATTTAAGACACATTCTTGGTTCATCCTACCAAAGTGGGTAATCTCACATTCTCCACATCATATTCCATCTCCCCCATATTCCTGCCCACTCACTAAATCTGTCCAAACCTTTTTGAAGTCACTTGATGTCTTCTTTGCAGACCCCATTCCTATTTCTGCAGTTGTATTAGTTGCATTGAGATAACTTGGGCCAATACTGTTCCATAAAGATTAACAACAGATGAGAAGAGAGGGAAGAGTTTATTTGTAGGGTTCTGGTGTAGTTTATTTTCTGATTTTTAATTGGTCCGAAATACCGCAGAACCCTACTTCTCGACCTTGTATTATTTCGGGAATGTGAAATGAAGAAAGCAGTATATAGATGTTTCAGGGCAAAAGAATCTCTGCGTTTATTTAAAATGCAAAATGTAAATATGATATAAGAAATATAGATAATGCAATAAACAGGGAAGTTGACCCAATCAACTATACAGAGCACAGTAATATTATTAAATATGCAATTAGCTATATTAAACATTATTAGAACCTACAGACAAGAGTTATATTTACAGAATCTTTAATCAGGCTTCCTATCCTTGGGATTCCAATGCACTACCACTACCCACCTTCCTGTCCCTTATAGCTAGGTTGGAAACTTCTGGGTCTCAGGAATTTCAGCTCACCATTGAGAAAAACGTACTTTTGAAATACACCTGGCTGTTCCCACTTGCCGTTCTGAGACTGGATGAAGATCTGAAGATCTGCACAAGCAGTTGTGGTTCCTCCCGGGCTCTACTTGACAATTGAAGGCAGCGGCAGTGAGAGTAGGCCTTTCGTGTATTGGAGGCAGCTTCGCGACCATCCTGGTGATTAGGTGCGGTGGCATCAGCGTCAGGGGCTCCTTCCAGCGCTCGGGGGCAGCAGCAGCATCATCAATGGCAACAAGTATACAACTGCTCCCAGCCATCAATGGGATAGTCGCAGGCTGACTGAAACTCTAGACCATGGCTAGGCCTGTGTCAGTGGCTGAGTGTTCCAAATACCTTGATGGAGATAAGACTTTAGACTTTAAGATCTGGACATTTTCTTAGCTTTAGGCTCTTCTTCAAATTTTTTCTGATATTTTAAATTCTGATTTTGTCGCCAAGATAGCACCAGAGGATGGTACCATTGTAAACTTGTCACTGTACTCACATATTTCTACAATTTTCTACATGTAACAATAAAATCTAATTCTACTTGATTCAAAGGACAGCACTTGTAACAGTGCGGCATTCCCTCAGCACTGTACTAGGGTGTTAGCTTGTTGCTCAGATTTGAGACTGGATGTTGAATCTATAACTTTCCAACAAGGAGGCAAACGTGCTGCCAGCTGGCCTCCTAATAGAGGTGATAGTTACATGACTGAATAGCCTGAGTTAATTTCATGCTCTCTGGTACCTGACTGGTCCTCGGAATACCTTCACTCTGGCCAGGTACGTTCAGGGATTCACCAACAAACACCTGACTCTTTGGCTTATTCCATTTTTCTAATTAGACATCGATGAACTCTTGCTTCCTTACACCGGTAAAAATTCTAGTATTTATTTTAAAAATCATATCGAATGCAGCTTCACAATTCGTAAACAATCTTTCACTGCAACTGGGATTTGAGGAGAAACTTCATCACCACAAGTAATAATAGGAGCAACTAGTGTAGATACATTTCAGGGGAAACTAGATGAATTCATTATTAAAGGAACTGAAAGGTATGTTGATCTGGAGACAAAGGGGACAGAGAGGAAGCTTTTGTGAAGCAACATTGCTAGCATTATACTGTTGGGCTGAATGAACTGTTGCTGTGCTGTAGACTCCTTACAACTATGCTATTTTGTCATCAAACTGGAATATTTGTTGCAAACTACACCTCATTGATTTTCCTTGTTCCATACATCCAATAATATTGTAACAGAAAACACATTTGGAAAATTGTTCATTAATTTCCTTTGCGAGTCAGATTTATTATATGACTGACAGGACAAAAGCAGACCCTAACAATCACAAACCACATCCCGTCAAACCAGACATGTGGATTAAATTTGAATCTTTAAGTTACACCCCAATAGAACAGATAATGTTTCCTAGTCAGGAAAGATTGCAGTTTTAATTCTTACCTACTTTCCTCTTAATGACTCCAAGTTTTCAGAATTGAGATATGTTGGCTTTATCTAACTGTTCTATCCCTTCAACTTTTCTCTTTATTAACAACATGTTGGCCTTATATAGACAACCTGAACATGGAAAAAATGAGTAAGGTTATTGGGAACAATTACTCCTGTCCTGTCGGAGACACAGCTTGCGTGCATAACTCATGTCATTTTTAGCAGGTGAATTCCTAACCCATCTGTAGAACATTTTCCTTCATGGCAAAACCACATGACTAAGGGGGATTTTATCTTAACCCAACAGCCTTTCTCCTCCACTGAAGAGAGCTGGGCGGGAATGATTGGCTCAACTTCTTGTAGTTGTGAGATAGAGGATTACTTTCCATCAGTAGAATGAGAATCCCAGACT
Organism: Hemiscyllium ocellatum; assembly: GCF_020745735.1. Lineage (NCBI taxonomy): Eukaryota > Metazoa > Chordata > Chondrichthyes > Orectolobiformes > Hemiscylliidae > Hemiscyllium > Hemiscyllium ocellatum. Next base: position 16,026,165 of record NC_083425.1, read on the forward strand.
GCAGAGAGGAAATGGCTGACTATTTATAGACACCAAGAATGCAGGCTTAATTGTCTACTCCTGCGATGTGCAAATGCTATTCAACATGAAATTTCTTATACTTACCAGGAATATATATTCAATGGATTGAAGACTTACATTAAATTCTAATTATTTGTTTAACAGCAGTATTTTCTTCCTTGTCATCACCATAAAAGTTCACAGAGTTCTGAAAGTATTTAAATTAAAATCTAATTATGTGTTCTAAATGACTGCATTTTTTAGCATGCTGTTTGCCATGAAATCTCACATACTTATTGGGAATATAAACTCAACCCGGAGTATGTATTAAAATCTGATTAGTTCACATATTCCCATTCCAATATTCCTGAGGAAAAACAGTGATAGTTTCAACATTAACTCTTTGGGTGGTTGCCTTATATCAATGGTAACAGCCTCAGTTTTGGTTCATAAGGTCAAAGAGTCGAGTCCCACTCCAAACGGTTGGGTATGTAATACTTTCTGTGTAGTACCAAGCAAGTGTTGCATTGTTTACACCATTATCTTTTAGATTAAATAGACAGCTGAGGCCCTGACTAATCTTCCTGATCATTTAAAAAAAATCCTGCGCTGTAATTTGAGGAAGAGCAGTACAGTTATACTGGCTAACATTTGTCACTGAACTACCTTTACAACAGGTGATCTGGCCAGTTATGTTGGAAAAAGCTCAGCAGGTCTGGCAGCATTTGTGGAGAGAAAGCAGAGTTAGCGTCCAGTAAGTCTTCTTCAGAACACTTGTGGTTTTTACTTCTGACTACCAGCATCTGCGGTTCTTTGTTTAATTTTTGCCCATTTTTGTTGTTGCTGTTTGTGGGACCTTGCTATGTACTAAACAATGGCTGTGTTAGCTACATTGTAACAAATAATGCACTTCAAGATGACAATGAACCATGTTAGGATATCTTGAGGTCACAAAAGGTGCTATTGAAATTCAAGTTCTTTCTTCCTTGTGTCTGTATCCAATCCTGATGCAGATTCATCACTGCCTGAGTAGGGTATCTTAAAATTGGAAATTAGGCTTTTTCTACACCTTTGGACTGAGCTGTCTGTGCTTAATATGTCTCCATTAGCAACCCAGCTCATGTGTAATTTGCAAAACAGTCCCCATCTATGTTCCAGGGTGAGAGTGGGTGAGGTGTGTGGTAATCACAAGAATAGAATTGTTTTTCAAAATGTTTACTTACGGTTAGTGGTTATAGAGTTTGCTGACAAGTTTTGTCAAGGGGGTCCTTCAATATATTTTTTCGAAGGCAAGACATCCCAAATTCCACTTCTTTCTGTTGAAAAATGCAGGGGATTCCTGCACAAAGCCAAATAACAAGAGCTTTCAGTCAGTTCTAAAAATGCTATGAATTAAATTATCCACATCCACTGTGCAGCTGCATTTTCTCACATACAAATAAAAGAATTTAAATAAAATGTCACAAACCATTATTGCAAACCTAGAAGCTGAATCTGCACTGTCAAATCATAGGATGATTTCTTTTAAATAATTTATTGGAATAAATAGACAAAAAAAACCAAATAATATGCTTTATTTTTCGAGTTGACAACTTCATCCCAAACCATGAGGTTTTTTTTAATGTGTTCCAGTAAAATCTGTTTTCTTCTCTTCTTTCCTTTGTTTATTACTTGGCATGTTCCTCATTCTGGACTGGAAGGGTAAGTGTAAGGCTTTTACTTTTTCATCAGAAATGATAGAGCTCATTGACATTACAAGGCAGAAAGTACTGAGCCCATTGACTTACAACATGGAAAATATTGAGCCGTCATTTATAAGGCCAGAGCTTCATTAAACATGGTAAGCACAAGGAAAGCAGAAATAACATATGCCCAATGTCAGGTTAGCATGTAGATATTTTGCTGGGTCTCCCATCACTTCGCTGGATTTGTTTACAAAACTTAACAGGCTGAACATTGCCAGATGGGGGCACCTTTTGATGTACGTCCTTCCTCAGCTTTTTCCTGCACACTTTAATTCAATCTTATTTGTACAAAATTTGCTATTTTTAAGTTTACTGACGGACAAATTTAGGTGAGAGTGTGATTGGAGAGAAGGATATAAAGATACATCAATGTGATTTGGACAAGTTGAGCACTGGGCAAATACATAAGAATTGTACTATAATGTGGATAAATGTGAATGTTGTCCACTTTGGTCAGAAAAGCAGAATAGCAGCGTATTATTTAAATGGCGATAGATTGGAAAATGTTGATGTTCAAAAAGATCTGTCCATCAGTCACTCAAATAAAGCATGCAGGTGCAACAGCCAGTTAGATTAAATGTGTGATCCCTTATTCTAGGATTATGCCCTTTGGTCCAAGACTCTCACACAAGGGAAACAACCTCTCTCCATTTATCCTGTCAAGTCCCCTCAGCACCTAATATATCAGCCGAGTGCATCCTTCTCTGGACTGTCTCCAAAGAAATTATATCTTTCCTTAGATATGGGGCCTGAATCTGTTAACAATATTCCAGCTATGGTCTGACTATTGCCTTGTATAATTTTAGCAATACCTCCCTACTTTTACACCCTATTCCTTTTGAAATCAAGGCCAACTTTCCGTTTCTCTTCCCTATTACCTGCTGCACTTGGATGCCAATGTTTTTGTGATTTATGGATGAGGACTCCCAAAGTCCTCTGTTCTGTACTTTACTGCATTTAAGTAATATTCAGCTCGTCTATTCTTCCTGCCAAAGTGCGCCATCTCATATTTTCCCACATTATGTTCTATCTGCTAGACTTTTGCCCACTTGCTGCACCAGTCTGCATCCCTCTGTAAGTCTGGCAGAATATGTGGGAAGAAAGAAGAGTTAACGTTTCGAGTCTGGATACTCTTCACCTTCATCTTCTGATTTCTTGACTCTGCTTTCTTCCCACAGATGCTGCCAGACCTGTTGAGTTTCTCCAGCACTTTCTGTTTTTATTTCAGATCTTCAACATCTGCAGTTTGTTGTTTTATATCCCTCTGTAGATTCTTCATGTCATCTTCACGATATGTCTTCCCACCTATTTTTATGTTATCTACAAACCTGGTTTTAGTGCATTCATTTCTCTCAGCTTCAATTGTATTGCAAATAGTTGTGAACCCTGCACTAATTCCTGCAGCACTCCACTACCTACAGGTTGCCATCCTGAAAATGCTCCCTAATCCCAAGTCTCTATCTTCTATTAGTAGCCAATTTTCTACCATGCCAATATACTATCACTAACCTCATATGCAGTACCATAATGTATTACATCCACTGTGATCCCTTTATATATCATGGTGTTACCTTTGAAAATAATTTTGGTAAATTTGTTAGGTATGATTTCTTCTTTACAAAGCCATGCTAACACTGCTAGATCATATTATATATTTTTAAACACTCTTCTGTTGTATCCATTACAATCGACTCAAACAGTTCCCTAATAACTGACCTACACTTACCTTTATTTTGTCTCATTCCCTTTCTGAATAAAAGTACTACTTTGATGATTTTCCCATCCTCTGGGACTTTTCCAGAATCTAAGGATTTCTGAAAGATTCCTATCAGTGCAATCACTATTTCTGTGGTTGCAATCTTAAATGTACTTGGATACATACCATCAGGTGTCAGGGCTTTTAACCTCATTAGTTAGCTTAGCACTTTTTCTCTAGTGTTAGTTCTTGCATTTATTTCCCCTTCTCCTTTTTCCCTTCAATTGAATAGTAGTTTTGGAATATCTTTAGTATCTTCTACCGTTAAGACTGATGCAAAGTATTTATTTAACTCCTTTTCCTGGTTCCCATTATTTCCTAGTTCCCATGTCTTGTTCTCTAAGGGGGTCTATATTTACATTGGTTTCTCTCTTCCTCTAATTTTAACATAATTTTCCAATCTCTAAAGGGCCAGAAAATACATACATAACACCTACCCAAATGATTAATATGCAAATTCACTCAAAAAGTTGCAAGCCAGAAGCACAAAGTCTAAAAATGATCCCTGGGCTGTTTTCCATTCTGACTATGGGAAGACACAGTAAAAAAAATACCAATTCTCTCCATCTAATCGTTGCATGAATAAAACATTCCTATATTTACATAAGTAAATAAACATTTGTATATACTTAGTTCTTGTTATCATGAATAAAGTTCATAGATTTTTGTCCTAATTTACTTTTGTACAAAAGAATGCCCAATGTGTAAGTTGTATTTGTCACTGTTTTTGTTTGACAGCCACAGAACAGTGTCTTGTATTTTAATGCTGTAAGTCCTCAGCCCATTCTCACCAGATGGATAAACAAATGTACCAAGGCTTAGGAAGAAGTTGGAGTGTATCTGGCAATGTCAAACTCCACCGAAATATCGACTCTCCTGCTCCTCTGATGCTGCTTGGCCTGCTGTGCTTTTTCCAGCTCCATATTTTATCAACTCCGACTTCCCAGCCTCTGCAGTCCTCACTATCTCCAATGTCAAACTCTACCCATTGATCATAAACAAAATACTCCTGCCTCCAAACGGTGGTGGTCATTCAAATTGAGAGGAAAAAGCATCTGAGGGAAAGAATCTGGTGGGAGTGAAGTAAAGATAATTGGTTCCATTTTTGGCATTGTGAATTGTGTAATTGGATGTGTTAATTCTGGTTGGAGTTTTATTTTAGGACTATTTTCCTTGGCTTATTCATAAAGCAAATGGTAACTGTGATGACTAGTAATAACAGATTTGTCTACTTGCATTCATATCTTTCTCCTCGTTGTTTTATTTGGGAACTAGTTACTTGTTAATTGTTTATTGGCAAATTATTTAATTTTATTCAAGCGGTGAGCATTAATTGGGAATTTATTTGAGTTGAAAATGGAAGATTGGAGTATTGTGGCACAGTGATTGTATCCCTCTCTCTGGGTCAGAAGGAATGTTAAAGTTCACATGCCCTGGAGGTGTGTCCTCACGTAGCTGATCAATTAGAAGTGCACGTATCTGTGTTAAAAATTAGAATCAAGCTCTACTAGGTATCTGGAAAAGAACACTACTGCTTTCTGAACTCCTCAAATGTGTCCTGTTTAAATTAACACTTTCCGAGTCTTTTCACTTGTCAAGTGTTATGTTCACATTTGAAACAACGTGGTTCAAGCTATTGGCAGGATTGGGGCTCCAATGTCAGTGTCCTCTCTCCAGTAAACACCCCAGCAATGAGGCACTACTTACTGTACAGCAGCTGTGTTTGGAGGCTCATATTGCCCTCATGCTTGCATATACTTTGAGCTTTGTCAAGGCAGGAGAGAGGAAATGCTTTCAGGACATCCCGCGGGACTGCTAAAGAGAGTAAGAGAGACTACAATGCAGTTATGTTGACTTGATGTCAACAATTACTGAAATATGATCATGTACATAATGCTAGCTTGAAGTCTTCTTATAACCAATGTATTGACTCATCGCTTCCATCTCCTGCAGTACCCCAACATGTCCAGCAGGGGGTAGTCGAGGTCCCCCATGATTGATAACGGGCTCCTCAGAGGCTCTCACTTGTGTTTGCACACCATCCACTAGCAAGAATACTTGTACTTTGGTGGGAGAAGGTAGATAGATAGATGGCATTTCCCATGGGGCCTATCACTACACAAGTAAGCAAAAATAGAGGGCAGAGTCAGAGTCAAAAATGGAAGGATTCTCTGAGCTCTGCTCCACTGAACATTGATGCTATAGCTGGTGGGAAGCCAATGGACAGGATACATCTGAAGCAGTTGCAAAAAATGTGTGGTTTACTGGTAGGTGCTACAGCCACACTGAATAATTGCACAACAATTCAAGAATCCATTCCAAGAAGTAATGATGTTATCTACACTTTTTTGACTCTACAACATCCACAGTCCTCACTTTCTCCTGGAAAAAGTGGCCATCTGCCTGGAACATTAAGCCTGCTCAGTATATGAAAGCCATTGGTGAAAGATTGCTCATGCACTCACATAAGTGCTGTTGTCTCCTTGCTTTATTTTCACTAGTGAGTTTACTAGGAAATCTATGGACCCAGAGTTAAATTATAAAACCCACATTGATGTCAGCACAACTGAGCAACCAACATAATGAAACTGACCACCTGCCTCTCACAAGGATGTTGCATGCACATAACATAACGAATTGGATTGAAATGTAATCAACAGGCATGAAGCAGCTCCCCTGATGTATCCACAGTTTTCGAGGAATGTTTCCTCATCTGGCATTCAAACTCTTAGTAAAAGTACTCCTTCTAATCTTGCAAGATATATTTTCCATGTCTTTAATAAGGAATAATACTTCAATTCTCTAAGTTAAGCAGCATGAATGAAGCAATTTCAGACAACTTTATTTATCACCTTAGGCGACTGATAATTCTAAATTAGCTGTTCCATATAAAATGCAAACACTATCACTATCTTATAAAAAAGAAAACTCAACTGTAAAACCTGATTTTGAGCTTTTTGGGTTGCAATATCATTGCCATCCCAAAATAAATATGCTCAGAATGTTGAAGCAGGTGAACGAATGCTGACCTTCCTTTTACTTTCTCTCATTCGTGGATGTGTCCATCAGTGGGTGTACCAGTATCTGTTGCTATTTCCTTGTATGCCTTGAGCAGGCAATGGTCAATTGCTTTTTTGAACTGTTGCAGTCCAGGAGGTGGGTGAGATGGGGGTGGATTTTGTAAGTACACTTGTACTACAGTTAGGGAGGGCCTTTCAGGACCATAAAGGGATAAAGATACAGTTTCAAGTCAGGACGGTGTGTGATTTAGAGGGGAACCTGCAGATGATATTGCTCCCATGTATCTGTAGCCGTTATCTGTCTTGGCAATAAGATAGCAGGTTTGTAATGTGTTGTTGCAGAGATTTTGGTGAGTTGTTACAGTGCACCTTGTAATAGTATACACTATTGCCCCTGTGAGCCGGTGCTGGATGGAGTCAATGTTGAAGGTGGTGGATGCAGTGCTAATTGCGTGGGTTACTTTGTTCTGGATGGTGTCAAGTTTGTTGAGTGTTGTTGGAGTTTCACTCTACCAGGTGTTCCATTACACTCTTGACATGTGCATTTTGGTTGGGCGAATTGCATTGGGGAGGGAAAGGGCCAACTTCTTTGCACGAGATTCCTAGCCTGACTTGCTCTTGTATCCAAAGTATTTATATGGTGAGTACAGTTCAATTTCTGATTGATGGTAACTCTCAGGCAGCATTCCCTCTAATTTTCTTTCCGGAGGTCCATGCGCAGCAGCAAATTCTGGAACTGGAAGTCAATGCTGTGATCTGTGGGCAGACATGAATTGTCATGCCAAGAGTGTGGTGCTGGAAAAGCACAGCAGCTCAGGCAGCATCCAACGTTTTGGGCATAAGCCCATCAGGAATCGATGCTGGAGATCAGAGTCAAGAATGTGGTGTTGGAAAAGCACAGCATGTCAGGCAGCATCTGAGGAGCAGAAGAATTGATGTTTCAGGCATAAGCCCTTCATCAAGAATTGGATGCTGCCCGACCTGCTGTGCTCTTCCAGCATCACATCCTCGACTCTGATCTCCAGCTTCTGGAGTCCTCACTTTCTCCTGGCTAATTGTCATGTGCAACATGTATTTTAGAAGGAATATTGATCTGAAGATGTTAGTAGTGGGACATTCATTAATAGCAATGCATTTGATTAACAAAGTGAGGTGGTTAGATTTTCTCTTGTTGGAAATGGATATCAGCGGGCACTTAACTGGTGGGGTTGTTACTTGTCATGTATCAGCCCAAGGCTGAATGTCGTTGGGATCTTGCTGTATTGAACATGGATTGTTTTAGTATGTGAAGAACAGTGAATGGTGATGAACTTTGTGCAATCACGAGCAAGCTTTCTCATTTCTGACCTTTTGATGGAGGGAAGGTCATTGATGGAGCACCTAGAGATGACTAGGCCCCAGACACCATCCTAAAGGACTACTGTAGAGATGTTCCAGGACCGAGATGATTGACCTGCAGCAACCACAACTATCTTTCAATTTGCTGGATATGACTTCAATCAGTGGAGTAGGTTTCACTGTTTCTCATTTAGTTCAGTTTTACCAGGGCTCCTTGATGCCTTACTCAGTCAAATGCTGCCTTGATATCATGGGCAGTTTCATCTCTTAAGTCCGGTTCTTCTGTCCAAGGCTGTAATGAGGTCAGGAGCAGAGTGGCCGTGGTCTTGATCAAACTGAGCGTCAGTGAGCACTTTATTTTTTAAGAAATGTCACTTGATAGTACTGTTGACAACTGCATAAAGCATTACACAAATGGTTAAGAGTGGGTTGATAGGGCAGTAATTGGCTGGGTGAGGTTGGTCCTGATTTTTTTGGACAGAACATACCTGGGCAATTTGCCACATTGACAGGGAGATACCTGTGTTGTACTGGAAACTTTGTCACTGGTAGAACTGTGGGCGGCACGGTGGGTGGGCGGCACGGTGGGTGGGCGGCACGGTGGCACAGTGATTAGCACTGCTGCCTCACAGCGCCTGAGACCCGGGTTCAATTCCCAACTCAGGTGATAGACCGTGTGGAGTTTGCACGTTCTCCCCGTGTGCGCGTGGGTTTCCTCCCTGTGCTCCGGTTTCCTCCCACATTCCAAAGATGTGCGGGTCAGGTGAATTGGCCATGCTAAATTGCCCGTAGTGTTAGGTAAGGGGTAAATGTAGGGGTATGGGTGGGTTGCGCTTCGGCGGGTCGGTGTGGACTTGTTGGGCCGAAGGGCCTGTTTCCACACTGTAAGTAATCTAATCTAATCTAATCTAAACTGTACATCCTCACTTACAGTGCATGCCAGGTCTAGGACATGCTAGCTTTTGTTTGCATGAAGAATTCCATTGAAGTGTTAACCCATATTTCTTCTTCAATTACTTTTATACATCATCAGCATATCCCGATTGGATAGCTGAGATCAGAGAGTATGAAGCATGATGACAAAGAAGGAGATGATGAAAAGTGAGCATCAATAGCAAGAAGTGAAGGAAGGTAGAGTCATAAGAGACCATTGAATTAGGATGTTTCTGACAGCCATGTGGGCTCAGTCACAGGGACTGAAAAAGGTAAAAAAAAACACTTTTTTTCCTCAATTTTAACAACTCTTTTTATCTCTACTTTATGGCTGTCAGATGCGAGGAGTCTCTGTGTGCTCTAACTGTACTGCTGAAACATTGCAATGAATGGCAATTTGACAGATTCAAGCAATCCAACTAGAAAGCAATAGGTAAGATTTTTTCACTATCTATTAATTGTGAAAAACATCTTGGCTTCACATTAATTTCGTTTTGGACCAGCAAGTCTATCTTTTGGGTGCAGTCACAATCCTATGGAGAGAGTGTATTTTCCTCCACTGCCATACTTCAAAACTCGATTTGCTGTGAAATGACATCCTGTCATTTGTGACATCTTGAAGTCATGTAAGTCCCTATATAACTGCAAAACTTTTTTTTCACATCGGGTGACAGAAACTCCACCTCTGTGAATTTTACAGTAATTTGATTTGGAGACTCATAACATGCTGATTGCTTTCTGTGCACAGGGCTATCTGGCTGACTAAAATCATACATTAAAAGAGAGATACATGTGTCACGTATCTCAGCGTATCTAATGTCATCTGATCAGAGACAATATCACGTAATCTTTTGTGTTCTCGTGCTGAGCTGGTTGATCTGTGGGCGGCACGGTGGCACAGTGGTTAGCATTGCTGCCTCACTGCACCAGAGACCTGGGTTCAATTCCCGCCTCAGGCGACTGACTATGTAACGTTTGCATGTTCTCCCCGTGTCTGTGTGGGGTTTCCTCCAGGTGCTCCGGTTTCCTCCCACAGTCCAAAGATGTGCGGGTTAGGTGAATTGGCCATGTTAAATTGCCCATAGTGTTAGGTAATAGATAAATTGTAGGGGTATGAGTGGGTTGTGCTTCGGCGGGTCGGTGTGGACTTGTTGGGCCGAAGGGCCTGTTTCCACACTGTAAGTAATCTAATCCAATCTAATCATGGCACAGGGCGGGAGAGTCATTTACAAAGGAACATTGACAGACAATATAATGCAGAATCGAAGAAAACAAAATTATCCAGAAAGTTACCATGTAGAATGCATTTTCCAAAAGGGTGATGGAAAAACAAAATTAGTTGTAAATTTCGAAAGGGAGTTTGCGATATATTTGCAAAGAAGGAATCTGCGGAGGTGAGGAGTGTGAACAAGGGAGTGGGATTAAGTGGTTAGCTTTCTCAAAGGCACAAGTGATCTCTTTCTGAGACATCTGCTGATCCTTTGCAATTTTGTACAGCTAACTATTTTCAGTGTGAACTCATTGAGCAGATTAGACCGAATGCAACGAGCATGCAGATTTTGCGACTGGGGTGTCAACATCAGTAAAAACTGCTAAAGGGCAGTTGTCCTTTTCCAGTGACAATGAGGAAGCAGTTCTTTATTTGAATCTAGAATATTCCACCTGAAGCAATCACCCCAAAGAAAAGGCATGGTCACTGTTGATGGAACCAGTAAAATTTGTGTTGAGCAAGACGCCAGAATTGGAGAAGTTCAAACAGCTTGGAGGTGGGTAGGGCAAGAGGAGATTACAGAGACGGAGAATGTTGCGAGTAAAAAGGGATTTGAAAACCTGCATTAGAATGTTAACAATGTGGTGTTACACTGGGAACCAGTGAGCACACAGAGGATAACTGGACCGGATTTGGTGCTAGTAACAGAGAGTAGACTTTGGGGTGAGCTGACGTTTACAATGGGTATAAGGAGGGAAGCTGATCAGGACTGCATTGGAATTATCGAGTCGAGAAGAACATGAATGGGGGTTTCAGCAGGAGATGAACTGAGACAGGGCCACAATTAAAGTGCAGCTTCTTGGCAGGTTATCTTACTTGGATTAGGTTTTCTGTGAATGCACACTAAAAATAGCTTGATTTTAATCTTTATGTTTTGGATCATTTACTCCTTTGTGTTATAATTTAGTCCAGCCAGACCAGAAAAGACTAAAATGAATCCTACATGTTATGTAAAAGATTTTAGCCTTTACAAGTGTAGCACTGCCTCTATAAAAGATCTGTGCTGGGTTGTCTATATTTTGTGTGCAGTGCACAAATACTTGCATGTTATGCTGGAATGAAGATTTCAGATTGAAATGTTATGTTTGGAACAGGAAATTTATACAATGGGAATGAATGGGAAGTGTTTTTTATGCGTTGGAATTTGACACTTGGATCAGAATGGCGATTGGATCGGCTGTGCTTTTATTTGGAATCCAGTATAACACATTTGCTTTGATGAAATGTTAACTGTAACTGTGTCCAGAGATCATATTTTCCTGGCAGATGCTAAGATATTTTAGCAGCTGCTATACGGCGGTATGCAAGGGTGTGTTTGTGTTGTAGTCATCACAATAAAAAAAGAGATGGAATGCTACTGTGGCAACATCTGTCATGAAACAAAATGACTGCAGACAATAAAACATAGTATTAGAGAGATGCACTTTTTAAAGGAATCTTCTATTTACAGATGTGAAATCAGGTCAGTTCTCATTAACTTGCTCTGTGGAAAAACTTTCAACTCTTGTTCCAAGGTAATGGAAGCCTCTCCTTTACTGAGAAGTTCCTGTGTCTCTCAGTCTTGCAGGGAGTTTAAATATTCCACTACCTTTTGCCTGAAATAAAGAAATGGTTTCATAACAGTTCCTACTTTGTTCTAGTCGAGATACATTTAGCTATATCATATTCAGTATTACAGGTATGCTGGATTTATTCTGAGCCAAGCAATGCATTATTTAACCATCCAAAGAGGTCTATTAGCCATTGTGATCATGTCATCAACCATAAGGACAATTTCTTTTTCCTCCTTTCCATGCTCAGTATGCAGACTGACTGGCAGCTGCAAGCAGATATGGATGGTTGAAAATGAGATCTTCTAATGGTGACAAGACACCAAAGCACAATCTTCATAGGATTTCAGAGGGTCCTGGTTGTAGCATCATAGGATGGACCTCTTAAATGTAACACTCCAGTAACTGTGACAGAGCCCCATTATTAGGCAGTGGTATTGATGTGTACAGTGAAGCCAAATTGAAAGTGCCCAGACAAGTGCACTGCTTTTCATTATAATCATAAAGGGAAATCCATGAGTGACAGACACATTCTGCATTTTCAAAAACATCACTTATGGGCTTCACATCACCATCTTTAGACTTGCTGCAACTATTACCTAACTTATTCAACGTGTACCAATGTTCAGGTGCTGGAAATGGATCCTGTTGTAAAACCAGGAGAAAGCCTAGCTGTTAAACAATAGGGAAATTATTTCATTGTTAGATGTATATCTATGCAAGCTTCTAGAAGGTGCTGGGCTCATACATTGGGCGAGTACACACGTGATGATATTAGCTAGATCAATGAGTGACATCGGAGATTCCTTCAACTACTGTGGGCAGTTTGAAAATTTTCTCTATCTCCTCATTCAGTCCCTGTGTTGGAGATAGCAATAATTTGGGCAAAAAAAAAGATATGTTGCTATCCCTCTGTTGGAGTTTGCTGAATTACAGGGCTCATGTACTCTGGTATTTAACTTAGTCTTTAGACAACAGGGGGATTTTTATCTTGTTTTTTAATATAGAATGCACTTGTGGAGACTAACAGATTTTTCAATAATTAAATTAAATCTCAAACAATTGGCAATGGAATATAATATCTTTAGTAGGAAGATGGGTGAAGAAGATATTTAATTTTGATTTTACTTCCCATGTTTTTATTGGTACAATTTCTATTGCTTAACTTCATGAAAATTCTATTGTAAATATATGAACAGTAGGTTGGTAGAAAATACATTTTAACAATATACTTGTTATTTTTTCCCATCAGAACATTTCTATTATTATTCCATTATTTTTAATTTATTAACCTTAACTATGACTGAATTCTCTGAGCTGATACTCAAGGCTAGTTGGCCAGACATGACTCTATAGATTATATTTACCATTATTGCTTTACCAAGATGAATGGGAACATAACGAATAGGAGCAGGAACAGACAATTCAGCCCTTCAAAGCTGCTCTGTCATTAAATGTGACCTTGGCTGATCCCATCCTGGCCTCAACTCCACTTTCCCACCTGCTTCCATTAACCTTTTAACCTGTTACTCATTAAAAATTGGTCTATTTCTTTTTAAAATGTATTCAAAGTCCAGATATGCACTGTATCTGGAGTAGTGAATTCCACAGATTCACAATCCTTCGAGAGAAGTTATTTCTCCTCATTTCTGTTTTCAATCTTAGCCAAAAAGTATGACCCCTCGTTCTAGATTGCCCCACAAGTGGAAACATCTGCATTACGTCTACTTTGTCAACTGCTAGTCATGGACTGGTATGTTTAACCCCAACATTTATATCCAGCTCTCTCTTTGTTTGAAGATCCTTTTCCCCAATATACCAGTCAGCTGTCACTTCTTTCCAATAGCAATGACAATTAAACTCACAGGTCTGTTGGACATATTTGCGTCTTAGCAGGATGTGATTGATGATAGATGTGAATTCTATGTTTATCATCAATGGAGACCTTTCTATGGGGATTCTGCAGTACTGTACAAACAGCTGCATTCACTTGTGTGTGGGCATTCAGCCTATTCGGTGTGCATACTTCATCCAAGCTTTCACCCATCATACTTCATCTCAACCAATGCACAGATCTTCTTCTTTCAATCTCCCTTTAAAAGGTATCTCTGCTATATCAAGACCTGAAATATGCATGGTAAATGTTACAACCGTACAACAGTATGGAAAGGTGTTCCAGCACCAAGGAATGTTGCAGCTATACAGGACATTGGTTAGGCCACTGTGGGAATATTGTGTGCAAATCTGGTCTCTTTCCTATTGGAAAGATGTTGTGAAACTTGAAAGGGTTCAGAAAAGATTGACAAGGATGTTGCCAGGGTTGGAGGATCTGAGCTACAAGGAGAGGCTGAACAGGCTGGGGCTGTTTTCCCTGGAGCGTTGGAGGCTGAGGGGTGACCTTATAAAGGTTTACAAAATTTTGAGGGGCATAGATAGGGTGAATAGGCAAAGTCTTTTCCCTGGGATTGGGGAGCCCAAAACGAGAGGGCACAGGTTTTGGTTGAGAGGGGAAAGATATAAAAGAGACCTACGGGGCAACATTTTCACACAGAGGGTGGTACGTATATGGAATGAACTGCCAGAGGAAGTGGTGGAGGCTGATACAATTGCAACATTTAAGAGGCATTTGGATGGGTATATGAATAGGAAGGGTTTAGAGGGATATGGGCTGGGGGCTGGCAGGTGGGACTAGATTGGGTTGGGATATCTGGTCGGCATGGACGGGTTAGACCGAAGGGTCTGTTTCCATGCTGTACATCTCTATGACACTATGACTCTAACGTACAATATTATTGAAATGTTGTTTACTATTCATTGTGTTTCTTTGCAGATGACAAGATCTGTTGGCCTAGTTGCTCTGCACACTAATCATTCGCAGGAGAGGGACAGTATACTTTGTTTATTGAAGGCTGTACACGACTTGTGTGGACAGGTAGCACAGGATACCTCCAAGTTTCAGGGAGTGCTGAGGAAAGCCTTAGCCTCTGTATGGCACGTTTAGTGGTAGAACACATTCTAAAGGCTCATTTGTTGGGAACTCACCGCAGTTATGCTAGAAGTAACATTTAATCCATTCCTGTGACATTCCTCTGGCCTTTATTTTCAATACTGACATTAACTTGTTTATTCTAAATGCATTGACTCTGGTATTAAATTGCAAAATGATGAATGTCATTATTTGCTAATATTGCAAGAAGTTATTGTCTCCTTTTAAACATCCCACATCCTCTGAATGTTGTTCAAGCCAGTCATATGTACAAAGGAAGATAAAGATAGCCATACAGATTGATGCTTCTGATGTCATCAATCTCGTGACTATTAAAATAAAACAAGTTACTACTTTGTTTTAAGAAGAAACAAATATGAATTTCTCTCTGGAGTTAACGCAATAACAACAATATTTTAGTTGATTCTGAGTCACTTACAGAAAAAAAATTCCCTTTAGTCTGCTGTTTCCTAGAAGTTGTACGATCTGGGTCAAACATCTGCTCACTTTTCATCCTCAGTGCCAACACCAGTAAGAAGAGATGGAGTAACATGCCCTGTGATGGAAAAACTGACTCACTGCAGAAACCTGTTGCAAGATCAAGACTGATGGGGAGCAGTGACATTACTGTAGTGACATTTTGAAAAACATTTCCTTGTGGCAGTTGAATGCAGCAGTGTTATTTTCCTACAGAATTTGATGTAAGGTTAACCAACGGTGAAAGAAATCGGGAATTCACTGGTGGATTAAAACCACATTCTGTTGGCAAGGCGCTTGTCAGGGAAGAAATAAACCAGTATTAACTACACTTTATTCTGAACAAATTACAATTTACTGCTCAAGCAATGTTTATTAATCTCAATTCTCAAAGATATTCCCTTTGAAAACAATTGACCAGATGTCATGGAAAATGAACCAAATGAGCAGTTAAAATGAGTGGAGGGGCCGAGCAGACATCTTCAAAGGGATCACTAAATTTGTATTTTGCCATCATTTTTTTAGCACTGGAAAGGTTTATACAAGTACAATGACATTATTCCATAAAGATATTTGTTTCTTCAGCATTTCTGAGAATATTTCTTGTGGTGATTTGTAACTGCAACAAGCTTTTAGCTGGCAGCTTCCATGTATTGTCAGAACCTGTTTGTAAAAGTAGCATTTTTTTCCCTCTAATATTTGTCCCTACATATCACTGAACTTAGGATCAAATCATTGAATGCACACCCGGGATCGAACTTTGAACTCCCCAGATTTCTATGGCTCACCTCCTCCCTGACCACAATTACTTGCCTTCTGCAGGCTGTGTCAAACTATTTATGTCTCCTTGGTCTTTTGTGTTTGCATTAATCCCATCTTAAAAAGTCAGGCTGCACATGATACTAAAGGTTAGAACACGTGGACAAACCTTTTAGGGGATTTTGTCATCCAGCATCCATGGGCATTTGGCAGCAATGTTCATTGTCCTGAGCAGTGGAAAATATGGGCGCAGTGACAGGGAGAGATTTACAGTTCCCCAAGTGAAACACTGTCCAATACACCATGTGGATTAATATCCGTGCAGCAGAAATCCAGATAATCTTAACGAAAAGAGTATTTTGCGCTGCCCAGAGACTGCCAGAACTTTTATGGAAAATGTTCTTTTTTTTAATGTGTTCATTAGATGTGCTGGGTAGGTCAACATTTATTGTCCCTTCCCTTTTGAGGTGAGTTAAGAATCATTCACATTGCTGCTGGTCTGAAGTCACATAAACTGGGTAAAGATGGCAGAGTTCCTTCCTTAAAGGATATTAATGAACCGGTTGGGTTTTTAAGACAATCCGTGGTTGCTACATGGTTACCATTAGCTAGGTTTTCTTTCAATTCCAGATTGTAAAAAAAACTCAAATTTCACCAACTGTTTAATTCGAGCCCAGACCATTAGCTTGTGGTTTAGGTTAGTTAAACCGATGGCATGACCATTACTGTCGTCGGTTTAAATCCTATCGTAGAAGCTGATGGACCTTGAAGTCAATAGCCCATGATGGCAATCAAGAGACTTAAAACATAAAATCCCATCTGGTTCACTGGGAAGGAAATCTGCCTTCCTTACCAAGTCTGACCAATGTGTGACTCTAGACCCACAACTGCCTTCTGAAATGGTGTGGTCAACTGCTCAGTTCAAAGGCAAATATGCAATGATAACAAATGGTGGCCTTACCAGTGAAGTCTACATGCCATTAAAGAATAAGTACAAGACCCATTTTTCATCTCATAAGAAGCACCCAGATCAGATGCAATAATATTGCCAAACATATAATCATATCTATTAAACTAGCCCCTCTTCATACAGGGTAACCAAAGTACATAGGGGTGATTCTGGCATGCGGTGTTGATTGAAGGTGGGGGTACCTGCTCCACTTGTCAATTGTATTAATTGACTAAATGAATACCAAAGCTAATTGTGCTACATATAAAAGAAACACTCAAATATAAAAATTTCCATTCACGACATTCCAAAGCACTTTGCAACAATACATTTCATTTTCAATAATGATCAAAATGTGGCAGTCAATTTACTGACAACATGATCCTTCCAAAATCAAAGAGACCACTGATTAACGTAACTTTTCTAGTTTCGCTAGTTGAGGTATAAATGTTGGTCAGGATACCAGGAGAAAACCCCTGTTTTTCTTTGAATATGGTCATGTGATGCCTTTCATCCACCTGACTGAGCTTGGATTAAATGACATCCAAAGGGTAGCTCATCCAACAATCCTGCACTCCCTCAGTGTCTGCCATTTAAAGCATCAACCCTGGATAATGCGCAGAAGTCTCTCCAATGAGGCTTCAGTCTCAGAGACACAGGCCCACCCATTGAGCCACAGGTGATGACCTATTGATGGGTTTCCATGAGGGATGAAGGGAGAGCTGGTGGGCCTTTCACTGTTTTAAGACAACCTGAGGCAGCAGATGACATGTTATTGTCCAGAGCGCTCGAGTCCTCTGATACTGCTGGAGAAATCTGGGGGAGCAAATGAAGAATTGGAAGGAAGCCTTCTTTCCTTCAGTGTCCTGGAAAATCGTTCAATCATTTGGAAACTGGTGGTAGGTCACATCAATGGAAATGTAGTGCCAGACCTGTCTGAAGAATAGCCACAAAGGATATTGCCAGACGTGCGGTGTTTCCTTCTATTTTTATTTCAGCTCTTCCAAATCTGCAGGAGTTTGCTTTAAAGAAATGATGTAATGTTGCCACTGGCAAGTTGCTGCTTATCCTTTGACATTTACCTGCTAACCCTTCTCCCTGTGGCCTTTCTCTCGGTTCTTCAGGGAACTTAGTAAGACCCTGAAATTGTACAGACAGAATAGGAACAACCTTCTATAGTAGGCAGCAACATTGGGTGAGATTCCTCCAAGCACTATTCAATATAATCAATCGCTTGATACAGGCAGTATGAGAACTGTTAGATATCCTCATAGCTGTATGTTTATAGAAATCTCGATGTTATACCTTTTACAATTAATTGCACTCCTGTAATATTGAGTTGCATGGCAAGGGTTAAATATCCATGCTGATTAAAAAATATTTGTGAAGAAAGGAAGCAATTGCAATGTGACAAGATTTTGTAGTCAGTTCCCATTGTGACAGATCATTCTATTTTCTATTGTCTTTTGAATTATCTAATGCACCTGGAGAATACTTAAAATGATTGTTGCTTCTTAATTCCAGTTCAGAATTGCTAGGCAGAGTTCTGGAACTCTTCGTTTGAATATTTGTGATAGGTACAGTGAACAGTCAAATGTTTGATATGGTTTGCCAGTCCTTGGGATATAAGGCCTACGTATCTGGCATCAGAGTAGGACTGCAACATTCCAGTCCTATTCCAGCCACCACCCACAATTCTTTCTCCCATATATCGATAGTATCATCGGTGCTGCTTCCCTCCCAATCCAGAATTGGAAAAGTTTATTAACTTCGCTTCCAATTTTCATGCCACTCTCACCTCCACCTGGTCCATATCTGACTCCTCCCTTCCCTTCCTTGACATCTCTGTTTCTATTTCTGGGAACAGGCTAGCCACTATCATCCACTACAAACCCACCAACTCCAAAAGTTACCTTGACTACACATCCTCACACCTTGATTCCCCTAAAGATTCTATTCCATTCTCTCAGTTCCTCCATATCTGTCACATCTATTCTGATGATGCCGACTTTGACAAGGGGTCCTCTGAAATGTCCTCTGTCTTCCTCAACTGAGGATTCCCCAGCACCACTGTTGACAGGGCCCCCAACAGAGTCAGACCCATCTCCCACATTTCAGCCTTCACCTCTTCTCTTCCCTCCCACAACAGCGATAGGGTTCCCCATGTCCTCACCTACCATCCCACCAGCATCCATGTCCAGAAGATCATTAGCCACCATTTCTGCCACCTCCGAAGGGATATCATGACCAAACACACATTCCCTTCTTTTCCCCTCCCTTCCCCTTCTGCATAGACCATTCCCTCTGGAACATCTTGGTCCACTTCTCCTTCACTCCTAACACCCCACAACAGCCTCAGTGCACCTCCCCCTACAACTGCAGAAGGTGTAACACCTGTCTCAATACTTACTCCCTCCTCACTATCCAAGGACCCAAACACACCTTCCAGGTGAAGCAGCGCTTTACCTGCATTTCCCTCAATCTAGTCTACTGCATTTGCTGCTTGCACTGTGGTCTGCTGTACATAGGGGAAACAAAGCAGTGACTGAGTGACCACTTCACAGAACACCTATGTTCTGCCTACAAAAGAAACCCTGAGCTTCTAGTTGCCTGCCCCTCCAACACAT